>NW_028283566.1:2205015-2940020 GCF_059441095.1 Idiotropiscis lumnitzeri
CGCTGCGTTCAGGTCGCAGTCTCCCCAGGAGGCGTGGGTTCAAATCCCGCAGCAGACAGAGCCCAATGAAAGTACCAAGCAAGAAGAAATCAAAGACAGTCAAGAGAGCATTACCAGCTGCAAGGATGGCGGAGCGGTCGAAGGCGTTGCGTTCATTGTCGCAGTCTCCCCAGGAGGCGTGGGTTCGAATCCCACCTCAGACAGAGCCCATTGAAAGTACCAAGCAATGACAAAGGAAACACGGTCAAGAGAGCATTACCAGTTGCCAGGATGGCGGAGCGGTCTAAGGCGTTGCGTTCAGGTCGCAGTCTCCCCAGGAGGCGTGGGTTCGAATCCCACCTCAGACAGAGCCCATTGAAAGTACCAAGCAAGAACAAAGCAAACACAGTCAAGAGAGCATTACCAGATGATAAGATGGCAGAGCGGTCTAAGGCGTTGCGTTCAGGTCGCAGTCTCCCCAGGAGGTGTGGGTTCAAATCCCACCTCAGACAGTGCCCAATGAAAGTACCAAGCAAGAACAAAGCAAACACAGTCAAGAGAGCATTACCAGTTGCCAGCATAGCGGAGCGGTCTAAGGCGTTGCGTCCAGGTCGCAGTCTCCACAGGAGGCGTGGGTTCGAATCCCACCTCAGACAGAGCCCATTGAAAGTACCAAGCAATAACCAAGGAAACACGGTCAAGAGAGCATTACCAGTTGCCAGGATGGCGGAGCGGTCTAAGGCGTTGCATTCAGGTCGCAGTGTCCCCAGGAGGCGTGGGTTCGAATCCCACCTCAGACAGTGCCCATTGAAAGTACCAAGCAAGAACAAAGCAAACACAGTCAAGAGAGCATTACCAGTTGCCAGGATGGCGGAGCGGTCTAAGTTGTTGCGTTCAGGTCGCAGTCTCCCCAGGAGGCGTGGGTTCGAATCCCACCTCAGACAGAGCCCATTGAAAGTACCAAGCAAGAACAAAGGAAACACAGTCAAGAAAGCATTACCAGTTGCCAGGATGGCGGAGCGGTCTAAGGCGTTGCGTTCAGGTCGCAGTCTCCCCAGGAGGCGTGGGTTCGAATCCCACCTCAGACAGAGCCCATTGAAAGTACCAAGCAAGAACAAAGCAAACACAGTCAAGAGAGCATTACCAGATGATAAGATGGCAGAGCGGTCTAAGGCGTTGCGTTCAGGTCGCAGTCTCCCCAGGAGGCGTGGGTTCAAATCCCACCTCAGACAGTGACCATTGAAAGTACCAAGCAAGAACAAAGCAAACACAGTCAAGAGAGCATTACCAGATGCCAGCATAGCGGAGCGGTCTAAGGCGTTGCGTTCAGGTCGCAGTGTCCCCAGGAGGCGTGGGTTCGAATCCCACCTCAGACAGTGCCCATTGAAAGTACCAAGCAAGAACAAAGCAAACACATTCAAGAGAGCATTACCAGTTGCCAGGATGGCAGAGCGGTCTAAGGCGCTGCGTTCAGGTCGCAGTCTCCCCAGGAGGCGTGGGTTCAAATCCCGCAGCAGACAGAGCCCAATGAAAGTACCAAGCAAGAAGAAAGCAAAGACAGTCAAGAGAGCATTACCAGCTGCAAGGATGGCGGAGCGGTCGAAGGCGTTGCGTTCATTGTCGCAGTCTCCCCAGGAGGCGTGGGTTCGAATCCCACCTCAGACAGAGCCCATTGAAAGTACCAAGCAATGACAAAGGAAACACGGTCAAGAGAGCATTACCAGTTGCCAGGATGGCGGAGCGGTCTAAGGCGTTGCGTTCAGTTGACAGTACCCCAGGAGGCGTGGGTTCGAATCCCACCTCAGACAGAGCCCATTGAAAGTACCAAGCAAGAACAACGCAAACACAGTAAAGAGAGCATTACCAGTTGCCAGGATGGCAGAGCGGTCTAAGGCGCTGCGTTCAGGTCGCAGTCTCCCCAGGAGGCGTGGGTTCAAATCCCGCAGCAGACAGAGCCCAATGAAAGTACCAAGCAAGAAGAAATCAAAGACAGTCAAGAGAGCATTACCAGCTGCAAGGATGGCGGAGCAGTCGAAGGCGTTGCGTTCATTGTCGCAGTCTCCCCAGGAGGCGTGGGTTCGAATCCCACCTCAGACAGAGCCCATTGAAAGTACCAAGCAATGACAAAGGAAACACGGTCAAGAGAGCATTACCAGTTGCCAGGATGGCGGAGCGGTCTAAGGCGTTGCGTTCAGGTCGCAGTCTCCCCAGGAGGCGTGGGTTCGAATCCCACCTCAGACAGAGCCCATTGAAAGTACCAAGCAAGAACAAAGCAAACACAGTCAAGAGAGCATTACCAGATGATAAGATGGCAGAGCGGTCTAAGGCGTTGCGTTCAGGTCGCAGTCTCCCCAGGAGGCGTGGGTTCAAATCCCACCTCAGACAGTGCCCATTGAAAGTACCAAGCAAGAACAAAGCAAACACAGTCAAGAGAGCATTACCAGTTGCCAGCATAGCGGAGCGGTCTAAGGCGTTGCGTCCAGGTCGCAGTCTCCACAGGAGGCGTGGGTTCGAATCCCACCTCAGACAGAGCCCATTGAAAGTACCAAGCAATAACCAAGGAAACACGGTCAAGAGAGCATTACCAGTTGCCAGGATGGCGGAGCGGTCTAAGGCGTTGCGTTCAGGTCACAGTCTCCCCAGGAGGCGTGGGTTCGAATCCCACCTCAGACAGAGCCCATTGAAAGTACCAAGCAAGAACAAAGCAAACACAGTAAAGAGAGCATTACCAGGTGCCAGGATGGTGGAGCGGTCTAAGGCGTTGCGTTCAGGTCGCAGTCTCCCCAGGAGGCGTGGGTTCGAATCCCACCTCAGACAGAGCCCATTGAAAGTACCAAGCAAGAACAAAGCAAACACAGTCAAGAGAGCATTACCAGATGATAAGATGGCAGAGCGGTCTAAGGCGTTGCGTTCAGGTCGCAGTCTCCCCAGGAGGCGTGGGTTCGAATCCCACCTCAGACAGAGCCCATTGAAAGTACCAAGCAAGAACAAAGCAAACACAGTCAAGAGAGCATTACCAGATGATAAGATGGCAGAGCGGTCTGAGGCGTTGCGTTCAGGTCGCAGTCTCCCCAGGAGGCGTGGGTTCAAATCCCACCTCAGACAGTGCCCATTGAAAGTACCAAGCAAGAACAAAGCAAACACATTCAAGAGAGCTTTACCAGTTGCCAGGATGTCAGAGCGGTCTAAGGCGCTGCGTTCAGGTCGCAGTCTCCCCAGGAGGCGTGGGTTCAAATCCCGCAGCAGACAGAGCCCAATGAAAGTACCAAGCAAGAAGAAAGCAAAGACAGTCAAGAGAGCATTACCAGCTGCAAGGATGGCGGAGCGGTCGAAGGCGTTGCGTTCATTGTCGCAGTCTCCCCAGGAGGCGTGGGTTCGAATCCCACCTCAGACAGAGCCCATTGAAAGTACCAAGCAATGACAAAGGAAACACGGTCAAGAGAGCATTACCAGTTGCCAGGATGGCGGAGCGGTCTAAGGCGTTGCGTTCAGTTGACAGTACCCCAGGAGGCGTGGGTTCGAATCCCACCTCAGACAGAGCCCATTGAAAGTACCAAGCAAGAACAAAGCAAACACAGTAAAGAGAGCATTACCAGTTGCCAGGATGGCAGAGCGGTCTAAGGCGCTGCGTTCAGGTCGCAGTCTCCCCAGGAGGCGTGGGTTCAAATCCCGCAGCAGACAGAGCCCAATGAAAGTACCAAGCAAGAAGAAATCAAAGACAGTCAAGAGAGCATTACCAGCTGCAAGGATGGCGGAGCGGTCGAAGGCGTTGCGTTCATTGTCGCAGTCTCCCCAGGAGGCGTGGGTTCGAATCCCACCTCAGACAGAGCCCATAGAAAGTACCAAGCAATGACAAAGGAAACACGGTCAAGAGAGCATTACCAGTTGCCAGGATGGCGGAGCGGTCTAAGGCGTTGCGTTCAGGTCGCAGTCTCCCCAGGAGGCGTGGGTTCGAATCCCACCTCAGACAGAGCCCATTGAAAGTACCAAGCAAGAACAAAGCAAACACAGTCAAGAGAGCATTACCAGATGATAAGATGGCAGAGCGGTCTAAGGCGTTGCGTTCAGGTCGCAGTCTCCCCAGGAGGTGTGGGTTCAAATCCCACCTCAGACAGTGCCCATTGAAAGTACCAAGCAAGAACAAAGCAAACACAGTCAAGAGAGCATTACCAGTTGCCAGCATAGCGGAGCGGTCTAAGGCGTTGCGTCCAGGTCGCAGTCTCCACAGGAGGCGTGGGTTCGAATCCCACCTCAGACAGAGCCCATTGAAAGTACCAAGCAATAACCAAGGAAACACGGTCAAGAGAGCATTACCAGTTGCCAGGATGGCGGAGCGGTCTAAGGCGTTGCGTTCAGGTCGCAGTGTCCCCAGGAGGCGTGGGTTCGAATCCCACCTCAGACAGTGCCCATTGAAAGTACCAAGCAAGAACAAAGCAAACACAGTCAAGAGAGCATTACCAGATGATAAGATGGCAGAGCGGTCTAAGGCGTTGCGTTCAGGTCGCAGTC
The DNA here is from genome assembly GCF_059441095.1 of Idiotropiscis lumnitzeri. Lineage (NCBI taxonomy): Eukaryota > Metazoa > Chordata > Actinopteri > Syngnathiformes > Syngnathidae > Idiotropiscis > Idiotropiscis lumnitzeri. Next base: position 2,209,504 of record NW_028283566.1, read on the forward strand.
TCCCCAGGAGGCGTGGGTTCGAATCCCACCTCAGACAGAGCCCATTGAAAGTACCAAGCAAGAACAAAGCAAACACAGTCAAGAGAGCATTACCAGATGATAAGATGGCAGAGCGGTCTAAGGCGTTGCGTTCAGGTCGCAGTCTCCCCAGGAGGCGTGGGTTCAAATCCCACCTCAGACAGTGACCATTGAAAGTACCAAGCAAGAACAAAGCAAACACAGTCAAGAGAGCATTACCAGATGCCAGCATAGCGGAGCGGTCTAAGGCGTTGCGTTCAGGTCGCAGTGTCCCCAGGAGGCGTGGGTTCGAATCCCACCTCAGACAGTGCCCATTGAAAGTACCAAGCAAGAACAAAGCAAACACAGTCAAGAGAGCATTACCAGTTGCCAGGATGGCGGAGCGGTCTAAGGTGTTGCGTTCAGGTCGCAGTCTCCCCAGGAGGCGTGGGTTCGAATCCCATCTCAGACAGAGCCCATTGAAAGTACCAAGCAAGAACAAAGCAAACACATTCAAGAGAGCATTACCAGTTGCCAGGATGGCAGAGCCGTCTAAGGCGCTGCGTTCAGGTCGCAGTCTCCCCAGGAGGCGTGGGTTCAAATCCCGCAGCAGACCGAGCCCAATGAAAGTACCAAGCAAGAAGAAATCAAAGACAGTCAAGAGAGCATTACCAGCTGCAAGGATGGCGGAGCGGTCGAAGGCGTTGCGTTCATTGTCGCAGTCTCCCCAGGAGGCGTGGGTTCGAATCCCACCTCAGACAGAGCCCATTGAAAGTACCAAGCAATGACAAAGGAAACACGGTCAAGAGAGCATTACCAGTTGCCAGGATGGCGGAGCGGTCTAAGGCGTTGCGTTCAGGTCGCAGTCTCCCCAGGAGGCGTGGGTTCGAATCCCACCTCAGACAGAGCCCATTGAAAGTACCAAGCAAGAACAAAGCAAACACAGTCAAGAGAGCATTACCAGATGATAAGATGGCAGAGCGGTCTAAGGCGTTGCGTTCAGGTCGCAGTCTCCCCAGGAGGCGTGGGTTCAAATCCCACCTCAGACAGTGCCCATTGAAAGTACCAAGCAAGAACAAAGCAAACACAGTCAAGAGAGCATTACCAGTTGCCAGCATAGCGGAGCGGTCTAAGGCGTTGCGTCCAGGTCGCAGTCTCCACAGGAGGCGTGGGTTCGAATCCCACCTCAGACAGAGCCCATTGAAAGTACCAAGCAATAACCAAGGAAACACGGTCAAGAGAGCATTACCAGTTGCCAGGATGGCGGAGCGGTCTAAGGCGTTGCGTTCAGGTCACAGTCTCCCCAGGAGGCGTGGGTTCGAATCCCACCTCAGACAGAGCCCATTGAAAGTACCAAGCAAGAACAAAGCAAACACAGTAAAGAGAGCATTACCAGGTGCCAGGATGGTGGAGCGGTCTAAGGCGTTGCGTTCAGGTTGCAGTCTCCCCAGGAGGCGTGGGTTCGAATCCCACCTCAGACAGAGCCCATTGAAAGTACCAAGCAAGAACAAAGGAAACACAGTCAAGAAAGCATTACCAGTTGCCAGGATGGCGGAGCGGTCTAAGGCGTTGCGTTCAGGTCGCAGTCTCCCCAGGAGGCGTGGGTTCGAATCCCACCTCAGACAGAGCCCATTGAAAGTACCAAGCAAGAACAAAGCAAACACGGTCAAGAGAGCATTACCAGTTGCCAGGATGGCGGAGCGGTCTAAGGCGTTGCGTTCAGGACGCAGTCTCCACAGGAGCCGTGGGTTCGAATCCCACCTCAGACAGAGCCCATTGAAAGTACCAAGCAATAACCAAGGAAACACGGTCAAGAGAGCATTATCAGTTGCCAGGATGGCGGAGCGGTCTAAGGCGTTGCGTTCAGGTCACAGTCTCCCCAGGAGGCGTGGGTTCGAATCCCACCTCAGACAGAGCCCATTGAAAGTACCAAGCAAGAACAAAGCAAACACAGTAAAGAGAGCATTACCAGGTGCCAGGATGGTGGAGCGGTCTAAGGCGTTGCGTTCAGGTCGCAGTCTCCCCAGGAGGCGTGGGTTCGAATCCCACCTCAGACAGAGCCCATTGAAAGTACCAAGCAAGAACAAAGCAAACACAGTCAAGAGAGCATTACCAGATGATAAGATGGCAGAGCGGTCTAAGGCGTTGCGTTCAGGTCGCAGTCTCCCCAGGAGGCGTGGGTTCGAATCCCACCTCAGACAGAGCCCATTGAAAGTACCAAGCAAGAACAAAGCAAACACAGTCAAGAGAGCATTACCAGATGATAAGATGGCAGAGCGGTCTGAGGCGTTGCGTTCAGGTCGCAGTCTCCCCAGGAGGCGTGGGTTCAAATCCCACCTCAGACAGTGCCCATTGAAAGTACCAAGCAAGAACAAAGCAAACACATTCAAGAGAGCTTTACCAGTTGCCAGGATGGCAGAGCGGTCTAAGGCGCTGCGTTCAGGTCGCAGTCTCCCCAGGAGGCGTGGGTTCAAATCCCGCAGCAGACAGAGCCCAATGAAAGTACCAAGCAAGAAGAAAGCAAAGACAGTCAAGAGAGCATTACCAGCTGCAAGGATGGCGGAGCGGTCGAAGGCGTTGCGTTCATTGTCGCAGTCTCCCCAGGAGGCGTGGGTTCGAATCCCACCTCAGACAGAGCCCATTGAAAGTACCAAGCAATGACAAAGGAAACACGGTCAAGAGAGCATTACCAGTTGCCAGGATGGCGGAGCGGTCTAAGGCGTTGCGTTCAGTTGACAGTACCCCAGGAGGCGTGGGTTCGAATCCCACCTCAGACAGAGCCCATTGAAAGTACCAAGCAAGAACAAAGCAAACACAGTAAAGAGAGCATTACCAGTTGCCAGGATGGCAGAGCGGTCTAAGGCGCTGCGTTCAGGTCGCAGTCTCCCCAGGAGGCGTGGGTTCAAATCCCGCAGCAGACAGAGCCCAATGAAAGTACCAAGCAAGAAGAAATCAAAGACAGTCAAGAGAGCATTACCAGCTGCAAGGATGGCGGAGCGGTCGAAGGCGTTGCGTTCATTGTCGCAGTCTCCCCAGGAGGCGTGGGTTCGAATCCCACCTCAGACAGAGCCCATTGAAAGTACCAAGCAATGACAAAGGAAACACGGTCAAGAGAGCATTACCAGTTGCCAGGATGGCGGAGCGGTCTAAGGCGTTGCGTTCAGGTCGCAGTCTCCCCAGGAGGCGTGGGTTCGAATCCCACCTCAGACAGAGCCCATTGAAAGTACCAAGCAAGAACAAAGCAAACACAGTCAAGAGAGCATTACCAGATGATAAGATGGCAGAGCGGTCTAAGGCGTTGCGTTCAGGTCGCAGTCTCCCCAGGAGGTGTGGGTTCAAATCCCACCTCAGACAGTGCCCATTGAAAGTACCAAGCAAGAACAAAGCAAACACAGTCAAGAGAGCATTACCAGTTGCCAGCATAGCGGAGCGGTCTAAGGCGTTGCGTCCAGGTCGCAGTCTCCACAGGAGGCGTGGGTTCGAATCCCACCTCAGACAGAGCCCATTGAAAGTACCAAGCAATAACCAAGGAAACACGGTCAAGAGAGCATTACCAGTTGCCAGGATGGCGGAGCGGTCTAAGGCGTTGCGTTCAGGTCACAGTCTCCCCAGGAGGCGTGGGTTCGAATCCCACCTCAGACAGAGCCCATTGAAAGTACCAAGCAAGAACAAAGCAAACACAGTCAAGAGAGCATTACCAGATGATAAGATGGCAGAGCGGTCTAAGGCGTTGCGTTCAGGTCGCAGTCTCCCCAGGAGGCGTGGGTTCGAATCCCACCTCAGACAGAGCCCATTGAAAGTACCAAGCAAGAACAAAGCAAACACAGTCAAGAGAGCATTACCAGATGATAAGATGGCAGAGCGGTCTAAGGCGTTGCGTTCAGGTCGCAGTCTCCCCAGGAGGCGTGGGTTCAAATCCCACCTCAGACAGTGACCATTGAAAGTACCAAGCAAGAACAAAGCAAACACAGTCAAGAGAGCATTACCAGATGCCAGCATAGCGGAGCGGTCTAAGGCGTTGCGTTCAGGTCGCAGTGTCCCCAGGAGGCGTGGGTTCGAATCCCACCTCAGACAGTGCCCATTGAAAGTACCAAGCAAGAACAAAGCAAACACAGTCAAGAGAGCATTACCAGTTGCCAGGATGGCGGAGCGGTCTAAGGTGTTGCGTTCAGGTCGCAGTCTCCCCAGGAGGCGTGGGTTCGAATCCCATCTCAGACAGAGCCCATTGAAAGTACCAAGCAAGAACAAAGCAAACACATTCAAGAGAGCATTACCAGTTGCCAGGATGGCAGAGCCGTCTAAGGCGCTGCGTTCAGGTCGCAGTCTCCCCAGGAGGCGTGGGTTCAAATCCCACCTCAGACAGAGCCCATTGAAAGTACCAAGCAAGAACAAAGCAAACACAGTCAAGAGAGCATTACCAGATGATAAGATGGCAGAGCGGTCTAAGGCGTTGCGTTCAGGTCGCAGTCTCCCCAGGAGGCGTGGGTTCGAATCCCACCTCAGACAGAGCCCATTGAAAGTACCAAGCAAGAACAAAGCAAACACAGTCAAGAGAGCATTACCAGATGATAAGATGGCAGAGCGGTCTGAGGCGTTGCGTTCAGGTCGCAGTCTCCCCAGGAGGCGTGGGTTCGAATCCCACCTCAGACAGAGCCCATTGAAAGTACCAAGCAAGAACAAAGCAAACACAGTCAAGAGAGCATTACCAGATGATAAGATGGCAGAGCGGTCTAAGGCGTTGCGTTCAGGTCGCAGTCTCCCCAGGAGGCGTGGGTTCGAATCCCACCTCAGACAGAGCCCATTGAAAGTACCAAGCAAGAACAAAGCAAACACAGTCAAGAGAGCATTACCAGATGATAAGATGGCAGAGCGGTCTAAGGCGTTGCGTTCAGGTCGCAGTCTCCCCAGGAGGCGTGGGTTCGAATCCCACCTCAGACAGAGCCCATTGAAAGTACCAAGCAAGAACAAAGCAAACACAGTCAAGAGAGCATTACCAGATGATAAGATGGCAGAGCGGTCTGAGGCGTTGCGTTCAGGTCGCAGTCTCCCCAGGAGGCGTGGGTTCAAATCCCACCTCAGACAGTGCCCATTGAAAGTACCAAGCAAGAACAAAGCAAACACATTCAAGAGAGCTTTACCAGTTGCCAGGATGGCAGAGCGGTCTAAGGCGCTGCGTTCAGGTCGCAGTCTCCCCAGGAGGCGTGGGTTCAAATCCCGCAGCAGACAGAGCCCAATGAAAGTACCAAGCAAGAAGAAAGCAAAGACAGTCAAGAGAGCATTACCAGCTGCAAGGATGGCGGAGCGGTCGAAGGCGTTGCGTTCATTGTCGCAGTCTCCCCAGGAGGCGTGGGTTCGAATCCCACCTCAGACAGAGCCCATTGAAAGTACCAAGCAATGACAAAGGAAACACGGTCAAGAGAGCATTACCAGTTGCCAGGATGGCGGAGCGGTCTAAGGCGTTGCGTTCAGTTGACAGTACCCCAGGAGGCGTGGGTTCGAATCCCACCTCAGACAGAGCCCATTGAAAGTACCAAGCAAGAACAAAGCAAACACAGTAAAGAGAGCATTACCAGTTGCCAGGATGGCAGAGCGGTCTAAGGCGCTGCGTTCAGGTCGCAGTCTCCCCAGGAGGCGTGGGTTCAAATCCCGCAGCAGACAGAGCCCAATGAAAGTACCAAGCAAGAAGAAATCAAAGACAGTCAAGAGAGCATTACCAGCTGCAAGGATGGCGGAGCGGTCGAAGGCGTTGCGTTCATTGTCGCAGTCTCCCCAGGAGGCGTGGGTTCGAATCCCACCTCAGACAGAGCCCATTGAAAGTACCAAGCAATGACAAAGGAAACACGGTCAAGAGAGCATTACCAGTTGCCAGGATGGCGGAGCGGTCTAAGGCGTTGCGTTCAGGTCGCAGTCTCCCCAGGAGGCGTGGGTTCGAATCCCACCTCAGACAGAGCCCATTGAAAGTACCAAGCAAGAACAAAGCAAACACAGTCAAGAGAGCATTACCAGATGATAAGATGGCAGAGCGGTCTAAGGCGTTGCGTTCAGGTCGCAGTCTCCCCAGGAGGTGTGGGTTCAAATCCCACCTCAGACAGTGCCCATTGAAAGTACCAAGCAAGAACAAAGCAAACACAGTCAAGAGAGCATTACCAGTTGCCAGCATAGCGGAGCGGTCTAAGGCGTTGCGTCCAGGTCGCAGTCTCCACAGGAGGCGTGGGTTCGAATCCCACCTCAGACAGAGCCCATTGAAAGTACCAAGCAATAACCAAGGAAACACGGTCAAGAGAGCATTACCAGTTGCCAGGATGGCGGAGCGGTCTAAGGCGTTGCGTTCAGGTCACAGTCTCCCCAGGAGGCGTGGGTTCGAATCCCACCTCAGACAGAGCCCATTGAAAGTACCAAGCAAGAACAAAGCAAACACAGTCAAGAGAGCATTACCAGATGATAAGATGGCAGAGCGGTCTAAGGCGTTGCGTTCAGGTCGCAGTCTCCCCAGGAGGCGTGGGTTCGAATCCCACCTCAGACAGAGCCCATTGAAAGTACCAAGCAAGAACAAAGCAAACACAGTCAAGAGAGCATTACCAGATGATAAGATGGCAGAGCGGTCTAAGGCGTTGCGTTCAGGTCGCAGTCTCCCCAGGAGGCGTGGGTTCAAATCCCACCTCAGACAGTGACCATTGAAAGTACCAAGCAAGAACAAAGCAAACACAGTCAAGAGAGCATTACCAGATGCCAGCATAGCGGAGCGGTCTAAGGCGTTGCGTTCAGGTCGCAGTGTCCCCAGGAGGCGTGGGTTCGAATCCCACCTCAGACAGTGCCCATTGAAAGTACCAAGCAAGAACAAAGCAAACACAGTCAAGAGAGCATTACCAGTTGCCAGGATGGCGGAGCGGTCTAAGGTGTTGCGTTCAGGTCGCAGTCTCCCCAGGAGGCGTGGGTTCGAATCCCATCTCAGACAGAGCCCATTGAAAGTACCAAGCAAGAACAAAGCAAACACATTCAAGAGAGCATTACCAGTTGCCAGGATGGCAGAGCCGTCTAAGGCGCTGCGTTCAGGTCGCAGTCTCCCCAGGAGGCGTGGGTTCAAATCCCGCAGCAGACCGAGCCCAATGAAAGTACCAAGCAAGAAGAAATCAAAGACAGTCAAGAGAGCATTACCAGCTGCAAGGATGGCGGAGCGGTCGAAGGCGTTGCGTTCATTGTCGCAGTCTCCCCAGGAGGCGTGGGTTCGAATCCCACCTCAGACAGAGCCCATTGAAAGTACCAAGCAATGACAAAGGAAACACGGTCAAGAGAGCATTACCAGTTGCCAGGATGGCGGAGCGGTCTAAGGCGTTGCGTTCAGGTCGCAGTCTCCCCAGGAGGCGTGGGTTCGAATCCCACCTCAGACAGAGCCCATTGAAAGTACCAAGCAAGAACAAAGCAAACACAGTCAAGAGAGCATTACCAGATGATAAGATGGCAGAGCGGTCTAAGGCGTTGCGTTCAGGTCGCAGTCTCCCCAGGAGGCGTGGGTTCAAATCCCACCTCAGACAGTGCCCATTGAAAGTACCAAGCAAGAACAAAGCAAACACAGTCAAGAGAGCATTACCAGTTGCCAGCATAGCGGAGCGGTCTAAGGCGTTGCGTCCAGGTCGCAGTCTCCACAGGAGGCGTGGGTTCGAATCCCACCTCAGACAGAGCCCATTGAAAGTACCAAGCAATAACCAAGGAAACACGGTCAAGAGAGCATTACCAGTTGCCAGGATGGCGGAGCGGTCTAAGGCGTTGCGTTCAGGTCACAGTCTCCCCAGGAGGCGTGGGTTCGAATCCCACCTCAGACAGAGCCCATTGAAAGTACCAAGCAAGAACAAAGCAAACACAGTAAAGAGAGCATTACCAGGTGCCAGGATGGTGGAGCGGTCTAAGGCGTTGCGTTCAGGTCGCAGTCTCCCCAGGAGGCGTGGGTTCGAATCCCACCTCAGACAGAGCCCATTGAAAGTACCAAGCAAGAACAAAGCAAACACAGTCAAGAGAGCATTACCAGATGATAAGATGGCAGAGCGGTCTAAGGCGTTGCGTTCAGGTCGCAGTCTCCCCAGGAGGCGTGGGTTCGAATCCCACCTCAGACAGAGCCCATTGAAAGTACCAAGCAAGAACAAAGCAAACACAGTCAAGAGAGCATTACCAGATGATAAGATGGCAGAGCGGTCTGAGGCGTTGCGTTCAGGTCGCAGTCTCCCCAGGAGGCGTGGGTTCAAATCCCACCTCAGACAGTGCCCATTGAAAGTACCAAGCAAGAACAAAGCAAACACATTCAAGAGAGCTTTACCAGTTGCCAGGATGTCAGAGCGGTCTAAGGCGCTGCGTTCAGGTCGCAGTCTCCCCAGGAGGCGTGGGTTCAAATCCCGCAGCAGACAGAGCCCAATGAAAGTACCAAGCAAGAAGAAAGCAAAGACAGTCAAGAGAGCATTACCAGCTGCAAGGATGGCGGAGCGGTCGAAGGCGTTGCGTTCATTGTCGCAGTCTCCCCAGGAGGCGTGGGTTCGAATCCCACCTCAGACAGAGCCCATTGAAAGTACCAAGCAATGACAAAGGAAACACGGTCAAGAGAGCATTACCAGTTGCCAGGATGGCGGAGCGGTCTAAGGCGTTGCGTTCAGTTGACAGTACCCCAGGAGGCGTGGGTTCGAATCCCACCTCAGACAGAGCCCATTGAAAGTACCAAGCAAGAACAAAGCAAACACAGTAAAGAGAGCATTACCAGTTGCCAGGATGGCAGAGCGGTCTAAGGCGCTGCGTTCAGGTCGCAGTCTCCCCAGGAGGCGTGGGTTCAAATCCCGCAGCAGACAGAGCCCAATGAAAGTACCAAGCAAGAAGAAATCAAAGACAGTCAAGAGAGCATTACCAGCTGCAAGGATGGCGGAGCGGTCGAAGGCGTTGCGTTCATTGTCGCAGTCTCCCCAGGAGGCGTGGGTTCGAATCCCACCTCAGACAGAGCCCATTGAAAGTACCAAGCAATGACAAAGGAAACACGGTCAAGAGAGCATTACCAGTTGCCAGGATGGCGGAGCGGTCTAAGGCGTTGCGTTCAGGTCGCAGTCTCCCCAGGAGGCGTGGGTTCGAATCCCACCTCAGACAGAGCCCATTGAAAGTACCAAGCAAGAACAAAGCAAACACAGTCAAGAGAGCATTACCAGATGATAAGATGGCAGAGCGGTCTAAGGCGTTGCGTTCAGGTCGCAGTCTCCCCAGGAGGTGTGGGTTCAAATCCCACCTCAGACAGTGCCCATTGAAAGTACCAAGCAAGAACAAAGCAAACACAGTCAAGAGAGCATTACCAGTTGCCAGCATAGCGGAGCGGTCTAAGGCGTTGCGTCCAGGTCGCAGTCTCCACAAGAGGCGTGGGTTCGAATCCCACCTCAGACAGAGCCCATTGAAAGTACCAAGCAATAACCAAGGAAACACGGTCAAGAGAGCATTACCAGTTGCCAGGATGGCGGAGCGGTCTAAGGCGTTGCGTTCAGGTCGCAGTGTCCCCAGGAGGCGTGGGTTCGAATCCCACCTCAGACAGTGCCCATTGAAAGTACCAAGCAAGAACAAAGCAAACACAGTCAAGAGAGCATTACCAGATGATAAGATGGCAGAGCGGTCTAAGGCGTTGCGTTCAGGTCGCAGTCTCCCCAGGAGGCGTGGGTTCGAATCCCACCTCAGACAGAGCCCATTGAAAGTACCAAGCAAGAACAAAGCAAACACAGTCAAGAGAGCATTACCAGATGATAAGATGGCAGAGCGGTCTAAGGCGTTGCGTTCAGGTCGCAGTCTCCCCAGGAGGCGTGGGTTCAAATCCCACCTCAGACAGTGACCATTGAAAGTACCAAGCAAGAACAAAGCAAACACAGTCAAGAGAGCATTACCAGATGCCAGCATAGCGGAGCGGTCTAAGGCGTTGCGTTCAGGTCGCAGTGTCCCCAGGAGGCGTGGGTTCGAATCCCACCTCAGACAGTGCCCATTGAAAGTACCAAGCAAGAACAAAGCAAACACAGTCAAGAGAGCATTACCAGTTGCCAGGATGGCGGAGCGGTCTAAGGTGTTGCGTTCAGGTCGCAGTCTCCCCAGGAGGCGTGGGTTCGAATCCCATCTCAGACAGAGCCCATTGAAAGTACCAAGCAAGAACAAAGCAAACACATTCAAGAGAGCATTACCAGTTGCCAGGATGGCAGAGCCGTCTAAGGCGCTGCGTTCAGGTCGCAGTCTCCCCAGGAGGCGTGGGTTCAAATCCCGCAGCAGACCGAGCCCAATGAAAGTACCAAGCAAGAAGAAATCAAAGACAGTCAAGAGAGCATTACCAGCTGCAAGGATGGCGGAGCGGTCGAAGGCGTTGCGTTCATTGTCGCAGTCTCCCCAGGAGGCGTGGGTTCGAATCCCACCTCAGACAGAGCCCATTGAAAGTACCAAGCAATGACAAAGGAAACACGGTCAAGAGAGCATTACCAGTTGCCAGGATGGCGGAGCGGTCTAAGGCGTTGCGTTCAGGTCGCAGTCTCCCCAGGAGGCGTGGGTTCGAATCCCACCTCAGACAGAGCCCATTGAAAGTACCAAGCAAGAACAAAGCAAACACAGTCAAGAGAGCATTACCAGATGATAAGATGGCAGAGCGGTCTAAGGCGTTGCGTTCAGGTCGCAGTCTCCCCAGGAGGCGTGGGTTCAAATCCCACCTCAGACAGTGCCCATTGAAAGTACCAAGCAAGAACAAAGCAAACACAGTCAAGAGAGCATTACCAGTTGCCAGCATAGCGGAGCGGTCTAAGGCGTTGCGTCCAGGTCGCAGTCTCCACAGGAGGCGTGGGTTCGAATCCCACCTCAGACAGAGCCCATTGAAAGTACCAAGCAATAACCAAGGAAACACGGTCAAGAGAGCATTACCAGTTGCCAGGATGGCGGAGCGGTCTAAGGCGTTGCGTTCAGGTCACAGTCTCCCCAGGAGGCGTGTGTTCGAATCCCACCTCAGACAGAGCCCATTGAAAGTACCAAGCAAGAACAAAGCAAACACAGTAAAGAGAGCATTACCAGGTGCCAGGATGGTGGAGCGGTCTAAGGCGTTGCGTTCAGGTTGCAGTCTCCCCAGGAGGCGTGGGTTCGAATCCCACCTCAGACAGAGCCCATTGAAAGTACCAAGCAAGAACAAAGGAAACACAGTCAAGAAAGCATTACCAGTTGCCAGGATGGCGGAGCGGTCTAAGGCGTTGCGTTCAGGTCGCAGTCTCCCCAGGAGGCGTGGGTTCGAATCCCACCTCAGACAGAGCCCATTGAAAGTACCAAGCAAGAACAAAGCAAACACGGTCAAGAGAGCATTACCAGTTGCCAGGATGGCGGAGCGGTCTAAGGCGTTGCGTTCAGGACGCAGTCTCCACAGGAGGCGTGGGTTCGAATCCCACCTCAGACAGAGCCCATTGAAAGTACCAAGCAATAACCAAGGAAACACGGTCAAGAGAGCATTATCAGTTGCCAGGATGGCGGAGCGGTCTAAGGCGTTGCGTTCAGGTCACAGTCTCCCCAGGAGGCGTGGGTTCGAATCCCACCTCAGACAGAGCCCATTGAAAGTACCAAGCAAGAACAAAGCAAACACAGTAAAGAGAGCATTACCAGGTGCCAGGATGGTGGAGCGGTCTAAGGCGTTGCGTTCAGGTCGCAGTCTCCCCAGGAGGCGTGGGTTCGAATCCCACCTCAGACAGAGCCCATTGAAAGTACCAAGCAAGAACAAAGCAAACACAGTCAAGAGAGCATTACCAGATGATAAGATGGCAGAGCGGTCTAAGGCGTTGCGTTCAGGTCGCAGTCTCCCCAGGAGGCGTGGGTTCGAATCCCACCTCAGACAGAGCCCATTGAAAGTACCAAGCAAGAACAAAGCAAACACAGTCAAGAGAGCATTACCAGATGATAAGATGGCAGAGCGGTCTGAGGCGTTGCGTTCAGGTCGCAGTCTCCCCAGGAGGCGTGGGTTCAAATCCCACCTCAGACAGTGCCCATTGAAAGTACCAAGCAAGAACAAAGCAAACACATTCAAGAGAGCTTTACCAGTTGCCAGGATGGCAGAGCGGTCTAAGGCGCTGCGTTCAGGTCGCAGTCTCCCCAGGAGGCGTGGGTTCAAATCCCGCAGCAGACAGAGCCCAATGAAAGTACCAAGCAAGAAGAAAGCAAAGACAGTCAAGAGAGCATTACCAGCTGCAAGGATGGCGGAGCGGTCGAAGGCGTTGCGTTCATTGTCGCAGTCTCCCCAGGAGGCGTGGGTTCGAATCCCACCTCAGACAGAGCCCATTGAAAGTACCAAGCAATGACAAAGGAAACACGGTCAAGAGAGCATTACCAGTTGCCAGGATGGCGGAGCGGTCTAAGGCGTTGCGTTCAGTTGACAGTACCCCAGGAGGCGTGGGTTCGAATCCCACCTCAGACAGAGCCCATTGAAAGTACCAAGCAAGAACAAAGCAAACAGAGTAAAGAGAGCATTACCAGTTGCCAGGATGGCAGAGCGGTCTAAGGCGCTGCGTTCAGGTCGCAGTCTCCCCAGGAGGCGTGGGTTCAAATCCCGCAGCAGACAGAGCCCAATGAAAGTACCAAGCAAGAAGAAATCAAAGACAGTCAAGAGAGCATTACCAGCTGCAAGGATGGCGGAGCGGTCGAAGGCGTTGCGTTCAGGTCGCAGTCTCCCCAGGAGGCGTGGGTTCGAATCCCACCTCAGACAGAGCCCATTGAAAGTACCAAGCAAGAACAAAGCAAACACGGTCAAGAGAGCATTACCAGTTGCCAGGATGGCGGAGCGGTCTAAGGCGTTGCGTTCAGGACGCAGTCTCCACAGGAGGCGTGGGTTCGAATCCCACCTCAGACAGAGCCCATTGAAAGTACCAAGCAATAACCAAGGAAACACGGTCAAGAGAGCATTATCAGTTGCCAGGATGGCGGAGCGGTCTAAGGCGTTGCGTTCAGGTCACAGTCTCCCCAGGAGGCGTGGGTTCGAATCCCACCTCAGACAGAGCCCATTGAAAGTACCAAGCAAGAACAAAGCAAACACAGTAAAGAGAGCATTACCAGGTGCCAGGATGGTGGAGCGGTCTAAGGCGTTGCGTTCAGGTCGCAGTCTCCCCAGGAGGCGTGGGTTCGAATCCCACCTCAGACAGAGCCCATTGAAAGTACCAAGCAAGAACAAAGCAAACACAGTCAAGAGAGCATTACCAGATGATAAGATGGCAGAGCGGTCTAAGGCGTTGCGTTCAGGTCGCAGTCTCCCCAGGAGGCGTGGGTTCGAATCCCACCTCAGACAGAGCCCATTGAAAGTACCAAGCAAGAACAAAGCAAACACAGTCAAGAGAGCATTACCAGATGATAAGATGGCAGAGCGGTCTGAGGCGTTGCGTTCAGGTCGCAGTCTCCCCAGGAGGCGTGGGTTCAAATCCCACCTCAGACAGTGCCCATTGAAAGTACCAAGCAAGAACAAAGCAAACACATTCAAGAGAGCTTTACCAGTTGCCAGGATGGCAGAGCGGTCTAAGGCGCTGCGTTCAGGTCGCAGTCTCCCCAGGAGGCGTGGGTTCAAATCCCGCAGCAGACAGAGCCCAATGAAAGTACCAAGCAAGAAGAAAGCAAAGACAGTCAAGAGAGCATTACCAGCTGCAAGGATGGCGGAGCGGTCGAAGGCGTTGCGTTCATTGTCGCAGTCTCCCCAGGAGGCGTGGGTTCGAATCCCACCTCAGACAGAGCCCATTGAAAGTACCAAGCAATGACAAAGGAAACACGGTCAAGAGAGCATTACCAGTTGCCAGGATGGCGGAGCGGTCTAAGGCGTTGCGTTCAGTTGACAGTACCCCAGGAGGCGTGGGTTCGAATCCCACCTCAGACAGAGCCCATTGAAAGTACCAAGCAAGAACAAAGCAAACAGAGTAAAGAGAGCATTACCAGTTGCCAGGATGGCAGAGCGGTCTAAGGCGCTGCGTTCAGGTCGCAGTCTCCCCAGGAGGCGTGGGTTCAAATCCCGCAGCAGACAGAGCCCAATGAAAGTACCAAGCAAGAAGAAATCAAAGACAGTCAAGAGAGCATTACCAGCTGCAAGGATGGCGGAGCGGTCGAAGGCGTTGCGTTCATTGTCGCAGTCTCCCCAGGAGGCGTGGGTTCGAATCCCACCTCAGACAGAGCCCATTGAAAGTACCAAGCAATGACAAAGGAAACACGGTCAAGAGAGCATTACCAGTTGCCAGGATGGCGGAGCGGTCTAAGGCGTTGCGTTCAGTTGACAGTGCCCCAGGAGGCGTGGGTTCGAATCCCACCTCAGACAGAGCCCATTGAAAGTACCAAGCAAGAACAAAGCAAACAGAGTAAAGAGAGCATTACCAGTTGCCAGGATGGCAGAGCGGTCTAAGGCGCTGCGTTCAGGTCGCAGTCTCCCCAGGAGGCGTGGGTTCAAATCCCGCAGCAGACAGAGCCCAATGAAAGTACCAAGCAAGAAGAAATCAAAGACAGTCAAGAGAGCATTACCAGCTGCAAGGATGGCGGAGCGGTCGAAGGCGTTGCGTTCATTGTCGCAGTCTCCCCAGGAGGCGTGGGTTCGAATCCCACCTCAGACAGAGCCCATTGAAAGTACCAAGCAATGACAAAGGAAACACGGTCAAGAGAGCATTACCAGTTGCCAGGATGGCGGAGCGGTCTAAGGCGTTGCGTTCAGGTCGCAGTCTCCCCAGGAGGCGTGGGTTCGAATCCCACCTCAGACAGAGCCCATTGAAAGTACCAAGCAAGAACAAAGCAAACACAGTCAAGAGAGCATTACCAGATGATAAGATGGCAGAGCGGTCTAAGGCGTTGCTTTCAGGTCGCAGTCTCCCCAGGAGGTGTGGGTTCAAATCCCACCTCAGACAGTGCCCATTGAAAGTACCAAGCAAGAACAAAGCAAACACAGTCAAGAGAGCATTACCAGTTGCCAGCATAGCGGAGCGGTCTAAGGCGTTGCGTCCAGGTCGCAGTCTCCACAGGAGGCGTGGGTTCGAATCCCACCTCAGACAGAGCCCATTGAAAGTACCAAGCAATAACCAAGGAAACACGGTCAAGAGAGCATTACCAGTTGCCAGGATGGCGGAGCGGTCTAAGGCGTTGCGTTCAGGTCACAGTCTCCCCAGGAGGCGTGGGTTCGAATCCCACCTCAGACAGAGCCCATTGAAAGTACCAAGCAAGAACAAAGCAAACACAGTCAAGAGAGCATTACCAGATGATAAGATGGCAGAGCGGTCTAAGGCGTTGCGTTCAGGTCGCAGTCTCCCCAGGAGGCGTGGGTTCGAATCCCACCTCAGACAGAGCCCATTGAAAGTACCAAGCAAGAACAAAGCAAACACAGTCAAGAGAGCATTACCAGATGATAAGATGGCAGAGCGGTCTAAGGCGTTGCGTTCAGGTCGCAGTCTCCCCAGGAGGCGTGGGTTCAAATCCCACCTCAGACAGTGACCATTGAAAGTACCAAGCAAGAACAAAGCAAACACAGTCAAGAGAGCATTACCAGATGCCAGCATAGCGGAGCGGTCTAAGGCGTTGCGTTCAGGTCGCAGTGTCCCCAGGAGGCGTGGGTTCGAATCCCACCTCAGACAGTGCCCATTGAAAGTACCAAGCAAGAACAAAGCAAACACAGTCAAGAGAGCATTACCAGTTGCCAGGATGGCGGAGCGGTCTAAGGTGTTGCGTTCAGGTCGCAGTCTCCCCAGGAGGCGTGGGTTCGAATCCCATCTCAGACAGAGCCCATTGAAAGTACCAAGCAAGAACAAAGCAAACACATTCAAGAGAGCATTACCAGTTGCCAGGATGGCAGAGCCGTCTAAGGCGCTGCGTTCAGGTCGCAGTCTCCCCAGGAGGCGTGGGTTCAAATCCCGCAGCAGACCGAGCCCAATGAAAGTACCAAGCAAGAAGAAATCAAAGACAGTCAAGAGAGCATTACCAGCTGCAAGGATGGCGGAGCGGTCGAAGGCGTTGCGTTCATTATCGCAGTCTCCCCAGGAGGCGTGGGTTCGAATCCCACCTCAGACAGAGCCCATTGAAAGTACCAAGCAATGACAAAGGAAACACGGTCAAGAGAGCATTACCAGTTGCCAGGATGGCGGAGCGGTCTAAGGCGTTGCGTTCAGGTCGCAGTCTCCCCAGGAGGCGTGGGTTCGAATCCCACCTCAGACAGAGCCCATTGAAAGTACCAAGCAAGAACAAAGCAAACACAGTCAAGAGAGCATTACCAGATGATAAGATGGCAGAGCGGTCTAAGGCGTTGCGTTCAGGTCGCAGTCTCCCCAGGAGGCGTGGGTTCAAATCCCACCTCAGACAGTGCCCATTGAAAGTACCAAGCAAGAACAAAGCAAACACAGTCAAGAGAGCATTACCAGTTGCCAGCATAGCGGAGCGGTCTAAGGCGTTGCGTCCAGGTCGCAGTCTCCACAGGAGGCGTGGGTTCGAATCCCACCTCAGACAGAGCCCATTGAAAGTACCAAGCAATAACCAAGGAAACACGGTCAAGAGAGCATTACCAGTTGCCAGGATGGCGGAGCGGTCTAAGGCGTTGCGTTCAGGTCACAGTCTCCCCAGGAGGCGTGGGTTCGAATCCCACCTCAGACAGAGCCCATTGAAAGTACCAAGCAAGAACAAAGCAAACACAGTAAAGAGAGCATTACCAGGTGCCAGGATGGTGGAGCGGTCTAAGGCGTTGCGTTCAGGTTGCAGTCTCCCCAGGAGGCGTGGGTTCGAATCCCACCTCAGACAGAGCCCATTGAAAGTACCAAGCAAGAACAAAGGAAACACAGTCAAGAAAGCATTACCAGTTGCCAGGATGGCGGAGCGGTCTAAGGCGTTGCGTTCAGGTCGCAGTCTCCCCAGGAGGCGTGGGTTCGAATCCCACCTCAGACAGAGCCCATTGAAAGTACCAAGCAAGAACAAAGCAAACACGGTCAAGAGAGCATTACCAGTTGCCAGGATGGCGGAGCGGTCTAAGGCGTTGCGTTCAGGACGCAGTCTCCACAGGAGGCGTGGGTTCGAATCCCACCTCAGACAGAGCCCATTGAAAGTACCAAGCAATAACCAAGGAAACACGGTCAAGAGAGCATTATCAGTTGCCAGGATGGCGGAGCGGTCTAAGGCGTTGCGTTCAGGTCACAGTCTCCCCAGGAGGCGTGGGTTCGAATCCCACCTCAGACAGAGCCCATTGAAAGTACCAAGCAAGAACAAAGCAAACACAGTAAAGAGAGCATTACCAGGTGCCAGGATGGTGGAGCGGTCTAAGGCGTTGCGTTCAGGTCGCAGTCTCCCCAGGAGGCGTGGGTTCGAATCCCACCTCAGACAGAGCCCATTGAAAGTACCAAGCAAGAACAAAGCAAACACAGTCAAGAGAGCATTACCAGATGATAAGATGGCAGAGCGGTCTAAGGCGTTGCGTTCAGGTCGCAGTCTCCCCAGGAGGCGTGGGTTCGAATCCCACCTCAGACAGAGCCCATTGAAAGTACCAAGCAAGAACAAAGCAAACACAGTCAAGAGAGCATTACCAGATGATAAGATGGCAGAGCGGTCTGAGGCGTTGCGTTCAGGTCGCAGTCTCCCCAGGAGGCGTGGGTTCAAATCCCACCTCAGACAGTGCCCATTGAAAGTACCAAGCAAGAACAAAGCAAACACATTCAAGAGAGCTTTACCAGTTGCCAGGATGGCAGAGCGGTCTAAGGCGCTGCGTTCAGGTCGCAGTCTCCCCAGGAGGCGTGGGTTCAAATCCCGCAGCAGACAGAGCCCAATGAAAGTACCAAGCAAGAAGAAAGCAAAGACAGTCAAGAGAGCATTACCAGCTGCAAGGATGGCGGAGCGGTCGAAGGCGTTGCGTTCATTGTCGCAGTCTCCCCAGGAGGCGTGGGTTCGAATCCCACCTCAGACAGAGCCCATTGAAAGTACCAAGCAATGACAAAGGAAACACGGTCAAGAGAGCATTACCAGTTGCCAGGATGGCGGAGCGGTCTAAGGCGTTGCGTTCAGTTGACAGTACCCCAGGAGGCGTGGGTTCGAATCCCACCTCAGACAGAGCCCATTGAAAGTACCAAGCAAGAACAAAGCAAACAGAGTAAAGAGAGCATTACCAGTTGCCAGGATGGCAGAGCGGTCTAAGGCGCTGCGTTCAGGTCGCAGTCTCCCCAGGAGGCGTGGGTTCAAATCCCGCAGCAGACAGAGCCCAATGAAAGTACCAAGCAAGAAGAAATCAAAGACAGTCAAGAGAGCATTACCAGCTGCAAGGATGGCGGAGCGGTCGAAGGCGTTGCGTTCATTGTCGCAGTCTCCCCAGGAGGCGTGGGTTCGAATCCCACCTCAGACAGAGCCCATTGAAAGTACCAAGCAATGACAAAGGAAACACGGTCAAGAGAGCATTACCAGTTGCCAGGATGGCGGAGCGGTCTAAGGCGTTGCGTTCAGTTGACAGTGCCCCAGGAGGCGTGGGTTCGAATCCCACCTCAGACAGAGCCCATTGAAAGTACCAAGCAAGAACAAAGCAAACAGAGTAAAGAGAGCATTACCAGTTGCCAGGATGGCAGAGCGGTCTAAGGCGCTGCGTTCAGGTCGCAGTCTCCCCAGGAGGCGTGGGTTCAAATCCCGCAGCAGACAGAGCCCAATGAAAGTACCAAGCAAGAAGAAATCAAAGACAGTCAAGAGAGCATTACCAGCTGCAAGGATGGCGGAGCGGTCGAAGGCGTTGCGTTCATTGTCGCAGTCTCCCCAGGAGGCGTGGGTTCGAATCCCACCTCAGACAGAGCCCATTGAAAGTACCAAGCAATGACAAAGGAAACACGGTCAAGAGAGCATTACCAGTTGCCAGGATGGCGGAGCGGTCTAAGGCGTTGCGTTCAGGTCGCAGTCTCCCCAGGAGGCGTGGGTTCGAATCCCACCTCAGACAGAGCCCATTGAAAGTACCAAGCAAGAACAAAGCAAACACAGTCAAGAGAGCATTACCAGATGATAAGATGGCAGAGCGGTCTAAGGCGTTGCTTTCAGGTCGCAGTCTCCCCAGGAGGTGTGGGTTCAAATCCCACCTCAGACAGTGCCCATTGAAAGTACCAAGCAAGAACAAAGCAAACACAGTCAAGAGAGCATTACCAGTTGCCAGCATAGCGGAGCGGTCTAAGGCGTTGCGTCCAGGTCGCAGTCTCCACAGGAGGCGTGGGTTCGAATCCCACCTCAGACAGAGCCCATTGAAAGTACCAAGCAATAACCAAGGAAACACGGTCAAGAGAGCATTACCAGTTGCCAGGATGGCGGAGCGGTCTAAGGCGTTGCGTTCAGGTCACAGTCTCCCCAGGAGGCGTGGGTTCGAATCCCACCTCAGACAGAGCCCATTGAAAGTACCAAGCAAGAACAAAGCAAACACAGTCAAGAGAGCATTACCAGATGATAAGATGGCAGAGCGGTCTAAGGCGTTGCGTTCAGGTCGCAGTCTCCCCAGGAGGCGTGGGTTCGAATCCCACCTCAGACAGAGCCCATTGAAAGTACCAAGCAAGAACAAAGCAAACACAGTCAAGAGAGCATTACCAGATGATAAGATGGCAGAGCGGTCTAAGGCGTTGCGTTCAGGTCGCAGTCTCCCCAGGAGGCGTGGGTTCAAATCCCACCTCAGACAGTGACCATTGAAAGTACCAAGCAAGAACAAAGCAAACACAGTCAAGAGAGCATTACCAGATGCCAGCATAGCGGAGCGGTCTAAGGCGTTGCGTTCAGGTCGCAGTGTCCCCAGGAGGCGTGGGTTCGAATCCCACCTCAGACAGTGCCCATTGAAAGTACCAAGCAAGAACAAAGCAAACACAGTCAAGAGAGCATTACCAGTTGCCAGGATGGCGGAGCGGTCTAAGGTGTTGCGTTCAGGTCGCAGTCTCCCCAGGAGGCGTGGGTTCGAATCCCATCTCAGACAGAGCCCATTGAAAGTACCAAGCAAGAACAAAGCAAACACATTCAAGAGAGCATTACCAGTTGCCAGGATGGCAGAGCCGTCTAAGGCGCTGCGTTCAGGTCGCAGTCTCCCCAGGAGGCGTGGGTTCAAATCCCGCAGCAGACCGAGCCCAATGAAAGTACCAAGCAAGAAGAAATCAAAGACAGTCAAGAGAGCATTACCAGCTGCAAGGATGGCGGAGCGGTCGAAGGCGTTGCGTTCATTGTCGCAGTCTCCCCAGGAGGCGTGGGTTCGAATCCCACCTCAGACAGAGCCCATTGAAAGTACCAAGCAATGACAAAGGAAACACGGTCAAGAGAGCATTACCAGTTGCCAGGATGGCGGAGCGGTCTAAGGCGTTGCGTTCAGGTCGCAGTCTCCCCAGGAGGCGTGGGTTCGAATCCCACCTCAGACAGAGCCCATTGAAAGTACCAAGCAAGAACAAAGCAAACACAGTCAAGAGAGCATTACCAGATGATAAGATGGCAGAGCGGTCTAAGGCGTTGCGTTCAGGTCGCAGTCTCCCCAGGAGGCGTGGGTTCAAATCCCACCTCAGACAGTGCCCATTGAAAGTACCAAGCAAGAACAAAGCAAACACAGTCAAGAGAGCATTACCAGTTGCCAGCATAGCGGAGCGGTCTAAGGCGTTGCGTCCAGGTCGCAGTCTCCACAGGAGGCGTGGGTTCGAATCCCACCTCAGACAGAGCCCATTGAAAGTACCAAGCAATAACCAAGGAAACACGGTCAAGAGAGCATTACCAGTTGCCAGGATGGCGGAGCGGTCTAAGGCGTTGCGTTCAGGTCACAGTCTCCCCAGGAGGCGTGGGTTCGAATCCCACCTCAGACAGAGCCCATTGAAAGTACCAAGCAAGAACAAAGCAAACACAGTAAAGAGAGCATTACCAGGTGCCAGGATGGTGGAGCGGTCTAAGGCGTTGCGTTCAGGTTGCAGTCTCCCCAGGAGGCGTGGGTTCGAATCCCACCTCAGACAGAGCCCATTGAAAGTACCAAGCAAGAACAAAGGAAACACAGTCAAGAAAGCATTACCAGTTGCCAGGATGGCGGAGCGGTCTAAGGCGTTGCGTTCAGGTCGCAGTCTCCCCAGGAGGCGTGGGTTCGAATCCCACCTCAGACAGAGCCCATTGAAAGTACCAAGCAAGAACAAAGCAAACACGGTCAAGAGAGCATTACCAGTTGCCAGGATGGCGGAGCGGTCTAAGGCGTTGCGTTCAGGACGCAGTCTCCACAGGAGGCGTGGGTTCGAATCCCACCTCAGACAGAGCCCATTGAAAGTACCAAGCAATAACCAAGGAAACACGGTCAAGAGAGCATTATCAGTTGCCAGGATGGCGGAGCGGTCTAAGGCGTTGCGTTCAGGTCACAGTCTCCCCAGGAGGCGTGGGTTCGAATCCCACCTCAGACAGAGCCCATTGAAAGTACCAAGCAAGAACAAAGCAAACACAGTAAAGAGAGCATTACCAGGTGCCAGGATGGTGGAGCGGTCTAAGGCGTTGCGTTCAGGTCGCAGTCTCCCCAGGAGGCGTGGGTTCAAATCCCACCTCAGACAGAGCCCATTGAAAGTACCAAGCAAGAACAAAGGAAACACAGTCAAGAAAGCATTACCAGTTGCCAGGATGGCGGAGCGGTCTAAGGCGTTGCGTTCAGGTCGCAGTTTCCCCAGGAGGCGTGGGTTCGAATCCCACCTCAGACAGAGCCCATTGAAAGTACCAAGCAAGAACAAAGCAAACACAGTCAAGAGAGCATTACCAGATGATAAGATGGCAGAGCGGTCTAAGGCGTTGCGTTCAGGTCGCAGTCTCCCCAGGAGGTGTGGGTTCAAATCCCACCTCAGACAGTGCCCATTGAAAGTACCAAGCAAGAACAAAGCAAACACAGTCAAGAGAGCATTACCAGTTGCCAGCATAGCGGAGCGGTCTAAGGCGTTGCGTCCAGGTCGCAGTCTCCACAGGAGGCGTGGGTTCGAATCCCACCTCAGACAGAGCCCATTGAAAGTACCAAGCAATAACCAAGGAAACACGGTCAAGAGAGCATTACCAGTTGCCAGGATGGCGGAGCGGTCTAAGGCGTTGCGTTCAGGTCGCAGTGTCCCCAGGAGGCGTGGGTTCGAATCCCACCTCAGACAGTGCCCATTGAAAGTACCAAGCAAGAACAAAGCAAACACAGTCAAGAGAGCATTACCAGATGATAAGATGGCAGAGCGGTCTAAGGCGTTGCGTTCAGGTCGCAGTCTCCCCAGGAGGCGTGGGTTCGAATCCCACCTCAGACAGAGCCCATTGAAAGTACCAAGCAAGAACAAAGCAAACACAGTCAAGAGAGCATTACCAGATGATAAGATGGCAGAGCGGTCTAAGGCGTTGCGTTCAGGTCGCAGTCTCCCCAGGAGGCGTGGGTTCAAATCCCACCTCAGACAGTGACCATTGAAAGTACCAAGCAAGAACAAAGCAAACACAGTCAAGAGAGCATTACCAGATGCCAGCATAGCGGAGCGGTCTAAGGCGTTGCGTTCAGGTCGCAGTGTCCCCAGGAGGCGTGGGTTCGAATCCCACCTCAGACAGTGCCCATTGAAAGTACCAAGCAAGAACAAAGCAAACACAGTCAAGAGAGCATTACCAGTTGCCAGGATGGCGGAGCGGTCTAAGGTGTTGCGTTCAGGTCGCAGTCTCCCCAGGAGGCGTGGGTTCGAATCCCATCTCAGACAGAGCCCATTGAAAGTACCAAGCAAGAACAAAGCAAACACATTCAAGAGAGCATTACCAGTTGCCAGGATGGCAGAGCCGTCTAAGGCGCTGCGTTCAGGTCGCAGTCTCCCCAGGAGGCGTGGGTTCAAATCCCGCAGCAGACCGAGCCCAATGAAAGTACCAAGCAAGAAGAAATCAAAGACAGTCAAGAGAGCATTACCAGCTGCAAGGATGGCGGAGCGGTCGAAGGCGTTGCGTTCATTGTCGCAGTCTCCCCAGGAGGCGTGGGTTCGAATCCCACCTCAGACAGAGCCCATTGAAAGTACCAAGCAATGACAAAGGAAACACGGTCAAGAGAGCATTACCAGTTGCCAGGATGGCGGAGCGGTCTAAGGCGTTGCGTTCAGGTCGCAGTCTCCCCAGGAGGCGTGGGTTCGAATCCCACCTCAGACAGAGCCCATTGAAAGTACCAAGCAAGAACAAAGCAAACACAGTCAAGAGAGCATTACCAGATGATAAGATGGCAGAGCGGTCTAAGGCGTTGCGTTCAGGTCGCAGTCTCCCCAGGAGGCGTGGGTTCAAATCCCACCTCAGACAGTGCCCATTGAAAGTACCAAGCAAGAACAAAGCAAACACAGTCAAGAGAGCATTACCAGTTGCCAGCATAGCGGAGCGGTCTAAGGCGTTGCGTCCAGGTCGCAGTCTCCACAGGAGGCGTGGGTTCGAATCCCACCTCAGACAGAGCCCATTGAAAGTACCAAGCAATAACCAAGGAAACACGGTCAAGAGAGCATTACCAGTTGCCAGGATGGCGGAGCGGTCTAAGGCGTTGCGTTCAGGTCACAGTCTCCCCAGGAGGCGTGGGTTCGAATCCCACCTCAGACAGAGCCCATTGAAAGTACCAAGCAAGAACAAAGCAAACACAGTAAAGAGAGCATTACCAGGTGCCAGGATGGTGGAGCGGTCTAAGGCGTTGCGTTCAGGTTGCAGTCTCCCCAGGAGGCGTGGGTTCGAATCCCACCTCAGACAGAGCCCATTGAAAGTACCAAGCAAGAACAAAGGAAACACAGTCAAGAAAGCATTACCAGTTGCCAGGATGGCGGAGCGGTCTAAGGCGTTGCGTTCAGGTCGCAGTCTCCCCAGGAGGCGTGGGTTCGAATCCCACCTCAGACAGAGCCCATTGAAAGTACCAAGCAAGAACAAAGCAAACACGGTCAAGAGAGCATTACCAGTTGCCAGGATGGCGGAGCGGTCTAAGGCGTTGCGTTCAGGACGCAGTCTCCACAGGAGGCGTGGGTTCGAATCCCACCTCAGACAGAGCCCATTGAAAGTACCAAGCAATAACCAAGGAAACACGGTCAAGAGAGCATTATCAGTTGCCAGGATGGCGGAGCGGTCTAAGGCGTTGCGTTCAGGTCACAGTCTCCCCAGGAGGCGTGGGTTCGAATCCCACCTCAGACAGAGCCCATTGAAAGTACCAAGCAAGAACAAAGCAAACACAGTAAAGAGAGCATTACCAGGTGCCAGGATGGTGGAGCGGTCTAAGGCGTTGCGTTCAGGTCGCAGTCTCCCCAGGAGGCGTGGGTTCAAATCCCACCTCAGACAGAGCCCATTGAAAGTACCAAGCAAGAACAAAGGAAACACAGTCAAGAAAGCATTACCAGTTGCCAGGATGGCGGAGCGGTCTAAGGCGTTGCGTTCAGGTCGCAGTTTCCCCAGGAGGCGTGGGTTCGAATCCCACCTCAGACAGAGCCCATTGAAAGTACCAAGCAAGAACAAAGCAAACACAGTCAAGAGAGCATTACCAGATGATAAGATGGCAGAGCGGTCTAAGGCGTTGCGTTCAGGTCGCAGTCTCCCCAGGAGGTGTGGGTTCAAATCCCACCTCAGACAGTGCCCATTGAAAGTACCAAGCAAGAACAAAGCAAACACAGTCAAGAGAGCATTACCAGTTGCCAGCATAGCGGAGCGGTCTAAGGCGTTGCGTCCAGGTCGCAGTCTCCACAGGAGGCGTGGGTTCGAATCCCACCTCAGACAGAGCCCATTGAAAGTACCAAGCAATAACCAAGGAAACACGGTCAAGAGAGCATTACCAGTTGCCAGGATGGCGGAGCGGTCTAAGGCGTTGCGTTCAGGTCGCAGTGTCCCCAGGAGGCGTGGGTTCGAATCCCACCTCAGACAGTGCCCATTGAAAGTACCAAGCAAGAACAAAGCAAACACAGTCAAGAGAGCATTACCAGATGATAAGATGGCAGAGCGGTCTAAGGCGTTGCGTTCAGGTCGCAGTCTCCCCAGGAGGCGTGGGTTCGAATCCCACCTCAGACAGAGCCCATTGAAAGTACCAAGCAAGAACAAAGCAAACACAGTCAAGAGAGCATTACCAGATGATAAGATGGCAGAGCGGTCTAAGGCGTTGCGTTCAGGTCGCAGTCTCCCCAGGAGGCGTGGGTTCAAATCCCACCTCAGACAGTGACCATTGAAAGTACCAAGCAAGAACAAAGCAAACACAGTCAAGAGAGCATTACCAGATGCCAGCATAGCGGAGCGGTCTAAGGCGTTGCGTTCAGGTCGCAGTGTCCCCAGGAGGCGTGGGTTCGAATCCCACCTCAGACAGTGCCCATTGAAAGTACCAAGCAAGAACAAAGCAAACACAGTCAAGAGAGCATTACCAGTTGCCAGGATGGCGGAGCGGTCTAAGGTGTTGCGTTCAGGTCGCAGTCTCCCCAGGAGGCGTGGGTTCGAATCCCATCTCAGACAGAGCCCATTGAAAGTACCAAGCAAGAACAAAGCAAACACATTCAAGAGAGCATTACCAGTTGCCAGGATGGCAGAGCCGTCTAAGGCGCTGCGTTCAGGTCGCAGTCTCCCCAGGAGGCGTGGGTTCAAATCCCGCAGCAGACCGAGCCCAATGAAAGTACCAAGCAAGAAGAAATCAAAGACAGTCAAGAGAGCATTACCAGCTGCAAGGATGGCGGAGCGGTCGAAGGCGTTGCGTTCATTGTCGCAGTCTCCCCAGGAGGCGTGGGTTCGAATCCCACCTCAGACAGAGCCCATTGAAAGTACCAAGCAATGACAAAGGAAACACGGTCAAGAGAGCATTACCAGTTGCCAGGATGGCGGAGCGGTCTAAGGCGTTGCGTTCAGGTCGCAGTCTCCCCAGGAGGCGTGGGTTCGAATCCCACCTCAGACAGAGCCCATTGAAAGTACCAAGCAAGAACAAAGCAAACACAGTCAAGAGAGCATTACCAGATGATAAGATGGCAGAGCGGTCTAAGGCGTTGCGTTCAGGTCGCAGTCTCCCCAGGAGGCGTGGGTTCAAATCCCACCTCAGACAGTGCCCATTGAAAGTACCAAGCAAGAACAAAGCAAACACAGTCAAGAGAGCATTACCAGTTGCCAGCATAGCGGAGCGGTCTAAGGCGTTGCGTCCAGGTCGCAGTCTCCACAGGAGGCGTGGGTTCGAATCCCACCTCAGACAGAGCCCATTGAAAGTACCAAGCAATAACCAAGGAAACACGGTCAAGAGAGCATTACCAGTTGCCAGGATGGCGGAGCGGTCTAAGGCGTTGCGTTCAGGTCACAGTCTCCCCAGGAGGCGTGGGTTCGAATCCCACCTCAGACAGAGCCCATTGAAAGTACCAAGCAAGAACAAAGCAAACACAGTAAAGAGAGCATTACCAGGTGCCAGGATGGTGGAGCGGTCTAAGGCGTTGCGTTCAGGTTGCAGTCTCCCCAGGAGGCGTGGGTTCGAATCCCACCTCAGACAGAGCCCATTGAAAGTACCAAGCAAGAACAAAGGAAACACAGTCAAGAAAGCATTACCAGTTGCCAGGATGGCGGAGCGGTCTAAGGCGTTGCGTTCAGGTCGCAGTCTCCCCAGGAGGCGTGGGTTCGAATCCCACCTCAGACAGAGCCCATTGAAAGTACCAAGCAAGAACAAAGCAAACACGGTCAAGAGAGCATTACCAGTTGCCAGGATGGCGGAGCGGTCTAAGGCGTTGCGTTCAGGACGCAGTCTCCACAGGAGGCGTGGGTTCGAATCCCACCTCAGACAGAGCCCATTGAAAGTACCAAGCAATAACCAAGGAAACACGGTCAAGAGAGCATTATCAGTTGCCAGGATGGCGGAGCGGTCTAAGGCGTTGCGTTCAGGTCACAGTCTCCCCAGGAGGCGTGGGTTCGAATCCCACCTCAGACAGAGCCCATTGAAAGTACCAAGCAAGAACAAAGCAAACACAGTAAAGAGAGCATTACCAGGTGCCAGGATGGTGGAGCGGTCTAAGGCGTTGCGTTCAGGTCGCAGTCTCCCCAGGAGGCGTGGGTTCGAATCCCACCTCAGACAGAGCCCATTGAAAGTACCAAGCAAGAACAAAGCAAACACAGTCAAGAGAGCATTACCAGATGATAAGATGGCAGAGCGGTCTAAGGCGTTGCGTTCAGGTCGCAGTCTCCCCAGGAGGCGTGGGTTCGAATCCCACCTCAGA
This sequence comes from Idiotropiscis lumnitzeri, assembly GCF_059441095.1. Classification (NCBI taxonomy): domain Eukaryota; kingdom Metazoa; phylum Chordata; class Actinopteri; order Syngnathiformes; family Syngnathidae; genus Idiotropiscis; species Idiotropiscis lumnitzeri. The sequence continues at coordinate 2,236,623 of NW_028283566.1, forward strand.
CAGAGCCCATTGAAAGTACCAAGCAAGAACAAAGCAAACACAGTCAAGAGAGCATTACCAGATGATAAGATGGCAGAGCGGTCTGAGGCGTTGCGTTCAGGTCGCAGTCTCCCCAGGAGGCGTGGGTTCAAATCCCACCTCAGACAGTGCCCATTGAAAGTACCAAGCAAGAACAAAGCAAACACATTCAAGAGAGCTTTACCAGTTGCCAGGATGGCAGAGCGGTCTAAGGCGCTGCGTTCAGGTCGCAGTCTCCCCAGGAGGCGTGGGTTCAAATCCCGCAGCAGACAGAGCCCAATGAAAGTACCAAGCAAGAAGAAAGCAAAGACAGTCAAGAGAGCATTACCAGCTGCAAGGATGGCGGAGCGGTCGAAGGCGTTGCGTTCATTGTCGCAGTCTCCCCAGGAGGCGTGGGTTCGAATCCCACCTCAGACAGAGCCCATTGAAAGTACCAAGCAATGACAAAGGAAACACGGTCAAGAGAGCATTACCAGTTGCCAGGATGGCGGAGCGGTCTAAGGCGTTGCGTTCAGTTGACAGTACCCCAGGAGGCGTGGGTTCGAATCCCACCTCAGACAGAGCCCATTGAAAGTACCAAGCAAGAACAAAGCAAACACAGTAAAGAGAGCATTACCAGTTGCCAGGATGGCAGAGCGGTCTAAGGCGCTGCGTTCAGGTCGCAGTCTCCCCAGGAGGCGTGGGTTCAAATCCCGCAGCAGACAGAGCCCAATGAAAGTACCAAGCAAGAAGAAATCAAAGACAGTCAAGAGAGCATTACCAGCTGCAAGGATGGCGGAGCGGTCGAAGGCGTTGCGTTCATTGTCGCAGTCTCCCCAGGAGGCGTGGGTTCGAATCCCACCTCAGACAGAGCCCATTGAAAGTACCAAGCAATGACAAAGGAAACACGGTCAAGAGAGCATTACCAGTTGCCAGGATGGCGGAGCGGTCTAAGGCGTTGCGTTCAGGTCGCAGTCTCCCCAGGAGGCGTGGGTTCGAATCCCACCTCAGACAGAGCCCATTGAAAGTACCAAGCAAGAACAAAGCAAACACAGTCAAGAGAGCATTACCAGATGATAAGATGGCAGAGCGGTCTAAGGCGTTGCGTTCAGGTCGCAGTCTCCCCAGGAGGTGTGGGTTCAAATCCCACCTCAGACAGTGCCCATTGAAAGTACCAAGCAAGAACAAAGCAAACACAGTCAAGAGAGCATTACCAGTTGCCAGCATAGCGGAGCGGTCTAAGGCGTTGCGTCCAGGTCGCAGTCTCCACAGGAGGCGTGGGTTCGAATCCCACCTCAGACAGAGCCCATTGAAAGTACCAAGCAATAACCAAGGAAACACGGTCAAGAGAGCATTACCAGTTGCCAGGATGGCGGAGCGGTCTAAGGCGTTGCGTTCAGGACGCAGTCTCCACAGGAGGCGTGGGTTCGAATCCCACCTCAGACAGAGCCCATTGAAAGTACCAAGCAATAACCAAGGAAACACGGTCAAGAGAGCATTATCAGTTGCCAGGATGGCGGAGCGGTCTAAGGCGTTGCGTTCAGGTCACAGTCTCCCCAGGAGGCGTGGGTTCGAATCCCACCTCAGACAGAGCCCATTGAAAGTACCAAGCAAGAACAAAGCAAACACAGTAAAGAGAGCATTACCAGGTGCCAGGATGGTGGAGCGGTCTAAGGCGTTGCGTTCAGGTCGCAGTCTCCCCAGGAGGCGTGGGTTCGAATCCCACCTCAGACAGAGCCCATTGAAAGTACCAAGCAAGAACAAAGCAAACACAGTCAAGAGAGCATTACCAGATGATAAGATGGCAGAGCGGTCTAAGGCGTTGCGTTCAGGTCGCAGTCTCCCCAGGAGGCGTGGGTTCGAATCCCACCTCAGACAGAGCCCATTGAAAGTACCAAGCAAGAACAAAGCAAACACAGTCAAGAGAGCATTACCAGATGATAAGATGGCAGAGCGGTCTGAGGCGTTGCGTTCAGGTCGCAGTCTCCCCAGGAGGCGTGGGTTCAAATCCCACCTCAGACAGTGCCCATTGAAAGTACCAAGCAAGAACAAAGCAAACACATTCAAGAGAGCTTTACCAGTTGCCAGGATGGCAGAGCGGTCTAAGGCGCTGCGTTCAGGTCGCAGTCTCCCCAGGAGGCGTGGGTTCAAATCCCGCAGCAGACAGAGCCCAATGAAAGTACCAAGCAAGAAGAAAGCAAAGACAGTCAAGAGAGCATTACCAGCTGCAAGGATGGCGGAGCGGTCGAAGGCGTTGCGTTCATTGTCGCAGTCTCCCCAGGAGGCGTGGGTTCGAATCCCACCTCAGACAGAGCCCATTGAAAGTACCAAGCAATGACAAAGGAAACACGGTCAAGAGAGCATTACCAGTTGCCAGGATGGCGGAGCGGTCTAAGGCGTTGCGTTCAGTTGACAGTACCCCAGGAGGCGTGGGTTCGAATCCCACCTCAGACAGAGCCCATTGAAAGTACCAAGCAAGAACAAAGCAAACACAGTAAAGAGAGCATTACCAGTTGCCAGGATGGCAGAGCGGTCTAAGGCGCTGCGTTCAGGTCGCAGTCTCCCCAGGAGGCGTGGGTTCAAATCCCGCAGCAGACAGAGCCCAATGAAAGTACCAAGCAAGAAGAAATCAAAGACAGTCAAGAGAGCATTACCAGCTGCAAGGATGGCGGAGCGGTCGAAGGCGTTGCGTTCATTGTCGCAGTCTCCCCAGGAGGCGTGGGTTCGAATCCCACCTCAGACAGAGCCCATTGAAAGTACCAAGCAATGACAAAGGAAACACGGTCAAGAGAGCATTACCAGTTGCCAGGATGGCGGAGCGGTCTAAGGCGTTGCGTTCAGGTCGCAGTCTCCCCAGGAGGCGTGGGTTCGAATCCCACCTCAGACAGAGCCCATTGAAAGTACCAAGCAAGAACAAAGCAAACACAGTCAAGAGAGCATTACCAGATGATAAGATGGCAGAGCGGTCTAAGGCGTTGCGTTCAGGTCGCAGTCTCCCCAGGAGGTGTGGGTTCAAATCCCACCTCAGACAGTGCCCATTGAAAGTACCAAGCAAGAACAAAGCAAACACAGTCAAGAGAGCATTACCAGTTGCCAGCATAGCGGAGCGGTCTAAGGCGTTGCGTCCAGGTCGCAGTCTCCACAGGAGGCGTGGGTTCGAATCCCACCTCAGACAGAGCCCATTGAAAGTACCAAGCAATAACCAAGGAAACACGGTCAAGAGAGCATTACCAGTTGCCAGGATGGCGGAGCGGTCTAAGGCGTTGCGTTCAGGTCACAGTCTCCCCAGGAGGCGTGGGTTCGAATCCCACCTCAGACAGAGCCCATTGAAAGTACCAAGCAAGAACAAAGCAAACACAGTCAAGAGAGCATTACCAGATGATAAGATGGCAGAGCGGTCTAAGGCGTTGCGTTCAGGTCGCAGTCTCCCCAGGAGGCGTGGGTTCGAATCCCACCTCAGACAGAGCCCATTGAAAGTACCAAGCAAGAACAAAGCAAACACAGTCAAGAGAGCATTACCAGATGATAAGATGGCAGAGCGGTCTAAGGCGTTGCGTTCAGGTCGCAGTCTCCCCAGGAGGCGTGGGTTCAAATCCCACCTCAGACAGTGACCATTGAAAGTACCAAGCAAGAACAAAGCAAACACAGTCAAGAGAGCATTACCAGATGCCAGCATAGCGGAGCGGTCTAAGGCGTTGCGTTCAGGTCGCAGTGTCCCCAGGAGGCGTGGGTTCGAATCCCACCTCAGACAGTGCCCATTGAAAGTACCAAGCAAGAACAAAGCAAACACAGTCAAGAGAGCATTACCAGTTGCCAGGATGGCGGAGCGGTCTAAGGTGTTGCGTTCAGGTCGCAGTCTCCCCAGGAGGCGTGGGTTCGAATCCCATCTCAGACAGAGCCCATTGAAAGTACCAAGCAAGAACAAAGCAAACACATTCAAGAGAGCATTACCAGTTGCCAGGATGGCAGAGCCGTCCGTCTAAGGCGCTGCGTTCAGGTCGCAGTCTCCCCAGGAGGCGTGGGTTCAAATCCCGCAGCAGACCGAGCCCAATGAAAGTACCAAGCAAGAAGAAATCAAAGACAGTCAAGAGAGCATTACCAGCTGCAAGGATGGCGGAGCGGTCGAAGGCGTTGCGTTCATTGTCGCAGTCTCCCCAGGAGGCGTGGGTTCGAATCCCACCTCAGACAGAGCCCATTGAAAGTACCAAGCAATGACAAAGGAAACACGGTCAAGAGAGCATTACCAGTTGCCAGGATGGCGGAGCGGTCTAAGGCGTTGCGTTCAGGTCGCAGTCTCCCCAGGAGGCGTGGGTTCGAATCCCACCTCAGACAGAGCCCATTGAAAGTACCAAGCAAGAACAAAGCAAACACAGTCAAGAGAGCATTACCAGATGATAAGATGGCAGAGCGGTCTAAGGCGTTGCGTTCAGGTCGCAGTCTCCCCAGGAGGCGTGGGTTCAAATCCCACCTCAGACAGTGCCCATTGAAAGTACCAAGCAAGAACAAAGCAAACACAGTCAAGAGAGCATTACCAGTTGCCAGCATAGCGGAGCGGTCTAAGGCGTTGCGTCCAGGTCGCAGTCTCCACAGGAGGCGTGGGTTCGAATCCCACCTCAGACAGAGCCCATTGAAAGTACCAAGCAATAACCAAGGAAACACGGTCAAGAGAGCATTACCAGTTGCCAGGATGGCGGAGCGGTCTAAGGCGTTGCGTTCAGGTCACAGTCTCCCCAGGAGGCGTGGGTTCGAATCCCACCTCAGACAGAGCCCATTGAAAGTACCAAGCAAGAACAAAGCAAACACAGTAAAGAGAGCATTACCAGGTGCCAGGATGGTGGAGCGGTCTAAGGCGTTGCGTTCAGGTTGCAGTCTCCCCAGGAGGCGTGGGTTCGAATCCCACCTCAGACAGAGCCCATTGAAAGTACCAAGCAAGAACAAAGGAAACACAGTCAAGAAAGCATTACCAGTTGCCAGGATGGCGGAGCGGTCTAAGGCGTTGCGTTCAGGTCGCAGTCTCCCCAGGAGGCGTGGGTTCGAATCCCACCTCAGACAGAGCCCATTGAAAGTACCAAGCAAGAACAAAGCAAACACGGTCAAGAGAGCATTACCAGTTGCCAGGATGGCGGAGCGGTCTAAGGCGTTGCGTTCAGGACGCAGTCTCCACAGGAGGCGTGGGTTCGAATCCCACCTCAGACAGAGCCCATTGAAAGTACCAAGCAATAACCAAGGAAACACGGTCAAGAGAGCATTATCAGTTGCCAGGATGGCGGAGCGGTCTAAGGCGTTGCGTTCAGGTCACAGTCTCCCCAGGAGGCGTGGGTTCGAATCCCACCTCAGACAGAGCCCATTGAAAGTACCAAGCAAGAACAAAGCAAACACAGTAAAGAGAGCATTACCAGGTGCCAGGATGGTGGAGCGGTCTAAGGCGTTGCGTTCAGGTCGCAGTCTCCCCAGGAGGCGTGGGTTCAAATCCCACCTCAGACAGAGCCCATTGAAAGTACCAAGCAAGAACAAAGGAAACACAGTCAAGAAAGCATTACCAGTTGCCAGGATGGCGGAGCGGTCTAAGGCGTTGCGTTCAGGTCGCAGTTTCCCCAGGAGGCGTGGGTTCGAATCCCACCTCAGACAGAGCCCATTGAAAGTACCAAGCAAGAACAAAGCAAACACAGTCAAGAGAGCATTACCAGATGATAAGATGGCAGAGCGGTCTAAGGCGTTGCGTTCAGGTCGCAGTCTCCCCAGGAGGCGTGGGTTCAAATCCCACCTCAGACAGTGACCATTGAAAGTACCAAGCAAGAACAAAGCAAACACAGTCAAGAGAGCATTACCAGATGCCAGCATAGCGGAGCGGTCTAAGGCGTTGCGTTCAGGTCGCAGTCTCCCCAGGAGGCGTGGGTTCGAATCCCACCTCAGACAGAGCCCATTGAAAGTACCAAGCAAGAACAAAGCAAACACATTCAAGAGAGCATTACCAGTTGCCAGGATGGCAGAGCGGTCTAAGGCGCTGCGTTCAGGTCGCAGTCTCCCCAGGAGGCGTGGGTTCAAATCCCGCAGCAGACAGAGCTCATTGAAAGTACCAAGCAAGAAGAAAGCAAACACAGTCAAGAGAGCATTACCAGATGCCAGCATAGCGGAGCGGTCTAAGGCGTTGCGTTCAGGTCACAGTCTCCCCAGGAGGAGTGGGTTCGAATCCCACCTCAGACAGAGCACATTGAAAGTACCAAGCAAGAACAAAGCAAACACAGTAAAGAGAGCATTACCAGGTGCCAGGATGGCGGAGCGGTCTAAGGCGTTGCGTTCAGGTCGCAGTCTCCCCAGGAGGCGTGGGTTCGAATCCCACCTCAGACAGAGCCCATTGAAAGTACCAAGCAATGACAAAGGAAACACGGTCAAGAGAGCATTACCAGTTGCCAGGATGGCGGAGCGGTCTAAGGCGTTGCGTTCAGTTGACAGTACCCCAGGAGGCGTGGGTTCGAATCCCACCTCAGACAGAGCCCATTGAAAGTACCAAGCAAGAACAACGCAAACACAGTAAAGAGAGCATTACCAGTTGCCAGGATGGCAGAGCGGTCTAAGGCGCTGCGTTCAGGTCGCAGTCTCCCCAGGAGGCGTGGGTTCAAATCCCGCAGCAGACAGAGCCCAATGAAAGTACCAAGCAAGAAGAAATCAAAGACAGTCAAGAGAGCATTACCAGCTGCAAGGATGGCGGAGCGGTCGAAGGCGTTGCGTTCATTGTCGCAGTCTCCCCAGGAGGCGTGGGTTCGAATCCCACCTCAGACAGAGCCCATTGAAAGTACCAAGCAATGACAAAGGAAACACGGTCAAGAGAGCATTACCAGTTGCCAGGATGGCGGAGCGGTCTAAGGCGTTGCGTTCAGGTCGCAGTCTCCCCAGGAGGCGTGGGTTCGAATCCCACCTCAGACAGAGCCCATTGAAAGTACCAAGCAAGAACAAAGCAAACACAGTCAAGAGAGCATTACCAGATGATAAGATGGCAGAGCGGTCTAAGGCGTTGCGTTCAGGTCGCAGTCTCCCCAGGAGGCGTGGGTTCAAATCCCACCTCAGACAGTGCCCATTGAAAGTACCAAGCAAGAACAAAGCAAACACAGTCAAGAGAGCATTACCAGTTGCCAGCATAGCGGAGCGGTCTAAGGCGTTGCGTCCAGGTCGCAGTCTCCACAGGAGGCGTGGGTTCGAATCCCACCTCAGACAGAGCCCATTGAAAGTACCAAGCAAGAACAAAGCAAACACAGTAAAGAGAGCATTACCAGGTGCCAGGATGGTGGAGCGGTCTAAGGCGTTGCGTTCAGGTCGCAGTCTCCCCAGGAGGCGTGGGTTCGAATCCCACCTCAGACAGAGCCCATTGAAAGTACCAAGCAAGAACAAAGCAAACACAGTCAAGAGAGCATTACCAGATGATAAGATGGCAGAGCGGTCTAAGGCGTTGCGTTCAGGTCGCAGTCTCCCCAGGAGGCGTGGGTTCGAATCCCACCTCAGACAGAGCCCATTGAAAGTACCAAGCAAGAAGAAATCAAAGACAGTCAAGAGAGCATTACCAGCTGCAAGGATGGCGGAGCGGTCGAAGGCGTTGCGTTCATTGTCGCAGTCTCCCCAGGAGGCGTGGGTTCGAATCCCACCTCAGACAGAGCCCATTGAAAGTACCAAGCAATGACAAAGGAAACACGGTCAAGAGAGCATTACCAGTTGCCAGGATGGCGGAGCGGTCTAAGGCGTTGCGTTCAGGTCGCAGTCTCCCCAGGAGGCGTGGGTTCGAATCCCACCTCAGACAGAGCCCATTGAAAGTACCAAGCAAGAACAAAGCAAACACAGTCAAGAGAGCATTACCAGATGATAAGATGGCAGAGCGGTCTAAGGCGTTGCGTTCAGGTCGCAGTCTCCCCAGGAGGTGTGGGTTCAAATCCCACCTCAGACAGTGCCCATTGAAAGTACCAAGCAAGAACAAAGCAAACACAGTCAAGAGAGCATTACCAGTTGCCAGCATAGCGGAGCGGTCTAAGGCGTTGCGTCCAGGTCGCAGTCTCCACAGGAGGCGTGGGTTCGAATCCCACCTCAGACAGAGCCCATTGAAAGTACCAAGCAATAACCAAGGAAACACGGTCAAGAGAGCATTACCAGTTGCCAGGATGGCGGAGCGGTCTAAGGCGTTGCGTTCAGGTCACAGTCTCCCCAGGAGGCGTGGGTTCGAATCCCACCTCAGACAGAGCCCATTGAAAGTACCAAGCAAGAACAAAGCAAACACAGTCAAGAGAGCATTACCAGATGATAAGATGGCAGAGCGGTCTAAGGCGTTGCGTTCAGGTCGCAGTCTCCCCAGGAGGCGTGGGTTCGAATCCCACCTCAGACAGAGCCCATTGAAAGTACCAAGCAAGAACAAAGCAAACACAGTCAAGAGAGCATTACCAGATGATAAGATGGCAGAGCGGTCTAAGGCGTTGCGTTCAGGTCGCAGTCTCCCCAGGAGGCGTGGGTTCAAATCCCACCTCAGACAGTGACCATTGAAAGTACCAAGCAAGAACAAAGCAAACACAGTCAAGAGAGCATTACCAGATGCCAGCATAGCGGAGCGGTCTAAGGCGTTGCGTTCAGGTCGCAGTGTCCCCAGGAGGCGTGGGTTCGAATCCCACCTCAGACAGTGCCCATTGAAAGTACCAAGCAAGAACAAAGCAAACACAGTCAAGAGAGCATTACCAGTTGCCAGGATGGCGGAGCGGTCTAAGGTGTTGCGTTCAGGTCGCAGTCTCCCCAGGAGGCGTGGGTTCGAATCCCATCTCAGACAGAGCCCATTGAAAGTACCAAGCAAGAACAAAGCAAACACATTCAAGAGAGCATTACCAGTTGCCAGGATGGCAGAGCCGTCTAAGGCGCTGCGTTCAGGTCGCAGTCTCCCCAGGAGGCGTGGGTTCAAATCCCGCAGCAGACCGAGCCCAATGAAAGTACCAAGCAAGAAGAAATCAAAGACAGTCAAGAGAGCATTACCAGCTGCAAGGATGGCGGAGCGGTCGAAGGCGTTGCGTTCATTGTCGCAGTCTCCCCAGGAGGCGTGGGTTCGAATCCCACCTCAGACAGAGCCCATTGAAAGTACCAAGCAATGACAAAGGAAACACGGTCAAGAGAGCATTACCAGTTGCCAGGATGGCGGAGCGGTCTAAGGCGTTGCGTTCAGGTCGCAGTCTCCCCAGGAGGCGTGGGTTCGAATCCCACCTCAGACAGAGCCCATTGAAAGTACCAAGCAAGAACAAAGCAAACACAGTCAAGAGAGCATTACCAGATGATAAGATGGCAGAGCGGTCTAAGGCGTTGCGTTCAGGTCGCAGTCTCCCCAGGAGGCGTGGGTTCAAATCCCACCTCAGACAGTGCCCATTGAAAGTACCAAGCAAGAACAAAGCAAACACAGTCAAGAGAGCATTACCAGTTGCCAGCATAGCGGAGCGGTCTAAGGCGTTGCGTCCAGGTCGCAGTCTCCACAGGAGGCGTGGGTTCGAATCCCACCTCAGACAGAGCCCATTGAAAGTACCAAGCAATAACCAAGGAAACACGGTCAAGAGAGCATTACCAGTTGCCAGGATGGCGGAGCGGTCTAAGGCGTTGCGTTCAGGTCACAGTCTCCCCAGGAGGCGTGGGTTCGAATCCCACCTCAGACAGAGCCCATTGAAAGTACCAAGCAAGAACAAAGCAAACACAGTAAAGAGAGCATTACCAGGTGCCAGGATGGTGGAGCGGTCTAAGGCGTTGCGTTCAGGTTGCAGTCTCCCCAGGAGGCGTGGGTTCGAATCCCACCTCAGACAGAGCCCATTGAAAGTACCAAGCAAGAACAAAGGAAACACAGTCAAGAAAGCATTACCAGTTGCCAGGATGGCGGAGCGGTCTAAGGCGTTGCGTTCAGGTCGCAGTCTCCCCAGGAGGCGTGGGTTCGAATCCCACCTCAGACAGAGCCCATTGAAAGTACCAAGCAAGAACAAAGCAAACACGGTCAAGAGAGCATTACCAGTTGCCAGGATGGCGGAGCGGTCTAAGGCGTTGCGTTCAGGACGCAGTCTCCACAGGAGGCGTGGGTTCGAATCCCACCTCAGACAGAGCCCATTGAAAGTACCAAGCAATAACCAAGGAAACACGGTCAAGAGAGCATTATCAGTTGCCAGGATGGCGGAGCGGTCTAAGGCGTTGCGTTCAGGTCACAGTCTCCCCAGGAGGCGTGGGTTCGAATCCCACCTCAGACAGAGCCCATTGAAAGTACCAAGCAAGAACAAAGCAAACACAGTAAAGAGAGCATTACCAGGTGCCAGGATGGTGGAGCGGTCTAAGGCGTTGCGTTCAGGTCGCAGTCTCCCCAGGAGGCGTGGGTTCAAATCCCACCTCAGACAGAGCCCATTGAAAGTACCAAGCAAGAACAAAGGAAACACAGTCAAGAAAGCATTACCAGTTGCCAGGATGGCGGAGCGGTCTAAGGCGTTGCGTTCAGGTCGCAGTTTCCCCAGGAGGCGTGGGTTCGAATCCCACCTCAGACAGAGCCCATTGAAAGTACCAAGCAAGAACAAAGCAAACACAGTCAAGAGAGCATTACCAGATGATAAGATGGCAGAGCGGTCTAAGGCGTTGCGTTCAGGTCGCAGTCTCCCCAGGAGGCGTGGGTTCAAATCCCACCTCAGACAGTGACCATTGAAAGTACCAAGCAAGAACAAAGCAAACACAGTCAAGAGAGCATTACCAGATGCCAGCATAGCGGAGCGGTCTAAGGCGTTGCGTTCAGGTCGCAGTCTCCCCAGGAGGCGTGGGTTCGAATCCCACCTCAGACAGAGCCCATTGAAAGTACCAAGCAAGAACAAAGCAAACACATTCAAGAGAGCATTACCAGTTGCCAGGATGGCAGAGCGGTCTAAGGCGCTGCGTTCAGGTCGCAGTCTCCCCAGGAGGCGTGGGTTCAAATCCCGCAGCAGACAGAGCTCATTGAAAGTACCAAGCAAGAAGAAAGCAAACACAGTCAAGAGAGCATTACCAGATGCCAGCATAGCGGAGCGGTCTAAGGCGTTGCGTTCAGGTCACAGTCTCCCCAGGAGGAGTGGGTTCGAATCCCACCTCAGACAGAGCACATTGAAAGTACCAAGCAAGAACAAAGCAAACACAGTAAAGAGAGCATTACCAGGTGCCAGGATGGCGGAGCGGTCTAAGGCGTTGCGTTCAGGTCGCAGTCTCCCCAGGAGGCGTGGGTTCGAATCCCACCTCAGACAGAGCCCATTGAAAGTACCAAGCAATGACAAAGGAAACACGGTCAAGAGAGCATTACCAGTTGCCAGGATGGCGGAGCGGTCTAAGGCGTTGCGTTCAGTTGACAGTACCCCAGGAGGCGTGGGTTCGAATCCCACCTCAGACAGAGCCCATTGAAAGTACCAAGCAAGAACAACGCAAACACAGTAAAGAGAGCATTACCAGTTGCCAGGATGGCAGAGCGGTCTAAGGCGCTGCGTTCAGGTCGCAGTCTCCCCAGGAGGCGTGGGTTCAAATCCCGCAGCAGACAGAGCCCAATGAAAGTACCAAGCAAGAAGAAATCAAAGACAGTCAAGAGAGCATTACCAGCTGCAAGGATGGCGGAGCGGTCGAAGGCGTTGCGTTCATTGTCGCAGTCTCCCCAGGAGGCGTGGGTTCGAATCCCACCTCAGACAGAGCCCATTGAAAGTACCAAGCAATGACAAAGGAAACACGGTCAAGAGAGCATTACCAGTTGCCAGGATGGCGGAGCGGTCTAAGGCGTTGCGTTCAGGTCGCAGTCTCCCCAGGAGGCGTGGGTTCGAATCCCACCTCAGACAGAGCCCATTGAAAGTACCAAGCAAGAACAAAGCAAACACAGTCAAGAGAGCATTACCAGATGATAAGATGGCAGAGCGGTCTAAGGCGTTGCGTTCAGGTCGCAGTCTCCCCAGGAGGCGTGGGTTCAAATCCCACCTCAGACAGTGCCCATTGAAAGTACCAAGCAAGAACAAAGCAAACACAGTCAAGAGAGCATTACCAGTTGCCAGCATAGCGGAGCGGTCTAAGGCGTTGCGTCCAGGTCGCAGTCTCCACAGGAGGCGTGGGTTCGAATCCCACCTCAGACAGAGCCCATTGAAAGTACCAAGCAAGAACAAAGCAAACACAGTAAAGAGAGCATTACCAGGTGCCAGGATGGTGGAGCGGTCTAAGGCGTTGCGTTCAGGTCGCAGTCTCCCCAGGAGGCGTGGGTTCGAATCCCACCTCAGACAGAGCCCATTGAAAGTACCAAGCAAGAACAAAGCAAACACAGTCAAGAGAGCATTACCAGATGATAAGATGGCAGAGCGGTCTAAGGCGTTGCGTTCAGGTCGCAGTCTCCCCAGGAGGCGTGGGTTCGAATCCCACCTCAGACAGAGCCCATTGAAAGTACCAAGCAAGAACAAAGCAAACACAGTCAAGAGAGCATTACCAGATGATAAGATGGCAGAGCGGTCTGAGGCGTTGCGTTCAGGTCGCAGTCTCCCCAGGAGGCGTGGGTTCAAATCCCACCTCAGACAGTGCCCATTGAAAGTACCAAGCAAGAACAAAGCAAACACATTCAAGAGAGCTTTACCAGTTGCCAGGATGGCAGAGCGGTCTAAGGCGCTGCGTTCAGGTCGCAGTCTCCCCAGGAGGCGTGGGTTCAAATCCCGCAGCAGACAGAGCCCAATGAAAGTACCAAGCAAGAAGAAAGCAAAGACAGTCAAGAGAGCATTACCAGCTGCAAGGATGGCGGAGCGGTCGAAGGCGTTGCGTTCATTGTCGCAGTCTCCCCAGGAGGCGTGGGTTCGAATCCCACCTCAGACAGAGCCCATTGAAAGTACCAAGCAATGACAAAGGAAACACGGTCAAGAGAGCATTACCAGTTGCCAGGATGGCGGAGCGGTCTAAGGCGTTGCGTTCAGTTGACAGTACCCCAGGAGGCGTGGGTTCGAATCCCACCTCAGACAGAGCCCATTGAAAGTACCAAGCAAGAACAAAGCAAACACAGTAAAGAGAGCATTACCAGTTGCCAGGATGGCAGAGCGGTCTAAGGCGCTGCGTTCAGGTCGCAGTCTCCCCAGGAGGCGTGGGTTCAAATCCCGCAGCAGACAGAGCCCAATGAAAGTACCAAGCAAGAAGAAATCAAAGACAGTCAAGAGAGCATTACCAGCTGCAAGGATGGCGGAGCGGTCGAAGGCGTTGCGTTCATTGTCGCAGTCTCCCCAGGAGGCGTGGGTTCGAATCCCACCTCAGACAGAGCCCATTGAAAGTACCAAGCAATGACAAAGGAAACACGGTCAAGAGAGCATTACCAGTTGCCAGGATGGCGGAGCGGTCTAAGGCGTTGCGTTCAGGTCGCAGTCTCCCCAGGAGGCGTGGGTTCGAATCCCACCTCAGACAGAGCCCATTGAAAGTACCAAGCAAGAACAAAGCAAACACAGTCAAGAGAGCATTACCAGATGATAAGATGGCAGAGCGGTCTAAGGCGTTGCGTTCAGGTCGCAGTCTCCCCAGGAGGTGTGGGTTCAAATCCCACCTCAGACAGTGCCCATTGAAAGTACCAAGCAAGAACAAAGCAAACACAGTCAAGAGAGCATTACCAGTTGCCAGCATAGCGGAGCGGTCTAAGGCGTTGCGTCCAGGTCGCAGTCTCCACAGGAGGCGTGGGTTCGAATCCCACCTCAGACAGAGCCCATTGAAAGTACCAAGCAATAACCAAGGAAACACGGTCAAGAGAGCATTACCAGTTGCCAGGATGGCGGAGCGGTCTAAGGCGTTGCGTTCAGGTCACAGTCTCCCCAGGAGGCGTGGGTTCGAATCCCACCTCAGACAGAGCCCATTGAAAGTACCAAGCAAGAACAAAGCAAACACAGTCAAGAGAGCATTACCAGATGATAAGATGGCAGAGCGGTCTAAGGCGTTGCGTTCAGGTCGCAGTCTCCCCAGGAGGCGTGGGTTCGAATCCCACCTCAGACAGAGCCCATTGAAAGTACCAAGCTAGAACAAAGCAAACACAGTCAAGAGAGCATTACCAGATGATAAGATGGCAGAGCGGTCTAAGGCGTTGCGTTCAGGTCGCAGTCTCCCCAGGAGGCGTGGGTTCAAATCCCACCTCAGACAGTGACCATTGAAAGTACCAAGCAAGAACAAAGCAAACACAGTCAAGAGAGCATTACCAGATGCCAGCATAGCGGAGCGGTCTAAGGCGTTGCGTTCAGGTCGCAGTGTCCCCAGGAGGCGTGGGTTCGAATCCCACCTCAGACAGTGCCCATTGAAAGTACCAAGCAAGAACAAAGCAAACACAGTCAAGAGAGCATTACCAGTTGCCAGGATGGCGGAGCGGTCTAAGGTGTTGCGTTCAGGTCGCAGTCTCCCCAGGAGGCGTGGGTTCGAATCCCATCTCAGACAGAGCCCATTGAAAGTACCAAGCAAGAACAAAGCAAACACATTCAAGAGAGCATTACCAGTTGCCAGGATGGCAGAGCCGTCTAAGGCGCTGCGTTCAGGTCGCAGTCTCCCCAGGAGGCGTGGGTTCAAATCCCGCAGCAGACCGAGCCCAATGAAAGTACCAAGCAAGAAGAAATCAAAGACAGTCAAGAGAGCATTACCAGCTGCAAGGATGGCGGAGCGGTCGAAGGCGTTGCGTTCATTGTCGCAGTCTCCCCAGGAGGCGTGGGTTCGAATCCCACCTCAGACAGAGCCCATTGAAAGTACCAAGCAATGACAAAGGAAACACGGTCAAGAGAGCATTACCAGTTGCCAGGATGGCGGAGCGGTCTAAGGCGTTGCGTTCAGGTCGCAGTCTCCCCAGGAGGCGTGGGTTCGAATCCCACCTCAGACAGAGCCCATTGAAAGTACCAAGCAAGAACAAAGCAAACACAGTCAAGAGAGCATTACCAGATGATAAGATGGCAGAGCGGTCTAAGGCGTTGCGTTCAGGTCGCAGTCTCCCCAGGAGGCGTGGGTTCAAATCCCACCTCAGACAGTGCCCATTGAAAGTACCAAGCAAGAACAAAGCAAACACAGTCAAGAGAGCATTACCAGTTGCCAGCATAGCGGAGCGGTCTAAGGCGTTGCGTCCAGGTCGCAGTCTCCACAGGAGGCGTGGGTTCGAATCCCACCTCAGACAGAGCCCATTGAAAGTACCAAGCAATAACCAAGGAAACACGGTCAAGAGAGCATTACCAGTTGCCAGGATGGCGGAGCGGTCTAAGGCGTTGCGTTCAGGTCACAGTCTCCCCAGGAGGCGTGGGTTCGAATCCCACCTCAGACAGAGCCCATTGAAAGTACCAAGCAAGAACAAAGCAAACACAGTAAAGAGAGCATTACCAGGTGCCAGGATGGTGGAGCGGTCTAAGGCGTTGCGTTCAGGTTGCAGTCTCCCCAGGAGGCGTGGGTTCGAATCCCACCTCAGACAGAGCCCATTGAAAGTACCAAGCAAGAACAAAGGAAACACAGTCAAGAAAGCATTACCAGTTGCCAGGATGGCGGAGCGGTCTAAGGCGTTGCGTTCAGGTCGCAGTCTCCCCAGGAGGCGTGGGTTCGAATCCCACCTCAGACAGAGCCCATTGAAAGTACCAAGCAAGAACAAAGCAAACACGGTCAAGAGAGCATTACCAGTTGCCAGGATGGCGGAGCGGTCTAAGGCGTTGCGTTCAGGACGCAGTCTCCACAGGAGGCGTGGGTTCGAATCCCACCTCAGACAGAGCCCATTGAAAGTACCAAGCAATAACCAAGGAAACACGGTCAAGAGAGCATTATCAGTTGCCAGGATGGCGGAGCGGTCTAAGGCGTTGCGTTCAGGTCACAGTCTCCCCAGGAGGCGTGGGTTCGAATCCCACCTCAGACAGAGCCCATTGAAAGTACCAAGCAAGAACAAAGCAAACACAGTAAAGAGAGCATTACCAGGTGCCAGGATGGTGGAGCGGTCTAAGGCGTTGCGTTCAGGTCGCAGTCTCCCCAGGAGGCGTGGGTTCAAATCCCACCTCAGACAGAGCCCATTGAAAGTACCAAGCAAGAACAAAGGAAACACAGTCAAGAAAGCATTACCAGTTGCCAGGATGGCGGAGCGGTCTAAGGCGTTGCGTTCAGGTCGCAGTTTCCCCAGGAGGCGTGGGTTCGAATCCCACCTCAGACAGAGCCCATTGAAAGTACCAAGCAAGAACAAAGCAAACACAGTCAAGAGAGCATTACCAGATGATAAGATGGCAGAGCGGTCTAAGGCGTTGCGTTCAGGTCGCAGTCTCCCCAGGAGGCGTGGGTTCAAATCCCACCTCAGACAGTGACCATTGAAAGTACCAAGCAAGAACAAAGCAAACACAGTCAAGAGAGCATTACCAGATGCCAGCATAGCGGAGCGGTCTAAGGCGTTGCGTTCAGGTCGCAGTCTCCCCAGGAGGCGTGGGTTCGAATCCCACCTCAGACAGAGCCCATTGAAAGTACCAAGCAAGAACAAAGCAAACACATTCAAGAGAGCATTACCAGTTGCCAGGATGGCAGAGCGGTCTAAGGCGCTGCGTTCAGGTCGCAGTCTCCCCAGGAGGCGTGGGTTCAAATCCCGCAGCAGACAGAGCTCATTGAAAGTACCAAGCAAGAAGAAAGCAAACACAGTCAAGAGAGCATTACCAGATGCCAGCATAGCGGAGCGGTCTAAGGCGTTGCGTTCAGGTCGCAGTCTCCCCAGGAGGCGTGGGTTCGAATCCCACCTCAGACAGAGCCCATTGAAAGTACCAAGCAAGAACAAAGCAAACACATTCAAGAGAGCATTACCAGTTGCCAGGATGGCAGAGCGGTCTAAGGCGCTGCGTTCAGGTCGCAGTCTCCCCAGGAGGCGTGGGTTCGAATCCCACCTCAGACAGTGACCATTGAAAGTACCAAGCAAGAACAAAGCAAACACAGTCAAGAGAGCATTACCAGTTGCCAGGATGGCAGAGCGGTCTAAGGCGCTGCGTTCAGGTCGCAGTCTCCCCAGGAGGCGTGGGTTCAAATCCCGCAGCAGACAGAGCCCAATGAAAGTACCAAGCAAGAAGAAAGCAAAGACAGTCAAGAGAGCATTACCAGCTGCAAGGATGGCGGAGCGGTCGAAGGCGTTGCGTTCATTGTCGCAGTCTCCCCAGGAGGCGTGGGTTCGAATCCCACCTCAGACAGAGCCCATTGAAAGTACCAAGCAATGACAAAGGAAACACGGTCAAGAGAGCATTACCAGTTGCCAGGATGGCGGAGCGGTCTAAGGCGTTGCGTTCAGGTGACAGTACCCCAGGAGGCGTGGGTTCGAATCCCACCTCAGACAGAGCCCATTGAAAGTACCAAGCAAGAACAAAGCAAACACAGTAAAGAGAGCATTACCAGGTGCCAGGATGGCGGAGCGGTCTAAGGCGTTGCGTTCAGGTCGCAGTCTCCCCAGGAGGCGTGGGTTCGAATCCCACCTCAGACAGAACCCATTGAAAGTACCAAGCAAGAACAAAGCAAACACAGTCAAGAGAGCATTACCAGATGATAAGATGGCAGAGCGGTCTAAGGCGTTGCGTTCAGGTCACAGTCTCCCCAGGAGGCGTGGGTTCGAATCCCACCTCAGACAGAGCACATTGAAAGTACCAAGCAAGAACAAAGCAAACACGGTCAAGAGAGCATTACCAGTTGCCAGGATGGCGGAGCGGTCTAAGGCGTTGCGTTCAGGTCGCAGTCTCCCCAGGAGGCGTGGGTTCGAATCCCACCTCAGACAGAGCCCATTGAAAGTACCAAGCAATAACCAAGGAAACACGGTCAAGAGAGCATTACCAGTTGCCAGGATGGCGGAGCGGTCTAAGGCGTTGCGTTCAGGTCACAGTCTCCCCAGGAGGCGTGGGTTCGAATCCCACCTCAGACACAGCCCATTGAAAGTACCAAGCAAGAACAAAGCAAACACAGTCAAGAGAGCATTACCAGATGATAAGATCGCAGAGCGGTCTAAGGCGTTGCGTTCAGGTCGCAGTCTCCCCAGGAGGCGTGGGTTCGAATCCCACCTCAGACAGAGCCCATTGAAAGTACCAAGCTAGAACAAAGCAAACACAGTCAAGAGAGCATTACCAGATGATAAGATGGCAGAGCGGTCTAAGGCGTTGCGTTCAGGTCGCAGTCTCCCCAGGAGGCGTGGGTTCAAATCCCACCTCAGACAGTGACCATTGAAAGTACCAAGCAAGAACAAAGCAAACACAGTCAAGAGAGCATTACCAGATGCCAGCATAGCGGAGCGGTCTAAGGCGTTGCGTTCAGGTCGCAGTGTCCCCAGGAGGCGTGGGTTCGAATCCCACCTCAGACAGTGCCCATTGAAAGTACCAAGCAAGAACAAAGCAAACACAGTCAAGAGAGCATTACCAGTTGCCAGGATGGCGGAGCGGTCTAAGGTGTTGCGTTCAGGTCGCAGTCTCCCCAGGAGGCGTGGGTTCGAATCCCATCTCAGACAGAGCCCATTGAAAGTACCAAGCAAGAACAAAGCAAACACATTCAAGAGAGCATTACCAGTTGCCAGGATGGCAGAGCCGTCTAAGGCGCTGCGTTCAGGTCGCAGTCTCCCCAGGAGGCGTGGGTTCAAATCCCGCAGCAGACCGAGCCCAATGAAAGTACCAAGCAAGAAGAAATCAAAGACAGTCAAGAGAGCATTACCAGCTGCAAGGATGGCGGAGCGGTCGAAGGCGTTGCGTTCATTGTCGCAGTCTCCCCAGGAGGCGTGGGTTCGAATCCCACCTCAGACAGAGCCCATTGAAAGTACCAAGCAATGACAAAGGAAACACGGTCAAGAGAGCATTACCAGTTGCCAGGATGGCGGAGCGGTCTAAGGCGTTGCGTTCAGGTCGCAGTCTCCCCAGGAGGCGTGGGTTCGAATCCCACCTCAGACAGAGCCCATTGAAAGTACCAAGCAAGAACAAAGCAAACACAGTCAAGAGAGCATTACCAGATGATAAGATGGCAGAGCGGTCTAAGGCGTTGCGTTCAGGTCGCAGTCTCCCCAGGAGGCGTGGGTTCAAATCCCACCTCAGACAGTGCCCATTGAAAGTACCAAGCAAGAACAAAGCAAACACAGTCAAGAGAGCATTACCAGTTGCCAGCATAGCGGAGCGGTCTAAGGCGTTGCGTCCAGGTCGCAGTCTCCACAGGAGGCGTGGGTTCGAATCCCACCTCAGACAGAGCCCATTGAAAGTACCAAGCAATAACCAAGGAAACACGGTCAAGAGAGCATTACCAGTTGCCAGGATGGCGGAGCGGTCTAAGGCGTTGCGTTCAGGTCACAGTCTCCCCAGGAGGCGTGGGTTCGAATCCCACCTCAGACAGAGCCCATTGAAAGTACCAAGCAAGAACAAAGCAAACACAGTAAAGAGAGCATTACCAGGTGCCAGGATGGTGGAGCGGTCTAAGGCGTTGCGTTCAGGTCGCAGTCTCCCCAGGAGGCGTGGGTTCAAATCCCACCTCAGACAGAGCCCATTGAAAGTACCAAGCAAGAACAAAGGAAACACAGTCAAGAAAGCATTACCAGTTGCCAGGATGGCGGAGCGGTCTAAGGCGTTGCGTTCAGGTCGCAGTTTCCCCAGGAGGCGTGGGTTCGAATCCCACCTCAGACAGAGCCCATTGAAAGTACCAAGCAAGAACAAAGCAAACACAGTCAAGAGAGCATTACCAGATGATAAGATGGCAGAGCGGTCTAAGGCGTTGCGTTCAGGTCGCAGTCTCCCCAGGAGGCGTGGGTTCAAATCCCACCTCAGACAGTGACCATTGAAAGTACCAAGCAAGAACAAAGCAAACACAGTCAAGAGAGCATTACCAGATGCCAGCATAGCGGAGCGGTCTAAGGCGTTGCGTTCAGGTCGCAGTCTCCCCAGGAGGCGTGGGTTCGAATCCCACCTCAGACAGAGCCCATTGAAAGTACCAAGCAAGAACAAAGCAAACACATTCAAGAGAGCATTACCAGTTGCCAGGATGGCAGAGCGGTCTAAGGCGCTGCGTTCAGGTCGCAGTCTCCCCAGGAGGCGTGGGTTCAAATCCCGCAGCAGACAGAGCTCATTGAAAGTACCAAGCAAGAAGAAAGCAAACACAGTCAAGAGAGCATTACCAGATGCCAGCATAGCGGAGCGGTCTAAGGCGTTGCGTTCAGGTCGCAGTCTCCCCAGGAGGCGTGGGTTCGAATCCCACCTCAGACAGAGCCCATTGAAAGTACCAAGCAAGAACAAAGCAAACACATTCAAGAGAGCATTACCAGTTGCCAGGATGGCAGAGCGGTCTAAGGCGCTGCGTTCAGGTCGCAGTCTCCCCAGGAGGCGTGGGTTCGAATCCCACCTCAGACAGTGACCATTGAAAGTACCAAGCAAGAACAAAGCAAACACAGTCAAGAGAGCATTACCAGTTGCCAGGATGGCAGAGCGGTCTAAGGCGCTGCGTTCAGGTCGCAGTCTCCCCAGGAGGCGTGGGTTCAAATCCCGCAGCAGACAGAGCCCAATGAAAGTACCAAGCAAGAAGAAAGCAAAGACAGTCAAGAGAGCATTACCAGCTGCAAGGATGGCGGAGCGGTCGAAGGCGTTGCGTTCATTGTCGCAGTCTCCCCAGGAGGCGTGGGTTCGAATCCCACCTCAGACAGAGCCCATTGAAAGTACCAAGCAATGACAAAGGAAACACGGTCAAGAGAGCATTACCAGTTGCCAGGATGGCGGAGCGGTCTAAGGCGTTGCGTTCAGGTGACAGTACCCCAGGAGGCGTGGGTTCGAATCCCACCTCAGACAGAGCCCATTGAAAGTACCAAGCAAGAACAAAGCAAACACAGTAAAGAGAGCATTACCAGGTGCCAGGATGGCGGAGCGGTCTAAGGCGTTGCGTTCAGGTCGCAGTCTCCCCAGGAGGCGTGGGTTCGAATCCCACCTCAGACAGAACCCATTGAAAGTACCAAGCAAGAACAAAGCAAACACAGTCAAGAGAGCATTACCAGATGATAAGATGGCAGAGCGGTCTAAGGCGTTGCGTTCAGGTCACAGTCTCCCCAGGAGGCGTGGGTTCGAATCCCACCTCAGACAGAGCACATTGAAAGTACCAAGCAAGAACAAAGCAAACACGGTCAAGAGAGCATTACCAGTTGCCAGGATGGCGGAGCGGTCTAAGGCGTTGCGTTCAGGTCGCAGTCTCCCCAGGAGGCGTGGGTTCGAATCCCACCTCAGACAGAGCCCATTGAAAGTACCAAGCAATAACCAAGGAAACACGGTCAAGAGAGCATTACCAGTTGCCAGGATGGCGGAGCGGTCTAAGGCGTTGCGTTCAGGTCACAGTCTCCCCAGGAGGCGTGGGTTCGAATCCCACCTCAGACACAGCCCATTGAAAGTACCAAGCAAGAACAAAGCAAACACAGTCAAGAGAGCATTACCAGATGATAAGATCGCAGAGCGGTCTAAGGCGTTGCGTTCAGGTCGCAGTCTCCCCAGGAGGCGTGGGTTCGAATCCCACCTCAGACAGAGCCCATTGAAAGTACCAAGCTAGAACAAAGCAAACACAGTCAAGAGAGCATTACCAGATGATAAGATGGCAGAGCGGTCTAAGGCGTTGCGTTCAGGTCGCAGTCTCCCCAGGAGGCGTGGGTTCAAATCCCACCTCAGACAGTGACCATTGAAAGTACCAAGCAAGAACAAAGCAAACACAGTCAAGAGAGCATTACCAGATGCCAGCATAGCGGAGCGGTCTAAGGCGTTGCGTTCAGGTCGCAGTGTCCCCAGGAGGCGTGGGTTCGAATCCCACCTCAGACAGTGCCCATTGAAAGTACCAAGCAAGAACAAAGCAAACACAGTCAAGAGAGCATTACCAGTTGCCAGGATGGCGGAGCGGTCTAAGGTGTTGCGTTCAGGTCGCAGTCTCCCCAGGAGGCGTGGGTTCGAATCCCATCTCAGACAGAGCCCATTGAAAGTACCAAGCAAGAACAAAGCAAACACATTCAAGAGAGCATTACCAGTTGCCAGGATGGCAGAGCCGTCTAAGGCGCTGCGTTCAGGTCGCAGTCTCCCCAGGAGGCGTGGGTTCAAATCCCGCAGCAGACCGAGCCCAATGAAAGTACCAAGCAAGAAGAAATCAAAGACAGTCAAGAGAGCATTACCAGCTGCAAGGATGGCGGAGCGGTCGAAGGCGTTGCGTTCATTGTCGCAGTCTCCCCAGGAGGCGTGGGTTCGAATCCCACCTCAGACAGAGCCCATTGAAAGTACCAAGCAATGACAAAGGAAACACGGTCAAGAGAGCATTACCAGTTGCCAGGATGGCGGAGCGGTCTAAGGCGTTGCGTTCAGGTCGCAGTCTCCCCAGGAGGCGTGGGTTCGAATCCCACCTCAGACAGAGCCCATTGAAAGTACCAAGCAAGAACAAAGCAAACACAGTCAAGAGAGCATTACCAGATGATAAGATGGCAGAGCGGTCTAAGGCGTTGCGTTCAGGTCGCAGTCTCCCCAGGAGGCGTGGGTTCAAATCCCACCTCAGACAGTGCCCATTGAAAGTACCAAGCAAGAACAAAGCAAACACAGTCAAGAGAGCATTACCAGTTGCCAGCATAGCGGAGCGGTCTAAGGCGTTGCGTCCAGGTCGCAGTCTCCACAGGAGGCGTGGGTTCGAATCCCACCTCAGACAGAGCCCATTGAAAGTACCAAGCAATAACCAAGGAAACACGGTCAAGAGAGCATTACCAGTTGCCAGGATGGCGGAGCGGTCTAAGGCGTTGCGTTCAGGTCACAGTCTCCCCAGGAGGCGTGGGTTCGAATCCCACCTCAGACAGAGCCCATTGAAAGTACCAAGCAAGAACAAAGCAAACACAGTAAAGAGAGCATTACCAGGTGCCAGGATGGTGGAGCGGTCTAAGGCGTTGCGTTCAGGTTGCAGTCTCCCCAGGAGGCGTGGGTTCGAATCCCACCTCAGACAGAGCCCATTGAAAGTACCAAGCAAGAACAAAGGAAACACAGTCAAGAAAGCATTACCAGTTGCCAGGATGGCGGAGCGGTCTAAGGCGTTGCGTTCAGGTCGCAGTCTCCCCAGGAGGCGTGGGTTCGAATCCCACCTCAGACAGAGCCCATTGAAAGTACCAAGCAAGAACAAAGCAAACACGGTCAAGAGAGCATTACCAGTTGCCAGGATGGCGGAGCGGTCTAAGGCGTTGCGTTCAGGACGCAGTCTCCACAGGAGGCGTGGGTTCGAATCCCACCTCAGACAGAGCCCATTGAAAGTACCAAGCAATAACCAAGGAAACACGGTCAAGAGAGCATTATCAGTTGCCAGGATGGCGGAGCGGTCTAAGGCGTTGCGTTCAGGTCACAGTCTCCCCAGGAGGCGTGGGTTCGAATCCCACCTCAGACAGAGCCCATTGAAAGTACCAAGCAAAAACAAAGCAAACACAGTAAAGAGAGCATTACCAGGTGCCAGGATGGTGGAGCGGTCTAAGGCGTTGCGTTCAGGTCGCAGTCTCCCCAGGAGGCGTGGGTTCAAATCCCACCTCAGACAGAGCCCATTGAAAGTACCAAGCAAGAACAAAGGAAACACAGTCAAGAAAGCATTACCAGTTGCCAGGATGGCGGAGCGGTCTAAGGCGTTGCGTTCAGGTCGCAGTTTCCCCAGGAGGCGTGGGTTCGAATCCCACCTCAGACAGAGCCCATTGAAAGTACCAAGCAAGAACAAAGCAAACACAGTCAAGAGAGCATTACCAGATGATAAGATGGCAGAGCGGTCTAAGGCGTTGCGTTCAGGTCGCAGTCTCCCCAGGAGGCGTGGGTTCAAATCCCACCTCAGACAGTGACCATTGAAAGTACCAAGCAAGAACAAAGCAAACACAGTCAAGAGAGCATTACCAGATGCCAGCATAGCGGAGCGGTCTAAGGCGTTGCGTTCAGGTCGCAGTCTCCCCAGGAGGCGTGGGTTCGAATCCCACCTCAGACAGAGCCCATTGAAAGTACCAAGCAAGAACAAAGCAAACACATTCAAGAGAGCATTACCAGTTGCCAGGATGGCAGAGCGGTCTAAGGCGCTGCGTTCAGGTCGCAGTCTCCCCAGGAGGCGTGGGTTCAAATCCCGCAGCAGACAGAGCTCATTGAAAGTACCAAGCAAGAAGAAAGCAAACACAGTCAAGAGAGCATTACCAGATGCCAGCATAGCGGAGCGGTCTAAGGCGTTGCGTTCAGGTCGCAGTCTCCCCAGGAGGCGTGGGTTCGAATCCCACCTCAGACAGAGCCCATTGAAAGTACCAAGCAAGAACAAAGCAAACACATTCAAGAGAGCATTACCAGTTGCCAGGATGGCAGAGCGGTCTAAGGCGCTGCGTTCAGGTCGCAGTCTCCCCAGGAGGCGTGGGTTCGAATCCCACCTCAGACAGTGACCATTGAAAGTACCAAGCAAGAACAAAGCAAACACAGTCAAGAGAGCATTACCAGTTGCCAGGATGGCAGAGCGGTCTAAGGCGCTGCGTTCAGGTCGCAGTCTCCCCAGGAGGCGTGGGTTCAAATCCCGCAGCAGACAGAGCCCAATGAAAGTACCAAGCAAGAAGAAAGCAAAGACAGTCAAGAGAGCATTACCAGCTGCAAGGATGGCGGAGCGGTCGAAGGCGTTGCGTTCATTGTCGCAGTCTCCCCAGGAGGCGTGGGTTCGAATCCCACCTCAGACAGAGCCCATTGAAAGTACCAAGCAATGACAAAGGAAACACGGTCAAGAGAGCATTACCAGTTGCCAGGATGGCGGAGCGGTCTAAGGCGTTGCGTTCAGGTGACAGTACCCCAGGAGGCGTGGGTTCGAATCCCACCTCAGACAGAGCCCATTGAAAGTACCAAGCAAGAACAAAGCAAACACAGTAAAGAGAGCATTACCAGGTGCCAGGATGGCGGAGCGGTCTAAGGCGTTGCGTTCAGGTCGCAGTCTCCCCAGGAGGCGTGGGTTCGAATCCCACCTCAGACAGAACCCATTGAAAGTACCAAGCAAGAACAAAGGAAACACAGTCAAGAGAGCATTACCAGTTGCCAGGATGGCGGAGCGGTCTAAGGCTTTGCGTTCAGGTCGCAGTCTCCCCTGGAGGCGTGGGTTCGAATCCCGCCTCAGACAGAGCCCATTGAAAGTACCAAGCAAGAACAAAGCAAACACAGTCAAGAGAGCATTACCAGTTGCCAGGATGGCAGAGCGGTCTAAGGCGTTGCGTTCAGGTCGCAGTCTCCCCAGGAGGCGTGCGTTCGAATCCCACCTCAGACAGAGCCCATTGAAAGTACCAAGCAATAACAAAGCAAACACAGTCAAGAGAGCATTACCAGTTGCCAGGATGGCGGAGCGGTCTAAGGCGTTGCGTTCAGGTCGCAGTCTCCCCAGGAGGCGTGGGTTCGAATCCCACCTCAGACAGAGCCCATTGAAAGTACCAAGCAAAAACAAAGCAAACACATTCAAGAGAGCATTACCAGTTGCCAGGATGGCGGAGCGGTCTAAGGCGTTGCGTTCAGGTCGCAGTCTCCCCAGGAGGCGTGGGTTCGAATCCCACCTCAGACAGAGCCCATTGAAAGTACCAAGCAAGAACAAAGCAAACACATTCAAGAGAGCATTACCAGTTGCCAGGATGGCAGAGCGGTCTAAGGCGCTGCGTTCAGGTCGCAGTCTCCCCAGGAGGCGTGGGTTCAAATCCCGCAGCAGACAGAGCTCATTGAAAGTACCAAGCAAGAAGAAAGCAAACACAGTCAAGAGAGCATTACCAGATGCCAGCATAGCGGAGCGGTCTAAGGCGTTGCGTTCAGGTCGCAGTCTCCCCAGGAGGCGTGGGTTCGAATCCCACCTCAGACAGAGCCCATTGAAAGTACCAAGCAAGAACAAAGCAAACACATTCAAGAGAGCATTACCAGTTGCCAGGATGGCAGAGCGGTCTAAGGCGCTGCGTTCAGGTCGCAGTCTCCCCAGGAGGCGTGGGTTCGAATCCCACCTCAGACAGTGACCATTGAAAGTACCAAGCAAGAACAAAGCAAACACAGTCAAGAGAGCATTACCAGTTGCCAGGATGGCAGAGCGGTCTAAGGCGCTGCGTTCAGGTCGCAGTCTCCCCAGGAGGCGTGGGTTCAAATCCCGCAGCAGACAGAGCCCAATGAAAGTACCAAGCAAGAAGAAAGCAAAGACAGTCAAGAGAGCATTACCAGCTGCAAGGATGGCGGAGCGGTCGAAGGCGTTGCGTTCATTGTCGCAGTCTCCCCAGGAGGCGTGGGTTCGAATCCCACCTCAGACAGAGCCCATTGAAAGTACCAAGCAATGACAAAGGAAACACGGTCAAGAGAGCATTACCAGTTGCCAGGATGGCGGAGCGGTCTAAGGCGTTGCGTTCAGGTGACAGTACCCCAGGAGGCGTGGGTTCGAATCCCACCTCAGACAGAGCCCATTGAAAGTACCAAGCAAGAACAAAGCAAACACAGTAAAGAGAGCATTACCAGGTGCCAGGATGGCGGAGCGGTCTAAGGCGTTGCGTTCAGGTCGCAGTCTCCCCAGGAGGCGTGGGTTCGAATCCCACCTCAGACAGAACCCATTGAAAGTACCAAGCAAGAACAAAGGAAACACAGTCAAGAGAGCATTACCAGTTGCCAGGATGGCGGAGCGGTGTAAGGCTTTGCGTTCAGGTCGCAGTCTCCCCTGGAGGCGTGGGTTCGAATCCCGCCTCAGACAGAGCCCATTGAAAGTACCAAGCAAGAACAAAGCAAACACAGTCAAGAGAGCATTACCAGATGATAAGATGGCAGAGCGGTCTAAGGCGTTGCGTTCAGGTCGCAGTCTCCCCAGGAGGCGTGGGTTCAAATCCCACCTCAGACAGTGCCCATTGAAAGTACCAAGCAAGAACAAAGGAAACACAGTCAAGAGAGCATTACCAGATGATAAGATGGCAGAGCGGTCTAAGGCGTTGCGTTCAGGTCGCAGTCTCCACAGGAGGCGTGGGTTCGAATCCCACCTCAGACAGAGCCCATTGAAAGTACCAAGCAAGAACAAAGGAAACACAGTCAAGAAAGCATTACCAGTTGCCAGGATGGCGGAGCGGACTAAGGCGTTGCGTTCAGGTCGCAGTCTCCCCAGGAGGCGTGGGTTCGAATCCCACCTCAGACAGAGCCCATTGAAAGTACCAAGCAATAACCAAGGAAACACGGTCAAGAGAGCATTACCAGTTGCCAGGATGGCGGAGCGGTCTAAGGCGTTGCGTTCAGGTCACAGTCTCCCCAGGAGGCGTGGGTTCGAATCCCACCTCAGACAGAGCACATTGAAAGTACCAAGCAAGAACAAAGCAAACACAGTCAAGAGAGCATTACCAGATGATAAGATGGCAGAGCGGTCTAAGGCGTTGCGTTCAGGTCACAGTCTCCCCAGGAGGCGTGGGTTCGAATCCCACCTCAGACAGAGCACATTGAAAGTACCAAGCAAGAACAAAGCAAACACGGTCAAGAGAGCATTACCAGTTGCCAGGATGGCGGAGCGGTCTAAGGCGTTGCGTTCAGGTCGCAGTCTCCCCAGGAGGCGTGGGTTCGAATCCCACCTCAGACAGAGCCCATTGAAAGTACCAAGCAATAACCAAGGAAACACGGTCAAGAGAGCATTACCAGTTGCCAGGATGGCGGAGCGGTCTAAGGCGTTGCGTTCAGGTCGCAGTCTCCCCAGGAGGCGTGGGTTCAAATCCCACCTCAGACAGTGCCCATTGAAAGAACCAAGCAAGAACAAAGCAAACACAGTCAAGAGAGCATTACCAGTTGCCAGCATAGCGGAGCGGTCTAAGGCGTTGCGTCCAGGTCGCAGTCTCCACAGGAGGCGTGGGTTCGAATCCCACCTCAGACAGAGCCCATTGAAAGTACCAAGGAAGAACAAAGCAAACACATTCAAGAGAGCATTACCAGGTGCCAGGATGGCGGAGCGGTCTAAGGCGTTGCGTTCAGGTCGCAGTCTCCCCAGGTGACGTGGCTTCGAATCCCACCTCAGACAGAGCCCATTGAAAGTACCAAGCAATAACAAAGGAAACACGGTCAAGAGAGCATTACCAGTTGCCTGGATGGCGGAGCGGTCTAAGGCGTTGCGTTCAGGTCGCAGTCTCCCCAGGGGGCGTGGGTTTGAATCCCACCTCAGACAGAGCCCATTGAAAGTACCAAGCAAGAACAAAGCAAACACATTCAAAAGAGCATTACCAGATGATAAGATGGCAGAGCGGTCTAAGCCGTTGCGTTCAGGTCGCAGTCTCCCCAGGAGGCGTGGGTTAAAATCCCACCTCAGACAGTGCCCATTGAAAGTACCAAGCAAGAACAAAGCAAACACAGTCAAGAGAGCATTACCAGTTGCCAGGATGGCGGAGCGGTCTAAGGCGTTGCGTTCAGGTCGCAGTCTCCCCAGGAGGCGTGGGTTCGAATCCCACCTCAGACAGAGCCCATTG
This sequence comes from Idiotropiscis lumnitzeri, assembly GCF_059441095.1. NCBI lineage: Eukaryota > Metazoa > Chordata > Actinopteri > Syngnathiformes > Syngnathidae > Idiotropiscis > Idiotropiscis lumnitzeri. The sequence continues at coordinate 2,265,016 of NW_028283566.1, forward strand.
AAAGTACCAAGCAAGAACAAAGCAAACACATTCAAGAGAGCATTACCAGGTGCCAGGATGGCGGAGCGGTCTAAGGCGTTGCGTTCAGGTCGCAGTCTCCCCTGGAGGCGTGGGTTCGAATCCCGCCTCAGACAGAGCCCATTGAAAGTACCAAGCAAGAACAAAGCAAACACAGTCAAGAGAGCATTACCAGTTGCCAGGATGGCAGAGCGGTCTAAGGCGCTGCGTTCAGGTCGCAGTCTCCCCAGGAGGCGTGGGTTCGAATCCCGGCTCAGACAGAACCCATTGAAAGTACCAAGCAAGAACAAAGCAAACACATTCAAGAGAGCATTACCAGATGATAAGATGGCAGAGCGGTCTAAGCCGTTGCGTTCAGGTCGCAGTCTCCCCAGGAGGCGTGGGTTAAAATCCCACCTCAGACAGTGCCCATTGAAAGTACCAAGCAAGAACAAAGCAAACACAGTCAAGAGAGCATTACCAGTTGCCAGGATGGCGGAGCGGTCTAAGGCGTTGCGTTCAGGTCGCAGTCTCCCCAGGAGGCGTGGGTTCGAATCCCACCTCAGACAGACCCCATTGAAAGTACCAAGCAAGAACAAAGCAAACACATTCAAGAGAGCATTACCAGGTGCCAGGATGGCGGAGCGGTCTAAGGCGTTGCGTTCAGGTCGCAGTCTCCCCAGGAGGCGTGGGTTCTAATCCCACCTCAGACAGAGCCCATTAAAAGTACCAAGGAAGAACAAAGCAAACACATTCAAGAGAGCATTACCAGGTGCCAGGATGGCGGAGCGGTCTAAGGCGTTGCGTTCAGGTCGCAGTCTCCCCAGGAGGCGTGGGTTTGAATCCCACCTCAGACAGAGCCCATTGAAAGTACCAAGCAAGAACAAAGCAAACACAGTCAAGAGAGCATTACCAGATGATAAGATGGCAGAGCGGTCTAAGGCGTTGCGTTCAGGTCGCAGTCTCCCCAGGAGGCGTGGGTTCAAATCCCACCTCAGACAGTGACCATTGAAAGTACCAAGCAAGAACAAAGCAAACACAGTCAAGAGAGCATTACCAGATGCCAGCATAGCGGAGCGGTCTAAGGCGTTGCGTTCAGGTCGCAGTCTCCCCAGGAGGCGTGGGTTCGAATCCCACCTCAGACAGAGCCCATTGAAAGTACCAAGCAAGAACAAAGCAAACACATTCAAGAGAGCATGACCAGTTGCCTGGATGGCAGAGCGGTCTAAGGCGCTGCGTTCAGGTCGCAGTCTCCCCAGGAGGCGTGGGTTCAAATCCCGCAGCAGACAGAGCTCATTGAAAGTACCAAGCAAGAAGAAAGCAAACACAGTCAAGAGAGCATTACCAGATGCCAGCATAGCGGAGCGGTCTAAGGCGTTGCGTTCAGGTCACAGTCTCCCCAGGAGGCGTGGGTTCGAATCCCACCTCAGACAGAGCACATTGAAAGTACCAAGCAAGAACAAAGCAAACACAGTAAAGAGAGCATTACCAGGTGCCAGGATGGCGGAGCGGTCTAAGGCGTTGCGTTCAGGTCGCAGTCTCCCCAGGAGGCGTGGGTTCGAATCCCACCTCAGACAGAGCCCATTGAAAGTACCAAGCAATGACAAAGGAAACACGGTCAAGAGAGCATTACCAGTTGCCAGGATGGCGGAGCGGTCTAAGGCGTTGCGTTCAGTTGACAGTACCCCAGGAGGCGTGGGTTCGAATCCCACCTCAGACAGAGCCCATTGAAAGTACCAAGCAAGAACAACGCAAACACAGTAAAGAGAGCATTACCAGTTGCCAGGATGGCAGAGCGGTCTAAGGCGCTGCGTTCAGGTCGCAGTCTCCCCAGGAGGCGTGGGTTCAAATCCCGCAGCAGACAGAGCCCAATGAAAGTACCAAGCAAGAAGAAATCAAAGACAGTCAAGAGAGCATTACCAGCTGCAAGGATGGCGGAGCGGTCGAAGGCGTTGCGTTCATTGTCGCAGTCTCCCCAGGAGGCGTGGGTTCGAATCCCACCTCAGACAGAGCCCATTGAAAGTACCAAGCAATGACAAAGGAAACACGGTCAAGAGAGCATTACCAGTTGCCAGGATGGCGGAGCGGTCTAAGGCGTTGCGTTCAGGTCGCAGTCTCCCCAGGAGGCGTGGGTTCGAATCCCACCTCAGACAGAGCCCATTGAAAGTACCAAGCAAGAACAAAGCAAACACAGTCAAGAGAGCATTACCAGATGATAAGATGGCAGAGCGGTCTAAGGCGTTGCGTTCAGGTCGCAGTCTCCCCAGGAGGCGTGGGTTCAAATCCCACCTCAGACAGTGCCCATTGAAAGTACCAAGCAAGAACAAAGCAAACACAGTCAAGAGAGCATTACCAGTTGCCAGCATAGCGGAGCGGTCTAAGGCGTTGCGTCCAGGTCGCAGTCTCCACAGGAGGCGTGGGTTCGAATCCCACCTCAGACAGAGCCCATTGAAAGTACCAAGCAATAACCAAGGAAACACGGTCAAGAGAGCATTACCAGTTGCCAGGATGGCGGAGCGGTCTAAGGCGTTGCGTTCAGGTCACAGTCTCCCCAGGAGGCGTGGGTTCGAATCCCACCTCAGACAGAGCCCATTGAAAGTACCAAGCAAGAACAAAGCAAACACAGTCAAGAGAGCATTACCAGATGATAAGATGGCAGAGCGGTCTAAGGCGTTGCGTTCAGGTCGCAGTCTCCCCAGGAGGCGTGGGTTCGAATCCCACCTCAGACAGAGCCCATTGAAAGTACCAAGCAAGAACAAAGCAAACACATTCAAGAGAGCATTACCAGATGATAAGATGGCAGTGCGGTCTAAGCCGTTGCGTTCAGGTCGCAGTCTCCCCAGGAGGCGTGGGTTAAAATCCCACCTCAGACAGTGCCCATTGAAAGTACCAAGCAAGAACAAAGCAAACACAGTCAAGAGAGCATTACCAGTTGCCAGGATGGCGGAGTGGTCTAAGGCGTTGCGTTCAGGTCGCAGTCTCCCCAGGAGGCGTGGGTTCGAATCCCACCTCAGACAGAGCCCATTGAAAGTACCAAGCAAGAACAAAGCAAACACATTCAAGAGAGCATTACCAGGTGCCAGGATGGCGCAGCGGTCTAAGGCGTTGCGTTCAGGTCGCAGTCTCCCCAGGAGGCGTGGGTTCTAATCCCACCTCAGAGCCCATTGAAAGTACCAAGGAAGAACAAAGCAAACACATTCCAGAGAGCATTACCAGATGATAAGATGGCAGAGCGGTCTAAGCCGTTGCGTTCAGGTCGCAGTCTCCCCAGGAGGCGTGGGTTCGAATCCCACCTCAGACAGAGCCCATTGAAAGTACCAAGCAAGAACAAAGCAAACACAGTCAAGAGAGCATTACCAGATGATAAGATGGCAGAGCGGTCTAAGGCGTTGCGTTCAGGTCGCAGTCTCCCCAGGAGACGTGGGTTCAAATCCCACCTCAGACAGTGACCATTGAAAGTACCAAGCAAGAACAAAGCAAACACAGTCAAGAGAGCATTACCAGATGCCAGCATAGCGGAGCGGTCTAAGGTGTTGCGTTCAGGTCGCAGTCTCCCCAGGAGGCGTGGGTTCGAATCCCACCTCAGACAGAGCCCATTGAAAGTACCAAGCAAGAACAAAGCAAACACAGTCAAGAGAGCATTACCAGATGATAAGATGGCAGAGCGGTCTAAGGCGTTGCGTTCAGGTCGCAGTCTCCCCAGGAGGCGTGGGTTCGAATCCCACCTCAGACAGAGCCCATTGAAAGTACCAAGCAAGAACAAAGCAAACACATTCAAGAGAGCATGACCAGTTGCCAGGATGGCAGAGCGGTCTAAGGCGCTGCGTTCAGGTCGCAGTCTCCCCAGGAGGCGTGGGTTCAAATCCCGCAGCAGACAGAGCTCATTGAAAGTACCAAGCAAGAAGAAAGCAAACACAGTCAAGAGAGCATTACCAGATGCCAGCATAGCGGAGCGGTCTAAGGCGTTGCGTTCAGGTCACAGTCTCCCCAGGAGGCGTGGGTTCGAATCCCACCTCAGACAGAGCACATTGAAAGTACCAAGCAAGAACAAAGCAAACACAGTAAAGAGAGCATTACCAGGTGCCAGGATGGCGGAGCGGTCTAAGGCGTTGCGTTCAGGTCGCAGTCTCCCCAGGAGGCGTGGGTTCGAATCCCACCTCAGACAGAGCCCATTGAAAGTACCAAGCAATGACAAAGGAAACACGGTCAAGAGAGCATTACCAGTTGCCAGGATGGCGGAGCGGTCTAAGGCGTTGCGTTCAGTTGACAGTACCCCAGGAGGCGTGGGTTCGAATCCCACCTCAGACAGAGCCCATTGAAAGTACCAAGCAAGAACAACGCAAACACAGTAAAGAGAGCATTACCAGTTGCCAGGATGGCAGAGCGGTCTAAGGCGCTGCGTTCAGGTCGCAGTCTCCCCAGGAGGCGTGGGTTCAAATCCCGCAGCAGACAGAGCCCAATGAAAGTACCAAGCAAGAAGAAATCAAAGACAGTCAAGAGAGCATTACCAGCTGCAAGGATGGCGGAGCGGTCGAAGGCGTTGCGTTCATTGTCGCAGTCTCCCCAGGAGGCGTGGGTTCGAATCCCACCTCAGACAGAGCCCATTGAAAGTACCAAGCAATGACAAAGGAAACACGGTCAAGAGAGCATTACCAGTTGCCAGGATGGCGGAGCGGTCTAAGGCGTTGCGTTCAGGTCGCAGTCTCCCCAGGAGGCGTGGGTTCGAATCCCACCTCAGACAGAGCCCATTGAAAGTACCAAGCAAGAACAAAGCAAACACAGTCAAGAGAGCATTACCAGATGATAAGATGGCAGAGCGGTCTAAGGCGTTGCGTTCAGGTCGCAGTCTCCCCAGGAGGCGTGGGTTCAAATCCCACCTCAGACAGTGCCCATTGAAAGTACCAAGCAAGAACAAAGCAAACACAGTCAAGAGAGCATTACCAGTTGCCAGCATAGCGGAGCGGTCTAAGGCGTTGCGTCCAGGTCGCAGTCTCCACAGGAGGCGTGGGTTCGAATCCCACCTCAGACAGAGCCCATTGAAAGTACCAAGCAATAACCAAGGAAACACGGTCAAGAGAGCATTACCAGTTGCCAGGATGGCGGAGCGGTCTAAGGCGTTGCGTTCAGGTCACAGTCTCCCCAGGAGGCGTGGGTTCGAATCCCACCTCAGACAGAGCCCATTGAAAGTACCAAGCAAGAACAAAGCAAACACAGTCAAGAGAGCATTACCAGATGATAAGATGGCAGAGCGGTCTAAGGCGTTGCGTTCAGGTCGCAGTCTCCCCAGGAGGCGTGGGTTCGAATCCCACCTCAGACAGAGCCCATTGAAAGTACCAAGCAAGAACAAAGCAAACACATTCAAGAGAGCATTACCAGATGATAAGATGGCAGTGCGGTCTAAGCCGTTGCGTTCAGGTCGCAGTCTCCCCAGGAGGCGTGGGTTAAAATCCCACCTCAGACAGTGCCCATTGAAAGTACCAAGCAAGAACAAAGCAAACACAGTCAAGAGAGCATTACCAGTTGCCAGGATGGCGGAGTGGTCTAAGGCGTTGCGTTCAGGTCGCAGTCTCCCCAGGAGGCGTGGGTTCGAATCCCACCTCAGACAGAGCCCATTGAAAGTACCAAGCAAGAACAAAGCAAACACATTCAAGAGAGCATTACCAGGTGCCAGGATGGCGCAGCGGTCTAAGGCGTTGCGTTCAGGTCGCAGTCTCCCCAGGAGGCGTGGGTTCTAATCCCACCTCAGAGCCCATTGAAAGTACCAAGGAAGAACAAAGCAAACACATTCCAGAGAGCATTACCAGATGATAAGATGGCAGAGCGGTCTAAGCCGTTGCGTTCAGGTCGCAGTCTCCCCAGGAGGCGTGGGTTCGAATCCCACCTCAGACAGAGCCCATTGAAAGTACCAAGCAAGAACAAAGCAAACACAGTCAAGAGAGCATTACCAGATGATAAGATGGCAGAGCGGTCTAAGGCGTTGCGTTCAGGTCGCAGTCTCCCCAGGAGACGTGGGTTCAAATCCCACCTCAGACAGTGACCATTGAAAGTACCAAGCAAGAACAAAGCAAACACAGTCAAGAGAGCATTACCAGATGCCAGCATAGCGGAGCGGTCTAAGGTGTTGCGTTCAGGTCGCAGTCTCCCCAGGAGGCGTGGGTTCGAATCCCACCTCAGACAGAGCCCATTGAAAGTACCAAGCAAGAACAAAGCAAACACAGTCAAGAGAGCATTACCAGATGATAAGATGGCAGAGCGGTCTAAGGCGTTGCGTTCAGGTCGCAGTCTCCCCAGGAGGCGTGGGTTCGAATCCCACCTCAGACAGAGCCCATTGAAAGTACCAAGCAAGAACAAAGCAAACACATTCAAGAGAGCATGACCAGTTGCCAGGATGGCAGAGCGGTCTAAGGCGCTGCGTTCAGGTCGCAGTCTCCCCAGGAGGCGTGGGTTCAAATCCCGCAGCAGACAGAGCTCATTGAAAGTACCAAGCAAGAAGAAAGCAAACACAGTCAAGAGAGCATTACCAGATGCCAGCATAGCGGAGCGGTCTAAGGCGTTGCGTTCAGGTCACAGTCTCCCCAGGAGGCGTGGGTTCGAATCCCACCTCAGACAGAGCACATTGAAAGTACCAAGCAAGAACAAAGCAAACACAGTAAAGAGAGCATTACCAGGTGCCAGGATGGCGGAGCGGTCTAAGGCGTTGCGTTCAGGTCGCAGTCTCCCCAGGAGGCGTGGGTTCGAATCCCACCTCAGACAGAGCCCATTGAAAGTACCAAGCAATGACAAAGGAAACACGGTCAAGAGAGCATTACCAGTTGCCAGGATGGCGGAGCGGTCTAAGGCGTTGCGTTCAGTTGACAGTACCCCAGGAGGCGTGGGTTCGAATCCCACCTCAGACAGAGCCCATTGAAAGTACCAAGCAAGAACAACGCAAACACAGTAAAGAGAGCATTACCAGTTGCCAGGATGGCAGAGCGGTCTAAGGCGCTGCGTTCAGGTCGCAGTCTCCCCAGGAGGCGTGGGTTCAAATCCCGCAGCAGACAGAGCCCAATGAAAGTACCAAGCAAGAAGAAATCAAAGACAGTCAAGAGAGCATTACCAGCTGCAAGGATGGCGGAGCGGTCGAAGGCGTTGCGTTCATTGTCGCAGTCTCCCCAGGAGGCGTGGGTTCGAATCCCACCTCAGACAGAGCCCATTGAAAGTACCAAGCAATGACAAAGGAAACACGGTCAAGAGAGCATTACCAGTTGCCAGGATGGCGGAGCGGTCTAAGGCGTTGCGTTCAGGTCGCAGTCTCCCCAGGAGGCGTGGGTTCGAATCCCACCTCAGACAGAGCCCATTGAAAGTACCAAGCAAGAACAAAGCAAACACAGTCAAGAGAGCATTACCAGATGATAAGATGGCAGAGCGGTCTAAGGCGTTGCGTTCAGGTCGCAGTCTCCCCAGGAGGCGTGGGTTCAAATCCCACCTCAGACAGTGCCCATTGAAAGTACCAAGCAAGAACAAAGCAAACACAGTCAAGAGAGCATTACCAGTTGCCAGCATAGCGGAGCGGTCTAAGGCGTTGCGTCCAGGTCGCAGTCTCCACAGGAGGCGTGGGTTCGAATCCCACCTCAGACAGAGCCCATTGAAAGTACCAAGCAATAACCAAGGAAACACGGTCAAGAGAGCATTACCAGTTGCCAGGATGGCGGAGCGGTCTAAGGCGTTGCGTTCAGGTCACAGTCTCCCCAGGAGGCGTGGGTTCGAATCCCACCTCAGACAGAGCCCATTGAAAGTACCAAGCAAGAACAAAGCAAACACAGTCAAGAGAGCATTACCAGATGATAAGATGGCAGAGCGGTCTAAGGCGTTGCGTTCAGGTCGCAGTCTCCCCAGGAGGCGTGGGTTCGAATCCCACCTCAGACAGAGCCCATTGAAAGTACCAAGCAAGAACAAAGCAAACACATTCAAGAGAGCATTACCAGATGATAAGATGGCAGTGCGGTCTAAGCCGTTGCGTTCAGGTCGCAGTCTCCCCAGGAGGCGTGGGTTAAAATCCCACCTCAGACAGTGCCCATTGAAAGTACCAAGCAAGAACAAAGCAAACACAGTCAAGAGAGCATTACCAGTTGCCAGGATGGCGGAGTGGTCTAAGGCGTTGCGTTCAGGTCGCAGTCTCCCCAGGAGGCGTGGGTTCGAATCCCACCTCAGACAGAGCCCATTGAAAGTACCAAGCAAGAACAAAGCAAACACATTCAAGAGAGCATTACCAGGTGCCAGGATGGCGCAGCGGTCTAAGGCGTTGCGTTCAGGTCGCAGTCTCCCCAGGAGGCGTGGGTTCTAATCCCACCTCAGAGCCCATTGAAAGTACCAAGGAAGAACAAAGCAAACACATTCCAGAGAGCATTACCAGATGATAAGATGGCAGAGCGGTCTAAGCCGTTGCGTTCAGGTCGCAGTCTCCCCAGGAGGCGTGGGTTCGAATCCCACCTCAGACAGAGCCCATTGAAAGTACCAAGCAAGAACAAAGCAAACACAGTCAAGAGAGCATTACCAGATGATAAGATGGCAGAGCGGTCTAAGGCGTTGCGTTCAGGTCGCAGTCTCCCCAGGAGACGTGGGTTCAAATCCCACCTCAGACAGTGACCATTGAAAGTACCAAGCAAGAACAAAGCAAACACAGTCAAGAGAGCATTACCAGATGCCAGCATAGCGGAGCGGTCTAAGGTGTTGCGTTCAGGTCGCAGTCTCCCCAGGAGGCGTGGGTTCGAATCCCACCTCAGACAGAGCCCATTGAAAGTACCAAGCAAGAACAAAGCAAACACAGTCAAGAGAGCATTACCAGATGATAAGATGGCAGAGCGGTCTAAGGCGTTGCGTTCAGGTCGCAGTCTCCCCAGGAGGCGTGGGTTCGAATCCCACCTCAGACAGAGCCCATTGAAAGTACCAAGCAAGAACAAAGCAAACACATTCAAGAGAGCATGACCAGTTGCCAGGATGGCAGAGCGGTCTAAGGCGCTGCGTTCAGGTCGCAGTCTCCCCAGGAGGCGTGGGTTCAAATCCCGCAGCAGACAGAGCTCATTGAAAGTACCAAGCAAGAAGAAAGCAAACACAGTCAAGAGAGCATTACCAGATGCCAGCATAGCGGAGCGGTCTAAGGCGTTGCGTTCAGGTCACAGTCTCCCCAGGAGGCGTGGGTTCGAATCCCACCTCAGACAGAGCACATTGAAAGTACCAAGCAAGAACAAAGCAAACACAGTAAAGAGAGCATTACCAGGTGCCAGGATGGCGGAGCGGTCTAAGGCGTTGCGTTCAGGTCGCAGTCTCCCCAGGAGGCGTGGGTTCGAATCCCACCTCAGACAGAGCCCATTGAAAGTACCAAGCAATGACAAAGGAAACACGGTCAAGAGAGCATTACCAGTTGCCAGGATGGCGGAGCGGTCTAAGGCGTTGCGTTCAGTTGACAGTACCCCAGGAGGCGTGGGTTCGAATCCCACCTCAGACAGAGCCCATTGAAAGTACCAAGCAAGAACAACGCAAACACAGTAAAGAGAGCATTACCAGTTGCCAGGATGGCAGAGCGGTCTAAGGCGCTGCGTTCAGGTCGCAGTCTCCCCAGGAGGCGTGGGTTCAAATCCCGCAGCAGACAGAGCCCAATGAAAGTACCAAGCAAGAAGAAATCAAAGACAGTCAAGAGAGCATTACCAGCTGCAAGGATGGCGGAGCGGTCGAAGGCGTTGCGTTCATTGTCGCAGTCTCCCCAGGAGGCGTGGGTTCGAATCCCACCTCAGACAGAGCCCATTGAAAGTACCAAGCAATGACAAAGGAAACACGGTCAAGAGAGCATTACCAGTTGCCAGGATGGCGGAGCGGTCTAAGGCGTTGCGTTCAGGTCGCAGTCTCCCCAGGAGGCGTGGGTTCGAATCCCACCTCAGACAGAGCCCATTGAAAGTACCAAGCAAGAACAAAGCAAACACAGTCAAGAGAGCATTACCAGATGATAAGATGGCAGAGCGGTCTAAGGCGTTGCGTTCAGGTCGCAGTCTCCCCAGGAGGCGTGGGTTCAAATCCCACCTCAGACAGTGCCCATTGAAAGTACCAAGCAAGAACAAAGCAAACACAGTCAAGAGAGCATTACCAGTTGCCAGCATAGCGGAGCGGTCTAAGGCGTTGCGTCCAGGTCGCAGTCTCCACAGGAGGCGTGGGTTCGAATCCCACCTCAGACAGAGCCCATTGAAAGTACCAAGCAATAACCAAGGAAACACGGTCAAGAGAGCATTACCAGTTGCCAGGATGGCGGAGCGGTCTAAGGCGTTGCGTTCAGGTCACAGTCTCCCCAGGAGGCGTGGGTTCGAATCCCACCTCAGACAGAGCCCATTGAAAGTACCAAGCAAGAACAAAGCAAACACAGTCAAGAGAGCATTACCAGATGATAAGATGGCAGAGCGGTCTAAGGCGTTGCGTTCAGGTCGCAGTCTCCCCAGGAGGCGTGGGTTCGAATCCCACCTCAGACAGAGCCCATTGAAAGTACCAAGCAAGAACAAAGCAAACACATTCAAGAGAGCATTACCAGATGATAAGATGGCAGTGCGGTCTAAGCCGTTGCGTTCAGGTCGCAGTCTCCCCAGGAGGCGTGGGTTAAAATCCCACCTCAGACAGTGCCCATTGAAAGTACCAAGCAAGAACAAAGCAAACACAGTCAAGAGAGCATTACCAGTTGCCAGGATGGCGGAGTGGTCTAAGGCGTTGCGTTCAGGTCGCAGTCTCCCCAGGAGGCGTGGGTTCGAATCCCACCTCAGACAGAGCCCATTGAAAGTACCAAGCAAGAACAAAGCAAACACATTCAAGAGAGCATTACCAGGTGCCAGGATGGCGCAGCGGTCTAAGGCGTTGCGTTCAGGTCGCAGTCTCCCCAGGAGGCGTGGGTTCTAATCCCACCTCAGAGCCCATTGAAAGTACCAAGGAAGAACAAAGCAAACACATTCCAGAGAGCATTACCAGATGATAAGATGGCAGAGCGGTCTAAGCCGTTGCGTTCAGGTCGCAGTCTCCCCAGGAGGCGTGGGTTCGAATCCCACCTCAGACAGAGCCCATTGAAAGTACCAAGCAAGAACAAAGCAAACACAGTCAAGAGAGCATTACCAGATGATAAGATGGCAGAGCGGTCTAAGGCGTTGCGTTCAGGTCGCAGTCTCCCCAGGAGACGTGGGTTCAAATCCCACCTCAGACAGTGACCATTGAAAGTACCAAGCAAGAACAAAGCAAACACAGTCAAGAGAGCATTACCAGATGCCAGCATAGCGGAGCGGTCTAAGGTGTTGCGTTCAGGTCGCAGTCTCCCCAGGAGGCGTGGGTTCGAATCCCACCTCAGACAGAGCCCATTGAAAGTACCAAGCAAGAACAAAGCAAACACAGTCAAGAGAGCATTACCAGATGATAAGATGGCAGAGCGGTCTAAGGCGTTGCGTTCAGGTCGCAGTCTCCCCAGGAGGCGTCGGTTCTAATCCCACCTCAGACAGAGCCCATTGAAAGTACCAAGGAAGAACAAAGCAAACACATTCAAGAGAGCATTACCAGGTGCCAGGATGGCGGAGCGGTCTAAGGCGTTGCGTTCAGGTCGCAGTCTCCCCAGGAGGCGTGGGTTAAAATCCCACCTCAGACAGTGCCCATTGAAAGTACCAAGCAAGAACAAAGCAAACACATTCAAGAGAGCATTACCAGATGATAAGATGGCAGTGCGGTCTAAGCCGTTGCGTTCAGGTCGCAGTCTCCCCAGGAGGCGTGGGTTAAAATCCCACCTCAGACAGTGCCCATTGAAAGTACCAAGCAAGAACAAAGCAAACACAGTCAAGAGAGCATTACCAGTTGCCAGGATGGCGGAGCGGTCTAAGGCGTTGCGTTCAGGTCGCAGTCTCCCCAGGAGGCGTGGGTTCGAATCCCGCCTCAGACAGAACCCATTGAAAGTACCAAGCAAGAACAAAGCAAAGACAATCAAGAGAGCATTACCAGTTGCCAGGATGGCATAGCGGTCTAAGGCGCTGCGTTCAGGTCGCAGTCTCCCCAGGAGGCGTGGGTTCGAATCCCACCTCAGACAGAGCCCATTGAAAGTACCAAGCAAGAACAAAGCAAACACATTCAAGAGAGCATTACCAGGTGCCAGGATGGCGGAGTGGTCTAAGGCGTTGCGTTCATTGTCGCAGTCTCCCCAGGAGGCGTGGGTTCGAATCCCACCTCAGACAGAGCCCATTGAAAGTACCAAGCAATGACAAAGGAAACACGGTCAAGAGAGCATTACCAGTTGCCAGGATGGCGGAGCGGTCTAAGGCGTTGCGTTCAGGTGACAGTACCCCAGGAGGCGTGGGTTCGAATCCCACCTCAGACAGTGCCCATTGAAAGTACCAAGCAAGAACAAAGCAAACACAGTCAAGAGAGCATTACCAGTTGCCAGCATAGCGGAGCGGTCTAAGGCGTTGCGTCCAGGTCGCAGTCTCCACAGGAGGCGTGGGTTCGAATCCCACCTCAGACAGAGCCCATTGAAAGTACCAAGCAATAACCAAGGAAACACGGTCAAGAGAGCATTACCAGTTGCCAGGATGGCGGAGCGGTCTAAGGCGTTGCGTTCAGGTTACAGTCTCCCCAGGAGGCGTGGGTTCGAATCCCACCTCAGACAGAGCCCATTGAAAGTACCAAGCAAGAACAAAGCAAACACAGTCAAGAGAGCATTACCAGATGATAAGATGGCAGAGCGGTCTAAGGCGTTGCGTTCAGGTCGCAGTCTCCCCAGGAGGCGTGGGTTCGAATCCCACCTCAGACAGAGCCCATTGAAAGTACCAAGCAAGAACAAAGCAAACACAGTCAAGAGAGCATTACCAGATGATAAGATGGCAGAGCGGTCTGAGGCGTTGCGTTCAGGTCGCAGTCTCCCCAGGAGGCGTGGGTTCAAATCCCACCTCAGACAGTGCCCATTGAAAGTACCAAGCAAGAACAAAGCAAACACATTCAAGAGAGCTTTACCAGTTGCCAGGATGGCAGAGCGGTCTAAGGCGCTGCGTTCAGGTCGCAGTCTCCCCAGGAGGCGTGGGTTCAAATCCCGCAGCAGACAGAGCCCAATGAAAGTACCAAGCAAGAAGAAAGCAAAGACAGTCAAGAGAGCATTACCAGCTGCAAGGATGGCGGAGCGGTCGAAGGCGTTGCGTTCATTGTCGCAGTCTCCCCAGGAGGCGAGGGTTCGAATCCCACCTCAGACAGAGCCCATTGAAAGTACCAAGCAATGACAAAGGAAACACGGTCAAGAGAGCATTACCAGTTGCCAGGATGGCGGAGCGGTCTAAGGCGTTGCGTTCAGTTGACAGTACCCCAGGAGGCGTGGGTTCGAATCCCACCTCAGACAGAGCCCATTGAAAGTACCAAGCAAGAACAAAGCAAACACAGTAAAGAGAGCATTACCAGTTGCCAGGATGGCAGAGCGGTCTAAGGCGCTGCGTTCAGGTCGCAGTCTCCCCAGGAGGCGTGGGTTCAAATCCCGCAGCAGACAGAGCCCAATGAAAGTACCAAGCAAGAAGAAATCAAAGACAGTCAAGAGAGCATTACCAGCTGCAAGGATGGCGGAGCGGTCGAAGGCGTTGCGTTCATTGTCGCAGTCTCCCCAGGAGGCGTGGGTTCGAATCCCACCTCAGACAGAGCCCATTGAAAGTACCAAGCAATGACAAAGGAAACACGGTCAAGAGAGCATTACCAGTTGCCAGGATGGCGGAGCGGTCTAAGGCGTTGCGTTCAGGTCGCAGTCTCCCCAGGAGGCGTGGGTTCGAATCCCACCTCAGACAGAGCCCATTGAAAGTACCAAGCAAGAACAAAGCAAACACAGTCAAGAGAGCATTACCAGATGATAAGATGGCAGAGCGGTCTAAGGCGTTGCGTTCAGGTCGCAGTCTCCCCAGGAGGTGTGGGTTCAAATCCCACCTCAGACAGTGCCCATTGAAAGTACCAAGCAAGAACAAAGCAAACACAGTCAAGAGAGCATTACCAGTTGCCAGCATAGCGGAGCAGTCTAAGGCGTTGCGTCCAGGTCGCAGTCTCCACAGGAGGCGTGGGTTCGAATCCCACCTCAGACAGAGCCCATTGAAAGTACCAAGCAATAACCAAGGAAACACGGTCAAGAGAGCATTACCAGTTGCCAGGATGGCGGAGCGGTCTAAGGCGTTGCGTTCAGGTCACAGTCTCCCCAGGAGGCGTGGGTTCGAATCCCACCTCAGACAGAGCCCATTGAAAGTACCAAGCAAGAACAAAGCAAACACAGTCAAGAGAGCATTACCAGATGATAAGATGGCAGAGCGGTCTAAGGCGTTGCGTTCAGGTCGCAGTCTCCCCAGGAGTCGTGGGTTCGAATCCCACCTCAGACAGAGCCCATTGAAAGTACCAAGCAAGAACAAAGCAAACACAGTCAAGAGAGCATTACCAGATGATAAGATGGTAGAGCGGTCTAAGGCGTTGCGTTCAGGTCGCAGTCTCCCCAGGAGGCGTGGGTTCAAATCCCACCTCAGACAGTGACCATTGAAAGTACCAAGCAAGAACAAAGCAAACACAGTCAAGAGAGCATTACCAGATGCCAGCATAGCGGAGCGGTCTAAGGCGTTGCGTTCAGGTCGCAGTGTCCCCAGGAGGCGTGGGTTCGAATCCCACCTCAGACAGTGCCCATTGAAAGTACCAAGCAAGAACAAAGCAAACACAGTCAAGAGAGCATTACCAGTTGCCAGGATGGCGGAGCGGTCTAAGGTGTTGCGTTCAGGTCGCAGTCTCCCCAGGAGGCGTGGGTTCGAATCCCATCTCAGACAGAGCCCATTGAAAGTACCAAGCAAGAACAAAGCAAACACATTCAAGAGAGCATTACCAGTTGCCAGGATGGCAGAGCCGTCTAAGGCGCTGCGTTCAGGTCGCAGTCTCCCCAGGAGGCGTGGGTTCAAATCCCGCAGCAGACCGAGCCCAATGAAAGTACCAAGCAAGAAGAAATCAAAGACAGTCAAGAGAGCATTACCAGCTGCAAGGATGGCGGAGCGGTCGAAGGCGTTGCGTTCATTGTCGCAGTCTCCCCAGGAGGCGTGGGTTCGAATCCCACCTCAGACAGAGCCCATTGAAAGTACCAAGCAATGACAAAGGAAACACGGTCAAGAGAGCATTACCAGTTGCCAGGATGGCGGAGCGGTCTAAGGCGTTGCGTTCAGGTCGCAGTCTCCCCAGGAGGCGTGGGTTCGAATCCCACCTCAGACAGAGCCCATTGAAAGTACCAAGCAAGAACAAAGCAAACACAGTCAAGAGAGCATTACCAGATGATAAGATGGCAGAGCGGTCTAAGGCGTTGCGTTCAGGTCGCAGTCTCCCCAGGAGGCGTGGGTTCAAATCCCACCTCAGACAGTGCCCATTGAAAGTACCAAGCAAGAACAAAGCAAACACAGTCAAGAGAGCATTACCAGTTGCCAGCATAGCGGAGCGGTCTAAGGCGTTGCGTCCAGGTCGCAGTCTCCACAGGAGGCGTGGGTTCGAATCCCACCTCAGACAGAGCCCATTGAAAGTACCAAGCAATAACCAAGGAAACACGGTCAAGAGAGCATTACCAGTTGCCAGGATGGCGGAGCGGTCTAAGGCGTTGCGTTCAGGTCACAGTCTCCCCAGGAGGCGTGGGTTCGAATCCCACCTCAGACAGAGCCCATTGAAAGTACCAAGCAAGAACAAAGCAAACACAGTAAAGAGAGCATTACCAGGTGCCAGGATGGTGTAGCGGTCTAAGGCGTTGCGTTCAGGTTGCAGTCTCCCCAGGAGGCGTGGGTTCGAATCCCACCTCAGACAGAGCCCATTGAAAGTACCAAGCAAGAACAAAGGAAACACAGTCAAGAAAGCATTACCAGTTGCCAGGATGGCGGAGCGGTCTAAGGCGTTGCGTTCAGGTCGCAGTCTCCCCAGGAGGCGTGGGTTCGAATCCCACCTCAGACAGAGCCCATTGAAAGTACCAAGCAAGAACAAAGCAAACACGGTCAAGAGAGCATTACCAGTTGCCAGGATGGCGGTGCGGTCTAAGGCGTTGCGTTCAGGACGCAGTCTCCACAGGAGGCGTGGGTTCGAATCCCACCTCAGACAGAGCCCATTGAAAGTACCAAGCAATAACCAAGGAAACACGGTCAAGAGAGCATTATCAGTTGCCTGGATGGCGGAGCGGTCTAAGGCGTTGCGTTCAGGTCACAGTCTCCCCAGGAGGCGTGGGTTCGAATCCCACCTCAGACAGAGCCCATTGAAAGTACCAAGCAAGAACAAAGCAAACACAGTAAAGAGAGCATTACCAGGTGCCAGGATGGTGGAGCGGTCTAAGGCGTTGCGTTCAGGTCGCAGTCTCCCCAGGAGGCGTGGGTTCAAATCCCACCTCAGACAGAGCCCATTGAAAGTACCAAGCAAGAACAAAGGAAACACAGTCAAGAAAGCATTACCAGTTGCCAGGATGGCGGAGCGGTCTAAGGCGTTGCGTTCAGGTCGCAGTTTCCCCAGGAGGCGTGGGTTCGAATCCCACCTCAGACAGAGCCCATTGAAAGTACCAAGCAAGAACAAAGCAAACACAGTCAAGAGAGCATTACCAGATGATAAGATGGCAGAGCGGTCTAAGGCGTTGCGTTCAGGTCGCAGTCTCCCCAGGAGGCGTGGGTTCAAATCCCACCTCAGACAGTGACCATTGAAAGTACCAAGCAAGAACAAAGCAAACACAGTCAAGAGAGCATTACCAGATGCCAGCATAGCGGAGCGGTCTAAGGCGTTGCGTTCAGGTCGCAGTCTCCCCAGGAGGCGTGGGTTCGAATCACACCTCAGACAGAGCCCATTGAAAGTACCAAGCAAGAACAAAGCAAACACATTCAAGAGAGCATTACCAGTTGCCAGGATGGCAGAGCGGTCTAAGGCGCTGCGTTCAGGTCGCAGTCTCCCCAGGAGGCGTGGGTTCAAATCCCGCAGCAGACAGAGCTCATTGAAAGTACCAAGCAAGAAGAAAGCAAACACAGTCAAGAGAGCATTACCAGATGCCAGCATAGCGGAGCGGTCTAAGGCGTTGCGTTCAGGTCGCAGTCTCCCCAGGAGGCGTGGGTTCGAATCCCACCTCAGACAGAGCCCATTGAAAGTACCAAGCAAGAACAAAGCAAACACATTCAAGAGAGCATTACCAGTTGCCAGGATGGCAGAGCGGTCTAAGGCGCTGCGTTCAGGTCGCAGTCTCCCCAGGAGGCGTGGGTTCGAATCCCACCTCAGACAGTGACCATTGAAAGTACCAAGCAAGAACAAAGCAAACACAGTCAAGAGAGCATTACCAGTTGCCAGGATGGCAGAGCGGTCTAAGGCGCTGCGTTCAGGTCGCAGTCTCCCCAGGAGGCGTGGGTTCAAATCCCGCAGCAGACAGAGCCCAATGAAAGTACCAAGCAAGAAGAAAGCAAAGACAGTCAAGAGAGCATTACCAGCTGCAAGGATGGCGGAGCGGTCGAAGGCGTTGCGTTCATTGTCGCAGTCTCCCCAGGAGGCGTGGGTTCGAATCCCACCTCAGACAGAGCCCATTGAAAGTACCAAGCAATGACAAAGGAAACACGGTCAAGAGAGCATTACCAGTTGCCAGGATGGCGGAGCGGTCTAAGGCGTTGCGTTCAGGTGACAGTACCCCAGGAGGCGTGGGTTCGAATCCCACCTCAGACAGAGCCCATTGAAAGTACCAAGCAAGAACAAAGCAAACACAGTAAAGAGAGCATTACCAGGTGCCAGGATGGCGGAGCGGTCTAAGGCGTTGCGTTCAGGTCGCAGTCTCCCCAGGAGGCGTGGGTTCGAATCCCACCTCAGACAGAACCCATTGAAAGTACCAAGCAAGAACAAAGGAAACACAGTCAAGAGAGCATTACCAGTTGCCAGGATGGCGGAGCGGTCTAAGGCTTTGCGTTCAGGTCGCAGTCTCCCCTGGAGGCGTGGGTTCGAATCCCGCCTCAGACAGAGCCCATTGAAAGTACCAAGCAAGAACAAAGCAAACACAGTCAAGAGAGCATTACCAGATGATAAGATGGCAGAGCGGTCTAAGGCGTTGCGTTCAGGTCGCAGTCTCCCCAGGAGGCGTGGGTTCAAATCCCACCTCAGACAGTGCCCATTGAAAGTACCAAGCAAGAACAAAGCAAACACAGTCAAGAGAGCATTACCAGTTGCCAGCATAGCGGAGCGGTCTAAGGCGTTGCGTCCAGGTCGCAGTCTCCACAGGAGGCGTGGGTTCGAATCCCACCTCAGACAGAGCCCATTGAAAGTACCAAGCAAGAACAAAGGAAACACAGTCAAGAAAGCATTACCAGTTGCCAGGATGGCGGAGCGGTCTAAGGCGTTGCGTTCAGGTCGCAGTCTCCCCAGGAGGCGTGGGTTCGAATCCCACCTCAGACAGAGCCCATTGATAGTACCAAGCAATAACCAAGGAAACACGGTCAAGAGAGCATTACCAGTTGCCAGGATGGCGGAGCGGTCTAAGGCGTTGCGTTCAGGTCACAGTCTCCCCAGGAGGCGTGGGTTCGAATCCCACCTCAGACAGAACACATTGAAAGTACCAAGCAAGAACAAAGCAAACACAGTCAAGAGAGCATTACCAGATGATAAGATGGCAGAGCGGTCTAAGGCGTTGCGTTCAGGTCACAGTCTCCCCAGGAGGCGTGGGTTCGAATCCCACCTCAGACAGAGCACATTGAAAGTACCAAGCAAGAACAAAGCAAACACGGTCAAGAGAGCATTACCAGTTGCCAGGATGGCGGAGCGGTCTAAGGCGTTGCGTTCAGGTCGCAGTCTCCCCAGGAGGCGTGGGTTCGAATCCCACCTCAGACAGAGCCCATTGAAAGTACCAAGCAATAACCAAGGAAACACGGTCAAGAGAGCATTACCAGTTGCCAGGATGGCGGAGCGGTCTAAGGCGTTGCGTTCAGGTCGCAGTCTCCCCAGGAGGCGTGGGTTCAAATCCCACCTCAGACAGTGCCCATTGAAAGAACCAAGCAAGAACAAAGCAAACACAGTCAAGAGAGCATTACCAGTTGCCAGCATAGCGGAGCGGTCTAAGGCGTTGCGTCCAGGTCGCAGTCTCCACAGGAGGCGTGGGTTCGAATCCCACCTCAGACAGAGCCCATTGAAAGTACCAAGCAAGAACAAAGGAAACACAGTCAAGAAAGCATTACCAGTTGCCAGGATGGCGGAGCGGTCTAAGGCGTTGCGTTCAGGTCGCAGTCTCCCCAGGAGGCGTGGGTTCGAATCCCACCTCAGACAGAGCCCATTGAAAGTACCAAGCAATAACCAAGGAAACACGGTCAAGAGAGCATTACCAGTTGCCAGGATGGCGGAGCGGTCTAAGGCGTTGCGTTCAGGTCGCAGTCTCCCCAGGAGGCGTGGGTTCAAATCCCACCTCAGACAGTGCCCATTGAAAGTACCAAGCAAGAACAAAGCAAACACAGTCAAGAGAGCATTACCAGTTGCAAGCATAGCGGAGCGGTCTAAGGCGTTGCGTTCAGGTCGCAGTCTCCACAGGAGGCGTGGGTTTGAATCCCACCTCAGACAGAGCCCATTGAAAGTACCAAGCAATAACCAAGGAAACACGGTCAAGAGAGCATTACCAGTTGCCAGGATGGCGGAGCGGTCTAAGGCGTTGCGTTCAGGTCACAGTCTCCCCAGGAGGCGTGGGTTCGAATCCCACCTCAGACAGAGCACATTGAAAGTACCAAGCAAGAACAAAGCAAACACAGTAAAGAGAGCATTACCAGGTGCCAGGATGGCGGAGCGGTCTAAGGCGTTGCGTTCAGGTCACAGTCTCCCCAGGAGGCGTGGGTTCGAATCCCACCTCAGACAGAGCCCATTGAAAGTACCAAGCAAGAACAAAGGAAACACAGTCAAGAAAGCATTACCAGTTGCCAGGATGGCGGAGCGGTCTAAGGCGTTGCGTTCAGGTCGCAGTCTCCCCAGGAGGCGTGGGTTCGAATCCCACCTCAGACAGAGCCCATTGAAAGTACCAAGCAAGAACAAAGCAAACACAGTCAAGAGAGCATTAACAGATGATAAGATGGCAGAGCGGTCTAAGGCGTTGCGTTCAGGTCGCAGTCTCCCCAGGAGGCGTGGGTTCAAATCCCACCTCAGACAGTGCCCATTGAAAGTACCAAGCAAGAACAAAGCAAACACAGTCAAGAGAGCATTACCAGTTGCCAGCATAGCGGAGCGGTCTAAGGCGTTGCGTCCAGGTCGCAGTCTCCACAGGAGGCGTGGGTTCGAATCCCACCTCAGACAGAGCCCATTGAAAGTACCAAGCAATAACCAAGGAAACACGGTCAAGAGAGCATTACCAGTTGCCAGGATGGCGGAGCGGTCTCAGGCGTTGCGTTAAGGTCACAGTCTCCCCAGGAGGCGTGGGTTCGAATCCCACCTCAGACAGAGCCCATTGAAAGTACCAAGCAAGAACAAAGCAAACACAGTAAAGAGAGCATTACCAGGTGCCAGGATGGTGGAGCGGTCTAAGGCGTTGCGTTCAGGTTGCAGTCTCCCCAGGAGGCGTGGGTTCGAATCCCACCTCAGACAGAGCCCATTGAAAGTACCAAGCAAGAACAAAGCAAACACAGTCAAGAGAGCATTACCAGTTGCCAGCATAGCGGAGCGGTCTAAGGCGTTGCGTCCAGGTCGCAGTCTCCCCAGGAGGCGTGGGTTCAAATCCCACCTCAGACAGTGCCCATTGAAAGTACCAAGCAAGAACAAAGCAAACACAGTCAAGAGAGCATTACCAGTTGCAAGCATAGCGGAGCGGTCTAAGGCGTTGCGTTCAGGTCGCAGTCTCCACAGGAGGCGTGGGTTCGAATCCCACCTCAGACAGAGCCCATTGAAAGTACCAAGCAATAACCAAGGAAACACGGTCAAGAGAGCATTACCAGTTGCCAGGATGGCGGAGCGGTCTAAGGCGTTGCGTTCAGGTCACAGTCTCCCCAGGAGGCGTGGGTTCGAATCCCACCTCAGACAGAGCACATTGAAAGTACCAAGCAAGAACAAAGCAAACACAGTAAAGAGAGCATTACCAGGTGCCAGGATGGCGGAGCGGTCTAAGGCGTTGCGTTCAGGTCGCAGTCTCCCCAGGAGGCGTGGGTTCGAATCCCACCTCAGACAGAGCCCATTGAAAGTACCAAGCAAGAACAAAGGAAACACAGTCAAGAAAGCATTACCAGTTGCCAGGATGGCGGAGCGGTCTAAGGCGTTGCGTTCAGGTCGCAGTCTCCCCAGGAGGCGTGGGTTCGAATCCCACCTCAGACAGAGCCCATTGAAAGTACCAAGCAAGAACAAAGCAAACACAGTCAAGAGAGCATTACCAGATGATAAGATGGCAGAGCGGTCTAAGGCGTTGCGTTCAGGTCGCAGTCTCCCCAGGAGGCGTGGGTTCAAATCCCACCTCAGACAGTGACCATTGAAAGTACCAAGCAAGAACAAAGCAAACACAGTCAAGAGAGCATTACCAGATGCCAGCATAGCGGAGCGGTCTAAGGCGTTGCGTTCAGGTCGCAGTGTCCCCAGGAGGCGTGGGTTCGAATCCCACCTCAGACAGTGCCCATTGAAAGTACCAAGCAAGAACAAAGCAAACACAGTCAAGAGAGCATTACCAGTTGCCAGGATGGCGGAGCGGTCTAAGGTGTTGCGTTCAGGTCGCAGTCTCCCCAGGAGGCGTGGGTTTGAATCCCACCTCAGACAGAGCCCATTGAAAGTACCAAGCAAGAACAAAGCAAACACATTCAAGAGAGCATTACCAGTTGCCAGGATGGCAGAGCGGTCTAAGGCGCTGCGTTCAGGTCGCAGTCTCCCCAGGAGGCGTGGGTTCAAATCCCGCAGCAGACAGAGCCCAATGAAAGTACCAAGCAAGAAGAAAGCAAAGACAGTCAAGAGAGCATTACCAGCTGCAAGGATGGCGGAGCGGTCGAAGGCGTTGCGTTCATTGTCGCAGTCTCCCCAGGAGGCGTGGGTTCGAATCCCACCTCAGACAGAGCCCATTGAAAGTACCAAGCAATGACAAAGGAAACACGGTCAAGAGAGCATTACCAGTTGCCAGGATGGCGGAGCGGTCTAAGGCGTTGCGTTCAGGTCGCAGTCTCCCCAGGAGGCGTGGGTTCGAATCCCACCTCAGACAGAGCCCATTGAAAGTACCAAGCAAGAACAAAGCAAACACAGTCAAGAGAGCATTACCAGATGATAAGATGGCAGAGTGGTCTAAGGCGTTGCGTTCAGGTCGCAGTCTCCCCAGGAGGCGTGGGTTCGAATCCCACCTCAGACAGAGCCCATTGAAAGTACCAAGCAATAACCAAGGAAACACGGTCAAGAGAGCATTACCAGTTGCCAGGATGGCGGAGCGGTCTAAGGCGTTGCGTTCAGGTCACAGTCTCCCCAGGAGGCGTGGGTTCGAATCCCACCTCAGACAGAGCCCATTGAAAGTACCAAGCAAGAACAAAGCAAACACAGTAAAGAGAGCATTACCAGGTGCCAGGATGGTGGAGCGGTCTAAGGCGTTGCGTTCAGGTTGCAGTCTCCCCAGGAGGCGTGGGTTCGAATCCCACCTCAGACAGAGCCCATTGAAAGTACCAAGCAAGAACAAAGGAAACACAGTCAAGAAAGCATTACCAGTTGCCAGGATGGCGGAGCGGTCTAAGGCGTTGCGTTCAGGTCGCAGTCTCCCCAGGAGGCGTGGGTTCGAATCCCACCTCAGACAGAGCCCATTGAAAGTACCAAGCAAGAACAAAGCAAACACGGTCAAGAGAGCATTACCAGTTGCCAGGATGGCGGAGCGGTCTAAGGCGTTGCGTTCAGGACGCAGTCTCCACAGGAGGCGTGGGTTCGAATCCCACCTCAGACAGAGCCCATTGAAAGTACCAAGCGATAACCAAGGAAACACGGTCAAGAGAGCATTACCAGTTGCCAGGATGGCGGAGCGGTCTAAGGCGTTGCGGTCAGGTCACAGTCTCCCCAGGAGTCGTGGGTTCGAATCCCACCTCAGACAGAGCCCATTGAAAGTACCAAGCAAGAACAAAGCAAACACAGTAAAGAGAGCATTACCAGGTGCCAGGATGGCGGAGCGGTCTAAGGCGTTGCGTTCAGGTCGCAGTCTCCCCAGGAGGCGTGGGTTCGAATCCCACCTCAGACAGAGCCCATTGAAAGTACCAAGCAAGAACAAAGCAAACACAGTCAAGAGAGCATTACCAGATGATAAGATGGCAGAGCGGTCTGAGGCGTTGCGTTCAGGTCGCAGTCTCCCCAGGAGGCGTGGGTTCAAATCCCACCTCATACAGTGCCCATTGAAAGTACCAAGCAAGAACAAAGCAGACACAGTCAAGAGAGCATTACCAGTTGCAAGCATAGCGGAGCGGTCTAAGGCGTTGCGTTCAGGTCGCAGTCTCCACAGGAGGCGTGGGTTCGAATCCCACCTCAGACAGAGCCCATTGAAAGTACCAAGCAATAACCAAGGAAACACGGTCAAGAGAGCATTACCAGTTGCCAGGATGGCGGAGCGGTCTAAGGTGTTGCGTTCAGGTCACAGTCTCCCCAGGAGGCGTGGGTTCGAATCCCACCTCAGACAGAGCCCATTGAAAGTACCAAGCAAGAACAAAGCAAAAACAGTAAAGAGAGCATTACCAGGTGCCAGGATGGTGGAGCGGTCTAAGGCGTTGCGTTCAGGTCGCAGTCTCCCCAGGAGGCGTGGGTTCGAATCCCACCTCATACAGAGCCCATTGAAAGTACCAAGCAAGAACAAAGCAAACACAGTCAAGAGAGCATTACCAGATGATAAGATGGCAGAGCGGTCTAAGGCGTTGCGTTCAGGTCGCAGTCTCCCCAGGAGGCGTGGGTTCAAATCCCACCTCAGACAGTGACCATTGAAAGTACCAAGCAAGAACAAAGCAAACACAGTCAAGAGAGCATTACCAGATGCCAGCATAGCGGAGCGGTCTAAGGCGTTGCGTTCAGGTCGCAGTCTCCCCAGGAGGCGTGGGTTCGAATCCCACCTCAGACAGAGCCCATTGAAAGTATCAAGCAAGAACAAAGCAAACACATTCAAGAGAGCATTACCAGTTGCCAGGATGGCAGAGCGGTCTAAGGCGCTGCGTTCAGGTCGCAGTCTCCCCAGGAGGCGTGGGTTCAAATCCCGCAGCAGACAGAGCCCAATGAAAGTACCAAGCAAGAAGAAATCAAAGACAGTCAAGAGAGCATTACCAGCTGCAAGGATGGCGGAGCGGTTGAAGGCGTTGCGTTCATTGTCGCAGTCTCCCCAGGAGGCGTGGGTTCGAATCCCACCTCAGACAGAGCCCATTGAAAGTACCAAGCAATGACAAAGGAAACACGGTCAAGAGAGCATTACCAGTTGCCAGGATGGCGGAGCGGTCTAAGGCGTTGCGTTCAGGTCGCAGTCTCCCCAGGAGGCGTGGGTTCGAATCCCACCTCAGACAGAGCCCATTGAAAGTACCAAGCAAGAACAAAGCAAACACAGTCAAGAGAGCATTACCAGATGATAAGATGGCAGAGCGGTCTAAGGCGTTGCGTTCAGGTCGCAGTCTCCCCAGGAGGCGTGGGTTCAAATCCCACCTCAGACAGTGCCCATTGAAAGTACCAAGCAAGAACAAAGCAAACACAGTCAAGAGAGCATTACCAGTTGCCAGCATAGCGGAGTGGTCTAAGGCGTTGCGTCCAGGTCGCAGTCTCCACAGGAGGCGTGGGTTCGAATCCCACCTCAGACAGAGCCCATTGAAAGTACCAAGCAATAACCAAGGAAACACGGTCAAGAGAGCATTACCAGTTGCCAGGATGGCGGAGCGGTCTAAGGCGTTGCGTTCAGGTCACAGTCTCCCCAGGAGGCGTGGGTTCGAATCCCACCTCAGACAGAGCCCATTGAAAGTACCAAGCAAGAACAAAGCAAACACAGTAAAGAGAGCATTACCAGTTGCCAGGATGGCGGAGCGGTCTAAGGCGTTGCGTTCAGGTCGCAGTCTCCCCAGGAGGCGTGGGTTCGAATCCCACCTCAGACAGAGCCCATTGAAAGTACCAAGCAAGAACAAAGGAAACACAGTCAAGAAAGCATTACCAGTTGCCAGGATGGCGGAGCGGTCTAAGGCGTTGCGTTCAGGTCGCAGTCTCCCCAGGAGGCGTGGGTTCGAATCCCACCTCAGACAGAGCCCATTGAAAGTACCAAGCAAGAACAAAGCAAACACGGTCAAGAGAGCATTACCAGTTGCCAGGATGGCGGAGCGGTCTAAGGCGTTGCGTTCAGGACGCAGTCTCCACAGGAGGCGTGGGTTCGAATCCCACCTCAGACAGAGCCCATTGAAAGTACCAAGCAATAACCAAGGAAACACGGTCAAGAGAGCATTACCAGTTGCCAGGATGGCGGAGCGGTCTAAGGCGTTGCGGTCAGGTCACAGTCTCCCTAGGAGGCGTGGGTTCGAATCCCACCTCAGACAGAGCCCATTGAAAGTACCAAGCAAGAACAAAGCAAACACAGTAAAGAGAGCATTACCAGGTGCCAGGATGGCGGAGCGGTCTAAGGCGTTGCGTTCAGGTCGCAGTCTCCCCAGGAGGCGTGGGTTCGAATCCCACCTCAGACAGAGCCCATTGAAAGTACCAAGCAAGAACAAAGCAAACACAGTCAAGAGAGCATTACCAGATGATAAGATGGCAGAGCGGTCTAAGGCGTTGCGTTCAGGTCGCAGTCTCCCCAGGAGGCGTGGGTTCAAATCCCACCTCAGACAGTGCCCATTGAAAGTACCAAGCAAGAACAAAGCAAACACAGTCAAGAGAGCATTACCAGTTGCAAGCATAGCGGAGCGGTCTAAGGCGTTGCGTTCAGGTCGCAGTCTCCACAGGAGGCGTGGGTTCGAATCCCACCTCAGACAGAGCCCATTGAAAGTACCAAGCAATAACCAAGGAAACACGGTCAAGAGAGCATTATCAGTTGCCAGGATGGCGGAGCGGTCTAAGGCGTTGCGTTCAGGTCACAGTCTCCCCAGGAGGCGTGGGTTCGAATCCCACCTCAGACAGAGCCCATTGAAAGTACCAAGCAAGAACAAAGCAAACACAGTAAAGAGAGCATTACCAGGTGCCAGGATGGTGGAGCGGTCTAAGGCGTTGCGTTCAGGTCGCAGTCTCCCCAGGAGGCGTGGGTTCAAATCCCACCTCAGACAGAGCCCATTGAAAGTACCAAGCAAGAACAAAGGAAACACAGTCAAGAAAGCATTACCAGTTGCCAGGATGGCGGAGCGGTCTAAGGCGTTGCGTTCAGGTCGCAGTCTCCCCAGGAGGCGTGGGTTCGAATCCCACCTCAGACAGAGCCCATTGAAAGTACCAAGCAAGAACAAAGCAAACACAGTCAAGAGAGCATTACCAGATGATAAGATGGCAGAGCGGTCTAAGGCGTTGCGTTCAGGTCGCAGTCTCCCCAGGAGGCGTGGGTTCGAATCCCACCTCAGACAGTGACCATTGAAAGTACCAAGCAAGAACAAAGCAAACACAGTCAAGAGAGCATTACCAGATGCCAGCATAGCGGAGCGGTTTAAGGCGTTGCGTTCAGGTCGCAGTCTCCCCAGGAGGCGTGGGTTCGAATCCCACCTCAGACAGAGCCCATTGAAAGTACCAAGCAAGAACAAAGCAAACACATTCAAGAGAGCATTACCAGTTGCCAGGATGGCAGAGCGGTCTAAGGCGCTGCGTTCAGGTCGCAGTCTCCCCAGGAGGCGTGGGTTCAAATCCCGCAGCAGACAGAGCTCATTGAAAGTACCAAGCAAGAAGAAAGCAAACACAGTCAAGAGAGCATTACCAGATTCCAGCATAGCGGAGCGGTCTAAGGCGTTGCGTTCAGGTCGCAGTCTCCCCAGGAGGCGTGGGTTCGAATCCCACCTCAGACAGAGCCCATTGAAAGTACCAAGCAAGAACAAAGGAAACACAGTCAAGAAAGCATTACCAGTTGCCAGGATGGCGGAGCGGTCTAAGGCGTTGCGTTCAGGTCGCAGTCTCCCCAGGAGGCGTGGGTTCGAATCCCACCTCAGACAGAGCCCATTGAAAGTACCAAGCAAGAACAAAGCAAACACAGTCAAGAGAGCATTACCAGATGATAAGATGGCAGAGCGGTCTAAGGCGTTGCGTTCAGGTCGCAGTCTCCCCAGGAGGCGTGGGTTCAAATCCCACCTCAGACAGTGACCATTGAAAGTACCAAGCAAGAACAAAGCAAACACAGTCAAGAGAGCATTACCAGATGCCAGCATAGCGGAGCGGTCTAAGGCGTTGCATTCAGGTCGCAGTGTCCCCAGGAGGCGTGGGTTCGAATCCCACCTCAGACAGTGCCCATTGAAAGTACCAAGCAAGAACAAAGCAAACACAGTCAAGAGAGCATTACAAGTTGCCAGGATGGCGGAGCGGTCTAAGGTGTTGCGTTCAGGTCGCAGTCTCCCCAGGAGGCGTGGGTTCGAATCCCACCTCAGACAGAGCCCATTGAAAGTACCAAGCAAGAAGAAAGCAAAGACAGTCAAGAGAGCATTACCAGCTGCAAGGATGGCGGAGCGGTCGAAGGCGTTGCGTTCATTGTCGCAGTCTCCCCAGGAGGCGTGGGTTCGAATCCCACCTCAGACAGAGCCCATTGAAAGTACCAAGCAATGACAAAGGAAACACGGTCAAGAGAGCATTACCAGTTGCCAGGATTGCGGAGCGGTCTAAGGCGTTGCGTTCAGGTCGCAGTCTCCCCAGGAGGCGTGGGTTCGAATCCCACCTCAGACAGAGCCCATTGAAAGTACCAAGCAAGAACAAAGCAAACACAGTCAAGAGAGCATTACCAGGTGCCAGGATGGTGGAGCGGTCTAAGGCGTTGCGTTCAGGTCGCAGTCTCCCCAGGAGGCGTGGGTTCAAATCCCACCTCAGACAGAGCCCATTGAAAGTACCAAGCAAGAACAAAGGAAACACAGTCAAGAAAGCATTACCAGTTGCCAGGATGGCGGAGCGGTCTAAGGCGTTGCGTTCAGGTCGCAGTCTCCCCAGGAGGCGTGGGTTCGAATCCCACCTCAGACAGAGCCCATTGAAAGTACCAAGCAAGAACAAAGCAAACACAGTCAAGAGAGCATTACCAGATGATAAGATGGCAGAGCGGTCTAAGGCGTTGCGTTCAGGTCGCAGTCTCCCCAGGAGGCGTGGGTTCGAATCCCACCTCAGACAGTGACCATTGAAAGTACCAAGCAAGAACAAAGCAAACACAGTCAAGAGAGCATTACCAGATGCCAGCATAGCGGAGCGGTTTAAGGCGTTGCGTTCAGGTCGCAGTCTCCCCAGGAGGCGTGGGTTCGAATCCCACCTCAGACAGAGCCCATTGAAAGTACCAAGCAAGAACAAAGCAAACACATTCAAGAGAGCATTACCAGTTGCCAGGATGGCAGAGCGGTCTAAGGCGCTGCGTTCAGGTCGCAGTCTCCCCAGGAGGCGTGGGTTCAAATCCCGCAGCAGACAGAGCTCATTGAAAGTACCAAGCAAGAAGAAAGCAAACACAGTCAAGAGAGCATTACCAGATTCCAGCATAGCGGAGCGGTCTAAGGCGTTGCGTTCAGGTCGCAGTCTCCCCAGGAGGCGTGGGTTCGAATCCCACCTCAGACAGAGCCCATTGAAAGTACCAAGCAAGAACAAAGGAAACACAGTCAAGAAAGCATTACCAGTTGCCAGGATGGCGGAGCGGTCTAAGGCGTTGCGTTCAGGTCGCAGTCTCCCCAGGAGGCGTGGGTTCGAATCCCACCTCAGACAGAGCCCATTGAAAGTACCAAGCAAGAACAAAGCAAACACAGTCAAGAGAGCATTACCAGATGATAAGATGGCAGAGCGGTCTAAGGCGTTGCGTTCAGGTCGCAGTCTCCCCAGGAGGCGTGGGTTCAAATCCCACCTCAGACAGTGACCATTGAAAGTACCAAGCAAGAACAAAGCAAACACAGTCAAGAGAGCATTACCAGATGCCAGCATAGCGGAGCGGTCTAAGGCGTTGCATTCAGGTCGCAGTGTCCCCAGGAGGCGTGGGTTCGAATCCCACCTCAGACAGTGCCCATTGAAAGTACCAAGCAAGAACAAAGCAAACACAGTCAAGAGAGCATTACAAGTTGCCAGGATGGCGGAGCGGTCTAAGGTGTTGCGTTCAGGTCGCAGTCTCCCCAGGAGGCGTGGGTTCGAATCCCACCTCAGACAGAGCCCATTGAAAGTACCAAGCAAGAAGAAAGCAAAGACAGTCAAGAGAGCATTACCAGCTGCAAGGATGGCGGAGCGGTCGAAGGCGTTGCGTTCATTGTCGCAGTCTCCCCAGGAGGCGTGGGTTCGAATCCCACCTCAGACAGAGCCCATTGAAAGTACCAAGCAATGACAAAGGAAACACGGTCAAGAGAGCATTACCAGTTGCCAGGATTGCGGAGCGGTCTAAGGCGTTGCGTTCAGGTCGCAGTCTCCCCAGGAGGCGTGGGTTCGAATCCCACCTCAGACAGAGCCCATTGAAAGTACCAAGCAAGAACAAAGCAAACACAGTCAAGAGAGCATTACCAGATGATAAGATGGCAGAGCGGTCTAAGGCGTTGCGTTCAGGTCGCAGTCTCCCCAGGAGGCGTGGGTTCGAATCCCACCTCAGACAGAGCCCATTGAAAGTACCAAGCAAGAACAAAGCAAACACAGTCAAGAGAGCATTACCAGATGATAAGATGGCAGAGCGGTCTAAGGCGTTGCGTTCAGGTCGCAGTCTCCCCAGGAGGCGTGGGTTAAAAACCCACCTCAGACAGTGCCCATTGAAAGTACCAAGCAAGAACAAAGCAAACACAGTCAAGAGAGCATTACCAGTTGCAAGCATAGCGGAGCCGTCTAAGGCGTTGCGTTCAGGTCGCAGTCTCCACAGGAGGCGTGGGTTCGAATCCCACCTCAGACAGAGCCCATTGAAAGTACCAAGCAATAACCAAGGAAACACGGTCAAGAGAGCATTACCAGTTGCCAGGATGGCGGAGCGGTCTAAGGCGTTGCGTTCAGGTCACAGTCTCCCCAGGAGGCGTGGGTTCGAATCCCACCTCAGACAGAGCCCATTGAAAGTATCAAGCAATAACCAAGGAAACACGGTCAAGAGAGCATTACCAGTTGCCAGGATGGCGGAGCGGTCTAAGGCGTTGCGGTCAGGTCACAGTACCCCAGGAGGCGTGGGTTCGAATCCCACCTCAGACAGAGCCCATTGAAAGTACCAAGCAAGAACAAAGCAAACACAGTAAAGAGAGCATTACCAGGTGCCAGGATGGCGGAGCGGTCTAAGGCGTTGCGTTCAGGTCGCAGTCTCCCCAGGAGGCGTGGGTTCGAATCCCACCTCAGACAGAGCCCATTGAAAGTACCAAGCAAGAACAAAGGAAACACAGTCAAGAGAGCATTACCAGTTGCCAGGATGGTGGAGCGGTCTAAGGCTTTGCGTTCAGGTCGCAGTCTCCCCTGGAGGCGTGGGTTCGAATCCAGCCTCAGACAGAGCCCATTGAAAGTACCAAGCAAGAACAAAGCAAACACAGTCAAGAGAGCATTACCAGATGATAAGATGGCAGAGCGGTCTAAGGCGTTGCGTTCAGGTCGCAGTCTCCCCAGGAGGCGTGGGTTCAAATCCCACCTCAGACAGTGCCCATTGAAAGTACCAAGCAAGAACAAAGCAAACACAGTCAAGAGAGCATTACCAGTTGCCAGGATGGCGGAGCGGTCTAAGGCGTTGCGTCCAGGTCGCAGTCTCCCCAGGAGGCGTGGGTTCGAATCCCACCTCAGACAGAGCCCATTGAAAGTACCAAGCAAGAACAAAGCAAACACATTCAAGAGAGCATTACCAGTTGCCAGGATGGCAGAGCGGTCTAAGGCGCTGCGTTCAGGTCGCAGTCTCCCCAGGAGGCGTGGGTTCAAATCCCGCAGCAGACAGAGCCCAATGAAAGTACCAAGCAAGAAGAAAGCAAAGACAGTCAAGAGAGCATTACCAGCTGCAAGGATGGCGGAGCGGTCGAAGGCGTTGCGTTCAGGTCGCAGTCTCCCCAGGAGGCGTGGGTTCGAATCCCACCTCAGACAGAGCCCATTGAAAGTACTAAGCAATGACAAAGGAAACACGGTCAAGAGAGCATTACCAGTTGCCAGGATGGCGGAGCGGTCTAAGGCGTTGCGTTCAGGTGACAGTCTCCCCAGGAGACGTGGGTTCGAATCCCACCTCAGACAGAGCCCATTGAAAGTACCAAGCAAGAACAAAGCAAACACAGTAAAGAGAGCATTACCAGGTGCCAGGATGGCGGAGCGGTCTAAGGCGTTGCGTTCAGGTCGCAGTCTCCCCTGGAGGCGTGGGTTCGAATCCCATCTCAGACAGAGACCATTGAAAGTACCTAGCAATAACAAAGCAAACACGGTCAAGAGAGCATTACCAGTTGCCAGGATGGCGGAGCGGTCTAAGGCGTTGCGTTCAGGTCACAGTCTCCCCAGGAGGCGTGGGTTCGAATCCCACCTCAGACAGAGCCCATTGAAAGTACCAAGCAAGAACAAAGCAAACACAGTAAAGAGAGCATTACCAGGTGCCAGGATGGTGGAGCGGTCTAAGGCGTTGCGTTCAGGTTGCAGTCTCCCCAAGAGGCGTGGGTTCGAATCCCACCTCAGACAGAGCCCATTGAAAGTACCAAGCAAGAACAAAGGAAACACAGTCAAGAAAGCATTACCAGTTGCCAGGATGGCGGAGCGGTCTAAGGCGTTGCGTTCAGGTCGCAGTCTCCCCAGGAGGCGTGGGTTCAAATCCCACCTCAGACAGAGCCCATTGAAAGTACCAAGCAAGAACAAAGCAAACACGGTCAAGAGAGCATTACCAGTTGCCAGGATGGCGGAGCGGTCTAAGGCGTTGCGTTCAGGACGCAGTCTCCACAGGAGGCGTGGGTTCGAATCCCACCTCAGACAGAGCCCATTGAAAGTACCAAGCAATAACCAAGGAAACACGGTCAAGAGAGCATTACCAGTTGCCAGGATGGCGGAGCGGTCTAAGGCGTTGCGGTCAGGTCACAGTCTCCCTAGGAGGCGTGGGTTCGAATCCCACCTCAGACAGAGCCCATTGAAAGTACCAAGCAAGAACAAAGCAAACACAGTAAAGAGAGCATTACCAGGTGCCAGGATGGCGGAGCGGTCTAAGGCGTTGCGTTCAGGTCGCAGTCTCCACAGGAGGCGTGGGTTCAAATCCCACCTCAGACAGTGCCCATTGAAAGTACCAAGCAAGAACAAAGCAAACACAGTCAAGAGAGCATTACCAGTTGCAAGCATAGCGGAGCGGTCTAAGGCGTTGCGTTCAGGTCGCAGTCTCCACAGGAGGCGTGGGTTCGAATCCCACCTCAGACAGAGCCCATTGAAAGTACCAAGCAATAACCAAGGAAACACGGTCAAGAGAGCATTACCAGTTGCCAGGATGGCTGAGCGGTCTAAGGCGTTGCGTTCAGGTCACAGTCTCCCCAGGAGGCGTGGGTTCGAATCCCACCTCAGACAGAGCCCATTGAAAGTACCAAGCAAGAACAAAGCAAACACAGTAAAGAGAGCATTACCAGGTGCCAGGATGGTGGAGCGGTCTAAGGCGTTGCGTTCAGGTCGCAGTCTCCCCAGGAGGCGTGGGTTCAAATCCCACCTCAGACAGAGCCCATTGAAAGTACCAAGCAAGAACAAAGGAAACACAGTAAAGAGAGCATTACCAGGTGCCAGGATGGCGGAGCGGTCTAAGGCGTTGCGTTCAGGTCGCAGTCTCCCCAGGAGGCGTGGGTTCGAATCCCACCTCAGACAGAGCCCATTGAAAGTACCAAGCAAGAACAAAGGAAACACAGTCAAGAGAGCATTACCAGTTGCCAGGATGGTGGAGCGGTCTAAGGCTTTGCGTTCAGGTCGCAGTCTCCCCTGGAGGCGTGGGTTCGAATCCAGCCTCAGACAGAGCCCATTGAAAGTACCAAGCAAGAACAAAGCAAACACAGTCAAGAGAGCATTACCAGATGATAAGATGGCAGAGCGGTCTAAGGCGTTGCGTTCAGGTCGCAGTCTCCCCAGGAGGCGTGGGTTCAAATCCCACCTCAGACAGTGCCCATTGAAAGTACCAAGCAAGAACAAAGCAAACACAGTCAAGAGAGCATTACCAGTTGCCAGGATGGCGGAGCGGTCTAAGGCGTTGCGTCCAGGTCGCAGTCTCCCCAGGAGGCGTGGGTTCGAATCCCACCTCAGACAGAGCCCATTGAAAGTACCAAGCAAGAACAAAGCAAACACAGTAAAGAGAGCATTACCAGGTGCCAGGATGGCGGAGCGGTCTAAGGCGTTGCGTTCAGGTCGCAGTCTCCCCTGGAGGCGTGGGTTCGAATCCCATCTCAGACAGAGACCATTGAAAGTACCTAGCAATAACAAAGCAAACACGGTCAAGAGAGCATTACCAGTTGCCAGGATGGCGGAGCGGTCTAAGGCGTTGCGTTCAGGTCACAGTCTCCCCAGGAGGCGTGGGTTCGAATCCCACCTCAGACAGAGCCCATTGAAAGTACCAAGCAAGAACAAAGCAAACACAGTAAAGAGAGCATTACCAGGTGCCAGGATGGTGGAGCGGTCTAAGGCGTTGCGTTCAGGTTGCAGTCTCCCCAAGAGGCGTGGGTTCGAATCCCACCTCAGACAGAGCCCATTGAAAGTACCAAGCAAGAACAAAGGAAACACAGTCAAGAAAGCATTACCAGTTGCCAGGATGGCGGAGCGGTCTAAGGCGTTGCGTTCAGGTCGCAGTCTCCCCAGGAGGCGTGGGTTCAAATCCCACCTCAGACAGAGCCCATTGAAAGTACCAAGCAAGAACAAAGCAAACACGGTCAAGAGAGCATTACCAGTTGCCAGGATGGCGGAGCGGTCTAAGGCGTTGCGTTCAGGACGCAGTCTCCACAGGAGGCGTGGGTTCGAATCCCACCTCAGACAGAGCCCATTGAAAGTACCAAGCAATAACCAAGGAAACACGGTCAAGAGAGCATTACCAGTTGCCAGGATGGCGGAGCGGTCTAAGGCGTTGCGGTCAGGTCACAGTCTCCCTAGGAGGCGTGGGTTCGAATCCCACCTCAGACAGAGCCCATTGAAAGTACCAAGCAAGAACAAAGCAAACACAGTAAAGAGAGCATTACCAGGTGCCAGGATGGCGGAGCGGTCTAAGGCGTTGCGTTCAGGTCGCAGTCTCCACAGGAGGCGTGGGTTCAAATCCCACCTCAGACAGTGCCCATTGAAAGTACCAAGCAAGAACAAAGCAAACACAGTCAAGAGAGCATTACCAGTTGCAAGCATAGCGGAGCGGTCTAAGGCGTTGCGTTCAGGTCGCAGTCTCCACAGGAGGCGTGGGTTCGAATCCCACCTCAGACAGAGCCCATTGAAAGTACCAAGCAATAACCAAGGAAACACGGTCAAGAGAGCATTACCAGTTGCCAGGATGGCTGAGCGGTCTAAGGCGTTGCGTTCAGGTCACAGTCTCCCCAGGAGGCGTGGGTTCGAATCCCACCTCAGACAGAGCCCATTGAAAGTACCAAGCAAGAACAAAGCAAACACAGTAAAGAGAGCATTACCAGGTGCCAGGATGGTGGAGCGGTCTAAGGCGTTGCGTTCAGGTCGCAGTCTCCCCAGGAGGCGTGGGTTCAAATCCCACCTCAGACAGAGCCCATTGAAAGTACCAAGCAAGAACAAAGGAAACACAGTAAAGAGAGCATTACCAGGTGCCAGGATGGCGGAGCGGTCTAAGGCGTTGCGTTCAGGTCGCAGTCTCCCCAGGAGGCGTGGGTTCGAATCCCACCTCAGACAGAGCCCATTGAAAGTACCAAGCAAGAACAAAGGAAACACAGTCAAGAGAGCATTACCAGTTGCCAGGATGGTGGAGCGGTCTAAGGCTTTGCGTTCAGGTCGCAGTCTCCCCTGGAGGCGTGGGTTCGAATCCAGCCTCAGACAGAGCCCATTGAAAGTACCAAGCAAGAACAAAGCAAACACAGTCAAGAGAGCATTACCAGATGATAAGATGGCAGAGCGGTCTAAGGCGTTGCGTTCAGGTCGCAGTCTCCCCAGGAGGCGTGGGTTCAAATCCCACCTCAGACAGTGCCCATTGAAAGTACCAAGCAAGAACAAAGCAAACACAGTCAAGAGAGCATTACCAGTTGCCAGGATGGCGGAGCGGTCTAAGGCGTTGCGTCCAGGTCGCAGTCTCCCCAGGAGGCGTGGGTTCGAATCCCACCTCAGACAGAGCCCATTGAAAGTACCAAGCAAGAACAAAGCAAACACATTCAAGAGAGCATTACCAGTTGCCAGGATGGCAGAGCGGTCTAAGGCGCTGCGTTCAGGTCGCAGTCTCCCCAGGAGGCGTGGGTTCAAATCCCGCAGCAGACAGAGCCCAATGAAAGTACCAAGCAAGAAGAAAGCAAAGACAGTCAAGAGAGCATTACCAGCTGCAAGGATGGCGGAGCGGTCGAAGGCGTTGCGTTCAGGTCGCAGTCTCCCCAGGAGGCGTGGGTTCGAATCCCACCTCAGACAGAGCCCATTGAAAGTACTAAGCAATGACAAAGGAAACACGGTCAAGAGAGCATTACCAGTTGCCAGGATGGCGGAGCGGTCTAAGGCGTTGCGTTCAGGTGACAGTCTCCCCAGGAGACGTGGGTTCGAATCCCACCTCAGACAGAGCCCATTGAAAGTACCAAGCAAGAACAAAGCAAACACAGTAAAGAGAGCATTACCAGGTGCCAGGATGGCGGAGCGGTCTAAGGCGTTGCGTTCAGGTCGCAGTCTCCCCTGGAGGCGTGGGTTCGAATCCCATCTCAGACAGAGACCATTGAAAGTACCTAGCAATAACAAAGCAAACACGGTCAAGAGAGCATTACCAGTTGCCAGGATGGCGGAGCGGTCTAAGGCGTTGCGTTCAGGTCACAGTCTCCCCAGGAGGCGTGGGTTCGAATCCCACCTCAGACAGAGCCCATTGAAAGTACCAAGCAAGAACAAAGCAAACACAGTAAAGAGAGCATTACCAGGTGCCAGGATGGTGGAGCGGTCTAAGGCGTTGCGTTCAGGTTGCAGTCTCCCCAAGAGGCGTGGGTTCGAATCCCACCTCAGACAGAGCCCATTGAAAGTACCAAGCAAGAACAAAGGAAACACAGTCAAGAAAGCATTACCAGTTGCCAGGATGGCGGAGCGGTCTAAGGCGTTGCGTTCAGGTCGCAGTCTCCCCAGGAGGCGTGGGTTCAAATCCCACCTCAGACAGAGCCCATTGAAAGTACCAAGCAAGAACAAAGCAAACACGGTCAAGAGAGCATTACCAGTTGCCAGGATGGCGGAGCGGTCTAAGGCGTTGCGTTCAGGACGCAGTCTCCACAGGAGGCGTGGGTTCGAATCCCACCTCAGACAGAGCCCATTGAAAGTACCAAGCAATAACCAAGGAAACACGGTCAAGAGAGCATTACCAGTTGCCAGGATGGCGGAGCGGTCTAAGGCGTTGCGGTCAGGTCACAGTCTCCCTAGGAGGCGTGGGTTCGAATCCCACCTCAGACAGAGCCCATTGAAAGTACCAAGCAAGAACAAAGCAAACACAGTAAAGAGAGCATTACCAGGTGCCAGGATGGCGGAGCGGTCTAAGGCGTTGCGTTCAGGTCGCAGTCTCCACAGGAGGCGTGGGTTCAAATCCCACCTCAGACAGTGCCCATTGAAAGTACCAAGCAAGAACAAAGCAAACACAGTCAAGAGAGCATTACCAGTTGCAAGCATAGCGGAGCGGTCTAAGGCGTTGCGTTCAGGTCGCAGTCTCCACAGGAGGCGTGGGTTCGAATCCCACCTCAGACAGAGCCCATTGAAAGTACCAAGCAATAACCAAGGAAACACGGTCAAGAGAGCATTACCAGTTGCCAGGATGGCTGAGCGGTCTAAGGCGTTGCGTTCAGGTCACAGTCTCCCCAGGAGGCGTGGGTTCGAATCCCACCTCAGACAGAGCCCATTGAAAGTACCAAGCAAGAACAAAGCAAACACAGTAAAGAGAGCATTACCAGGTGCCAGGATGGTGGAGCGGTCTAAGGCGTTGCGTTCAGGTCGCAGTCTCCCCAGGAGGCGTGGGTTCAAATCCCACCTCAGACAGAGCCCATTGAAAGTACCAAGCAAGAACAAAGGAAACACAGTCAAGAAAGCATTACCAGTTGCCAGGATGGCGGAGCGGTCTAAGGCGTTGCGTTCAGGTCGCAGTCTCCCCAGGAGGCGTGGGTTCGAATCCCACCTCAGACAGAGCCCATTGAAAGTACCAAGCAAGAACAAAGCAAACACAGTCAAGAGAGCATTACCAGATGATAAGATGGCAGAGCGGTCTAAGGCGTTGCGTTCAGGTCGCAGTCTCCCCAGGAGGCGTGGGTTCGAATCCCACCTCAGACAGTGACCATTGAAAGTACCAAGCAAGAACAAAGCAAACACAGTCAAGAGAGCATTACCAGATGCCAGCATAGCGGAGCGGTTTAAGGCGTTGCCTTCAGGTCGCAGTCTCCCCAGGAGGCGTGGGTTCGAATCCCACCTCAGACAGAGCCCATTGAAAGTACCAAGCAAGAACAAAGCAAACACATTCAAGAGAGCATTACCAGTTGCCAGGATGGCAGAGCGGTCTAAGGCGCTGCGTTCAGGTCGCAGTCTCCCCAGGAGGCGTGGGTTCAAATCCCGCAGCAGACAGAGCTCATTGAAAGTACCAAGCAAGAAGAAAGCAAACACAGTCAAGAGAGCATTACCAGATGCCAGCATAGCGGAGCGGTCTAAGGCGTTGCGTTCAGGTCGCAGTCTCCCCAGGAGGCGTGGGTTCGAATCCCACCTCAGACAGAGCCCATTGAAAGTACCAAGCAAGAACAAAGGAAACACAGTCAAGAAAGCATTACCAGTTGCCAGGATGGCGGAGCGGTCTAAGGCGTTGCGTTCAGGTCGCAGTCTCCCCAGGAGGCGTGGGTTCGAATCCCACCTCAGACAGAGCCCATTGAAAGTACCAAGCAAGAACAAAGCAAACACAGTCAAGAGAGCATTACCAGATGATAAGATGGCAGAGCGGTCTAAGGCGTTGCGTTCAGGTCGCAGTCTCCCCAGGAGGCGTGGGTTCAAATCCCACCTCAGACAGTGACCATTGAAAGTACCAAGCAAGAACAAAGCAAACACAGTCAAGAGAGCATTACCAGATGCCAGCATAGCGGAGCGGTCTAAGGCGTTGCATTCAGGTCGCAGTGTCCCCAGGAGGCGTGGGTTCGAATCCCACCTCAGACAGTGCCCATTGAAAGTACCAAGCAAGAACAAAGCAAACACAGTCAAGAGAGCATTACCAGTTGCCAGGATGGCGGAGCGGTCTAAGGTGTTGCGTTCAGGTCGCAGTCTCCCCAGGAGGCGTGGGTTCGAATCCCACCTCAGACAGAGCCCATTGAAAGTACCAAGCAATGACAAAGGAAACACGGTCAAGAGAGCATTACCAGTTGCCAGGATGGCGGAGCGGTCTAAGGCGTTGCGTTCAGGTCGCAGTCTCCCCAGGAGGCGTGGGTTCGAATCCCACCTCAGACAGAGCCCATTGAAAGTACCAAGCAAGAACAAAGCAAACACAGTCAAGAGAGCATTACCAGATGATAAGATGGCAGAGCGGTCTAAGGCGTTGCGTTCAGGTCGCAGTCTCCCCAGGAGGCGTGGGTTCGAATCCCACCTCAGACAGAGCCCATTGAAAGTACCAAGCAAGAACAAAGCAAACACAGTCAAGAGAGCATTACCAGATGATAAGATGGCAGAGCGGTCTAAGGCGTTGCGTTCAGGTCGCAGTCTCCCCAGGAGGCGTGGGTTAAAAACCCACCTCAGACAGTGCCCATTGAAAGTACCAAGCAAGAACAAAGCAAACACAGTCAAGAGAGCATTACCAGTTGCAAGCATAGCGGAGCGGTCTAAGGCGTTGCGTTCAGGTCGCAGTCTCCACAGGAGGCGTGGGTTCGAATCCCACCTCAGACAGAGCCCATTGAAAGTACCAAGCAATAACCAAGGAAACACGGTCAAGAGAGCATTACCAGTTGCCAGGATGGCAGAGCGGTCTAAGGCGTTGCGTTCAGGTCACAGTCTCCCCAGGAGGCGTGGGTTCGAATCCCACCTCAGACAGAGCCCATTGAAAGTATCAAGCAATAACCAAGGAAACACGGTCAAGAGAGCATTACCAGTTGCCAGGATGGCGGAGCGGTCTAAGGCGTTGCGGTCAGGTCACAGTACCCCAGGAGGCGTGGGTTCGAATCCCACCTCAGACAGAGCCCATTGAAAGTACCAAGCAAGAACAAAGCAAACACAGTAAAGAGAGCATTACCAGGTGCCAGGATGGCGGAGCGGTCTAAGGCGTTGCGTTCAGGTCGCAGTCTCCCC
Source organism: Idiotropiscis lumnitzeri (assembly GCF_059441095.1). NCBI lineage: Eukaryota > Metazoa > Chordata > Actinopteri > Syngnathiformes > Syngnathidae > Idiotropiscis > Idiotropiscis lumnitzeri. Next base: position 2,304,418 of record NW_028283566.1, read on the forward strand.
AGGAGGCGTGGGTTCGAATCCCACCTCAGACAGAGCCCATTGAAAGTACCAAGCAAGAACAAAGGAAACACAGTCAAGAGAGCATTACCAGTTGCCAGGATGGCGGAGCGGTCTAAGGCTTTGCGTTCAGGTCGCAGTCTCCCCTGGAGGCGTGGGTTCGAATCCAGCCTCAGACAGAGCCCATTGAAAGTACCAAGCAAGAACAAAGCAAACACAGTCAAGAGAGCATTACCAGATGATAAGATGGCAGAGCGGTCTAAGGCGTTGCGTTCAGGTCGCAGTCTCCCCAGGAGGCGTGGGTTCAAATCCCACCTCAGACAGTGCCCATTGAAAGTACCAAGCAAGAACAAAGCAAACACAGTCAAGAGAGCATTACCAGTTGCCAGCATAGCGGAGCGGTCTAAGGCGTTGCGTCCAGGTCGCAGTCTCCACAGGAGGCGTGGGTTCGAATCCCTCCTCAGACAGAGCCCATTGAAAGTACCAAGCAATAACCAAGGAAACACGGTCAAGAGAGCATTACCAGTTGCCAGGATGGCGGAGCGGTCTAAGGTGTTGCGTTCAGGTTACAGTCTCCCCAGGAGGCGTGGGTTCGAATCCCACCTCAGACAGAGCCCATTGAAAGTACCAAGCAAGAACAAAGCAAACACAGTAAAGAGAGCATTACCAGGTGCCAGGATGGTGGAGCGGTCTAAGGCGTTCCGTTCAGGTTGCAGTCTCCCCAGGAGGCGTGGGTTCGAATCCCACCTCAGACAGAGCCCATTGAAAGTACCAAGCAAGAACAAAGGAAACACAGTCAAGAAAGCATTACCAGTTGCCAGGATGGCGGAGCGGTCTAAGGCGTTGCGTTCAGGTCACAGTCTCCCCAGGAGGCGTGGGTTCAAATCCCACCTCAGACAGTGACCATTGAAAGTACCAAGCAAGAACAAAGCAAACACAGTCAAGAGAGCATTACCAGATGCCAGCATAGCGGAGCGGTCTAAGGCGTTGCATTCAGGTCGCAGTGTCCCCAGGAGGCGTGGGTTCGAATCCCACCTCAGACAGTGCCCATTGAAAGTACCAAGCAAGAACAAAGCAAACACAGTCAAGAGAGCATTACCAGTTGCCAGGATGGCGGAGCGGTCTAAGGTGTTGCGTTCAGGTCGCAGTCTCCCCAGGAGGCGTGGGTTCGAATCCCACCTCAGACAGAGCCCATTGAAAGTACCAAGCAATGACAAAGGAAACACGGTCAAGAGAGCATTACCAGTTGCCAGGATGGCAGAGCGGTCTAAGGCGTTGCGTTCAGGTCGCAGTCTCCCCAGGAGGCGTGGGTTCGAATCCCACCTCAGACAGAGCCCATTGAAAGTACCAAGCAAGAACAAAGCAAACACAGTCAAGAGAGCATTACCAGATGATAAGATGGCAGAGCGGTCTAAGGCGTTGCGTTCAGGTCGCAGTCTCCCCAGGAGGCGTGGGTTCGAATCCCACCTCAGACAGAGCCCATTGAAAGTACCAAGCAAGAACAAAGCAAACACAGTCAAGAGAGCATTACCAGATGATAAGATGGCAGAGCGGTCTAAGGCGTTGCGTTCAGGTCGCAGTCTCCCCAGGAGGCGTGGGTTAAAAACCCACCTCAGACAGTGCCCATTGAAAGTACCAAGCAAGAACAAAGCAAACACAGTCAAGAGAGCATTACCAGTTGCAAGCATAGCGGAGCGGTCTAAGGCGTTGCGTTCAGGTCGCAGTCTCCACAGGAGGCGTGGGTTCGAATCCCACCTCAGACAGAGCCCATTGAAAGTACCAAGCAATAACCAAGGAAACACGGTCAAGAGAGCATTACCAGTTGCCAGGATGGCAGAGCGGTCTAAGGCGTTGCGTTCAGGTCACAGTCTCCCCAGGAGGCGTGGGTTCGAATCCCACCTCAGACAGAGCCCATTGAAAGTATCAAGCAATAACCAAGGAAACACGGTCAAGAGAGCATTACCAGTTGCCAGGATGGCGGAGCGGTCTAAGGCGTTGCGGTCAGGTCACAGTACCCCAGGAGGCGTGGGTTCGAATCCCACCTCAGACAGAGCCCATTGAAAGTACCAAGCAAGAACAAAGCAAACACAGTAAAGAGAGCATTACCAGGTGCCAGGATGGCGGAGCGGTCTAAGGCGTTGCGTTCAGGTCGCAGTCTCCCCAGGAGGCGTGGGTTCGAATCCCACCTCAGACAGAGCCCATTGAAAGTACCAAGCAAGAACAAAGGAAACACAGTCAAGAGAGCATTACCAGTTGCCAGGATGGCGGAGCGGTCTAAGGCTTTGCGTTCAGGTCGCAGTCTCCCCTGGAGGCGTGGGTTCGAATCCAGCCTCAGACAGAGCCCATTGAAAGTACCAAGCAAGAACAAAGCAAACACAGTCAAGAGAGCATTACCAGATGATAAGATGGCAGAGCGGTCTAAGGCGTTGCGTTCAGGTCGCAGTCTCCCCAGGAGGCGTGGGTTCAAATCCCACCTCAGACAGTGCCCATTGAAAGTACCAAGCAAGAACAAAGCAAACACAGTCAAGAGAGCATTACCAGTTGCCAGCATAGCGGAGCGGTCTAAGGCGTTGCGTCCAGGTCGCAGTCTCCACAGGAGGCGTGGGTTCGAATCCCTCCTCAGACAGAGCCCATTGAAAGTACCAAGCAATAACCAAGGAAACACGGTCAAGAGAGCATTACCAGTTGCCAGGATGGCGGAGCGGTCTAAGGTGTTGCGTTCAGGTTACAGTCTCCCCAGGAGGCGTGGGTTCGAATCCCACCTCAGACAGAGCCCATTGAAAGTACCAAGCAAGAACAAAGCAAACACAGTAAAGAGAGCATTACCAGGTGCCAGGATGGTGGAGCGGTCTAAGGCATTCCGTTCAGGTTGCAGTCTCCCCAGGAGGCGTGGGTTCGAATCCCACCTCAGACAGAGCCCATTGAAAGTACCAAGCAAGAACAAAGGAAACACAGTCAAGAAAGCATTACCAGTTGCCAGGATGGCGGAGCGGTCTAAGGCGTTGCGTTCAGGTCACAGTCTCCCCAGGAGGCGTGGGTTCAAATCCCACCTCAGACAGTGACCATTGAAAGTACCAAGCAAGAACAAAGCAAACACAGTCAAGAGAGCATTACCAGATGCCAGCATAGCGGAGCGGTCTAAGGCGTTGCATTCAGGTCGCAGTGTCCCCAGGAGGCGTGGGTTCGAATCCCACCTCAGACAGTGCCCATTGAAAGTACCAAGCAAGAACAAAGCAAACACAGTCAAGAGAGCATTACCAGTTGCCAGGATGGCGGAGCGGTCTAAGGTGTTGCGTTCAGGTCGCAGTCTCCCCAGGAGGCGTGGGTTCGAATCCCACCTCAGACAGAGCCCATTGAAAGTACCAAGCAATGACAAAGGAAACACGGTCAAGAGAGCATTACCAGTTGCCAGGATGGCGGAGCGGTCTAAGGCGTTGCGTTCAGGTCGCAGTCTCCCCAGGAGGCGTGGGTTCGAATCCCACCTCAGACAGAGCCCATTGAAAGTACCAAGAAAGAACAAAGCAAACACAGTCAAGAGAGCATTACCAGATGATAAGATGGCAGAGCGGTCTAAGGCGTTGCGTTCAGGTCGCAGTCTCCCCAGGAGTGCGTGGGTTCGAATCCCACCTCAGACAGAGCCCATTGAAAGTACCAAGCAAGAACAAAGCAAACACAGTCAAGAGAGCATTACCAGATGATAAGATGGCAGAGCGGTCTAAGGCGTTGCGTTCAGGTCGCAGTCTCCCCAGGAGGCGTGGGTTAAAAACCCACCTCAGACAGTGCCCATTGAAAGTACCAAGCAAGAACAAAGCAAACACAGTCAAGAGAGCATTACCAGTTGCAAGCATAGCGGAGCGGTCTAAGGCGTTGCGTTCAGGTCGCAGTCTCCACAGGAGGCGTGGGTTCGAATCCCACCTCAGACAGAGCCCATTGAAAGTACCAAGCAATAACCAAGGAAACACGGTCAAGAGAGCATTACCAGTTGCCAGGATGGCAGAGCGGTCTAAGGCGTTGCGTTCAGGTCACAGTCTCCCCAGGAGGCGTGGGTTCGAATCCCACCTCAGACAGAGCCCATTGAAAGTATCAAGCAATAACCAAGGAAACACGGTCAAGAGAGCATTACCAGTTGCCAGGATGGCGGAGCGGTCTAAGGCGTTGCGGTCAGGTCACAGTACCCCAGGAGGCGTGGGTTCGAATCCCACCTCAGACAGAGCCCATTGAAAGTACCAAGCAAGAACAAAGCAAACACAGTAAAGAGAGCATTACCAGGTGCCAGGATGGCGGAGCGGTCTAAGGCGTTGCGTTCAGGTCGCAGTCTCCCCAGGAGGCGTGGGTTCGAATCCCACCTCAGACAGAGCCCATTGAAAGTACCAAGCAAGAACAAAGGAAACACAGTCAAGAGAGCATTACCAGTTGCCAGGATGGCGGAGCGGTCTAAGGCTTTGCGTTCAGGTCGCAGTCTCCCCTGGAGGCGTGGGTTCGAATCCAGCCTCAGACAGAGCCCATTGAAAGTACCAAGCAAGAACAAAGCAAACACAGTCAAGAGAGCATTACCAGATGATAAGATGGCAGAGCGGTCTAAGGCGTTGCGTTCAGGTCGCAGTCTCCCCAGGAGGCGTGGGTTCAAATCCCACCTCAGACAGTGCCCATTGAAAGTACCAAGCAAGAACAAAGCAAACACAGTCAAGAGACCATTACCAGTTGCCAGCATAGCGGAGCGGTCTAAGGCGTTGCGTCCAGGTCGCAGTCTCCACAGGAGGCGTGGGTTCGAATCCCTCCTCAGACAGAGCCCATTGAAAGTACCAAGCAATAACCAAGGAAACACGGTCAAGAGAGCATTACCAGTTGCCAGGATGGCGGAGCGGTCTAAGGTGTTGCGTTCAGGTTACAGTCTCCCCAGGAGGCGTGGGTTCGAATCCCACCTCAGACAGAGCCCATTGAAAGTACCAAGCAAGAACAAAGCAAACACAGTAAAGAGAGCATTACCAGGTGCCAGGATGGTGGAGCGGTCTAAGGCGTTCCGTTCAGGTTGCAGTCTCCCCAGGAGGCGTGGGTTCGAATCCCACCTCAGACAGAGCCCATTGAAAGTACCAAGCAAGAACAAAGGAAACACAGTCAAGAAAGCATTACCAGTTGCCAGGATGGCGGAGCGGTCTAAGGCGTTGCGTTCAGGTCGCAGTCTCCCCAGGAGGCGTGGGTTCGAATCCCACCTCAGACAGAGCCCATTGAAAGTACCAAGCAAGAACAAAGCAAACACAGTCAAGAGAGCATTACCAGCTGCAAGGATGGCAGAGCGGTCTTAGGCGTTGCGTACAGGTCGCAGTCTCCCCAGGAGGCGTGGGTTCAAATCCCACCTCAGACAGAGCCCATTGAAAGTACCAAGCAATAACCAAGGAAACACGGTCAAGAGAGCATTACCAGTTGCCAGGATGGCGGAGCGGTCTAAGGCGTTGCGTTCAGGTCGCAGTCTCCCCAGGAGGCGTGGGTTCAAATCCCACCTCAGACAGTGCCCATTGAAAGTACCAAGCAAGAACAAATCAAACACAGTCAAGAGAGCATTACCAGTTGCAAGCATAGCGGAGCGGTCTAAGGCGTTGCGTTCAGGTCGCAGTCTCCACAGGAGGCGTGGGTTCGAATCCCACCTCAGACAGAGCCCATTGAAAGTACCAAGCAATAACAAAGCAAACACAGTCAAGAGAGCATTACCAGCTGCCAGGATGGCGGAGCGGTCTAAGGCGTTGCGTTCAGGTCGCAGTCTCCCCTGGAGGCGTGGGTTTGAATCCCACCTCAGACAGAGCCCGTTGAAAGTACCAAGCAAGAACAAAGCAAACACAGTCAAGAGAGCATTACCAGCTGCCAGGATGGCAGAGCGGTCTAAGGCGTTGCGTTCAGGTCGCAGTCACCCCTGGAGGCGTGGGTTCGAATCCCGCCTCAGACAGAGCCCATTGAAAGTACCAAGCAAGAAGAAAGCAAACACAGTCAAGAGAGCATTACCAGTTGCCAGGATGGCAGAGCGGTCTAAGGCGTTGCGTTCAGGTCGCAGTCTCCCCTGGTGGCGTGGGTTCGAATCCCGCCTCAGACAGAGCCCATTGAAAGTACCAAGCAAGAACAAAGCAAACACAGTCAAGAGAGCATTACCAGATGATAAGATGGCAGCGCGGTCTAAGGCGTTGCGTTCAGGTCGCAGTCTCCCCAGGAGGCGTGGGTTCGAATCCCACCTCAGACAGAGCCCATTGAAAGTACCAAGCAAGAACAAAGGAAACACAGTCAAGAAAGCATTACCAGTTGCCAGGATGGCGGAGCGGTCTAAGGCGTTGCGTTCAGGTCGCAGTCTCCCCAGGAGGCGTGGGTTCGAATCCCACCTCAGACAGAGCCCATTGAAAGTACCAAGCAAGAACAAAGCAAACACAGTCAAGAGAGCATTACCAGTTGCCAGGATGGCAGAGCGGTCTAAGGCGCTGCGTTCAGGTCGCAGTCTCCCCAGGAGGCGTGGGTTCAAATCCCACCTCAGACAGTGACCATTGAAAGTACCAAGCAAGAACAAAGCAAACACAGTCAAGAGAGCATTACCAGATGCCAGCATAGCGGAGCGGTCTAAGGCGTTGCGTTCAGGTCGCAGTGTCCCCAGGAGGCGTGGGTTCGAATCCCACCTCAGACAGTGCCCATTGAAAGTACCAAGCAAGAACAAAGCAAACACAGTCAAGAGAGCATTACCAGTTGCCAGGATGGCGGAGCGGTCTAAGGTGTTGCGTTCAGGTCGCAGTCTCCCCAGCAGGCGTGGGTTCGAATCCCACCTCAGACAGAGCCCATTGAAAGTACCAAGCAAGAACAAAGCAAACACATTCAAGAGAGCATTACCAGTTGCCAGGATGGCAGAGCGGTCTAAGGCGCTGCGTTCAGGTCGCAGTCTCCCCAGGAGGCGTGGGTTCAAATCCCGCAGCAGACAGAGCCCAATGAAAGTACCAAGCAAGAAGAAAGCAAAGACAGTCAAGAGAGCATTACCAGCTGCAAGGATGGCGGAGCGGTCGAAGGCGTTGCGTTCAGGTCGCAGTCTCCCCAGGAGGCGTGGGTTCGAATCCCACCTCAGACAGAGCCCATTGAAAGTACTAAGCAATGACAAAGGAAAAACGGTCAAGAGAGCATTACCAGTTGCCAGGATGGCGGAGCGGTCTAAGGCGTTGCGTTCAGGTGACAGTCTCCCCAGGAGACGTGGGTTCGAATCCCACCACAGACAGAGCCCATTGAAAGTACCAAGCAAGAACAAAGCAAACACAGTAAAGAGAGCATTACCAGGTGCCAGGATGGCGGAGCGGTCTAAGGCGTTGCGTTCAGGTCGCAGTCTCCCCAGGAGGCGTGGGTTCGAATCCCACCTCAGACAGAGCCCATTGAAAGTACCAAGCAAGAACAAAGGAAACACAGTCAAGAGAGCATTACCAGTTGCCAGGATGGCGGAGCGGTCTAAGGCTTTGCGTTCAGGTCGCAGTCTCCCCTGGAGGAGTGGGTTCGAATCCCGCCTCAGACAGAGCCCATTGAAAGTACCAAGCAAGAACAAAGCAAACACAGTCAAAAGAGCATTACCAGATGATAAGATGGCAGAGCGGTCTAAGGCGTTGCGTTCATGTCGCAGTCTCCCCAGGAGGCGTGGGTTCAAATCCCACCTCAGACAGTGCCCATTGAAAGTACCAAGCAAGAACAAAGCAAACACAGTCAAGAGAGCATTACCAGTTGCCAGCATAGCGGAGCGGTCTAAGGCGTTGCGTCCAGGTCGCAGTCTCCACAGGAGGCGTGGGTTCGAATCCCACCTCAGACAGAGCCCATTGAAAGTACCAAGCAATAACCAAGGAAACACGGTCAAGAGAGCATTACCAGTTGCCAGGATGGCGGAGCGGTCTAAGGCGTTGCGTTCAGGTCACAGTCTCCCCAGGAGGCGTGGGTTCGAATCCCACCTCAGACAGAGCCCATTGAAAGTACCAAGCAAGAACAAAGCAAACACAGTAAAGAGAGCATTACCAGGTGCCAGGATGGTGGAGCGGTCTAAGGCGTTGCGTTCAGGTTGCAGTCTCCCCAGGAGGCGTGGGTTCGAATCCCACCTCAGACAGAGCCCATTGAAAGTACCAAGCAAGAACAAAGGAAACACAGTCAAGAAAGCATTACCAGTTGCCAGGATGGCGGAGCGGTCTAAGGCGTTGCGTTCAGGTCGCAGTCTCCCCAGGAGGCGTGGGTTCGAATCCCACCTCAGACAGAGCCCATTGAAAGTACCAAGCAAGAACAAAGCAAACACGGTCAAAAGAGCATTACCAGTTGCCAGGATGGCGGAGCGGTCTAAGGCGTTGCGTTCAGGACGCAGTCTCCACAGGAGGCGTGGGTTCGAATCCCACCTCAGACAGAGCCCATTGAAAGTACCAAGCAATAACCAAGGAAACACGGTCAAGAGAGCATTACCAGTTGCCAGGATGGCGGAGCGGTCTAAGGCGTTGCGGTCAGGTCACAGTCTCCCCAGGAGGCGTGGGTTCGAATCCCACCTCAGACAGAGCCCATTGAAAGTACCAAGCAAGAACAAAGCAAACACAGTAAAGAGAGCATTACCAGGTGCCAGGATGGCGGAGCGGTCTAAGGCGTTGCGTTCAGGTCGCAGTCTCCCCAGGAGGCGTGGGTTCGAATCCCACCTCAGACAGAGCCCATTGAAAGTACCAAGCAAGAACAAAGCAAACACAGTCAAGAGAGCATTACCAGATGATAAGATGGCAGAGCGGTCTAAGGCGTTGCGTTCAGGTCGCAGTCTCCCCAGGAGGCATGGGTTCAAATCCCACCTCAGACAGTGCCCATTGAAAGTACCAAGCAAGAACAAAGCAAACACAGTCAAGAGAGCATTACCAGTTGCAAGCATAGCGGAGCGGTCTAAGGCGTTGCGTTCAGGTCGCAGTCTCCACAGGAGGCGTGGGTTCGAATCCCACCTCAGACAGAGCCCATTGAAAGTACCAAGCAATAACCAAGGAAACACGGTCAAGAGAGCATTACCAGTTGCCAGGATGGCGGAGCGGTCTAAGGCGTTGCGTTCAGGTCACAGTCTCCCCAGGAGGCGTGGGTTCGAATCCCACCTCAGACAGAGCCCATTGAAAGTACCAAGCAAGAACAAAGCAAACACAGTAAAGAGAGCATTACCAGGTGCCAGGATGGCGGAGCGGTCTAAGGCGTTGCGTTCAGGTCGCAGTCTCCCCAGGAGGCGTGGGTTCGAATCCCACCTCAGACAGAGCCCATTGAAAGTACCAAGCAAGAACAAAGGAAACACAGTCAAGAAAGCATTACCAGTTGCCAGGATGGCGGAGCGGTCTAAGGCGTTGCGTTCAGGTCGCAGTCTCCCCAGGAGGCGTGGGTTCGAATCCCACCTCAGACAGAGCCCATTGAAAGTACCAAGCAAGAACAAAGCAAACACAGTCAAGAGAGCATTACCAGATGATAAGATGGCAGAGCGGTCTAAGGCGTTGCGTTCAGGTCGCAGTCTCCCCAGGAGGCGTGGGTTCAAATCCCACCTCAGACAGTGACCATTGAAAGTACCAAGCAAGAACAAAGCAAACACAGTCAAGAGAGCATTACCAGATGCCAGCATAGCGGAGCGGTCTAAGGCGTTGCGTTCAGGTCGCAGTGTCCCCAGGAGGCGTGGGTTCGAATCCCACCTCAGACAGTGCCCATTGAAAGTACCAAGCAAGAACAAAGCAAACACAGTCAAGAGAGCATTACCAGTTGCCAGGATGGCGGAGCGGTCTAAGGTGTTGCGTTCAGGTCGCAGTCTCCCCAGGAGGCGTGGGTTCGAATCCCACCTCAGACAGAGCCCATTGAAAGTACCAAGCAAGAACAAAGCAAACACATTCAAGAGAGCATTACCAGTTGCCAGGATGGCAGAGCGGTCTAAGGCGCTGCGTTCAGGTCGCAGTCTCCCCAGGAGGCGTGGGTTCAAATCCCGCAGCAGACAGAGCCCAATGAAAGTACCAAGCAAGAAGAAAGCAAAGACAGTCAAGAGAGCATTAATTACCAGCTGCAAGGATGGCGGAGCGGTCGAAGGCGTTGCGTTCATTGTCGCAGTCTCCCCAGGAGGCGTGGGTTCGAATCCCACCTCAGACAGAGCCCATTGAAAGTACCAAGCAATGACAAAGGAAACACGGTCAAGAGAGCATTACCAGTTGCCAGGATAGGGAGCGGTCTAAGGCGTTGCGTTCAGGTGACAGTACCCCAGGAGGCGTGGGTTCGAATCCCACCTCAGACAGAGCCCATTGAAAGTACCAAGCAAGAACAAAGCAAACACAGTAAAGAGAGCATTACCAGGTGCCAGGATGGCGGAGCGGTCTAAGGCGTTGCGTTCAGGTCGCAGTCTCCCCAGGAGGCGTGGGTTCGAATCCCACCTCAGACAGAGCCCATTGAAAGTACCAAGCAAGAACAAAGGAAACACAGTCAAGAGAGCATTACCAGTTGCCAGGATGGCGGAGCGGTCTAAGGCTTTGCGTTCAGGTCGCAGTCTCCCCTGGAGGCGTGGGTTCGAATCCCGCCTCAGACAGAGCCCATTGAAAGTACCAAGCAAGAACAAAGCAAACACAGTCAAGAGAGCATTACCAGATGATAAGATGGCAGAGCGGTCTAAGGCGTTGCGTTCAGGTCGCAGTCTCCCCAGGAGGCGTGGGTTCAAATCCCACCTCAGACAGTGCCCATTGAAAGTACCAAGAAAGAACAAAGCAAACACAGTCAAGAGAGCATTACCAGTTGCCAGCATAGCGGAGCGGTCTAAGGCGTTGCGTCCAGGTCGCAGTCTCCACAGGAGGCGTGGGTTCGAATCCCACCTCAGACAGAGCCCATTGAAAGTACCAAGCAAGAACAAAGGAAACACAGTCAAGAAAGCATTACCAGTTGCCAGGATGGCGGAGCGGTCTAAGGCGTTGCGTTCAGGTCGCAGTCTCCCCAGGAGGCGTAGGTTCGAATCCCACCTCAGACAGAGCCCATTGAAAGTACCAAGCAATAACCAAGGAAACACGGTCAAGAGAGCATTACCAGTTGCCAGGATGGCGGAGCGGTCTAAGGCGTTGCGGTCAGGTCACAGTCTCCCCAGGAGGCGTGGGTTCGAATCCCACCTCAGACAGAGCCCATTGAAAGTACCAAGCAAGAACAAAGCAAACACAGTAAAGAGAGCATTACCAGGTGCCAGGATGGCGGAGCGGTCTAAGGCGTTGCGTTCAGGTCGCAGTCTCCCCAGGAGGCGTGGGTTCGAATCCCACCTCAGACAGAGCCCATTGAAAGTACCAAGCAAGAACAAAGCAAACACAGTCAAGAGAGCATTACCAGATGATAAGATGGCAGAGCGGTCGTCGCGTTCAGGTCGCAGTCTCCCCAGGAGGCGTGGGTTCAAATCCCACCTCAGACAGTGACCATTGAAAGTACGAAGCAAGAACAAAGCAAACACAGTCAAGAGAGCATTACCAGATGCCAGCATAGCGGAGCGGTCTAAGGCGTTGCGTTCAGGTCGCAGTGTCCCCAGGAGGCGTGGGTTCGAATCCCACCTCAGACAGTGCCCATTGAAAGTACCAAGCAAGAACAAAGCAAACACAGTCAAGAGAGCATTACCAGTTGCCAGGATGGCGGAGCGGTCTAAGGTGTTGCGTTCAGGTCGCAGTCTCCCCAGGAGGCGTGGGTTCGAATCCCACCTCAGACAGAGCCCATTGAAAGTACCAAGCAAGAACAAAGCAAACAAATTCAAGAGAGCATTACCAGTTGCCAGGATGGCAGAGCGGTCTAAGGCGCTGCGTTCAGGTCGCAGTCTCCCCAGGAGGCGTGGGTTCAAATCCCGCAGCAGACAGAGCCCAATGAAAGTACCAAGCAAGAAGAAAGCAAAGACAGTCAAGAGAGCATTACCAGCTGCAAGGATGGCGGAGCGGTCGAAGGCGTTGCGTTCATTGTCGCAGTCTCCCCAGGAGGCGTGGGTTCGAATCCCATCTCAGACAGAGCCCATTGAAAGTACCAAGCAATGATCAAGGAAACACGGTCAAGAGAGCATTACCAGTTGCCAGGATGGCGGAGCGGTCTAAGGCGTTGCGTTCAGGTGACAGTACCCCAGGAGGCGTGGGTTCGAATCCCACCTCAGACAGAGCCCATTGAAAGTACCAAGCAAGAACAAAGCAAACACAGTAAAGAGAGCATTACCAGGTGCCAGGATGGCGGAGCGGTCTAAGGCGTTGCGTTCAGGTCGCAGTCTCCCCAGGAGGCGTGGGTTCGAATCCCACCTCAGACAGAGCCCATTGAAAGTACCAAGCAAGAACAAAGGAAACACAGTCAAGAGAGCATTACCAGTTGCCAGGATGGCGGAGCGGTCTAAGGCTTTGCGTTCAGGTCGCAGTCTCCCCTGGAGGCGTGGGTTCGAATCCCGCCTCAGACAGAGCCCATTGAAAGTACCAAGCAAGAACAAAGCAAACACAGTCAAGAGAGCATTACCAGATGATAAGATGGCAGAGCGGTCTCAGGCGTTGCGTTCAGGTCGCAGTCTCCCCAGGAGGCGTGGGTTCAAATCCCACCTCAGACAGTGCCCATTGAAAGTACCAAGCAAGAACAAAGCAAACACAGTCAAGAGAGCATTACCAGCTGCCAGCATAGCGGAGCGGTCTAAGGCGTTCCGTCCAGGTCGCAGTCTCCACAGGAGGCGTGGGTTCGAATCCCACCTCAGACAGAGCCCATTGAAAGTACCAAGCAAGAACAAAGGAAACACAGTCAAGAAAGCATTACCAGTTGCCAGGATGCCGGAGCGGTCTAAGGCGTTGCGTTCAGGTCGCAGTCTCCCCAGGAGGCGTGGGTTCGAATCCCACCTCAGACAGAGCCCATTGAAAGTACCAAGCAAGAACAAAGCAAACACAGTCAAGAGAGCATTACCAGATGATAAGATGGCAGAGCGGTCTAAGGCGTTGCGTTCAGGTCGCAGTCTCCCCAGGAGGCGTGGGTTCAAATCCCACCTCAGACAGTGACCATTGAAAGTACCAAGCAAGAACAAAGCAAACACAGTCAAGAGACCATTACCAGATGCCAGCATAGCGGAGCGGTCTAAGGCGTTGCGTTCAGGTCGCAGTGTCCCCAGGAGGCGTGGGTTCGAATCCCACCTCAGACAGTGCCCATTGAAAGTACCAAGCAAGAACAAAGCAAACACAGTCAAGAGAGCATTACCAGTTGCCAGGATGGCGGAGCGGTCTAAGGTGTTGCGTTCAGGTCGCAGTCTCCCCAGGAGGCGTGGGTTCGAATCCCACCTCAGACAGAGCCCATTGAAAGTACCAAGCAAGAACAAAGCAAACACATTCAAGAGAGCATTACCAGTTGCCAGGATGGCAGAGCGGTCTAAGGCGCTGCGTTCAGGTCGCAGTCTCCCCAGGAGGCGTGGGTTCAAATCCCGCAGCAGACAGAGCTCATTGAAAGTACCAAGCAAGAAGAAAGCAAACACAGTCAAGAGAGCATTACCAGATGCCAGCATAGCGGAGCGGTCTAAGGCGTTGCGTTCAGGTCGCAGTCTCCCCAGGAGGCGTGGGTTCGAATCCCACCTCAGACAGAGCCCATTGAAAGTACCAAGCAAGAACAAAGGAAACACAGTCAAGAAAGCATAACCAGTTGCCAGGATGGCGGAGCGGTCTAAGGCGTTGCGTTCAGGTCGCAGTCTCCCCAGGAGGCGTGGGTTCGAATCCCACCTCAGACAGAGCCCATTGAAAGTACCAAGCAAGAACAAAGCAAACACAGTCAAGAGAGCATTACCAGATGATAAGATGGCAGAGCGGTCTAAGGCGTTGCGTTCAGGTCGCAGTCTCCCCAGGAGGCGTGGGTTCAAACCCACCTCAGACAGTGACCATTGAAAGTACCAAGCAAGAACAAAGCAAACACAGTCAAGAGAGCATTACCAGATGCCAGCATAGCGGAGCGGTCTAAGGCGTTGCGTTCAGGTCGCAGTGTCCCCAGGAGGCGTGGGTTCGAATCCCACCTCATACAGTGCCCATTGAAAGTACCAAGCAAGAACAAAGCAAACACAGTCAAGAGAGCATTACCAGTTGCCAGGATGGCGGAGCGGTCTAAGGTGTTGCGTTCAGGTCGCAGTCTCCCCAGGAGGCGTGGGTTCGAATCCCACCTCAGACAGAGCCCATTGAAAGTACCAAGCAAGAACAAAGCAAACACATTCAAGAGAGCATTACCAGTTGCCAGGATGGCAGAGCGGTCTAAGGCGCTGCGTTCTGGTCGCAGTCTCCCCAGGAGGCGTGGGTTCAAATCCCACCTCAGACAGTGCCCATTGAAAGTACCAAGCAAGAACAAAGCAAACACAGTCAAGAGAGCATTACCAGTTGCCAGCATAGCGGAGCGGTCTAAGGCGTTCCGTCCAGGTCGCAGTCTCCACAGGAGGCGTGGGTTCGAATCCCACCTCAGACAGAGCCCATTGAAAGTACCAAGCAAGAACAAAGGAAACACAGTCAAGAAAGCATTACCAGTTGCCAGGATGCCGGAGCGGTCTAAGGCGTTGCGTTCAGGTCGCAGTCTCCCCAGGAGGCGTGGGTTCGAATCCCACCTCAGACAGAGCCCATTGAAAGTACCAAGCAAGAACAAAGCAAACACAGTCAAGAGAGCATTACCAGATGATAAGATGGCAGAGCGGTCTAAGGCGTTGCGTTCAGGTCGCAGTCTCCCCAGGAGGCGTGGGTTCAAATCCCACCTCAGACAGTGACCATTGAAAGTACCAAGCAAGAACAAAGCAAACACAGTCAAGAGACCATTACCAGATGCCAGCATAGCGGAGCGGTCTAAGGCGTTGCGTTCAGGTCGCAGTGTCCCCAGGAGGCGTGGGTTCGAATCCCACCTCAGACAGTGCCCATTGAAAGTACCAAGCAAGAACAAAGCAAACACAGTCAAGAGAGCATTACCAGTTGCCAGGATGGCGGAGCGGTCTAAGGTGTTGCGTTCAGGTCGCAGTCTCCCCAGGAGGCGTGGGTTCGAATCCCACCTCAGACAGAGCCCATTGAAAGTACCAAGCAAGAACAAAGCAAACACATTCAAGAGAGCATTACCAGTTGCCAGGATGGCAGAGCGGTCTAAGGCGCTGCGTTCAGGTCGCAGTCTCCCCAGGAGGCGTGGGTTCAAATCCCGCAGCAGACAGAGCTCATTGAAAGTACCAAGCAAGAAGAAAGCAAACACAGTCAAGAGAGCATTACCAGATGCCAGCATAGCGGAGCGGTCTAAGGCGTTGCGTTCAGGTCGCAGTCTCCCCAGGAGGCGTGGGTTCGAATCCCACCTCAGACAGAGCCCATTGAAAGTACCAAGCAAGAACAAAGGAAACACAGTCAAGAAAGCATTACCAGTTGCCAGGATGGCGGAGCGGTCTAAGGCGTTGCGTTCAGGTCGCAGTCTCCCCAGGAGGCGTGGGTTCGAATCCCACCTCAGACAGAGCCCATTGAAAGTACCAAGCAAGAACAAAGCAAACACAGTCAAGAGAGCATTACCAGATGATAAGATGGCAGAGCGGTCTAAGGCGTTGCGTTCAGGTCGCAGTCTCCCCAGGAGGCGTGGGTTCAAATCCCACCTCAGACAGTGACCATTGAAAGTACCAAGCAAGAACAAAGCAAACACAGTCAAGAGAGCATTACCAGATGCCAGCATAGCGGAGCGGTCTAAGGCGTTGCGTTCAGGTCGCAGTGTCCCCAGGAGGCGTGGGTTCGAATCCCACCTCAGACAGTGCCCATTGAAAGTACCAAGCAAGAACAAAGCAAACACAGTCAAGAGAGCATTACCAGTTGCCAGGATGGCGGAGCGGTCTAAGGTGTTGCGTTCAGGTCGCAGTCTCCCCAGGAGGCGTGGGTTCGAATCCCACCTCAGACAGAGCCCATTGAAAGTACCAAGCAAGAACAAAGCAAACACATTCAAGAGAGCATTACCAGTTGCCAGGATGGCAGAGCGGTCTAAGGCGCTGCGTTCAGGTCGCAGTCTCCCCAGGAGTCGTGGGTTCAAATCCCGCAGCAGACAGAGCCCAATGAAAGTACCAAGCAAGAAGAAAGCAAAGACAGTCAAGAGAGCATTACCAGCTGCAAGGATGGCGGAGCGGTCGAAGGCGTTGCGTTCATTGTCGCAGTCTCCCCAGGAGGCGTGGGTTCGAATCCCACCTCAGACAGAGCCCATTGAAAGTACCAAGCAATGACGAAGGAAACACGGTCAAGAGAGCATTACCAGTTGCCAGGATGGCGGAGCGGTCTAAGGCGTTGCGTTCAGGTCGCAGTCTCCCCAGGAGGCGTGGGTTCGAATCCCACCTCAGACAGAGCCCATTGAAAGTACCAAGCAAGAACAAAGCAAACACAGTCAAGAGAGCATTACCAGATGATAAGATGGCAGAGCGGTCTAAGGCGTTGCGTTCAGGTCGCAGTCTCCCCAGGAGGCGTGGGTTCGAATCCCACCTCAGACAGAGCCCATTGAAAGTACCAAGCAATAACCAAGGAAACACGGTCAAGAGAGCATTACCAGTTGCCAGGATGGCTGAGCGGTCTAAGGCGTTGCGTTCAGGTCACAGTCTCCCCAGGAGGCGTGGGTTCGAATCCCACCTCAGACAGAGCCCATTGAAAGTACCAAGCAATAACCAAGGAAACACGGTCAAGAGAGCTTTACCAGTTGCCAGGATGGCGGAGCGGTCTAAGGCGTTGCGGTCAGGTCACAGTCTCCCCAGGAGTCGTGGGTTCAAATCCCACCTCAGACAGAGCCCATTGAAAGTACCAAGCAAGAACAAAGCAAACACAGTAAAGAGAGCATTACCAGGTGCCAGGATGGCGGAGCGGTCTAAGGCGTGGCGTTCAGGTCGCAGTCTCCCCAGGAGGCGTGGGTTCGAATCCCACCTCAGACAGAGCCCATTGAAAGTACCAAGCAAGAACAAAGCAAACACAGTCAAGAGAGCATTACCAGATGATAAGATGGCAGAGCGGTCTGAGGCGTTGCGTTCAGGTCGCAGTCTCCCCAGGAGGCGTGGGTTCAAATCCCACCTCAGACAGTGCCCATTGAAAGTACCAAGCAAGAACAAAGCAAACACAGTCAAGAGAGCATTACCAGTTGCAAGCATAGCGGAGCGGTCTAAGGCGTTGCGTTCAGGTCGCAGTCTCCACAGGAGGCGTGGGTTCGAATCCCACCTCAGACAGAGCCCATTGAAAGTACCAAGCAATAACCAAGGAAACACGGTCAAGAGAGCATTACCAGTTGCCAGGATGGCGGAGCGGTCTAAGGCGTTGCGTTCAGGTCACAGTCTCCCCAGGAGGCGTGGGTTCGAATCCCACCTCAGACAGAGCCCATTGAAAGTACCAAGCAAGAACAAAGCAAACACAGTAAAGAGAGCATTACCAGGTGCCAGGATGGTGGAGCGGTCTAAGGCGTTGCGTTCAGGTTGCAGTCTCCCCAGGAGGCGTGGGTTTGAATCGCACCTCAGACAGAGCCCATTGAAAGTACCAAGCAAGAACAAAGGAAACACAGTCAAGAAAGCATTACCAGTTGCCAGGATGGCGGAGCGGTCTAAGGCGTTGCGTTCAGGTCGCAGTCTCCCCAGGAGTCGTGGGTTCGAATCCCACCTCAGACAGAGCCCATTGAAAGTACCAAGCAAGAACAAAGCAAACACAGTCAAGAGAGCATTACCAGATGATAAGATGGCAGAGCGGTCTAAGGCGTTGCGTTCAGGTCGCAGTCTCCCCAGGAGGCGTGGGTTCAAATCCCACCTCAGACAGTGACCATTGAAAGTACCAAGCAAGAACAAAGCAAACACAGTCAAGAGAGCATTACCAGATGCCAGCATAGCGGAGCGGTCTAAGGCGTTGCATTCAGGTCGCAGTGTCCCCAGGAGGCGTGGGTTCGAATCCCACCTCAGACAGTGCCCATTGAAAGTACCAAGCAAGAAAAAAGCTAACACAGTCAAGAGAGCATTACCAGTTGCCAGGATGGCGGAGCGGTCTAAGGTGTTGCGTTCAGGTCGCAGTCTCCCCAGGAGGCGTGGGTTCGAATCCCACCTCAGACAGAGCCCATTGAAAGTACCAAGCAAGAACAAAGCAAACACATTCAAGAGAGCATTACCAGTTGCCAGCATAGCGGAGCGGTCTAAGGCGTTGCGTTCAGGTCGCAGTCTCCCCAGGAGGCGTGGGTTCGAATCCCACCTCAGACAGAGCCCATTGAAAGTACCAAGCAAGAACAAAGGAAACACAGTCAAGAAAGCATTACCAGTTGCCAGGATGGCGGAGCGGTCTAAGGCGTTGCGTTCAGGTCGCAGTCTCCCCAGGAGGCGTGGGTTCGAATCCCACCTCAGACAGAGCCCATTGAAAGTCCCAAGCAAGAACAAAGCAAACACAGTCAAGAGAGCATTACCAGATGATAAGATGGCAGAGCGGTCTAAGGCGTTGCGTTCAGGTCGCAGTCTCCCCAGGAGGCGTGGGTTCAAATCCCACCTCAGACAGTGACCATTGAAAGTACCAAGCAAGAACAAAGCAAACACAGTCAAGAGAGCATTACCAGATGCCAGCATAGCGGAGCGGTCTAAGGCGTTGCGTTCAGGTCGCAGTCTCCCCAGGAGGCGTGGGTTCGAATCCCACCTCAGACAGAGCCCATTGAAAGTACCAAGCAAGAACAAAGCAAACACAGTCAAGAGAGCATTACCAGATGATAAGATGGCAGAGCGGTCTAAGGCGTTGCGTTCAGGTCGCAGTCTCCCCAGGAGGCGTGGGTTCAAATCCCACCTCAGACAGTGACCATTGAAAGTACCAAGCAAGAACAAAGCAAACACAGTCAAGAGAGCATTACCAGATGCCAGCATAGCGGAGCGGTCTAAGGCGTTGCGTTCAGGTCGCAGTGTCCCCAGGAGGCGTGGGTTCGAATCCCACCTCAGACAGTGCCCATTGAAAGTACCAAGCAAGAACAAAGCAAACACAGTCAAGAGAGCATTACCAGTTGCCAGGATGGCGGAGCGGTCTAAGGTGTTGCGTTCAGGTCGCAGTCTCCCCAGGAGGCGTGGGTTCGAATCCCACCTCAGACAGAGCCCATTGAAAGTACCAAGCAAGAACAAAGCAAACACATTCAAGAGAGCATTACCAGTTGCCAGGATGGCAGAGCGGTCTAAGGCGCTGCGTTCAGGTCGCAGTCTCCCCAGGAGTCGTGGGTTCAAATCCCGCAGCAGACAGAGCCCAATGAAAGTACCAAGCAAGAAGAAAGCAAAGACAGTCAAGAGAGCATTACCAGCTGCAAGGATGGCGGAGCGGTCGAAGGCGTTGCGTTCATTGTCGCAGTCTCCCCAGGAGGCGTGGGTTCGAATCCCACCTCAGACAGAGCCCATTGAAAGTACCAAGCAATGACAAAGGAAACACGGTCAAGAGAGCATTACCAGTTGCCAGGATGGCGGAGCGGTCTAAGGCGTTGCGTTCAGGTCGCAGTCTCCCCAGGAGGCGTGGGTTCGAATCCCACCTCAGACAGAGCCCATTGAAAGTACCAAGCAAGAACAAAGCAAACACAGTCAAGAGAGCATTACCAGATGATAAGATGGCAGAGCGGTCTAAGGCGTTGCGTTCAGGTCGCAGTCTCCCCAGGAGGCGTGGGTTCGAATCCCACCTCAGACAGAGCCCATTGAAAGTACCAAGCAATAACCAAGGAAACACGGTCAAGAGAGCATTACCAGTTGCCAGGATGGCTGAGCGGTCTAAGGCGTTGCGTTCAGGTCACAGTCTCCCCAGGAGGCGTGGGTTCGAATCCCACCTCAGACAGAGCCCATTGAAAGTACCAAGCAATAACCAAGGAAACACGGTCAAGAGAGCTTTACCAGTTGCCAGGATGGCGGAGCGGTCTAAGGCGTTGCGGTCAGGTCACAGTCTCCCCAGGAGTCGTGGGTTCAAATCCCACCTCAGACAGAGCCCATTGAAAGTACCAAGCAAGAACAAAGCAAACACAGTAAAGAGAGCATTACCAGGTGCCAGGATGGCGGAGCGGTCTAAGGCGTGGCGTTCAGGTCGCAGTCTCCCCAGGAGGCGTGGGTTCGAATCCCACCTCAGACAGAGCCCATTGAAAGTACCAAGCAAGAACAAAGCAAACACAGTCAAGAGAGCATTACCAGATGATAAGATGGCAGAGCGGTCTGAGGCGTTGCGTTCAGGTCGCAGTCTCCCCAGGAGGCGTGGGTTCAAATCCCACCTCAGACAGTGCCCATTGAAAGTACCAAGCAAGAACAAAGCAAACACAGTCAAGAGAGCATTACCAGTTGCAAGCATAGCGGAGCGGTCTAAGGCGTTGCGTTCAGGTCGCAGTCTCCACAGGAGGCGTGGGTTCGAATCCCACCTCAGACAGAGCCCATTGAAAGTACCAAGCAATAACCAAGGAAACACGGTCAAGAGAGCATTACCAGTTGCCAGGATGGCGGAGCGGTCTAAGGCGTTGCGTTCAGGTCACAGTCTCCCCAGGAGGCGTGGGTTCGAATCCCACCTCAGACAGAGCCCATTGAAAGTACCAAGCAAGAACAAAGCAAACACAGTAAAGAGAGCATTACCAGGTGCCAGGATGGTGGAGCGGTCTAAGGCGTTGCGTTCAGGTTGCAGTCTCCCCAGGAGGCGTGGGTTTGAATCGCACCTCAGACAGAGCCCATTGAAAGTACCAAGCAAGAACAAAGGAAACACAGTCAAGAAAGCATTACCAGTTGCCAGGATGGCGGAGCGGTCTAAGGCGTTGCGTTCAGGTCGCAGTCTCCCCAGGAGTCGTGGGTTCGAATCCCACCTCAGACAGAGCCCATTGAAAGTACCAAGCAAGAACAAAGCAAACACAGTCAAGAGAGCATTACCAGATGATAAGATGGCAGAGCGGTCTAAGGCGTTGCGTTCAGGTCGCAGTCTCCCCAGGAGGCGTGGGTTCAAATCCCACCTCAGACAGTGACCATTGAAAGTACCAAGCAAGAACAAAGCAAACACAGTCAAGAGAGCATTACCAGATGCCAGCATAGCGGAGCGGTCTAAGGCGTTGCGTTCAGGTCGCAGTCTCCCGAGGAGGCGTGGGTTCGAATCCCACCTCATACAGAGCCCATTGAAAGTACCAAGCAAGAACAAAGCAAACACATTCAAGAGAGCATTACCAGTTGCCAGGATGGCAGAGCGGTCTAAGGCGCTGCGTTCAGGTCGCAGTCTCCCCAGGAGGCGTGGGTTCAAATCCCGCAGCAGACAGAGCTCATTGAAAGTACCAAGCAAGAAGAAAGCAAACACAGTCAAGAGAGCATTACCAGATGCCAGCATAGCGGAGCGGTCTAAGGCGTTGCGTTCAGGTCGCAGTCTCCCCAGGAGGCGTGGGTTCGAATCCCACCTCAGACAGAGCCCATTGAAAGTACCAAGCAATGACAAAGGAAACACGGTCAAGAGAGCATTACCAGTTGCCAGGATGGCGGAGCGGTCTAAGGCGTTGCGTTCAGGTCGCAGTCTCCCCAGGAGGCGTGGGTTCGAATCCCACCTCAGACAGAGCCCATTGAAAGTACCAAGCAAGAACAAAGCAAACACAGTCAAGAGAGCATTACCAGATGATAAGATGGCAGAGCGGTCTAAGGCGTTGCGTTCAGGTCGCAGTCTCCCCAGGAGGCGTGGGTTCGAATCCCACCTCAGACAGAGCCCATTGAAAGTACCAAGCAATAACCAAGGAAACACGGTCAAGAGAGCATTACCAGTTGCCAGGATGGCTGAGCGGTCTAAGGCGTTGCGTTCAGGTCACAGTCTCCCCAGGAGGCGTGGGTTCGAATCCCACCTCAGACAGAGCCCATTGAAAGTACCAAGCAATAACCAAGGAAACACGGTCAAGAGAGCTTTACCAGTTGCCAGGATGGCGGAGCGGTCTAAGGCGTTGCGGTCAGGTCACAGTCTCCCCAGGAGTCGTGGGTTCAAATCCCACCTCAGACAGAGCCCATTGAAAGTACCAAGCAAGAACAAAGCAAACACAGTAAAGAGAGCATTACCAGGTGCCAGGATGGCGGAGCGGTCTAAGGCGTGGCGTTCAGGTCGCAGTCTCCCCAGGAGGCGTGGGTTCGAATCCCACCTCAGACAGAGCCCATTGAAAGTACCAAGCAAGAACAAAGCAAACACAGTCAAGAGAGCATTACCAGATGATAAGATGGCAGAGCGGTCTGAGGCGTTGCGTTCAGGTCGCAGTCTCCCCAGGAGGCGTGGGTTCAAATCCCACCTCAGACAGTGCCCATTGAAAGTACCAAGCAAGAACAAAGCAAACACAGTCAAGAGAGCATTACCAGTTGCAAGCATAGCGGAGCGGTCTAAGGCGTTGCGTTCAGGTCGCAGTCTCCACAGGAGGCGTGGGTTCGAATCCCACCTCAGACAGAGCCCATTGAAAGTACCAAGCAATAACCAAGGAAACACGGTCAAGAGAGCATTACCAGTTGCCAGGATGGCGGAGCGGTCTAAGGCGTTGCGTTCAGGTCACAGTCTCCCCAGGAGGCGTGGGTTCGAATCCCACCTCAGACAGAGCCCATTGAAAGTACCAAGCAAGAACAAAGCAAACACAGTAAAGAGAGCATTACCAGGTGCCAGGATGGTGGAGCGGTCTAAGGCGTTGCGTTCAGGTTGCAGTCTCCCCAGGAGGCGTGGGTTTGAATCGCACCTCAGACAGAGCCCATTGAAAGTACCAAGCAAGAACAAAGGAAACACAGTCAAGAAAGCATTACCAGTTGCCAGGATGGCGGAGCGGTCTAAGGCGTTGCGTTCAGGTCGCAGTCTCCCCAGGAGTCGTGGGTTCGAATCCCACCTCAGACAGAGCCCATTGAAAGTACCAAGCAAGAACAAAGCAAACACAGTCAAGAGAGCATTACCAGATGATAAGATGGCAGAGCGGTCTAAGGCGTTGCGTTCAGGTCGCAGTCTCCCCAGGAGGCGTGGGTTCAAATCCCACCTCAGACAGTGACCATTGAAAGTACCAAGCAAGAACAAAGCAAACACAGTCAAGAGAGCATTACCAGATGCCAGCATAGCGGAGCGGTCTAAGGCGTTGCGTTCAGGTCGCAGTCTCCCGAGGAGGCGTGGGTTCGAATCCCACCTCAGACAGAGCCCATTGAAAGTACCAAGCAAGAACAAAGCAAACACATTCAAGAGAGCATTACCAGTTGCCAGGATGGCAGAGCGGTCTAAGGCGCTGCGTTCAGGTCGCAGTCTCCCCAGGAGGCGTGGGTTCAAATCCCGCAGCAGACAGAGCTCATTGAAAGTACCAAGCAAGAAGAAAGCAAACACAGTCAAGAGAGCATTACCAGATGCCAGCATAGCGGAGCGGTCTAAGGCGTTGCGTTCAGGTCGCAGTCTCCCCAGGAGGCGTGGGTTCGAATCCCACCTCAGACAGAGCCCATTGAAAGTACCAAGCAAGAACAAAGGAAACACAGTCAAGAAAGCATTACCAGTTGCCAGGATGGCGGAGCGGTCTAAGGCGTTGCGTTCAGGTCGCAGTCTCCCCAGGAGGCGTGGGTTCGAATCCCACCTCAGACAGAGCCCATTGAAAGTCCCAAGCAAGAACAAAGCAAACACAGTCAAGAGAGCATTACCAGATGATAAGATGGCAGAGCGGTCTAAGGCGTTGCGTTCAGGTCGCAGTCTCCCCAGGAGGCGTGGGTTCAAATCCCACCTCAGACAGTGACCATTGAAAGTACCAAGCAAGAACAAAGCAAACACAGTCAAGAGAGCATTACCAGATGCCAGCATAGCGGAGCGGTCTAAGGCGTTGCATTCAGGTCGCAGTGTCCCCAGGAGGCGTGGGTTCGAATCCCACCTCAGACAGTGCCCATTGAAAGTACCAAGCAAGAAAAAAGCTAACACAGTCAAGAGAGCATTACCAGTTGCCAGGATGGCGGAGCGGTCTAAGGTGTTGCGTTCAGGTCGCAGTCTCCCCAGGAGGCGTGGGTTCGAATCCCACCTCAGACAGAGCCCATTGAAAGTACCAAGCAAGAACAAAGCAAACACATTCAAGAGAGCATTACCAGTTGCCAGGATGGCAGAGCGGTCTAAGGCGCTGCGTTCAGGTCGCAGTCTCCCCAGGAGGCGTGGGTTCAAATCCCGCAGCAGACAGAGCCCAATGAAAGTACCAAGCAAGAAGAAATCAAAGACAGTCAAGAGAACATTACCAGCTGCAAGGATGGCGGAGCGGTCGAAGGCGTTGCGTTCATTGTCGCAGTCTCCCCAGGAGGCGTGGGTTCGAATCCCACCTCAGACAGAGCCCATTGAAAGTACCAAGCAATGACAAAGGAAACACGGTCAAGAGAGCATTACCAGTTGCCAGGATGGCGGAGCGGTCTAAGGCGTTGCGTTCAGGTCGCAGTCTCCCCAGGAGGCGTGGGTTCGAATCCCACCTCAGACAGAGCCCATTGAAAGTACCAAGCAAGAACAAAGCAAACACAGTCAAGAGAGCATTACCAGATGATAAGATGGCAGAGCGGTCTAAGGCGTTGCGTTCAGGTCGCAGTCTCCCCAGGAGGCGTGGGTTAAAAACCCACCTCAGACAGTGCCCATTGAAAGTACCAATCAAGAACAAAGCAAACACAGTCAAGAGAGCATTACCAGTTGCAAGCATAGCGGAGCGGTCTAAGGCGTTGCGTTCAGGTCGCAGTCTCCACAGGAGGCGTGGGTTCGAATCCCACCTCAGACAGAGCCCATTGAAAGTACCAAGCAATAACCAAGGAAACCCGGTCAAGAGAGCATTACCAGTTGCCAGGATGGCGGAGCGGTCTAAGGCGTTGCGTTCAGGTCACAGTCTCCCCAGGAGGCGTGGGTTCGAATCCCACCTCAGACAGAGCCCATTGAAAGTACCAAGCAAGAACAAAGGAAACACAGTCAAGAGAGCATTACCAGTTGCCAGGATGGCGGAGCGGTCTAAGGCGTTGCGGTCAGGTCACATTACCCCAGGAGGCGTGGGTTCGAATCCCACCTCAGACAGAGCCCATTGAAAGTACCAAGCAAGAACAAAGCAAACACAGTAAAGAGAGCATTACCAGGTGCCAGGATGGCGGAGCGGTCTAAGGCGTTGCGTTCAGGTCGCAGTCTCCCCAGGAGGCGTGGGTTCAAATCCCACCTCAGACAGTGCCCATTGAAAGTACCAAGCAAGAACAAAGCAAACACAGTCAAGAGAGCATTACCAGTTGCAAGCATAGCGGAGCGGTCTAAGGCGTTGCGTTCAGGTCGCAGTCTCCCGAGGAGGCGTGGGTTCGAATCCCACCTCAGACAGAGCCCATTGAAAGTACCAAGCAAGAACAAAGCAAACACATTCAAGAGAGCATTACCAGTTGCCAGGATGGCAGAGCGGTCTAAGGCGCTGCGTTCAGGTCGCAGTCTCCCCAGGAGGCGTGGGTTCAAATCCCGCAGCAGACAGAGCTCATTGAAAGTACCAAGCAAGAAGAAAGCAAACACAGTCAAGAGAGCATTACCAGATGCCAGCATAGCGGAGCGGTCTAAGGCGTTGCGTTCAGGTCGCAGTCTCCCCAGGAGGCGTGGGTTCGAATCCCACCTCAGACAGAGCCCATTGAAAGTACCAAGCAATGACAAAGGAAACACGGTCAAGAGAGCATTACCAGTTGCCAGGATGGCGGAGCGGTCTAAGGCGTTGCGTTCAGGTCGCAGTCTCCCCAGGAGGCGTGGGTTCGAATCCCACCTCAGACAGAGCCCATTGAAAGTACCAAGCAAGAACAAAGCAAACACAGTCAAGAGAGCATTACCAGATGATAAGATGGCAGAGCGGTCTAAGGCGTTGCGTTCAGGTCGCAGTCTCCCCAGGAGGCGTGGGTTCGAATCCCACCTCAGACAGAGCCCATTGAAAGTACCAAGCAATAACCAAGGAAACACGGTCAAGAGAGCATTACCAGTTGCCAGGATGGCTGAGCGGTCTAAGGCGTTGCGTTCAGGTCACAGTCTCCCCAGGAGGCGTGGGTTCGAATCCCACCTCAGACAGAGCCCATTGAAAGTACCAAGCAATAACCAAGGAAACACGGTCAAGAGAGCTTTACCAGTTGCCAGGATGGCGGAGCGGTCTAAGGCGTTGCGGTCAGGTCACAGTCTCCCCAGGAGTCGTGGGTTCAAATCCCACCTCAGACAGAGCCCATTGAAAGTACCAAGCAAGAACAAAGCAAACACAGTAAAGAGAGCATTACCAGGTGCCAGGATGGCGGAGCGGTCTAAGGCGTGGCGTTCAGGTCGCAGTCTCCCCAGGAGGCGTGGGTTCGAATCCCACCTCAGACAGAGCCCATTGAAAGTACCAAGCAAGAACAAAGCAAACACAGTCAAGAGAGCATTACCAGATGATAAGATGGCAGAGCGGTCTGAGGCGTTGCGTTCAGGTCGCAGTCTCCCCAGGAGGCGTGGGTTCAAATCCCACCTCAGACAGTGCCCATTGAAAGTACCAAGCAAGAACAAAGCAAACACAGTCAAGAGAGCATTACCAGTTGCAAGCATAGCGGAGCGGTCTAAGGCGTTGCGTTCAGGTCGCAGTCTCCACAGGAGGCGTGGGTTCGAATCCCACCTCAGACAGAGCCCATTGAAAGTACCAAGCAATAACCAAGGAAACACGGTCAAGAGAGCATTACCAGTTGCCAGGATGGCGGAGCGGTCTAAGGCGTTGCGTTCAGGTCACAGTCTCCCCAAGAGGCGTGGGTTCGAATCCCACCTCAGACAGAGCCCATTGAAAGTACCAAGCAAGAACAAAGCAAACACAGTAAAGAGAGCATTACCAGGTGCCAGGATGGTGGAGCGGTCTAAGGCGTTGCGTTCAGGTTGCAGTCTCCCCAGGAGGCGTGGGTTTGAATCGCACCTCAGACAGAGCCCATTGAAAGTACCAAGCAAGAACAAAGGAAACACAGTCAAGAAAGCATTACCAGTTGCCAGGATGGCGGAGCGGTCTAAGGCGTTGCGTTCAGGTCGCAGTCTCCCCAGGAGTCGTGGGTTCGAATCCCACCTCAGACAGAGCCCATTGAAAGTACCAAGCAAGAACAAAGCAAACACAGTCAAGAGAGCATTACCAGATGATAAGATGGCAGAGCGGTCTAAGGCGTTGCGTTCAGGTCGCAGTCTCCCCAGGAGGCGTGGGTTCAAATCCCACCTCAGACAGTGACCATTGAAAGTACCAAGCAAGAACAAAGCAAACACAGTCAAGAGAGCATTACCAGATGCCAGCATAGCGGAGCGGTCTAAGGCGTTGCGTTCAGGTCGCAGTCTCCCGAGGAGGCGTGGGTTCGAATCCCACCTCAGACAGAGCCCATTGAAAGTACCAAGCAAGAACAAAGCAAACACATTCAAGAGAGCATTACCAGTTGCCAGGATGGCAGAGCGGTCTAAGGCGCTGCGTTCAGGTCGCAGTCTCCCCAGGAGGCGTGGGTTCAAATCCCGCAGCAGACAGAGCTCATTGAAAGTACCAAGCAAGAAGAAAGCAAACACAGTCAAGAGAGCATTACCAGATGCCAGCATAGCGGAGCGGTCTAAGGCGTTGCGTTCAGGTCGCAGTCTCCCCAGGAGGCGTGGGTTCGAATCCCACCTCAGACAGAGCCCATTGAAAGTACCAAGCAAGAACAAAGGAAACACAGTCAAGAAAGCATTACCAGTTGCCAGGATGGCGGAGCGGTCTAAGGCGTTGCGTTCAGGTCGCAGTCTCCCCAGGAGGCGTGGGTTCGAATCCCACCTCAGACAGAGCCCATTGAAAGTCCCAAGCAAGAACAAAGCAAACACAGTCAAGAGAGCATTACCAGATGATAAGATGGCAGAGCGGTCTAAGGCGTTGCGTTCAGGTCGCAGTCTCCCCAGGAGGCGTGGGTTCAAATCCCACCTCAGACAGTGACCATTGAAAGTACCAAGCAAGAACAAAGCAAACACAGTCAAGAGAGCATTACCAGATGCCAGCATAGCGGAGCGGTCTAAGGCGTTGCATTCAGGTCGCAGTGTCCCCAGGAGGCGTGGGTTCGAATCCCACCTCAGACAGTGCCCATTGAAAGTACCAAGCAAGAAAAAAGCTAACACAGTCAAGAGATCATTACCAGTTGCCAGGATGGCGGAGCGGTCTAAGGTGTTGCGTTCAGGTCGCAGTCTCCCCAGGAGGCGTGGGTTCGAATCCCACCTCAGACAGAGCCCATTGAAAGTACCAAGCAAAAACAAAGCAAACACATTCAAGAGAGCATTACCAGTTGCCAGGATGGCAGAGCGGTCTAAGGCGCTGCGTTCAGGTCGCAGTCTCCCCAGGAGGCGTGGGTTCAAATCCCGCAGCAGACAGAGCCCAATGAAAGTACCAAGCAAGAAGAAATCAAAGACAGTCAAGAGAACATTACCAGCTGCAAGGATGGCGGAGCGGTCGAAGGCGTTGCGTTCATTGTCGCAGTCTCCCCAGGAGGCGTGGGTTCGAATCCCACCTCAGACAGAGCCCATTGAAAGTACCAAGCAATGACAAAGGAAACACGGTCAAGAGAGCATTACCAGTTGCCAGGATGGCGGAGCGGTCTAAGGCGTTGCGTTCAGGTCGCAGTCTCCCCAGGAGGCGTGGGTTCGAATCCCACCTCAGACAGAGCCCATTGAAAGTACCAAGCAAGAACAAAGCAAACACAGTCAAGAGAGCATTACCAGATTATAAGATGGCAGAGCGGTCTAAGGCGTTGCGTTCAGGTCGCAGTCTCCCCAGGAGGCGTGGGTTAAAAACCCACCTCAGACAGTGCCCATTGAAAGTACCAATCAAGAACAAAGCAAACACAGTCAAGAGAGCATTACCAGTTGCAAGCATAGCGGAGCGGTCTAAGGCGTTGCGTTCAGGTCGCAGTCTCCACAGGAGGCGTGGGTTCGAATCCCACCTCAGACAGAGCCCATTGAAAGTACCAAGCAATAACCAAGGAAACACGGTCAAGAGAGCATTACCAGTTGCCAGGATGGCGGAGCGGTCTAAGGCATTGCGTTCAGGTCACAGTCTCCCCAGGAGGCGTGGGTTCGAATCCCACCTCAGACAGAGCCCATTGAAAGTACCAAGCAAGAACAAAGGAAACACAGTCAAGAGAGCATTACCAGTTGCCAGGATGGCGGAGCGGTCTAAGGCGTTGCGGTCAGGTCACATTACCCCAGGAGGCGTGGGTTCGAATCCCACCTCAGACAGAGCCCATTGAAAGTACCAAGCAAGAACAAAGCAAACACAGTAAAGAGAGCATTACCAGGTGCCAGGATGGCGGAGCGGTCTAAGGCGTTGCGTTCAGGTCGCAGTCTCCCCAGGAGGCGTGGGTTCAAATCCCACCTCAGACAGTGCCCATTGAAAGTACCAAGCAAGAACAAAGCAAACACAGTCAAGAGAGCATTACCAGTTGCAAGCATAGCGGAGCGGTCTAAGGCGTTGCGTTCAGGTCGCAGTCTCCACAGGAGGCGTGGGTTCGAATCCCACCTCAGACAGAGCCCATTGAAAGTACCAAGCAATAACAAAGCAAACACAGTCAAGAGAGCATTACCAGCTGCCAGGATGGCGGAGCGGTCTAAGGCGTTGCGTTCAGGTCGCAGTCTCCCCTGGAGGCGTGGGTTCGAATCCCACCTCAGACAGAGCCCGTTGAAAGTACCAAGCAAGAACAAAGCAAACACAGTCAAGAGAGCATTACCAGCTGCCAGGATGGCAGAGCGGTCTAAGGCGTTGCGTTCAGGTCGCAGTCACCCCTGGAGGCGTGGGTTCGAATCCCGCCTCAGACAGAGCCCATTGAAAGTACCAAGCAAGAAGAAAGCAAACACAGTCAAGAGAGCATTACCAGTTGCCAGGATGGCAGAGCGGTCTAAGGCGTTGCGTTCAGGTCGCAGTCTCCCCTGGTGGCGTGGGTTCGAATCCCGCCTCAGACAGAGCCCATTGAAAGTACCAAGCAAGAACAAAGCAAACACAGTCAAGAGAGCATTACCAGATGATAAGATGGCAGAGCGGTCTAAGGCGTTGCGTTCAGGTCGCAGTCTCCCCAGGAGGCGTGGGTTCGAATCCCACCTCAGACAGAGCCCATTGAAAGTACCAAGCAAGAACAAAGGAAACACAGTCAAGAAAGCATTACCAGTTGCCAGGATGGCGGAGCGGTCTAAGGCGTTGCGTTCAGGTCGCAGTCTCCCCAGGAGGCGTGGGTTCGAATCCCACCTCAGACAGAGCCCATTGAAAGTACCAAGCAAGAACAAAGCAAACACAGTCAAGAGAGCATTACCAGTTGCCAGGATGGCAGAGAGGTCTAAGGCGCTGCGTTCAGGTCGCAGTCTCCCCAGGAGGCGTGGGTTCAAATCCCACCTCAGACAGTGACCATTGAAAGTACCAAGCAAGAACAAAGCAAACACAGTCAAGAGAGCATTACCAGATGCCAGCATAGCGGAGCGGTCTAAGGCGTTGCGTTCAGGTCGCAGTGTCCCCAGGAGGCGTGGGTTCGAATCCCACCTCAGACAGTGCCCATTGAAAGTACCAAGCAAGAACAAAGCAAACACAGTCAAGAGAGCATTACCAGTTGCCAGGATGGCGGAGCGGTCTAAGGTGTTGCGTTCAGGTCGCAGTCTCCCCAGGAGGCGTGGGTTCGAATCCCACCTCAGACAGAGCCCATTGAAAGTACCAAGCAAGAACAAAGCAAACACATTCAAGAGAGCATTACCAGTTGCCAGGATGGCAGAGCGGTCTAAGGCACTGCGTTCAGGTCGCAGTCTCCCCAGGAGGCGTGGGTTCAAATCCCGCAGCAGACAGAGCCCAATGAAAGTACCAAGCAAGAAGAAAGCAAAGACAGTCAAGAGAGCATTACCAGCTGCAAGGATGGCGGAGCGGTCGAAGGCGTTGCGTTCAGGTCGCAGTCTCCCCAGGAGGCGTGGGTTCGAATCCCACCTCAGACAGAGCCCATTGAAAGTACTAAGCAATGACAAAGGAAACACGGTCAAGAGAGCATTACCAGTTGCCAGGATGGCGGAGCGGTCTAAGGCGTTGCGTTCAGGTGACAGTCTCCCCAGGAGACGTGGGTTCGAATCCCACCTCAGACAGAGCCCATTGAAAGTACCAAGCAAGAACAAAGCAAACACAGTAAAGAGAGCATTACCAGGTGCCAGGATGGCGGAGCAGTCTAAGGCGTTGCGTTCAGGTCGCAGTCTCCCCTGGAGGCGTGGGTTCGAATCCCACCTCAGACAGAGACCATTGAAAGTACCTAGCAATAACAAAGCAAACACGGTCAAGAGAGCATTACCAGTTGCCAGGATGGCGGAGCGGTCTAAGGCCTTGCGTTCAGGACACAGTCTCCACAGGAGGCGTGGGTTCGAATCCCACCTCAGACAGAGCCCATTGAAAGTACCAAGCAATAACCAAGGAAACACGGTCAAGAGAGCATTACCAGTTGCCAGGATGGCGGAGCGGTCTAAGGCGTTGCGGTCAGGTCACAGTACCCCAGGAGGCGTGGGTTCGAATCCCACCTCAGACAGAGCCCATTGAAAGTACCAAGCAAGAACAAAGCAAACACAGTAAAGAGAGCATTACCAGGTGCCAGGATGGCGGAGCGGTCTAAGGCGTTGCGTTCAGGTCGCAGTCTCCCCAGGAGGCGTGGGTTCGAATCCCACCTCAGACAGAGCCCATTGAAAGTACCAAGCAAGAACAAAGGAAACACAGTCAAGAGAGCATTACCAGTTGCCAGGATGGCGGAGCGGTCTAAGGCTTTGCGTTCAGGTCGCAGTCTCCCCTGGAGGCGTGGGTTCGAATCCCGCCTCAGACAGAGCCCATTGAAAGTACCAAGCAAGAACAAAGCAAACACAGTCAAGAGAGCATTACCAGATGATAAGATGGCAGAGCGGTCTAAGGCGTTGCGTTCAGGTCGCAGTCTCCCCAGGAGGCGTGGGTTCAAATCCCACCTCAGACAGTGCCCATTGAAAGTACCAAGCAAGAACAAAGCAAACACAGTCAAGAGAGCATTACCAGTTGCCAGCATAGCGGAGCAGTCTAAGGCGTTGCGTCCAGGTCGCAGTCTCCACAGGAGGCGTGGGTTCGAATCCCACCTCAGACAGAGCCCATTGAAAGTACCAAGCAATAACCAAGGAAACACGGTCAAGAGAGCATTACCAGTTGCCAGGATGGCGGAGCGGTCTAAGGCGTTGCGTTCAGGTTGCAGTCTCCCCAGGAGGCGTGGGTTCGAATCCCACCTCAGACAGAGCCCATTGAAAGTACCAAGCAAGAACAAAGCAAACACAGTAAAGAGAGCATTACCAGGTGCCAGGATGGTGGAGCGGTCTAAGGCGTTGCGTTCAGGTTGCAGTCTCCCCAGGAGGCGTGGGTTCGAATCCCACCTCAGACAGAGCCCATTGAAAGTACCAAGCAAGAACAAAGGAAACACAGTCAAGAAAGCATTACCAGTTGCCAGGATGGCGGAGCGGTCTAAGGCGTTGCGTTCAGGTCGCAGTCTCCCCAGGAGGCGTGGGTTCGAATCCCACCTCAGACAGAGCCCATTGAAAGTACCAAGCAAGAACAAAGCAAACACGGTCAAGAGAGCATTACCAGTTGCCAGGATGGCGGAGCGGTCTAAGGCGTTGCGTTCAGGTCGCAGTCTCCCCTGGAGGCGTGGGTTCGAATCCCACCTCAGACAGAGACCATTGAAAGTACCTAGCAATAACAAAGCAAACACGGTCAAGAGAGCATTACCAGGTGCCAGGATGGCGGAGCGGTCTAAGGCGTTGCGTTCAGGTCGCAGTCTCCCCAGGAGGCGTGGGTTCAAATCCCACCTCAGACAGTGCCCATTGAAAGTACCAAGCAAGAACAAAGCAAACACAGTCAAGAGAGCATTACCAGTTGCAAGCATAGCGGAGCGGTCTAAGGCGTTGCGTTCAGGTCGCAGTCTCCACAGGAGGCGTGGGTTCGAATCCCACCTCAGACAGAGCCCATTGAAAGTACCAAGCAATAACAAAGCAAACACAGTCAAGAGAGCATTACCAGCTGCCAGGATGGCGGAGCGGTCTAAGGCGTTGCGTTCAGGTCGCAGTCTCCCCTGGAGGCGTGGGTTCGAATCCCACCTCAGACAGAGCCCGTTGAAAGTACCAAGCAAGAACAAAGCAAACACAGTCAAGAGAGCATTACCAGCTGCCAGGATGGCAGAGCGGTCTAAGGCGTTGCGTTCAGGTCGCAGTCACCCCTGGAGGCGTGGGTTCGAATCCCGCCTCAGACAGAGCCCATTGAAAGTACCAAGCAAGAAGAAAGCAAACACAGTCAAGAGAGCATTACCAGTTGCCAGGATGGCAGAGCGGTCTAAGGCGTTGCGTTCAGGTCGCAGTCTCCCCTGGTGGCGTGGGTTCGAATCCCGCCTCAGACAGAGCCCATTGAAAGTACCAAGCAAGAACAAAGCAAACACAGTCAAGAGAGCATTACCAGATGATAAGATGGCAGAGCGGTCTAAGGCGTTGCGTTCAGGTCGCAGTCTCCCCAGGAGGCGTGGGTTCGAATCCCACCTCAGACAGAGCCCATTGAAAGTACCAAGCAAGAACAAAGGAAACACAGTCAAGAAAGCATTACCAGTTGCCAGGATGGCGGAGCGGTCTAAGGCGTTGCGTTCAGGTCGCAGTCTCCCCAGGAGGCGTGGGTTCGAATCCCACCTCAGACAGAGCCCATTGAAAGTACCAAGCAAGAACAAAGCAAACACAGTCAAGAGAGCATTACCAGTTGCCAGGATGGCAGAGAGGTCTAAGGCGCTGCGTTCAGGTCGCAGTCTCCCCAGGAGGCGTGGGTTCAAATCCCACCTCAGACAGTGACCATTGAAAGTACCAAGCAAGAACAAAGCAAACACAGTCAAGAGAGCATTACCAGATGCCAGCATAGCGGAGCGGTCTAAGGCGTTGCGTTCAGGTCGCAGTGTCCCCAGGAGGCGTGGGTTCGAATCCCACCTCAGACAGTGCCCATTGAAAGTACCAAGCAAGAACAAAGCAAACACAGTCAAGAGAGCATTACCAGTTGCCAGGATGAAGGAGCGGTCTAAGGTGTTGCGTTCAGGTCGCAGTCTCCCCAGGAGGCGTGGGTTCGAATCCCACCTCAGACAGAGCCCATTGAAAGTACCAAGCAAGAACAAAGCAAACACATTCAAGAGAGCATTACCAGTTGCCAGGATGGCAGAGCGGTCTAAGGCACTGCGTTCAGGTCGCAGTCTCCCCAGGAGGCGTGGGTTCAAATCCCGCAGCAGACAGAGCCCAATGAAAGTACCAAGCAAGAAGAAAGCAAAGACAGTCAAGAGAGCATTACCAGCTGCAAGGATGGCGGAGCGGTCGAAGGCGTTGCGTTCAGGTCGCAGTCTCCCCAGGAGGCGTGGGTTCGAATCCCACCTCAGACAGAGCCCATTGAAAGTACTAAGCAATGACAAAGGAAACACGGTCAAGAGAGCATTACCAGTTGCCAGGATGGCGGAGCGGTCTAAGGCGTTGCGTTCAGGTGACAGTCTCCCCAGGAGACGTGGGTTCGAATCCCACCTCAGACAGAGCCCATTGAAAGTACCAAGCAAGAACAAAGCAAACACAGTAAAGAGAGCATTACCAGGTGCCAGGATGGCGGAGCAGTCTAAGGCGTTGCGTTCAGGTCGCAGTCTCCCCTGGAGGCGTGGGTTCGAATCCCACCTCAGACAGAGACCATTGAAAGTACCTAGCAATAACAAAGCAAACACGGTCAAGAGAGCATTACCAGTTGCCAGGATGGCGGAGCGGTCTAAGGCCTTGCGTTCAGGACACAGTCTCCACAGGAGGCGTGGGTTCGAATCCCACCTCAGACAGAGCCCATTGAAAGTACCAAGCAATAACCAAGGAAACACGGTCAAGAGAGCATTACCAGTTGCCAGGATGGCGGAGCGGTCTAAGGCGTTGCGGTCAGGTCACAGTACCCCAGGAGGCGTGGGTTCGAATCCCACCTCAGACAGAGCCCATTGAAAGTACCAAGCAAGAACAAAGCAAACACAGTAAAGAGAGCATTACCAGGTGCCAGGATGGCGGAGCGGTCTAAGGCGTTGCGTTCAGGTCGCAGTCTCCCCAGGAGGCGTGGGTTCGAATCCCACCTCAGACAGAGCCCATTGAAAGTACCAAGCAAGAACAAAGGAAACACAGTCAAGAGAGCATTACCAGTTGCCAGGATGGCGGAGCGGTCTAAGGCTTTGCGTTCAGGTCGCAGTCTCCCCTGGAGGCGTGGGTTCGAATCCCGCCTCAGACAGAGCCCATTGAAAGTACCAAGGAAGAACAAAGCAAACACAGTCAAGAGAGCATTACCAGATGATAAGATGGCAGAGCGGTCTAAGGCGTTGCGTTCAGGTCGCAGTCTCCCCAGGAGGCGTGGGTTCAAATCCCACCTCAGACAGTGCCCATTGAAAGTACCAAGCAAGAACAAAGCAAACACAGTCAAGAGAGCATTACCAGTTGCCAGCATAGCGGAGCAGTCTAAGGCGTTGCGTCCAGGTCGCAGTCTCCACAGGAGGCGTGGGTTCGAATCCCACCTCAGACAGAGCCCATTGAAAGTACCAAGCAATAACCAAGGAAACACGGTCAAGAGAGCATTACCAGTTGCCAGGATGGCGGAGCGGTCTAAGGCGTTGCGTTCAGGTTGCAGTCTCCCCAGGAGGCGTGGGTTCGAATCCCACCTCAGACAGAGCCCATTGAAAGTACCAAGCAAGAACAAAGCAAACACAGTAAAGAGAGCATTACCAGGTGCCAGGATGGTGGAGCGGTCTAAGGCGTTGCGTTCAGGTTGCAGTCTCCCCAGGAGGCGTGGGTTCGAATCCCACCTCAGACAGAGCCCATTGAAAGTACCAAGCAAGAACAAAGGAAACACAGTCAAGAAAGCATTACCAGTTGCCAGGATGGCGGAGCGGTCTAAGGCGTTGCGTTCAGGTCGCAGTCTCCCCAGGAGGCGTGGGTTCGAATCCCACCTCAGACAGAGCCCATTGAAAGTACCAAGCAAGAACAAAGCAAACACGGTCAAGAGAGCATTACCAGTTGCCAGGATGGCGGAGCGGTCTAAGGCGTTGCGTTCAGGTCGCAGTCTCCCCTGGAGGCGTGGGTTCGAATCCCACCTCAGACAGAGACCATTGAAAGTACCTAGCAATAACAAAGCAAACACGGTCAAGAGAGCATTACCAGTTGCCAGGATGGCGGAGCGGTCTAAGGCCTTGCGTTCAGGACACAGTCTCCACAGGAGGCGTGGGTTCGAATCCCACCTCAGACAGAGCCCATTGAAAGTACCAAGCAATAACCAAGGAAACACGGTCAAGAGAGCATTACCAGTTGCCAGGATGGCGGAGCGGTCTAAGGCGTTGCGGTCAGGTCACAGTACCCCAGGAGGCGTGGGTTCGAATCCCACCTCAGACAGAGCCCATTGAAAGTACCAAGCAAGAACAAAGCAAACACAGTTAAAGAGAGCATTACCAGGTGCCAGGATGGCGGAGCGGTCTAAGGCGTTGCGTTCAGGTCGCAGTGTCCCCAGGAGGCGTGGGTTCGAATCCCACCTCAGACAGTGCCCATTGAAAGTACCAAGCAAGAACAAAGCAAACACAGTCAAGAGAGCATTACCAGTTGCCAGGATGGCGGAGCGGTCTAAGGTGTTGCGTTCAGGTCGCAGTCTCCCCAGGAGGCGTGGGTTCGAATCCCACCTCAGACAGAGCCCATTGAAAGTACCAAGCAAGAACAAAGCAAACACATTCAAGAGAGCATTACCAGTTGCCAGGATGGCAGAGCGGTCTAAGGCGCTGCGTTCAGGTCGCAGTCTCCCCAGGAGGCGTGGGTTCAAATCCCGCAGCAGACAGAGCCCAATGAAAGTACCAAGCAAGAAGAAAGCAAAGACAGTCAAGAGAGCATTACCAGCTGCAAGGATGGCGGAGCGGTCGAAGGCGTTGCGTTCATTGTCGCAGTCTCCCCAGGAGGCGTGGGTTCGAATCCCACCTCAGACAGAGCCCATTGAAAGTACCAAGCAATGACAAAGGAAACACGGTCAAGAGAGCATTACCAGTTGCCAGGATGGCGGAGCGGTCTAAGGCGTTGCGTTCAGGTGACAGTACCCCAGGAGGCGTGGGTTCGAATCCCACCTCAGACAGAGCCCATTGAAAGTACCAAGCAAGAACAAAGCAAACACAGTAAAGAGAGCATTACCAGGTGCCAGGATGGCGGAGCGGTCTAAGGCGTTGCGTTCAGGTCGCAGTCTCCCCAGGAGGCGTGGGTTCGAATCCCAGCTCAGACAGAGCCCATTGAAAGTACCAAGCAAGAACAAAGGAAACACAGTCAAGAAAGCATTACCAGTTGCCAGGATGGCGGAGCGGTCTAAGGCGTTGCGTTCAGGACGCAGTCTCCACAGGAGGCGTGGGTTCGAATCCCACCTCAGACAGAGCCCATTGAAAGTACCAAGCAATAACCAAGGAAACACGGTCAAGAGAGCATTACCAGTTGCCAGGATGGCGGAGCGGTCTAAGGCGTTGCGGTCAGGTCACAGTCTCCCCAGAAGGCGTGGGTTCGAATCCCACCTCAGACAGAGCCCATTGAAAGTACCAAGCAAGAACAAAGCAAACACAGTAAAGAGAGCATTACCAGGTGCCAGGATGGCGGAGCGGTCTAAGGCGTTGCGTTCAGGTCGCAGTCTCCCCAGGAGGCGTGGGTTCGAATCCCACCTCAGACAGAGCCCATTGAAAGTACCAAGCAAGAACAAAGCAAACACGGTCAAGAGAGCATTACCAGTTGCCAGGATGGCGGAGCGGTCTAAGGCGTTGCGTTCAGGTCGCAGTCTCCACAGGAGGCGTGGGTTCGAATCCCACCTCAGACAGAGCCCATTGAAAGTACCAAGCAAGAACAAAGCAAACACAGTCAAGAGAGCATTACCAGTTGCCAGGATGGCGGAGCGGTCTAAGGTGTTGCGTTCAGGTCGCAGTCTCCCCAGGAGGCGTGGGTTCGAATCCCACCTCAGACAGAGCCCATTGAAAGTACCAAGCAAGAACAAAGCAAACACATTCAAGAGAGCATTACCAGTTGCCAGGATGGCAGAGCGGTCTAAGGCGCTGCGTTCAGGTCGCAGTCTCCCCAGGAGGCGTGGGTTCAAATCCCGCAGCAGACAGAGCCCAATGAAAGTACCAAGCAAGAAGAAAGCAAAGACAGTCAAGAGAGCATTACCAGCTGCAAGGATGGCGGAGCGGTCGAAGGCGTTGCGTTCATTGTCGCAGTCTCCCCAGGAGGCGTGGGTTCGAATCCCACCTCAGACAGAGCCCATTGAAAGTACCAAGCAATGACAAAGGAAACACGGTCAAGAGAGCATTACCAGTTGCCAGGATGGCGGAGCGGTCTAAGGCGTTGCGTTCAGGTCGCAGTCTCCCCAGGAGGCGTGGGTTCGAATCCCACCTCAGACAGAGCCCATTGAAAGTACCAAGCAAGAACAAAGCAAACACAGTCAAGAGAGCATTACCAGATTATAAGATGGCAGAGCGGTCTAAGGCGTTGCGTTCAGGTCGCAGTCTCCCCAGGAGGCGTGGGTTAAAAACCCACCTCAGACAGTGCCCATTGAAAGTACCAATCAAGAACAAAGCAAACACAGTCAAGAGAGCATTACCAGTTGCAAGCATAGCGGAGCGGTCTAAGGCGTTGCGTTCAGGTCGCAGTCTCCACAGGAGGCGTGGGTTCGAATCCCACCTCAGACAGAGCCCATTGAAAGTACCAAGCAATAACCAAGGAAACACGGTCAAGAGAGCATTACCAGTTGCCAGGATGGCGGAGCGGTCTAAGGCATTGCGTTCAGGTCACAGTCTCCCCAGGAGGCGTGGGTTCGAATCCCACCTCAGACAGAGCCCATTGAAAGTACCAAGCAAGAACAAAGGAAACACAGTCAAGAGAGCATTACCAGTTGCCAGGATGGCGGAGCGGTCTAAGGCGTTGCGGTCAGGTCACATTACCCCAGGAGGCGTGGGTTCGAATCCCACCTCAGACAGAGCCCATTGAAAGTACCAAGCAAGAACAAAGCAAACACAGTAAAGAGAGCATTACCAGGTGCCAGGATGGCGGAGCGGTCTAAGGCGTTGCGTTCAGGTCGCAGTCTCCCCAGGAGGCGTGGGTTCAAATCCCACCTCAGACAGTGCCCATTGAAAGTACCAAGCAAGAACAAAGCAAACACAGTCAAGAGAGCATTACCAGTTGCAAGCATAGCGGAGCGGTCTAAGGCGTTGCGTTCAGGTCGCAGTCTCCACAGGAGGCGTGGGTTCGAATCCCACCTCAGACAGAGCCCATTGAAAGTACCAAGCAATAACAAAGCAAACACAGTCAAGAGAGCATTACCAGCTGCCAGGATGGCGGAGCGGTCTAAGGCGTTGCGTTCAGGTCGCAGTCTCCCCTGGAGGCGTGGGTTCGAATCCCACCTCAGACAGAGCCCGTTGAAAGTACCAAGCAAGAACAAAGCAAACACAGTCAAGAGAGCATTACCAGCTGCCAGGATGGCAGAGCGGTCTAAGGCGTTGCGTTCAGGTCGCAGTCACCCCTGGAGGCGTGGGTTCGAATCCCGCCTCAGACAGAGCCCATTGAAAGTACCAAGCAAGAAGAAAGCAAACACAGTCAAGAGAGCATTACCAGTTGCCAGGATGGCAGAGCGGTCTAAGGCGTTGCGTTCAGGTCGCAGTCTCCCCTGGTGGCGTGGGTTCGAATCCCGCCTCAGACAGAGCCCATTGAAAGTACCAAGCAAGAACAAAGCAAACACAGTCAAGAGAGCATTACCAGATGATAAGATGGCAGAGCGGTCTAAGGCGTTGCGTTCAGGTCGCAGTCTCCCCAGGAGGCGTGGGTTCGAATCCCACCTCAGACAGAGCCCATTGAAAGTACCAAGCAAGAACAAAGGAAACACAGTCAAGAAAGCATTACCAGTTGCCAGGATGGCGGAGCGGTCTAAGGCGTTGCGTTCAGGTCGCAGTCTCCCCAGGAGGCGTGGGTTCGAATCCCACCTCAGACAGAGCCCATTGAAAGTACCAAGCAAGAACAAAGCAAACACAGTCAAGAGAGCATTACCAGTTGCCAGGATGGCAGAGAGGTCTAAGGCGCTGCGTTCAGGTCGCAGTCTCCCCAGGAGGCGTGGGTTCAAATCCCACCTCAGACAGTGACCATTGAAAGTACCAAGCAAGAACAAAGCAAACACAGTCAAGAGAGCATTACCAGATGCCAGCATAGCGGAGCGGTCTAAGGCGTTGCGTTCAGGTCGCAGTGTCCCCAGGAGGCGTGGGTTCGAATCCCACCTCAGACAGTGCCCATTGAAAGTACCAAGCAAGAACAAAGCAAACACAGTCAAGAGAGCATTACCAGTTGCCAGGATGGCGGAGCGGTCTAAGGTGTTGCGTTCAGGTCGCAGTCTCCCCAGGAGGCGTGGGTTCGAATCCCACCTCAGACAGAGCCCATTGAAAGTACCAAGCAAGAACAAAGCAAACACATTCAAGAGAGCATTACCAGTTGCCAGGATGGCAGAGCGGTCTAAGGCACTGCGTTCAGGTCGCAGTCTCCCCAGGAGGCGTGGGTTCAAATCCCGCAGCAGACAGAGCCCAATGAAAGTACCAAGCAAGAAGAAAGCAAAGACAGTCAAGAGAGCATTACCAGCTGCAAGGATGGCGGAGCGGTCGAAGGCGTTGCGTTCAGGTCGCAGTCTCCCCAGGAGGCGTGGGTTCGAATCCCACCTCAGACAGAGCCCATTGAAAGTACTAAGCAATGACAAAGGAAACACGGTCAAGAGAGCATTACCAGTTGCCAGGATGGCGGAGCGGTCTAAGGCGTTGCGTTCAGGTGACAGTCTCCCCAGGAGACGTGGGTTCGAATCCCACCTCAGACAGAGCCCATTGAAAGTACCAAGCAAGAACAAAGCAAACACAGTAAAGAGAGCATTACCAGGTGCCAGGATGGCGGAGCAGTCTAAGGCGTTGCGTTCAGGTCGCAGTCTCCCCTGGAGGCGTGGGTTCGAATCCCACCTCAGACAGAGACCATTGAAAGTACCTAGCAATAACAAAGCAAACACGGTCAAGAGAGCATTACCAGTTGCCAGGATGGCGGAGCGGTCTAAGGCCTTGCGTTCAGGACACAGTCTCCACAGGAGGCGTGGGTTCGAATCCCACCTCAGACAGAGCCCATTGAAAGTACCAAGCAATAACCAAGGAAACACGGTCAAGAGAGCATTACCAGTTGCCAGGATGGCGGAGCGGTCTAAGGCGTTGCGGTCAGGTCACAGTACCCCAGGAGGCGTGGGTTCGAATCCCACCTCAGACAGAGCCCATTGAAAGTACCAAGCAAGAACAAAGCAAACACAGTAAAGAGAGCATTACCAGGTGCCAGGATGGCGGAGCGGTCTAAGGCGTTGCGTTCAGGTCGCAGTCTCCCCAGGAGGCGTGGGTTCGAATCCCACCTCAGACAGAGCCCATTGAAAGTACCAAGCAAGAACAAAGGAAACACAGTCAAGAGAGCATTACCAGTTGCCAGGATGGCGGAGCGGTCTAAGGCTTTGCGTTCAGGTCGCAGTCTCCCCTGGAGGCGTGGGTTCGAATCCCGCCTCAGACAGAGCCCATTGAAAGTACCAAGCAAGAACAAAGCAAACACAGTCAAGAGAGCATTACCAGATGATAAGATGGCAGAGCGGTCTAAGGCGTTGCGTTCAGGTCGCAGTCTCCCCAGGAGGCGTGGGTTCAAATCCCACCTCAGACAGTGCCCATTGAAAGTACCAAGCAAGAACAAAGCAAACACAGTCAAGAGAGCATTACCAGTTGCCAGCATAGCGGAGCAGTCTAAGGCGTTGCGTCCAGGTCGCAGTCTCCACAGGAGGCGTGGGTTCGAATCCCACCTCAGACAGAGCCCATTGAAAGTACCAAGCAATAACCAAGGAAACACGGTCAAGAGAGCATTACCAGTTGCCAGGATGGCGGAGCGGTCTAAGGCGTTGCGTTCAGGTTGCAGTCTCCCCAGGAGGCGTGGGTTCGAATCCCACCTCAGACAGAGCCCATTGAAAGTACCAAGCAAGAACAAAGCAAACACAGTAAAGAGAGCATTACCAGGTGCCAGGATGGTGGAGCGGTCTAAGGCGTTGCGTTCAGGTTGCAGTCTCCCCAGGAGGCGTGGGTTCGAATCCCACCTCAGACAGAGCCCATTGAAAGTACCAAGCAAGAACAAAGGAAACACAGTCAAGAAAGCATTACCAGTTGCCAGGATGGCGGAGCGGTCTAAGGCGTTGCGTTCAGGTCGCAGTCTCCCCAGGAGGCGTGGGTTCGAATCCCACCTCAGACAGAGCCCATTGAAAGTACCAAGCAAGAACAAAGCAAACACGGTCAAGAGAGCATTACCAGTTGCCAGGATGGCGGAGCGGTCTAAGGCGTTGCGTTCAGGTCGCAGTCTCCCCTGGAGGCGTGGGTTCGAATCCCACCTCAGACAGAGACCATTGAAAGTACCTAGCAATAACAAAGCAAACACGGTCAAGAGAGCATTACCAGGTGCCAGGATGGCGGAGCGGTCTAAGGCGTTGCGTTCAGGTCGCAGTCTCCCCAGGAGGCGTGGGTTCAAATCCCACCTCAGACAGTGCCCATTGAAAGTACCAAGCAAGAACAAAGCAAACACAGTCAAGAGAGCATTACCAGTTGCAAGCATAGCGGAGCGGTCTAAGGCGTTGCGTTCAGGTCGCAGTCTCCACAGGAGGCGTGGGTTCGAATCCCACCTCAGACAGAGCCCATTGAAAGTACCAAGCAATAACAAAGCAAACACAGTCAAGAGAGCATTACCAGCTGCCAGGATGGCGGAGCGGTCTAAGGCGTTGCGTTCAGGTCGCAGTCTCCCCTGGAGGCGTGGGTTCGAATCCCACCTCAGACAGAGCCCGTTGAAAGTACCAAGCAAGAACAAAGCAAACACAGTCAAGAGAGCATTACCAGCTGCCAGGATGGCAGAGCGGTCTAAGGCGTTGCGTTCAGGTCGCAGTCACCCCTGGAGGCGTGGGTTCGAATCCCGCCTCAGACAGAGCCCATTGAAAGTACCAAGCAAGAAGAAAGCAAACACAGTCAAGAGAGCATTACCAGTTGCCAGGATGGCAGAGCGGTCTAAGGCGTTGCGTTCAGGTCGCAGTCTCCCCTGGTGGCGTGGGTTCGAATCCCGCCTCAGACAGAGCCCATTGAAAGTACCAAGCAAGAACAAAGCAAACACAGTCAAGAGAGCATTACCAGATGATAAGATGGCAGAGCGGTCTAAGGCGTTGCGTTCAGGTCGCAGTCTCCCCAGGAGGCGTGGGTTCGAATCCCACCTCAGACAGAGCCCATTGAAAGTACCAAGCAAGAACAAAGGAAACACAGTCAAGAAAGCATTACCAGTTGCCAGGATGGCGGAGCGGTCTAAGGCGTTGCGTTCAGGTCGCAGTCTCCCCAGGAGGCGTGGGTTCGAATCCCACCTCAGACAGAGCCCATTGAAAGTACCAAGCAAGAACAAAGCAAACACAGTCAAGAGAGCATTACCAGTTGCCAGGATGGCAGAGAGGTCTAAGGCGCTGCGTTCAGGTCGCAGTCTCCCCAGGAGGCGTGGGTTCAAATCCCACCTCAGACAGTGACCATTGAAAGTACCAAGCAAGAACAAAGCAAACACAGTCAAGAGAGCATTACCAGATGCCAGCATAGCGGAGCGGTCTAAGGCGTTGCGTTCAGGTCGCAGTGTCCCCAGGAGGCGTGGGTTCGAATCCCACCTCAGACAGTGCCCATTGAAAGTACCAAGCAAGAACAAAGCAAACACAGTCAAGAGAGCATTACCAGTTGCCAGGATGGCGGAGCGGTCTAAGGTGTTGCGTTCAGGTCGCAGTCTCCCCAGGAGGCGTGGGTTCGAATCCCACCTCAGACAGAGCCCATTGAAAGTACCAAGCAAGAACAAAGCAAACACATTCAAGAGAGCATTACCAGTTGCCAGGATGGCAGAGCGGTCTAAGGCACTGCGTTCAGGTCGCAGTCTCCCCAGGAGGCGTGGGTTCAAATCCCGCAGCAGACAGAGCCCAATGAAAGTACCAAGCAAGAAGAAAGCAAAGACAGTCAAGAGAGCATTACCAGCTGCAAGGATGGCGGAGCGGTCGAAGGCGTTGCGTTCAGGTCGCAGTCTCCCCAGGAGGCGTGGGTTCGAATCCCACCTCAGACAGAGCCCATTGAA
Organism: Idiotropiscis lumnitzeri; assembly: GCF_059441095.1. Classification (NCBI taxonomy): domain Eukaryota; kingdom Metazoa; phylum Chordata; class Actinopteri; order Syngnathiformes; family Syngnathidae; genus Idiotropiscis; species Idiotropiscis lumnitzeri. The sequence goes on from NW_028283566.1 coordinate 2,348,520, forward strand.
AGTACTAAGCAATGACAAAGGAAACACGGTCAAGAGAGCATTACCAGTTGCCAGGATGGCGGAGCGGTCTAAGGCGTTGCGTTCAGGTGACAGTCTCCCCAGGAGACGTGGGTTCGAATCCCACCTCAGACAGAGCCCATTGAAAGTACCAAGCAAGAACAAAGCAAACACAGTAAAGAGAGCATTACCAGGTGCCAGGATGGCGGAGCAGTCTAAGGCGTTGCGTTCAGGTCGCAGTCTCCCCTGGAGGCGTGGGTTCGAATCCCACCTCAGACAGAGACCATTGAAAGTACCTAGCAATAACAAAGCAAACACGGTCAAGAGAGCATTACCAGTTGCCAGGATGGCGGAGCGGTCTAAGGCCTTGCGTTCAGGACACAGTCTCCACAGGAGGCGTGGGTTCGAATCCCACCTCAGACAGAGCCCATTGAAAGTACCAAGCAATAACCAAGGAAACACGGTCAAGAGAGCATTACCAGTTGCCAGGATGGCGGAGCGGTCTAAGGCGTTGCGGTCAGGTCACAGTACCCCAGGAGGCGTGGGTTCGAATCCCACCTCAGACAGAGCCCATTGAAAGTACCAAGCAAGAACAAAGCAAACACAGTAAAGAGAGCATTACCAGGTGCCAGGATGGCGGAGCGGTCTAAGGCGTTGCGTTCAGGTCGCAGTCTCCCCAGGAGGCGTGGGTTCGAATCCCACCTCAGACAGAGCCCATTGAAAGTACCAAGCAAGAACAAAGGAAACACAGTCAAGAGAGCATTACCAGTTGCCAGGATGGCGGAGCGGTCTAAGGCTTTGCGTTCAGGTCGCAGTCTCCCCTGGAGGCGTGGGTTCGAATCCCGCCTCAGACAGAGCCCATTGAAAGTACCAAGCAAGAACAAAGCAAACACAGTCAAGAGAGCATTACCAGATGATAAGATGGCAGAGCGGTCTAAGGCGTTGCGTTCAGGTCGCAGTCTCCCCAGGAGGCGTGGGTTCAAATCCCACCTCAGACAGTGCCCATTGAAAGTACCAAGCAAGAACAAAGCAAACACAGTCAAGAGAGCATTACCAGTTGCCAGCATAGCGGAGCAGTCTAAGGCGTTGCGTCCAGGTCGCAGTCTCCACAGGAGGCGTGGGTTCGAATCCCACCTCAGACAGAGCCCATTGAAAGTACCAAGCAATAACCAAGGAAACACGGTCAAGAGAGCATTACCAGTTGCCAGGATGGCGGAGCGGTCTAAGGCGTTGCGTTCAGGTTGCAGTCTCCCCAGGAGGCGTGGGTTCGAATCCCACCTCAGACAGAGCCCATTGAAAGTACCAAGCAAGAACAAAGCAAACACAGTAAAGAGAGCATTACCAGGTGCCAGGATGGTGGAGCGGTCTAAGGCGTTGCGTTCAGGTTGCAGTCTCCCCAGGAGGCGTGGGTTCGAATCCCACCTCAGACAGAGCCCATTGAAAGTACCAAGCAAGAACAAAGGAAACACAGTCAAGAAAGCATTACCAGTTGCCAGGATGGCGGAGCGGTCTAAGGCGTTGCGTTCAGGTCGCAGTCTCCCCAGGAGGCGTGGGTTCGAATCCCACCTCAGACAGAGCCCATTGAAAGTACCAAGCAAGAACAAAGCAAACACGGTCAAGAGAGCATTACCAGTTGCCAGGATGGCGGAGCGGTCTAAGGCGTTGCGTTCAGGTCGCAGTCTCCCCTGGAGGCGTGGGTTCGAATCCCACCTCAGACAGAGACCATTGAAAGTACCTAGCAATAACAAAGCAAACACGGTCAAGAGAGCATTACCAGGTGCCAGGATGGCGGAGCGGTCTAAGGCGTTGCGTTCAGGTCGCAGTCTCCCCAGGAGGCGTGGGTTCAAATCCCACCTCAGACAGTGCCCATTGAAAGTACCAAGCAAGAACAAAGCAAACACAGTCAAGAGAGCATTACCAGTTGCAAGCATAGCGGAGCGGTCTAAGGCGTTGCGTTCAGGTCGCAGTCTCCACAGGAGGCGTGGGTTCGAATCCCACCTCAGACAGAGCCCATTGAAAGTACCAAGCAATAACAAAGCAAACACAGTCAAGAGAGCATTACCAGCTGCCAGGATGGCGGAGCGGTCTAAGGCGTTGCGTTCAGGTCGCAGTCTCCCCTGGAGGCGTGGGTTCGAATCCCACCTCAGACAGAGCCCGTTGAAAGTACCAAGCAAGAACAAAGCAAACACAGTCAAGAGAGCATTACCAGCTGCCAGGATGGCAGAGCGGTCTAAGGCGTTGCGTTCAGGTCGCAGTCACCCCTGGAGGCGTGGGTTCGAATCCCGCCTCAGACAGAGCCCATTGAAAGTACCAAGCAAGAAGAAAGCAAACACAGTCAAGAGAGCATTACCAGTTGCCAGGATGGCAGAGCGGTCTAAGGCGTTGCGTTCAGGTCGCAGTCTCCCCTGGTGGCGTGGGTTCGAATCCCGCCTCAGACAGAGCCCATTGAAAGTACCAAGCAAGAACAAAGCAAACACAGTCAAGAGAGCATTACCAGATGATAAGATGGCAGAGCGGTCTAAGGCGTTGCGTTCAGGTCGCAGTCTCCCCAGGAGGCGTGGGTTCGAATCCCACCTCAGACAGAGCCCATTGAAAGTACCAAGCAAGAACAAAGGAAACACAGTCAAGAAAGCATTACCAGTTGCCAGGATGGCGGAGCGGTCTAAGGCGTTGCGTTCAGGTCGCAGTCTCCCCAGGAGGCGTGGGTTCGAATCCCACCTCAGACAGAGCCCATTGAAAGTACCAAGCAAGAACAAAGCAAACACAGTCAAGAGAGCATTACCAGTTGCCAGGATGGCAGAGAGGTCTAAGGCGCTGCGTTCAGGTCGCAGTCTCCCCAGGAGGCGTGGGTTCAAATCCCACCTCAGACAGTGACCATTGAAAGTACCAAGCAAGAACAAAGCAAACACAGTCAAGAGAGCATTACCAGATGCCAGCATAGCGGAGCGGTCTAAGGCGTTGCGTTCAGGTCGCAGTGTCCCCAGGAGGCGTGGGTTCGAATCCCACCTCAGACAGTGCCCATTGAAAGTACCAAGCAAGAACAAAGCAAACACAGTCAAGAGAGCATTACCAGTTGCCAGGATGAAGGAGCGGTCTAAGGTGTTGCGTTCAGGTCGCAGTCTCCCCAGGAGGCGTGGGTTCGAATCCCACCTCAGACAGAGCCCATTGAAAGTACCAAGCAAGAACAAAGCAAACACATTCAAGAGAGCATTACCAGTTGCCAGGATGGCAGAGCGGTCTAAGGCACTGCGTTCAGGTCGCAGTCTCCCCAGGAGGCGTGGGTTCAAATCCCGCAGCAGACAGAGCCCAATGAAAGTACCAAGCAAGAAGAAAGCAAAGACAGTCAAGAGAGCATTACCAGCTGCAAGGATGGCGGAGCGGTCGAAGGCGTTGCGTTCAGGTCGCAGTCTCCCCAGGAGGCGTGGGTTCGAATCCCACCTCAGACAGAGCCCATTGAAAGTACTAAGCAATGACAAAGGAAACACGGTCAAGAGAGCATTACCAGTTGCCAGGATGGCGGAGCGGTCTAAGGCGTTGCGTTCAGGTGACAGTCTCCCCAGGAGACGTGGGTTCGAATCCCACCTCAGACAGAGCCCATTGAAAGTACCAAGCAAGAACAAAGCAAACACAGTAAAGAGAGCATTACCAGGTGCCAGGATGGCGGAGCAGTCTAAGGCGTTGCGTTCAGGTCGCAGTCTCCCCTGGAGGCGTGGGTTCGAATCCCACCTCAGACAGAGACCATTGAAAGTACCTAGCAATAACAAAGCAAACACGGTCAAGAGAGCATTACCAGTTGCCAGGATGGCGGAGCGGTCTAAGGCCTTGCGTTCAGGACACAGTCTCCACAGGAGGCGTGGGTTCGAATCCCACCTCAGACAGAGCCCATTGAAAGTACCAAGCAATAACCAAGGAAACACGGTCAAGAGAGCATTACCAGTTGCCAGGATGGCGGAGCGGTCTAAGGCGTTGCGGTCAGGTCACAGTACCCCAGGAGGCGTGGGTTCGAATCCCACCTCAGACAGAGCCCATTGAAAGTACCAAGCAAGAACAAAGCAAACACAGTAAAGAGAGCATTACCAGGTGCCAGGATGGCGGAGCGGTCTAAGGCGTTGCGTTCAGGTCGCAGTCTCCCCAGGAGGCGTGGGTTCGAATCCCACCTCAGACAGAGCCCATTGAAAGTACCAAGCAAGAACAAAGGAAACACAGTCAAGAGAGCATTACCAGTTGCCAGGATGGCGGAGCGGTCTAAGGCTTTGCGTTCAGGTCGCAGTCTCCCCTGGAGGCGTGGGTTCGAATCCCGCCTCAGACAGAGCCCATTGAAAGTACCAAGGAAGAACAAAGCAAACACAGTCAAGAGAGCATTACCAGATGATAAGATGGCAGAGCGGTCTAAGGCGTTGCGTTCAGGTCGCAGTCTCCCCAGGAGGCGTGGGTTCAAATCCCACCTCAGACAGTGCCCATTGAAAGTACCAAGCAAGAACAAAGCAAACACAGTCAAGAGAGCATTACCAGTTGCCAGCATAGCGGAGCAGTCTAAGGCGTTGCGTCCAGGTCGCAGTCTCCACAGGAGGCGTGGGTTCGAATCCCACCTCAGACAGAGCCCATTGAAAGTACCAAGCAATAACCAAGGAAACACGGTCAAGAGAGCATTACCAGTTGCCAGGATGGCGGAGCGGTCTAAGGCGTTGCGTTCAGGTTGCAGTCTCCCCAGGAGGCGTGGGTTCGAATCCCACCTCAGACAGAGCCCATTGAAAGTACCAAGCAAGAACAAAGCAAACACAGTAAAGAGAGCATTACCAGGTGCCAGGATGGTGGAGCGGTCTAAGGCGTTGCGTTCAGGTTGCAGTCTCCCCAGGAGGCGTGGGTTCGAATCCCACCTCAGACAGAGCCCATTGAAAGTACCAAGCAAGAACAAAGGAAACACAGTCAAGAAAGCATTACCAGTTGCCAGGATGGCGGAGCGGTCTAAGGCGTTGCGTTCAGGTCGCAGTCTCCCCAGGAGGCGTGGGTTCGAATCCCACCTCAGACAGAGCCCATTGAAAGTACCAAGCAAGAACAAAGCAAACACGGTCAAGAGAGCATTACCAGTTGCCAGGATGGCGGAGCGGTCTAAGGCGTTGCGTTCAGGTCGCAGTCTCCCCTGGAGGCGTGGGTTCGAATCCCACCTCAGACAGAGACCATTGAAAGTACCTAGCAATAACAAAGCAAACACGGTCAAGAGAGCATTACCAGTTGCCAGGATGGCGGAGCGGTCTAAGGCCTTGCGTTCAGGACACAGTCTCCACAGGAGGCGTGGGTTCGAATCCCACCTCAGACAGAGCCCATTGAAAGTACCAAGCAATAACCAAGGAAACACGGTCAAGAGAGCATTACCAGTTGCCAGGATGGCGGAGCGGTCTAAGGCGTTGAGGTCAGGTCACAGTACCCCAGGAGGCGTGGGTTCGAATCCCACCTCAGACAGAGCCCATTGAAAGTACCAAGCAAGAACAAAGCAAACACAGTAAAGAGAGCATTACCAGGTGCCAGGATGGCGGAGCGGTCTAAGGCGTTGCGTTCAGGTCGCAGTCTCCCCAGGAGGCGTGGGTTCGAATCCCACCTCAGACAGAGCCCATTGAAAGTACCAAGCAAGAACAAAGGAAACACAGTCAAGAGAGCATTACCAGTTGCCAGGATGGCGGAGCGGTCTAAGGCTTTGCGTTCAGGTCGCAGTCTCCCCTGGAGGCGTGGGTTCGAATCCCGCCTCAGACAGAGCCCATTGAAAGTACCAAGCAAGAACAAAGCAAACACAGTCAAGAGAGCATTACCAGATGATAAGATGGCAGAGCGGTCTAAGGCGTTGCGTTCAGGTCGCAGTCTCCCCAGGAGGCGTGGGTTCAAATCCCACCTCAGACAGTGCCCATTGAAAGTACCAAGCAAGAACAAAGCAAACACAGTCAAGAGAGCATTACCAGTTGCCAGCATAGCGGAGCAGTCTAAGGCGTTGCGTCCAGGTCGCAGTCTCCACAGGAGGCGTGGGTTCGAATCCCACCTCAGACAGAGCCCATTGAAAGTACCAAGCAATAACCAAGGAAACACGGTCAAGAGAGCATTACCAGTTGCCAGGATGGCGGAGCGGTCTAAGGCGTTGCGTTCAGGTTGCAGTCTCCCCAGGAGGCGTGGGTTCGAATCCCACCTCAGACAGAGCCCATTGAAAGTACCAAGCAAGAACAAAGCAAACACAGTAAAGAGAGCATTACCAGGTGCCAGGATGGTGGAGCGGTCTAAGGCGTTGCGTTCAGGTTGCAGTCTCCCCAGGAGGCGTGGGTTCGAATCCCACCTCAGACAGAGCCCATTGAAAGTACCAAGCAAGAACAAAGGAAACACAGTCAAGAAAGCATTACCAGTTGCCAGGATGGCGGAGCGGTCTAAGGCGTTGCGTTCAGGTCGCAGTCTCCCCAGGAGGCGTGGGTTCGAATCCCACCTCAGACAGAGCCCATTGAAAGTACCAAGCAAGAACAAAGCAAACACGGTCAAGAGAGCATTACCAGTTGCCAGGATGGCGGAGCGGTCTAAGGCGTTGCGTTCAGGACGCAGTCTCCACAGGAGGCGTGGGTTCGAATCCCACCTCAGACAGAGCCCATTGAAAGTACCAAGCAATAACCAAGGAAACACGGTCAAGAGAGCATTACCAGTTGCCAGGATGGCGGAGCGGTCTAAGGCGTTGCGGTCAGGTCACAGTACCCCAGGAGGCGTGGGTTCGAATCCCACCTCAGACAGAGCCCATTGAAAGTACCAAGCAAGAACAAAGAAAACACAGTTAAGAGAGCATTACCAGGTGCCAGGATGGCGGAGCGGTCTAAGGCGTTGCGTTCAGGTCGCAGTCTCCCCTGGAGGCGTGGGTTCGAATCCCACCTCAGACAGAGACCATTGAAAGTACCAAGCAATAACCAAGGAAACACGGTCAAGAGAGCATTACCAGTTGCCAGGATGGCGGAGCGGTCTAAGGCGTTGCGGTCAGGTCACAGTCTCCCCAGGAGGCGTGGGTTCGAATCCCACCTCAGACAGAGCCCATTGAAATTACCAAGCAAGAACAAAGCAAACACAGTAAAGAGAGCATTACTAGGTGCCAGGATGGCGGAGCGGTCTAAGGCGTTGCGTTCAGGTCGCAGTGTCCCCAGGAGGCGTGGGTTCGAATCCCACCTCAGACAGTGCCCATTGAAAGTACCAAGCAAGAACAAAGCAAACACAGTCAAGAGAGCATTACCAGTTGCCAGGATGGCGGAGCGGTCTAAGGTGTTGCGTTCAGGTCGCAGTCTCCCCAGGAGGCGTGGGTTCGAATCCCACCTCAGACAGAGCCCATTGAAAGTACCAAGCAAGAACAAAGCAAACACATTCAAGAGAGCATTACCAGTTGCCAGGATGGCAGAGCGGTCTAAGGCACTGCGTTCAGGTCGCAGTCTCCCCAGGAGGCGTGGGTTCAAATCCCGCAGCAGACAGAGCCCAATGAAAGTACCAAGCAAGAAGAAAGCAAAGACAGTCAAGAGAGCATTACCAGCTGCAAGGATGGCGGAGCGGTCGAAGGCGTTGCGTTCAGGTCGCAGTCTCCCCAGGAGGCGTGGGTTCGAATCCCACCTCAGACAGAGCCCATTGAAAGTACTAAGCAATGACAAAGGAAACACGGTCAAGAGAGCATTACCAGTTGCCAGGATGGCGGAGCGGTCTAAGGCGTTGCGTTCAGGTGACAGTCTCCCCAGGAGACGTGGGTTCGAATCCCACCTCAGACAGAGCCCATTGAAAGTACCAAGCAAGAACAAAGCAAACACAGTAAAGAGAGCATTACCAGGTGCCAGGATGGCGGAGCAGTCTAAGGCGTTGCGTTCAGGTCGCAGTCTCCCCTGGAGGCGTGGGTTCGAATCCCACCTCAGACAGAGACCATTGAAAGTACCTAGCAATAACAAAGCAAACACGGTCAAGAGAGCATTACCAGTTGCCAGGATGGCGGAGCGGTCTAAGGCCTTGCGTTCAGGACACAGTCTCCACAGGAGGCGTGGGTTCGAATCCCACCTCAGACAGAGCCCATTGAAAGTACCAAGCAATAACCAAGGAAACACGGTCAAGAGAGCATTACCAGTTGCCAGGATGGCGGAGCGGTCTAAGGCGTTGCGGTCAGGTCACAGTACCCCAGGAGGCGTGGGTTCGAATCCCACCTCAGACAGAGCCCATTGAAAGTACCAAGCAAGAACAAAGCAAACACAGTAAAGAGAGCATTACCAGGTGCCAGGATGGCGGAGCGGTCTAAGGCGTTGCGTTCAGGTCGCAGTCTCCCCAGGAGGCGTGGGTTCGAATCCCACCTCAGACAGAGCCCATTGAAAGTACCAAGCAAGAACAAAGGAAACACAGTCAAGAGAGCATTACCAGTTGCCAGGATGGCGGAGCGGTCTAAGGCTTTGCGTTCAGGTCGCAGTCTCCCCTGGAGGCGTGGGTTCGAATCCCGCCTCAGACAGAGCCCATTGAAAGTACCAAGCAAGAACAAAGCAAACACAGTCAAGAGAGCATTACCAGATGATAAGATGGCAGAGCGGTCTAAGGCGTTGCGTTCAGGTCGCAGTCTCCCCAGGAGGCGTGGGTTCAAATCCCACCTCAGACAGTGCCCATTGAAAGTACCAAGCAAGAACAAAGCAAACACAGTCAAGAGAGCATTACCAGTTGCCAGCATAGCGGAGCAGTCTAAGGCGTTGCGTCCAGGTCGCAGTCTCCACAGGAGGCGTGGGTTCGAATCCCACCTCAGACAGAGCCCATTGAAAGTACCAAGCAATAACCAAGGAAACACGGTCAAGAGAGCATTACCAGTTGCCAGGATGGCGGAGCGGTCTAAGGCGTTGCGTTCAGGTTGCAGTCTCCCCAGGAGGCGTGGGTTCGAATCCCACCTCAGACAGAGCCCATTGAAAGTACCAAGCAAGAACAAAGCAAACACAGTAAAGAGAGCATTACCAGGTGCCAGGATGGTGGAGCGGTCTAAGGCATTGCGTTCAGGTTGCAGTCTCCCCAGGAGGCGTGGGTTCGAATCCCACCTCAGACAGAGCCCATTGAAAGTACCAAGCAAGAACAAAGGAAACACAGTCAAGAAAGCATTACCAGTTGCCAGGATGGCGGAGCGGTCTAAGGCGTTGCGTTCAGGTCGCAGTCTCCCCAGGAGGCGTGGGTTCGAATCCCACCTCAGACAGAGCCCATTGAAAGTACCAAGCAAGAACAAAGCAAACACGGTCAAGAGAGCATTACCAGTTGCCAGGATGGCGGAGCGGTCTAAGGCGTTGCGTTCAGGACGCAGTCTCCACAGGAGGCGTGGGTTCGAATCCCACCTCAGACAGAGCCCATTGAAAGTACCAAGCAATAACCAAGGAAACACGGTCAAGAGAGCATTACCAGTTGCCAGGATGGCGGAGCGGTCTAAGGCGTTGCGGTCAGGTCACAGTACCCCAGGAGGCGTGGGTTCGAATCCCACCTCAGACAGAGCCCATTGAAAGTACCAAGCAAGAACAAAGAAAACACAGTAAAGAGAGCATTACCAGGTGCCAGGATGGCGGAGCGGTCTAAGGCGTTGCGTTCAGGTCGCAGTCTCCCCTGGAGGCGTGGGTTCGAATCCCACCTCAGACAGAGACCATTGAAAGTACCTAGCAATAACAAAGCAAACACGGTCAAGAGAGCATTACCAGTTGCCAGGATGGCGGAGCGGTCTAAGGCCTTGCGTTCAGGACACAGTCTCCACAGGAGGCGTGGGTTCGAATCCCACCTCAGACAGAGCCCATTGAAAGTACCAAGCAATAACCAAGGAAACACGGTCAAGAGAGCATTACCAGTTGCCAGGATGGCGGAGCGGTCTAAGGCGTTGCGGTCAGGTCACAGTACCCCAGGAGGCGTGGGTTCGAATCCCACCTCAGACAGAGCCCATTGAAAGTACCAAGCAAGAACAAAGCAAACACAGTTAAAGAGAGCATTACCAGGTGCCAGGATGGCGGAGCGGTCTAAGGCGTTGCGTTCAGGTCGCAGTCTCCCCAGGAGGCGTGGGTTCGAATCCCACCTCAGACAGAGCCCATTGAAAGTACCAAGCAATAACCAAGGAAACACGGTCAAGAGAGCATTACCAGTTGCCAGGATGGCGGAGCGGTCTAAGGCTTTGCGTTCAGGTCGCAGTCTCCCCTGGAGGCGTGGGTTCGAATCCCGCCTCAGACAGAGCCCATTGAAAGTACCAAGCAAGAACAAAGCAAACACAGTCAAGAGAGCATTACCAGATGATAAGATGGCAGAGCGGTCTAAGGCGTTGCGTTCAGGTCGCAGTCTCCCCAGGAGGCGTGGGTTCAAATCCCACCTCAGACAGTGCCCATTGAAAGTACCAAGCAAGAACAAAGCAAACACAGTCAAGAGAGCATTACCAGTTGCCAGCATAGCGGAGCGGTCTAAGGCGTTGCGTCCAGGTCGCAGTCTCCACAGGAGGCGTGGGTTCGAATCCCACCTCAGACAGAGCCCATTGAAAGTACCAAGCAATAACCAAGGAAACACGGTCAAGAGAGCATTACCAGTGGCCAGGATGGCGGAGCGGTCTAAGGCGTTGCGTTCAGGTTGCAGTCTCCCCAGGAGGCGTGGGTTCGAATCCCACCTCAGACAGAGCCCATTGAAAGTACCAAGCAAGAACAAAGCAAACACAGTAAAGAGAGCATTACCAGGTGCCAGGATGGTGGAGCGGTCTAAGGCGTTGCGTTCAGGTTGCAGTCTCCCCTGGAGGCGTGGGTTCGAATCCCACCTCAGACAGAGCCCATTGAAAGTACCAAGCAAGAACAAAGGAAACACAGTCAAGAAAGCATTACCAGTTGCCAGGATGGCGGAGCGGTCTAAGGCGTTGCGTTCAGGTCGCAGTCTCCCCAGGAGGCGTGGGTTCGAATCCCACCTCAGACAGAGCCCATTGAAAGTACCAAGCAAGAACAAAGCAAACACGGTCAAGAGAGCATTACCAGTTGCCAGGATGGCGGAGCGGTCTAAGGCGTTGCGTTCAGGACGCAGTCTCCACAGGAGGCGTGGGTTCGAATCCCACCTCAGACAGAGCCCATTGAAAGTACCAAGCAATAACCAAGGAAGCACGGTCAAGAGAGCATTACCAGTTGCCAGGATGGCGGAGCGGTCTAAGGCGTTGCGGTCAGGTCACAGTCTCCCCAGGAGGCGTGGGTTCGAATCCCACCTCAGACAGAGCCCATTGAAATTACCAAGCAAGAACAAAGCAAACACAGTAAAGAGAGCATTACTAGGTGCCAGGATGGCGGAGCGGTCTAAGGCGTTGCGTTCAGGTCGCAGTCTCCCCAGGAGGCGTGGGTTCGAATCCCACCTCAGACAGAGCCCATTGAAAGTACCAAGCAAGAACAAAGCAAACACAGTCAAGAGAGCATTACCAGATGATAAGATGGCAGAGCGGTCTAAGGCGTTGCGTTCAGGTCGCAGTCTCCCCAGGAGGCGGGGGTTCAAATCCCACCTCAGACAGTGCCCATTGAAAGTACCAAGCAAGAACAAAGCAAACACAGTCAAGAGAGCATTACCAGTTGCAAGCATAGCGGAGCGGTCTAAGGCGTTGCGTTCAGGTCGCAGTCTCCACAGGAGGCGTGGGTTCGAATCCCACCTCAGACAGAGCCCATTGAAAGTACCAAGCAATAACCAAGGAAACACGGTCAAGAGAGCATTACCAGTTGCGAGGATGGCGGAGCGGTCTAAGGCGTTGCGTTCAGGTCACAGTCTCCCCAGGAGGCGTGGGTTCGAATCCCACCTCAGACAGAGCCCATTGAAAGTACCAAGCAAGAACAAAGCAAACACAGTAAAGAGAGCATTACCAGGTGCCAGGATGGCGGAGCGGTCAAAGGCGTTGCGTTCAGGTCGCAGTCTCCCCAGGAGGCGTGGGTTCAAATCCCACCTCAGACAGTGACCATTGAAAGTACCAAGCAAGAACAAAGCAAACACAGTCAAGAGAGCATTACCAGATGCCAGCATAGCGGAGCGGTCTAAGGCGTTGCGTTCAGGTCGCAGTGTCCCCAGGAGGCGTGGGTTCGAATCCCACCTCAGACAGTGCCCATTGAAAGTACCAAGCAAGAACAAAGCAAACACAGTCAAGAGAGCATTACCAGTTGCCAGGATGGCGGAGCGGTCTAAGGTGTTGCGTTCAGGTCGCAGTCTCCCCAGGAGGCGTGGGTTCGAATCCCACCTCAGACAGAGCCCATTGAAAGTACCAAGCAAGAACAAAGCAAACACATTCAAGAGAGCATTACCAGTTGCCAGGATGGCAGAGCGGTCTAAGGCGCTGCGTTCAGGTCGCAGTCTCCCCAGGAGGCGTGGGTTCAAATCCCGCAGCAGACAGAGCCCAATGAAAGTACCAAGCAAGAAGAAAGCAAAGACAGTCAAGAGAGCATTACCAGCTGCAAGGATGGCGGAGCGGTCGAAGGCGTTGCGTTCATTGTCGCAGTCTCCCCAGGAGGCGTGGGTTCGAATCCCACCTCAGACAGAGCCCATTGAAAGTACCAAGCAATGACAAAGGAAACACGGTCAAGAGAGCATTACCAGTTGCCAGGATGGCGGAGCGGTCTAAGGCGTTGCGTTCAGGTGACAGTACCCCAGGAGGCGTGGGTTCGAATCCCACCTCAGACAGAGCCCATTGAAAGTACCAAGCAAGAACAAAGCAAACACAGTAAAGAGAGCATTACCAGGTGCCAGGATGGCGGAGCGGTCTAAGGCGTTGCGTTCAGGTCGCAGTCTCCCCAGGAGGCGTGGGTTCGAATCCCAGCTCAGACAGAGCCCATTGAAAGTACCAAGCAAGAACAAAGGAAACACAGTCAAGAAAGCATTACCAGTTGCCAGGATGGCGGAGCGGTCTAAGGCGTTGCGTTCAGGACGCAGTCTCCACAGGAGGCGTGGGTTCGAATCCCACCTCAGACAGAGCCCATTGAAAGTACCAAGCAATAACCAAGGAAACACGGTCAAGAGAGCATTACCAGTTGCCAGGATGGCGGAGCGGTCTAAGGCGTTGCGGTCAGGTCACAGTCTCCCCAGAAGGCGTGGGTTCGAATCCCACCTCAGACAGAGCCCATTGAAAGTACCAAGCAAGAACAAAGCAAACACAGTAAAGAGAGCATTACCAGGTGCCAGGATGGCGGAGCGGTCTAAGGCGTTGCGTTCAGGTCGCAGTCTCCCCAGGAGGCGTGGGTTCGAATCCCACCTCAGACAGAGCCCATTGAAAGTACCAAGCAAGAACAAAGCAAACACGGTCAAGAGAGCATTACCAGTTGCCAGGATGGCGGAGCGGTCTAAGGCGTTGCGTTCAGGTCGCAGTCTCCACAGGAGGCGTGGGTTCGAATCCCACCTCAGACAGAGCCCATTGAAAGTACCAAGCAAGAACAAAGCAAACACAGTCAAGAGAGCATTACCAGTTGCCAGGATGGCGGAGCGGTCTAAGGTGTTGCGTTCAGGTCGCAGTCTCCCCAGGAGGCGTGGGTTCGAATCCCACCTCAGACAGAGCCCATTGAAAGTACCAAGCAAGAACAAAGCAAACACATTCAAGAGAGCATTACCAGTTGCCAGGATGGCAGAGCGGTCTAAGGCGCTGCGTTCAGGTCGCAGTCTCCCCAGGAGGCGTGGGTTCAAATCCCGCAGCAGACAGAGCCCAATGAAAGTACCAAGCAAGAAGAAAGCAAAGACAGTCAAGAGAGCATTACCAGCTGCAAGGATGGCGGAGCGGTCGAAGGCGTTGCGTTCATTGTCGCAGTCTCCCCAGGAGGCGTGGGTTCGAATCCCACCTCAGACAGAGCCCATTGAAAGTACCAAGCAAGAACAAAGGAAACACAGTCAAGAAAGCATTACCAGTTGCCAGGATGGCGGAGCGGTCTAAGGCGTTGCGTTCAGGTCGCAGTCTCCCCAGGAGGCGTGGGTTCGAATCCCACCTCAGACAGAGCCCATTGAAAGTACCAAGCAAGAACAAAGCAAACACGGTCAAGAGAGCATTACCAGTTGCCAGGATGGCGGAGCGGTCTAAGGCGTTGCGGTCAGGTCACAGTACCCCAGGAGGCGTGGGTTCGAATCCCACCTCAGACAGAGCCCATTGAAAGTACCAAGCAAGAACAAAGAAAACACAGTAAAGAGAGCATTACCAGGTGCCAGGATGGCGGAGCGGTCTAAGGCGTTGCGTTCAGGTCGCAGTCTCCCCTGGAGGCGTGGGTTCGAATCCCACCTCAGACAGAGACCATTGAAAGTACCTAGCAATAACAAAGCAAACACGGTCAAGAGAGCATTACCAGTTGCCAGGATGGCGGAGCGGTCTAAGGCCTTGCGTTCAGGACACAGTCTCCACAGGAGGCGTGGGTTCGAATCCCACCTCAGACAGAGCCCATTGAAAGTACCAAGCAATAACCAAGGAAACACGGTCAAGAGAGCATTACCAGTTGCCAGGATGGCGGAGCGGTCTAAGGCGTTGCGGTCAGGTCACAGTACCCCAGGAGGCGTGGGTTCGAATCCCACCTCAGACAGAGCCCATTGAAAGTACCAAGCAAGAACAAAGCAAACACAGTTAAAGAGAGCATTACCAGGTGCCAGGATGGCGGAGCGGTCTAAGGCGTTGCGTTCAGGTCGCAGTCTCCCCAGGAGGCGTGGGTTCGAATCCCACCTCAGACAGAGCCCATTGAAAGTACCAAGCAATAACCAAGGAAACACGGTCAAGAGAGCATTACCAGTTGCCAGGATGGCGGAGCGGTCTAAGGCTTTGCGTTCAGGTCGCAGTCTCCCCTGGAGGCGTGGGTTCGAATCCCGCCTCAGACAGAGCCCATTGAAAGTACCAAGCAAGAACAAAGCAAACACAGTCAAGAGAGCATTACCAGATGATAAGATGGCAGAGCGGTCTAAGGCGTTGCGTTCAGGTCGCAGTCTCCCCAGGAGGCGTGGGTTCAAATCCCACCTCAGACAGTGCCCATTGAAAGTACCAAGCAAGAACAAAGCAAACACAGTCAAGAGAGCATTACCAGTTGCCAGCATAGCGGAGCGGTCTAAGGCGTTGCGTCCAGGTCGCAGTCTCCACAGGAGGCGTGGGTTCGAATCCCACCTCAGACAGAGCCCATTGAAAGTACCAAGCAATAACCAAGGAAACACGGTCAAGAGAGCATTACCAGTGGCCAGGATGGCGGAGCGGTCTAAGGCGTTGCGTTCAGGTTGCAGTCTCCCCAGGAGGCGTGGGTTCGAATCCCACCTCAGACAGAGCCCATTGAAAGTACCAAGCAAGAACAAAGCAAACACAGTAAAGAGAGCATTACCAGGTGCCAGGATGGTGGAGCGGTCTAAGGCGTTGCGTTCAGGTTGCAGTCTCCCCTGGAGGCGTGGGTTCGAATCCCACCTCAGACAGAGCCCATTGAAAGTACCAAGCAAGAACAAAGGAAACACAGTCAAGAAAGCATTACCAGTTGCCAGGATGGCGGAGCGGTCTAAGGCGTTGCGTTCAGGTCGCAGTCTCCCCAGGAGGCGTGGGTTCGAATCCCACCTCAGACAGAGCCCATTGAAAGTACCAAGCAAGAACAAAGCAAACACGGTCAAGAGAGCATTACCAGTTGCCAGGATGGCGGAGCGGTCTAAGGCGTTGCGTTCAGGACGCAGTCTCCACAGGAGGCGTGGGTTCGAATCCCACCTCAGACAGAGCCCATTGAAAGTACCAAGCAATAACCAAGGAAGCACGGTCAAGAGAGCATTACCAGTTGCCAGGATGGCGGAGCGGTCTAAGGCGTTGCGGTCAGGTCACAGTCTCCCCAGGAGGCGTGGGTTCGAATCCCACCTCAGACAGAGCCCATTGAAATTACCAAGCAAGAACAAAGCAAACACAGTAAAGAGAGCATTACTAGGTGCCAGGATGGCGGAGCGGTCTAAGGCGTTGCGTTCAGGTCGCAGTCTCCCCAGGAGGCGTGGGTTCGAATCCCACCTCAGACAGAGCCCATTGAAAGTACCAAGCAAGAACAAAGCAAACACAGTCAAGAGAGCATTACCAGATGATAAGATGGCAGAGCGGTCTAAGGCGTTGCGTTCAGGTCGCAGTCTCCCCAGGAGGCGGGGGTTCAAATCCCACCTCAGACAGTGCCCATTGAAAGTACCAAGCAAGAACAAAGCAAACACAGTCAAGAGAGCATTACCAGTTGCAAGCATAGCGGAGCGGTCTAAGGCGTTGCGTTCAGGTCGCAGTCTCCACAGGAGGCGTGGGTTCGAATCCCACCTCAGACAGAGCCCATTGAAAGTACCAAGCAATAACCAAGGAAACACGGTCAAGAGAGCATTACCAGTTGCGAGGATGGCGGAGCGGTCTAAGGCGTTGCGTTCAGGTCACAGTCTCCCCAGGAGGCGTGGGTTCGAATCCCACCTCAGACAGAGCCCATTGAAAGTACCAAGCAAGAACAAAGCAAACACAGTAAAGAGAGCATTACCAGGTGCCAGGATGGCGGAGCGGTCAAAGGCGTTGCGTTCAGGTCGCAGTCTCCCCAGGAGGCGTGGGTTCAAATCCCACCTCAGACAGTGACCATTGAAAGTACCAAGCAAGAACAAAGCAAACACAGTCAAGAGAGCATTACCAGATGCCAGCATAGCGGAGCGGTCTAAGGCGTTGCGTTCAGGTCGCAGTGTCCCCAGGAGGCGTGGGTTCGAATCCCACCTCAGACAGTGCCCATTGAAAGTACCAAGCAAGAACAAAGCAAACACAGTCAAGAGAGCATTACCAGTTGCCAGGATGGCGGAGCGGTCTAAGGTGTTGCGTTCAGGTCGCAGTCTCCCCAGGAGGCGTGGGTTCGAATCCCACCTCAGACAGAGCCCATTGAAAGTACCAAGCAAGAACAAAGCAAACACATTCAAGAGAGCATTACCAGTTGCCAGGATGGCAGAGCGGTCTAAGGCGCTGCGTTCAGGTCGCAGTCTCCCCAGGAGGCGTGGGTTCAAATCCCGCAGCAGACAGAGCCCAATGAAAGTACCAAGCAAGAAGAAAGCAAAGACAGTCAAGAGAGCATTACCAGCTGCAAGGATGGCGGAGCGGTCGAAGGCGTTGCGTTCATTGTCGCAGTCTCCCCAGGAGGCGTGGGTTCGAATCCCACCTCAGACAGAGCCCATTGAAAGTACCAAGCAATGACAAAGGAAACACGGTCAAGAGAGCATTACCAGTTGCCAGGATGGCGGAGCGGTCTAAGGCGTTGCGTTCAGGTGACAGTACCCCAGGAGGCGTGGGTTCGAATCCCACCTCAGACAGAGCCCATTGAAAGTACCAAGCAAGAACAAAGCAAACACAGTAAAGAGAGCATTACCAGGTGCCAGGATGGCGGAGCGGTCTAAGGCGTTGCGTTCAGGTCGCAGTCTCCCCAGGAGGCGTGGGTTCGAATCCCAGCTCAGACAGAGCCCATTGAAAGTACCAAGCAAGAACAAAGGAAACACAGTCAAGAAAGCATTACCAGTTGCCAGGATGGCGGAGCGGTCTAAGGCGTTGCGTTCAGGACGCAGTCTCCACAGGAGGCGTGGGTTCGAATCCCACCTCAGACAGAGCCCATTGAAAGTACCAAGCAATAACCAAGGAAACACGGTCAAGAGAGCATTACCAGTTGCCAGGATGGCGGAGCGGTCTAAGGCGTTGCGGTCAGGTCACAGTCTCCCCAGAAGGCGTGGGTTCGAATCCCACCTCAGACAGAGCCCATTGAAAGTACCAAGCAAGAACAAAGCAAACACAGTAAAGAGAGCATTACCAGGTGCCAGGATGGCGGAGCGGTCTAAGGCGTTGCGTTCAGGTCGCAGTCTCCCCAGGAGGCGTGGGTTCGAATCCCACCTCAGACAGAGCCCATTGAAAGTACCAAGCAAGAACAAAGCAAACACGGTCAAGAGAGCATTACCAGTTGCCAGGATGGCGGAGCGGTCTAAGGCGTTGCGTTCAGGTCGCAGTCTCCACAGGAGGCGTGGGTTCGAATCCCACCTCAGACAGAGCCCATTGAAAGTACCAAGCAAGAACAAAGCAAACACAGTCAAGAGAGCATTACCAGTTGCCAGGATGGCGGAGCGGTCTAAGGTGTTGCGTTCAGGTCGCAGTCTCCCCAGGAGGCGTGGGTTCGAATCCCACCTCAGACAGAGCCCATTGAAAGTACCAAGCAAGAACAAAGCAAACACATTCAAGAGAGCATTACCAGTTGCCAGGATGGCAGAGCGGTCTAAGGCGCTGCGTTCAGGTCGCAGTCTCCCCAGGAGGCGTGGGTTCAAATCCCGCAGCAGACAGAGCCCAATGAAAGTACCAAGCAAGAACAAAGCAAACACGGTCAAGAGAGCATTACCAGTTGCCAGGATGGCGGAGCGGTCTAAGGCGTTGCGTTCAGGTCGCAGTCTCCACAGGAGGCGTGGGTTCGAATCCCACCTCAGACAGAGCCCATTGAAAGTACCAAGCAAGAACAAAGCAAACACAGTCAAGAGAGCATTACCAGTTGCCAGGATGGCGGAGCGGTCTAAGGTGTTGCGTTCAGGTCGCAGTCTCCCCAGGAGGCGTGGGTTCGAATCCCACCTCAGACAGAGCCCATTGAAAGTACCAAGCAAGAACAAAGCAAACACATTCAAGAGAGCATTACCAGTTGCCAGGATGGCAGAGCGGTCTAAGGCGCTGCGTTCAGGTCGCAGTCTCCCCAGGAGGCGTGGGTTCAAATCCCGCAGCAGACAGAGCCCAATGAAAGTACCAAGCAAGAAGAAAGCAAAGACAGTCAAGAGAGCATTACCAGCTGCAAGGATGGCGGAGCGGTCGAAGGCGTTGCGTTCATTGTCGCAGTCTCCCCAGGAGGCGTGGGTTCGAATCCCACCTCAGACAGAGCCCATTGAAAGTACCAAGCAAGAACAAAGGAAACACAGTCAAGAAAGCATTACCAGTTGCCAGGATGGCGGAGCGGTCTAAGGCGTTGCGTTCAGGTCGCAGTCTCCCCAGGAGGCGTGGGTTCGAATCCCACCTCAGACAGAGCCCATTGAAAGTACCAAGCAAGAACAAAGCAAACACGGTCAAGAGAGCATTACCAGTTGCCAGGATGGCGGAGCGGTCTAAGGCGTTGCGTTCAGGTCACAGTCTCCCCAGGAGGCGTGGGTTCGAATCCCACCTCAGACAGAGCCCATTGAAAGTACCAAGCAAGAACAAAGGAAACACAGTCAAGAAAGCATTACCAGTTGCCAGGATGGCGGAGCGGTCTAAGGCGTTGCGGTCAGGTCACAGTACCCCAGGAGGCGTGGGTTCGAATCCCACCTCAGACAGAGCCCATTGAAAGTACCAAGCAATAACCAAGGAAACACGGTCAAGAGAGCATTACCAGTGGCCAGGATGGCGGAGCGGTCTAAGGCGTTGCGTTCAGGTTGCAGTCTCCCCAGGAGGCGTGGGTTCGAATCCCACCTCAGACAGAGCCCATTGAAAGTACCAAGCAAGAACAAAGCAAACACAGTAAAGAGAGCATTACCAGGTGCCAGGATGGTGGAGCGGTCTAAGGCGTTGCGTTCAGGTTGCAGTCTCCCCTGGAGGCGTGGGTTCGAATCCCACCTCAGACAGAGCCCATTGAAAGTACCAAGCAAGAACAAAGGAAACACAGTCAAGAAAGCATTACCAGTTGCCAGGATGGCGGAGCGGTCTAAGGCGTTGCGTTCAGGTCGCAGTCTCCCCAGGAGGCGTGGGCTCGAATCCCACCTCAGACAGAGCCCATTGAAAGTACCAAGCAAGAACAAAGCAAACACGGTCAAGAGAGCATTACCAGTTGCCAGGATGGCGGAGCGGTCTAAGGCGTTGCGTTCAGGACGCAGTCTCCACAGGAGGCGTGGGTTCGAATCCCACCTCAGACAGAGCCCATTGAAAGTACCAAGCAATAACCAAGGAAACACGGTCAAGAGAGCATTACCAGTTGCCAGGATGGCGGAGCGGTCTAAGGCGTTGCGTTCAGGACGCAGTCTCCACAGGAGGCGTGGGTTCGAATCCCACCTCAGACAGAGCCCATTGAAAGTACCAAGCAATAACCAAGGAAACACAGTAAAGAGAGCATTACCAGGTGCCAGGATGGCGGAGCGGTCTAAGGCGTTGCGTTCAGGTCGCAGTCTCCCCAGGAGGCGTGGGTTCGAATCCCACCTCAGACAGAGCCCATTGAAAGTACCAAGCAAGAACAAAGCAAACACGGTCAAGAGAGCATTACCAGTTGCCAGGATGGCGGAGCGGTCTAAGGCGTTGCGTTCAGGTCGCAGTCTCCACAGGAGGCGTGGGTTCGAATCCCACCTCAGACAGAGCCCATTGAAAGTACCAAGCAAGAACAAAGCAAACACATTCAAGAGAGCATTACCAGTTGCCAGGATGGCAGAGCGGTCTAAGGCGCTGCGTTCAGGTCGCAGTCTCCCCAGGAGGCGTGGGTTCAAATCCCGCAGCAGACAGAGCCCAATGAAAGTACCAAGCAAGAAGAAAGCAAAGACAGTCAAGAGAGCATTACCAGCTGCAAGGATGGCGGAGCGGTCGAAGGCGTTGCGTTCATTGTCGCAGTCTCCCCAGGAGGCGTGGGTTCGAATCCCACCTCAGACAGAGCCCATTGAAAGTACCAAGCAAGAACAAAGGAAACACAGTCAAGAAAGCATTACCAGTTGCCAGGATGGCGGAGCGGTCTAAGGCGTTGCGTTCAGGTCGCAGTCTCCCCAGGAGGCGTGGGTTCGAATCCCACCTCAGACAGAGCCCATTGAAAGTACCAAGCAAGAACAAAGCAAACACGGTCAAGAGAGCATTACCAGTTGCCAGGATGGCGGAGCGGTCTAAGGCGTTGCGTTCAGGTCACAGTCTCCCCAGGAGGCGTGGGTTCGAATCCCACCTCAGACAGAGCCCATTGAAAGTACCAAGCAAGAACAAAGGAAACACAGTCAAGAAAGCATTACCAGTTGCCAGGATGGCGGAGCGGTCTAAGGCGTTGCGGTCAGGTCACAGTACCCCAGGAGGCGTGGGTTCGAATCCCACCTCAGACAGAGCCCATTGAAAGTACCAAGCAATAACCAAGGAAACACGGTCAAGAGAGCATTACCAGTGGCCAGGATGGCGGAGCGGTCTAAGGCGTTGCGTTCAGGTTGCAGTCTCCCCAGGAGGCGTGGGTTCGAATCCCACCTCAGACAGAGCCCATTGAAAGTACCAAGCAAGAACAAAGCAAACACAGTAAAGAGAGCATTACCAGGTGCCAGGATGGTGGAGCGGTCTAAGGCGTTGCGTTCAGGTTGCAGTCTCCCCTGGAGGCGTGGGTTCGAATCCCACCTCAGACAGAGCCCATTGAAAGTACCAAGCAAGAACAAAGGAAACACAGTCAAGAAAGCATTACCAGTTGCCAGGATGGCGGAGCGGTCTAAGGCGTTGCGTTCAGGTCGCAGTCTCCCCAGGAGGCGTGGGCTCGAATCCCACCTCAGACAGAGCCCATTGAAAGTACCAAGCAAGAACAAAGCAAACACGGTCAAGAGAGCATTACCAGTTGCCAGGATGGCGGAGCGGTCTAAGGCGTTGCGTTCAGGACGCAGTCTCCACAGGAGGCGTGGGTTCGAATCCCACCTCAGACAGAGCCCATTGAAAGTACCAAGCAATAACCAAGGAAACACGGTCAAGAGAGCATTACCAGTTGCCAGGATGGCGGAGCGGTCTAAGGCGTTGCGGTCAGGTCACAGTCTCCACAGGAGGCGTGGGTTCGAATCCCACCTCAGACAGAGCCCATTGAAAGTACCAAGCAAGAACAAAGCAAACACAGTAAAGAGAGCATTACCAGGTGCCAGGATGGCGGAGCGGTCTAAGGCGTTGCGTTCAGGTCGCAGTCTCCCCAGGAGGCGTGGGTTCGAATCCCACCTCAGACAGAGCCCATTGAAAGTACCAAGCAAGAACAAAGCAAACACGGTCAAGAGAGCATTACCAGTTGCCAGGATGGCGGAGCGGTCTAAGGCGTTGCGTTCAGGTCGCAGTCTCCACAGGAGGCGTGGGTTCGAATCCCACCTCAGACAGAGCCCATTGAAAGTACCAAGCAAGAACAAAGCAAACACAGTCAAGAGAGCATTACCAGTTGCCAGGATGGCGGAGCGGTCTAAGGTGTTGCGTTCAGGTCGCAGTCTCCCCAGGAGGCGTGGGTTCGAATCCCACCTCAGACAGAGCCCATTGAAAGTACCAAGCAAGAACAAAGCAAACACATTCAAGAGAGCATTACCAGTTGCCAGGATGGCAGAGCGGTCTAAGGCGCTGCGTTCAGGTCGCAGTCTCCCCAGGAGGCGTGGGTTCAAATCCCGCAGCAGACAGAGCCCAATGAAAGTACCAAGCAAGAAGAAAGCAAAGACAGTCAAGAGAGCATTACCAGCTGCAAGGATGGCGGAGCGGTCGAAGGCGTTGCGTTCATTGTCGCAGTCTCCCCAGGAGGCGTGGGTTCGAATCCCACCTCAGACAGAGCCCATTGAAAGTACCAAGCAAGAACAAAGGAAACACAGTCAAGAAAGCATTACCAGTTGCCAGGATGGCGGAGCGGTCTAAGGCGTTGCGTTCAGGTCGCAGTCTCCCCAGGAGGCGTGGGTTCGAATCCCACCTCAGACAGAGCCCATTGAAAGTACCAAGCAAGAACAAAGCAAACACGGTCAAGAGAGCATTACCAGTTGCCAGGATGGCGGAGCGGTCTAAGGCGTTGCGTTCAGGTCACAGTCTCCCCAGGAGGCGTGGGTTCGAATCCCACCTCAGACAGAGCCCATTGAAAGTACCAAGCAAGAACAAAGGAAACACAGTCAAGAAAGCATTACCAGTTGCCAGGATGGCGGAGCGGTCTAAGGCGTTGCGGTCAGGTCACAGTACCCCAGGAGGCGTGGGTTCGAATCCCACCTCAGACAGAGCCCATTGAAAGTACCAAGCAAGAACAAAGCAAACACAGTTAAAGAGAGCATTACCAGGTGCCAGGATGGCGGAGCGGTCTAAGGCGTTGCGTTCAGGTCGCAGTCTCCCCAGGAGGCGTGGGTTCGAATCCCACCTCAGACAGAGCCCATTGAAAGTACCAAGCAATAACCAAGGAAACACGGTCAGGAGAGCATTACCAGTTGCCAGGATGGCGGAGCGGTCTAAGGCTTTGCGTTCAGGTCGCAGTCTCCCCTGGAGGCGTGGGTTCGAATCCCGCCTCAGACAGAGCCCATTGAAAGTACCAAGCAAGAACAAAGCAAACACAGTCAAGATATCATTACCAGATGATAAGATGGCAGAGCGGTCTAAGGCGTTGCGTTCAGGTCGCAGTCTCCCCAGGAGGCGTGGGTTCAAATCCCACCTCAGACAGTGCCCATTGAAAGTACCAAGCAAGAACAAAGCAAACACAGTCAAGAGAGCATTACCAGTTGCCAGCATAGCGGAGCGGTCTAAGGCGTTGCGTCCAGGTCGCAGTCTCCACAGGAGGCGTGGGTTCGAATCCCACCTCAGACAGAGCCCATTGAAAGTACCAAGCAATAACCAAGGAAACACGGTCAAGAGAGCATTACCAGTGGCCAGGATGGCGGAGCGGTCTAAGGCGTTGCGTTCAGGTTGCAGTCTCCCCAGGAGGCGTGGGTTCGAATCCCACCTCAGACAGAGCCCATTGAAAGTACCAAGCAAGAACAAAGCAAACACAGTAAAGAGAGCATTACCAGGTGCCAGGATGGTGGAGCGGTCTAAGGCGTTGCGTTCAGGTTGCAGTCTCCCCTGGAGGCGTGGGTTCGAATCCCACCTCAGACAGAGCCCATTGAAAGTACCAAGCAAGAACAAAGGAAACACAGTCAAGAAAGCATTACCAGTTGCCAGGATGGCGGAGCGGTCTAAGGCGTTGCGTTCAGGTCGCAGTCTCCCCAGGAGGCGTGGGCTCGAATCCCACCTCAGACAGAGCCCATTGAAAGTACCAAGCAAGAACAAAGCAAACACGGTCAAGAGAGCATTACCAGTTGCCAGGATGGCGGAGCGGTCTAAGGCGTTGCGTTCAGGACGCAGTCTCCACAGGAGGCGTGGGTTCGAATCCCACCTCAGACAGAGCCCATTGAAAGTACCAAGCAATAACCAAGGAAACACGGTCAAGAGAGCATTACCAGTTGCCAGGATGGCGGAGCGGTCTAAGGCGTTGCGGTCAGGTCACAGTCTCCCCAGGAGGCGTGGGTTCGAATCCCACCTCAGACAGAGCCCATTGAAATTACCAAGCAAGAACAAAGCAAACACAGTAAAGAGAGCATTACTAGGTGCCAGGATGGCGGAGCGGTCTAAGGCGTTGCGTTCAGGTCGCAGTGTCCCCAGGAGGCGTGGGTTCGAATCCCACCTCAGACAGTGCCCATTGAAAGTACCAAGCAAGAACAAAGCAAACACAGTCAAGAGAGCATTACCAGTTGCCAGGATGGCGGAGCGGTCTAAGGTGTTGCGTTCAGGTCGCAGTCTCCCCAGGAGGCGTGGGTTCGAATCCCACCTCAGACAGAGCCCATTGAAAGTACCAAGCAAGAACAAAGCAAACACATTCAAGAGAGCATTACCAGTTGCCAGGATGGCAGAGCGGTCTAAGGCACTGCGTTCAGGTCGCAGTCTCCCCAGGAGGCGTGGGTTCAAATCCCGCAGCAGACAGAGCCCAATGAAAGTACCAAGCAAGAAGAAAGCAAAGACAGTCAAGAGAGCATTACCAGCTGCAAGGATGGCGGAGCGGTCGAAGGCGTTGCGTTCAGGTCGCAGTCTCCCCAGGAGGCGTGGGTTCGAATCCCACCTCAGACAGAGCCCATTGAAAGTACTAAGCAATGACAAAGGAAACACGGTCAAGAGAGCATTACCAGTTGCCAGGATGGCGGAGCGGTAAGGCGTTGCGTTCAGGTGACAGTCTCCCCAGGAGACGTGGGTTCGAATCCCACCTCAGACAGAGCCCATTGAAAGTACCAAGCAAGAACAAAGCAAACACAGTAAAGAGAGCATTACCAGGTGCCAGGATGGCGGAGCAGTCTAAGGCGTTGCGTTCAGGTCGCAGTCTCCCCTGGAGGCGTGGGTTCGAATCCCACCTCAGACAGAGACCATTGAAAGTACCTAGCAATAACAAAGCAAACACGGTCAAGACAGCATTACCAGTTGCCAGGATGGCGGAGCGGTCTAAGGCCTTGCGTTCAGGACACAGTCTCCACAGGAGGCGTGGGTTCGAATCCCACCTCAGACAGAGCCCATTGAAAGTACCAAGCAATAACCAAGGAAACACGGTCAAGAGAGCATTACCAGTTGCCAGGATGGCGGAGCGGTCAAAGGCGTTGCGGTCAGGTCACAGTACCCCAGGAGGCGTGGGTTCGAATCCCACCTCAGACAGAGCCCATTGAAAGTACCAAGCAAGAACAAAGCAAACACAGTAAAGAGAGCATTACCAGGTGCCAGGATGGCGGAGCGGTCTAAGGCGTTGCGTTCAGGTCGCAGTCTCCCCAGGAGGCGTGGGTTCGAATCCCACCTCAGACAGAGCCCATTGAAAGTACCAAGCAAGAACAAAGGAAACACAGTCAAGAGAGCATTACCAGTTGCCAGGATGGCGGAGCGGTCTAAGGCTTTGCGTTCAGGTCGCAGTCTCCCCTGGAGGCGTGGGTTCGAATCCCGCCTCAGACAGAGCCCATTGAAAGTACCAAGCAAGAACAAAGCAAACACAGTCAAGAGAGCATTACCAGATGATAAGATGGCAGAGCGGTCTAAGGCGTTGCGTTCAGGTCGCAGTCTCCCCAGGAGGCGTGGGTTCAAATCCCACCTCAAGAGAGCATTACCAGCTGCAAGGATGGCGGAGCGGTCGAAGGCGTTGCGTTCAGGTCGCAGTCTCCCCAGGAGGCGTGGGTTCGAATCCCACCTCAGACAGAGCCCATTGAAAGTACCAAGCAATGACAAAGGAAACACGGTCAAGAGAGCATTACCAGTTGCCAGGATGGCGGAGCGGTCTAAGGCGTTGCGTTCAGGTGACAGTCTCCCCAGGAGGCGTGGGTTCGAATCCCACCTCAGACAGAGCCCATTGAAAGTACCAAGCAAGAACAAAGCAAACACAGTAAAGAGAGCATTACCAGGTGCCAGGATGGCGGAGCGGTCTAAGGCGTTGCGTTCAGGTGACAGTCTCCCCAGGAGGCGTGGGTTCGAATCCCACCTCAGACAGAGCCCATTGAAAGTACCTAGCAATAACAAAGCAAACACGGTCAAGAGAGCATTACCAGTTGCCAGGATGGCGGAGCGGTCTAAGGCATTGCGTTCAGGTCGCAGTCTCCCCAGGAGGCGTGGGTTCGAATCCCACCTCAGACAGAGCCCATTGAAAGTACCAAGCAATAACCAAGGAAACACAGACAAGAGAGCATTACCAGTTGCCAGGATGGCAGAGCGGTCTAAGGCGTTGCGGTCAGGTCACAGTCTCCCCAGGAGGCGTGGGTTCGAATCCCACCTCAGACAGAGCCCATTGAAAGTACCAAGCAATAACCAAGGAAACACGGTCAAGAGAGCATTACCAGTGGCCAGGATGGCGGAGCGGTCTAAGGCGTTGCGTTCAGGTTGCAGTCTCCCCAGGAGGCGTGGGTTCGAATCCCACCTCAGACAGAGCCCATTGAAAGTACCAAGCAAGAACAAAGCAAACACAGTAAAGAGAGCATTACCAGGTGCCAGGATGGTGGAGCGGTCTAAGGCGTTGCGTTCAGGTTGCAGTCTCCCCTGGAGGCGTGGGTTCGAATCCCACCTCAGACAGAGCCCATTGAAAGTACCAAGCAAGAACAAAGGAAACACAGTCAAGAAAGCATTACCAGTTGCCAGGATGGCGGAGCGGTCTAAGGCGTTGCGTTCAGGTCGCAGTCTCCCCAGGAGGCGTGGGTTCGAATCCCACCTCAGACAGAGCCCATTGAAAGTACCAAGCAAGAACAAAGCAAACACGGTCAAGAGAGCATTACCAGTTGCCAGGATGGCGGAGCGGTCTAAGGCGTTGCGTTCAGGACGCAGTCTCCACAGGAGGCGTGGGTTCGAATCCCACCTCAGACAGAGCCCATTGAAAGTACCAAGCAATAACCAAGGAAGCACGGTCAAGAGAGCATTACCAGTTGCCAGGATGGCGGAGCGGTCTAAGGCGTTGCGGTCAGGTCACAGTCTCCCCAGGAGGCGTGGGTTCGAATCCCACCTCAGACAGAGCCCATTGAAATTACCAAGCAAGAACAAAGCAAACACAGTAAAGAGAGCATTACTAGGTGCCAGGATGGCGGAGCGGTCTAAGGCGTTGCGTTCAGGTCGCAGTCTCCCCAGGAGGCGTGGGTTCGAATCCCACCTCAGACAGAGCCCATTGAAAGTACCAAGCAAGAACAAAGCAAACACAGTCAAGAGAGCATTACCAGATGATAAGATGGCAGAGCGGTCTAAGGCGTTGCGTTCAGGTCGCAGTCTCCCCAGGAGGCGGGGGTTCAAATCCCACCTCAGACAGTGCCCATTGAAAGTACCAAGCAAGAACAAAGCAAACACAGTCAAGAGAGCATTACCAGTTGCAAGCATAGCGGAGCGGTCTAAGGCGTTGCGTTCAGGTCGCAGTCTCCACAGGAGGCGTGGGTTCGAATCCCACCTCAGACAGAGCCCATTGAAAGTACCAAGCAATAACCAAGGAAACACGGTCAAGAGAGCATTACCAGTTGCGAGGATGGCGGAGCGGTCTAAGGCGTTGCGTTCAGGTCACAGTCTCCCCAGGAGGCGTGGGTTCGAATCCCACCTCAGACAGAGCCCATTGAAAGTACCAAGCAAGAACAAAGCAAACACAGTAAAGAGAGCATTACCAGGTGCCAGGATGGCGGAGCGGTCAAAGGCGTTGCGTTCAGGTCGCAGTCTCCCCAGGAGGCGTGGGTTCAAATCCCACCTCAGACAGTGACCATTGAAAGTACCAAGCAAGAACAAAGCAAACACAGTCAAGAGAGCATTACCAGATGCCAGCATAGCGGAGCGGTCTAAGGCGTTGCGTTCAGGTCGCAGTGTCCCCAGGAGGCGTGGGTTCGAATCCCACCTCAGACAGTGCCCATTGAAAGTACCAAGCAAGAACAAAGCAAACACAGTCAAGAGAGCATTATCAGTTGCCAGGATGGCGGAGCGGTCTAAGGTGTTGCGTTCAGGTCGCAGTCTCCCCAGGAGGCGTGGGTTCGAATCCCACCTCAGACAGAGCCCATTGAAAGTACCAAGCAAGAACAAAGCAAACACATTCAAGAGAGCATTACCAGTTGCCAGGATGGCAGAGCGGTCTAAGGCGCTGCGTTCAGGTCGCAGTCTCCCCAGGAGGCGTGGGTTCAAATCCCGCAGCAGACAGAGCCCAATGAAAGTACCAAGCAAGAAGAAAGCAAAGACAGTCAAGAGAGCATTACCAGCTGCAAGGATGGCGGAGCGGTCGAAGGCGTTGCGTTCATTGTCGCAGTCTCCCCAGGAGGCGTGGGTTCGAATCCCACCTCAGACAGAGCCCATTGAAAGTACCAAGCAATGACAAAGGAAACACGGTCAAGAGAGCATTACCAGTTGCCAGGATGGCGGAGCGGTCTAAGGCGTTGCGTTCAGGTGACAGTACCCCAGGAGGCGTGGGTTCGAATCCCACCTCAGACAGAGCCCATTGAAAGTACCAAGCAAGAACAAAGGAAACACAGTCAAGAAAGCATTACCAGTTGCCAGGATGGCGGAGCGGTCTAAGGCGTTGCGTTCAGGTCGCAGTCTCCCCAGGAGGCGTGGGCTCGAATCCCACCTCAGACAGAGCCCATTGAAAGTACCAAGCAAGAACAAAGCAAACACGGTCAAGAGAGCATTACCAGTTGCCAGGATGGCGGAGCGGTCTAAGGCGTTGCGTTCAGGACGCAGTCTCCACAGGAGGCGTGGGTTCGAATCCCACCTCAGACAGAGCCCATTGAAAGTACCAAGCAATAACCAAGGAAACACGGTCAAGAGAGCATTACCAGTTGCCAGGATGGCGGAGCGGTCTAAGGCGTTGCGGTCAGGTCACAGTCTCCCCAGGAGGCGTGGGTTCGAATCCCACCTCAGACAGAGCCCATTGAAATTACCAAGCAAGAACAAAGCAAACACAGTAAAGAGAGCATTACTAGGTGCCAGGATGGCGGAGCGGTCTAAGGCGTTGCGTTCAGGTCGCAGTGTCCCCAGGAGGCGTGGGTTCGAATCCCACCTCAGACAGTGCCCATTGAAAGTACCAAGCAAGAACAAAGCAAACACAGTCAAGAGAGCATTACCAGTTGCCAGGATGGCGGAGCGGTCTAAGGTGTTGCGTTCAGGTCGCAGTCTCCCCAGGAGGCGTGGGTTCGAATCCCACCTCAGACAGAGCCCATTGAAAGTACCAAGCAAGAACAAAGCAAACACATTCAAGAGAGCATTACCAGTTGCCAGGATGGCAGAGCGGTCTAAGGCACTGCGTTCAGGTCGCAGTCTCCCCAGGAGGCGTGGGTTCAAATCCCGCAGCAGACAGAGCCCAATGAAAGTACCAAGCAAGAAGAAAGCAAAGACAGTCAAGAGAGCATTACCAGCTGCAAGGATGGCGGAGCGGTCGAAGGCGTTGCGTTCAGGTCGCAGTCTCCCCAGGAGGCGTGGGTTCGAATCCCACCTCAGACAGAGCCCATTGAAAGTACTAAGCAATGACAAAGGAAACACGGTCAAGAGAGCATTACCAGTTGCCAGGATGGCGGAGCGGTAAGGCGTTGCGTTCAGGTGACAGTCTCCCCAGGAGACGTGGGTTCGAATCCCACCTCAGACAGAGCCCATTGAAAGTACCAAGCAAGAACAAAGCAAACACAGTAAAGAGAGCATTACCAGGTGCCAGGATGGCGGAGCAGTCTAAGGCGTTGCGTTCAGGTCGCAGTCTCCCCTGGAGGCGTGGGTTCGAATCCCACCTCAGACAGAGACCATTGAAAGTACCTAGCAATAACAAAGCAAACACGGTCAAGACAGCATTACCAGTTGCCAGGATGGCGGAGCGGTCTAAGGCCTTGCGTTCAGGACACAGTCTCCACAGGAGGCGTGGGTTCGAATCCCACCTCAGACAGAGCCCATTGAAAGTACCAAGCAATAACCAAGGAAACACGGTCAAGAGAGCATTACCAGTTGCCAGGATGGCGGAGCGGTCAAAGGCGTTGCGGTCAGGTCACAGTACCCCAGGAGGCGTGGGTTCGAATCCCACCTCAGACAGAGCCCATTGAAAGTACCAAGCAAGAACAAAGCAAACACAGTAAAGAGAGCATTACCAGGTGCCAGGATGGCGGAGCGGTCTAAGGCGTTGCGTTCAGGTCGCAGTCTCCCCAGGAGGCGTGGGTTCGAATCCCACCTCAGACAGAGCCCATTGAAAGTACCAAGCAAGAACAAAGGAAACACAGTCAAGAGAGCATTACCAGTTGCCAGGATGGCGGAGCGGTCTAAGGCTTTGCGTTCAGGTCGCAGTCTCCCCTGGAGGCGTGGGTTCGAATCCCGCCTCAGACAGAGCCCATTGAAAGTACCAAGCAAGAACAAAGCAAACACAGTCAAGAGAGCATTACCAGATGATAAGATGGCAGAGCGGTCTAAGGCGTTGCGTTCAGGTCGCAGTCTCCCCAGGAGGCGTGGGTTCAAATCCCACCTCAAGAGAGCATTACCAGCTGCAAGGATGGCGGAGCGGTCGAAGGCGTTGCGTTCAGGTCGCAGTCTCCCCAGGAGGCGTGGGTTCGAATCCCACCTCAGACAGAGCCCATTGAAAGTACCAAGCAATGACAAAGGAAACACGGTCAAGAGAGCATTACCAGTTGCCAGGATGGCGGAGCGGTCTAAGGCGTTGCGTTCAGGTGACAGTCTCCCCAGGAGGCGTGGGTTCGAATCCCACCTCAGACAGAGCCCATTGAAAGTACCAAGCAAGAACAAAGCAAACACAGTAAAGAGAGCATTACCAGGTGCCAGGATGGCGGAGCGGTCTAAGGCGTTGCGTTCAGGTGACAGTCTCCCCAGGAGGCGTGGGTTCGAATCCCACCTCAGACAGAGCCCATTGAAAGTACCTAGCAATAACAAAGCAAACACGGTCAAGAGAGCATTACCAGTTGCCAGGATGGCGGAGCGGTCTAAGGCATTGCGTTCAGGTCGCAGTCTCCCCAGGAGGCGTGGGTTCGAATCCCACCTCAGACAGAGCCCATTGAAAGTACCAAGCAATAACCAAGGAAACACAGACAAGAGAGCATTACCAGTTGCCAGGATGGCAGAGCGGTCTAAGGCGTTGCGGTCAGGTCACAGTCTCCCCAGGAGGCGTGGGTTCGAATCCCACCTCAGACAGAGCCCATTGAAAGTACCAAGCAATAACCAAGGAAACACGGTCAAGAGAGCATTACCAGTGGCCAGGATGGCGGAGCGGTCTAAGGCGTTGCGTTCAGGTTGCAGTCTCCCCAGGAGGCGTGGGTTCGAATCCCACCTCAGACAGAGCCCATTGAAAGTACCAAGCAAGAACAAAGCAAACACAGTAAAGAGAGCATTACCAGGTGCCAGGATGGTGGAGCGGTCTAAGGCGTTGCGTTCAGGTTGCAGTCTCCCCTGGAGGCGTGGGTTCGAATCCCACCTCAGACAGAGCCCATTGAAAGTACCAAGCAAGAACAAAGGAAACACAGTCAAGAAAGCATTACCAGTTGCCAGGATGGCGGAGCGGTCTAAGGCGTTGCGTTCAGGTCGCAGTCTCCCCAGGAGGCGTGGGTTCGAATCCCACCTCAGACAGAGCCCATTGAAAGTACCAAGCAAGAACAAAGCAAACACGGTCAAGAGAGCATTACCAGTTGCCAGGATGGCGGAGCGGTCTAAGGCGTTGCGTTCAGGACGCAGTCTCCACAGGAGGCGTGGGTTCGAATCCCACCTCAGACAGAGCCCATTGAAAGTACCAAGCAATAACCAAGGAAGCACGGTCAAGAGAGCATTACCAGTTGCCAGGATGGCGGAGCGGTCTAAGGCGTTGCGGTCAGGTCACAGTCTCCCCAGGAGGCGTGGGTTCGAATCCCACCTCAGACAGAGCCCATTGAAATTACCAAGCAAGAACAAAGCAAACACAGTAAAGAGAGCATTACTAGGTGCCAGGATGGCGGAGCGGTCTAAGGCGTTGCGTTCAGGTCGCAGTCTCCCCAGGAGGCGTGGGTTCGAATCCCACCTCAGACAGAGCCCATTGAAAGTACCAAGCAAGAACAAAGCAAACACAGTCAAGAGAGCATTACCAGATGATAAGATGGCAGAGCGGTCTAAGGCGTTGCGTTCAGGTCGCAGTCTCCCCAGGAGGCGGGGGTTCAAATCCCACCTCAGACAGTGCCCATTGAAAGTACCAAGCAAGAACAAAGCAAACACAGTCAAGAGAGCATTACCAGTTGCAAGCATAGCGGAGCGGTCTAAGGCGTTGCGTTCAGGTCGCAGTCTCCACAGGAGGCGTGGGTTCGAATCCCACCTCAGACAGAGCCCATTGAAAGTACCAAGCAATAACCAAGGAAACACGGTCAAGAGAGCATTACCAGTTGCGAGGATGGCGGAGCGGTCTAAGGCGTTGCGTTCAGGTCACAGTCTCCCCAGGAGGCGTGGGTTCGAATCCCACCTCAGACAGAGCCCATTGAAAGTACCAAGCAAGAACAAAGCAAACACAGTAAAGAGAGCATTACCAGGTGCCAGGATGGCGGAGCGGTCAAAGGCGTTGCGTTCAGGTCGCAGTCTCCCCAGGAGGCGTGGGTTCAAATCCCACCTCAGACAGTGACCATTGAAAGTACCAAGCAAGAACAAAGCAAACACAGTCAAGAGAGCATTACCAGATGCCAGCATAGCGGAGCGGTCTAAGGCGTTGCGTTCAGGTCGCAGTGTCCCCAGGAGGCGTGGGTTCGAATCCCACCTCAGACAGTGCCCATTGAAAGTACCAAGCAAGAACAAAGCAAACACAGTCAAGAGAGCATTATCAGTTGCCAGGATGGCGGAGCGGTCTAAGGTGTTGCGTTCAGGTCGCAGTCTCCCCAGGAGGCGTGGGTTCGAATCCCACCTCAGACAGAGCCCATTGAAAGTACCAAGCAAGAACAAAGCAAACACATTCAAGAGAGCATTACCAGTTGCCAGGATGGCAGAGCGGTCTAAGGCGCTGCGTTCAGGTCGCAGTCTCCCCAGGAGGCGTGGGTTCAAATCCCGCAGCAGACAGAGCCCAATGAAAGTACCAAGCAAGAAGAAAGCAAAGACAGTCAAGAGAGCATTACCAGCTGCAAGGATGGCGGAGCGGTCGAAGGCGTTGCGTTCATTGTCGCAGTCTCCCCAGGAGGCGTGGGTTCGAATCCCACCTCAGACAGAGCCCATTGAAAGTACCAAGCAATGACAAAGGAAACACGGTCAAGAGAGCATTACCAGTTGCCAGGATGGCGGAGCGGTCTAAGGCGTTGCGTTCAGGTGACAGTACCCCAGGAGGCGTGGGTTCGAATCCCACCTCAGACAGAGCCCATTGAAAGTACCAAGCAAGAACAAAGCAAACACAGTAAAGAGAGCATTACCAGGTGCCAGGATGGCGGAGCGGTCTAAGGCGTTGCGTTCAGGTCGCAGTCTCCCCAGGAGGCGTGGGTTCGAATCCCAGCTCAGACAGAGCCCATTGAAAGTACCAAGCAAGAACAAAGGAAACACAGTCAAGAAAGCATTACCAGTTGCCAGGATGGCGGAGCGGTCTAAGGCGTTGCGTTCAGGACGCAGTCTCCACAGGAGGCGTGGGTTCGAATCCCACCTCAGACAGAGCCCATTGAAAGTACCAAGCAATAACCAAGGAAACACGGTCAAGAGAGCATTACCAGTTGCCAGGATGGCGGAGCGGTCTAAGGCGTTGCGGTCAGGTCACAGTCTCCCCAGAAGGCGTGGGTTCGAATCCCACCTCAGACAGAGCCCATTGAAAGTACCAAGCAAGAACAAAGCAAACACAGTAAAGAGAGCATTACCAGGTGCCAGGATGGCGGAGCGGTCTAAGGCGTTGCGTTCAGGTCGCAGTCTCCCCAGGAGGCGTGGGTTCGAATCCCACCTCAGACAGAGCCCATTGAAAGTACCAAGCAAGAACAAAGCAAACACGGTCAAGAGAGCATTACCAGTTGCCAGGATGGCGGAGCGGTCTAAGGCGTTGCGTTCAGGTCGCAGTCTCCACAGGAGGCGTGGGTTCGAATCCCACCTCAGACAGAGCCCATTGAAAGTACCAAGCAAGAACAAAGCAAACACAGTCAAGAGATCATTACCAGTTGCCAGGATGGCGGAGCGGTCTAAGGTGTTGCGTTCAGGTCGCAGTCTCCCCAGGAGGCGTGGGTTCGAATCCCACCTCAGACAGAGCCCATTGAAAGTACCAAGCAAGAACAAAGCAAACACATTCAAGAGAGCATTACCAGTTGCCAGGATGGCAGAGCGGTCTAAGGCGCTGCGTTCAGGTCGCAGTCTCCCCAGGAGGCGTGGGTTCAAATCCCGCAGCAGACAGAGCCCAATGAAAGTACCAAGCAAGAAGAAAGCAAAGACAGTCAAGAGAGCATTACCAGCTGCAAGGATGGCGGAGCGGTCGAAGGCGTTGCGTTCATTGTCGCAGTCTCCCCAGGAGGCGTGGGTTCGAATCCCACCTCAGACAGAGCCCATTGAAAGTACCAAGCAAGAACAAAGGAAACACAGTCAAGAAAGCATTACCAGTTGCCAGGATGGCGGAGCGGTCTAAGGCGTTGCGTTCAGGTCGCAGTCTCCCCAGGAGGCGTGGGTTCGAATCCCACCTCAGACAGAGCCCATTGAAAGTACCAAGCAAGAACAAAGCAAACACGGTCAAGAGAGCATTACCAGTTGCCAGGATGGCGGAGCGGTCTAAGGCGTTGCGTTCAGGTCACAGTCTCCCCAGGAGGCGTGGGTTCGAATCCCACCTCAGACAGAGCCCATTGAAAGTACCAAGCAAGAACAAAGGAAACACAGTCAAGAAAGCATTACCAGTTGCCAGGATGGCGGAGCGGTCTAAGGCGTTGCGGTCAGGTCACAGTACCCCAGGAGGCGTGGGTTCGAATCCCACCTCAGACAGAGCCCATTGAAAGTACCAAGCAAGAACAAAGCAAACACAGTTAAAGAGAGCATTACCAGGTGCCAGGATGGCGGAGCGGTCTAAGGCGTTGCGTTCAGGTCGCAGTCTCCCCAGGAGGCGTGGGTTCGAATCCCACCTCAGACAGAGCCCATTGAAAGTACCAAGCAATAACCAAGGAAACACGGTCAAGAGAGCATTACCAGTTGCCAGGATGGCGGAGCGGTCTAAGGCTTTGCGTTCAGGTCGCAGTCTCCCCTGGAGGCGTGGGTTCGAATCCCGCCTCAGACAGAGCCCATTGAAAGTACCAAGCAAGAACAAAGCAAACACAGTCAAGAGATCATTACCAGATGATAAGATGGCAGAGCGGTCTAAGCCGTTGCGTTCAGGTCGCAGTCTCCCCAGGAGGCGTGGGTTCAAATCCCACCTCAGACAGTGCCCATTGAAAGTACCAAGCAAGAACAAAGCAAACACAGTCAAGAGAGCATTACCAGTTGCCAGCATAGCGGAGCGGTCTAAGGCGTTGCGTCCAGGTCGCAGTCTCCACAGGAGGCGTGGGTTCGAATCCCACCTCAGACAGAGCCCATTGAAAGTACCAAGCAATAACCAAGGAAACACGGTCAAGAGAGCATTACCAGTGGCCAGGATGGCGGAGCGGTCTAAGGCGTTGCGTTCAGGTTGCAGTCTCCCCAGGAGGCGTGGGTTCGAATCCCACCTCAGACAGAGCCCATTGAAAGTACCAAGCAAGAACAAAGCAAACACAGTAAAGAGAGCATTACCAGGTGCCAGGATGGTGGAGCGGTCTAAGGCGTTGCGTTCAGGTTGCAGTCTCCCCTGGAGGCGTGGGTTCGAATCCCACCTCAGACAGAGCCCATTGAAAGTACCAAGCAAGAACAAAGGAAACACAGTCAAGAAAGCATTACCAGTTGCCAGGATGGCGGAGCGGTCTAAGGCGTTGCGTTCAGGTCGCAGTCTCCCCAGGAGGCGTGGGCTCGAATCCCACCTCAGACAGAGCCCATTGAAAGTACCAAGCAAGAACAAAGCAAACACGGTCAAGAGAGCATTACCAGTTGCCAGGATGGCGGAGCGGTCTAAGGCGTTGCGTTCAGGACGCAGTCTCCACAGGAGGCGTGGGTTCGAATCCCACCTCAGACAGAGCCCATTGAAAGTACCAAGCAATAACCAAGGAAACACGGTCAAGAGAGCATTACCAGTTGCCAGGATGGCGGAGCGGTCTAAGGCGTTGCGGTCAGGTCACAGTCTCCCCAGGAGGCGTGGGTTCGAATCCCACCTCAGACAGAGCCCATTGAAATTACCAAGCAAGAACAAAGCAAACACAGTAAAGAGAGCATTACTAGGTGCCAGGATGGCGGAGCGGTCTAAGGCGTTGCGTTCAGGTCGCAGTGTCCCCAGGAGGCGTGGGTTCGAATCCCACCTCAGACAGTGCCCATTGAAAGTACCAAGCAAGAACAAAGCAAACACAGTCAAGAGAGCATTACCAGTTGCCAGGATGGCGGAGCGGTCTAAGGTGTTGCGTTCAGGTCGCAGTCTCCCCAGGAGGCGTGGGTTCGAATCCCACCTCAGACAGAGCCCATTGAAAGTACCAAGCAAGAACAAAGCAAACACATTCAAGAGAGCATTACCAGTTGCCAGGATGGCAGAGCGGTCTAAGGCACTGCGTTCAGGTCGCAGTCTCCCCAGGAGGCGTGGGTTCAAATCCCGCAGCAGACAGAGCCCAATGAAAGTACCAAGCAAGAAGAAAGCAAAGACAGTCAAGAGAGCATTACCAGCTGCAAGGATGGCGGAGCGGTCGAAGGCGTTGCGTTCAGGTCGCAGTCTCCCCAGGAGGCGTGGGTTCGAATCCCACCTCAGACAGAGCCCATTGAAAGTACTAAGCAATGACAAAGGAAACACGGTCAAGAGAGCATTACCAGTTGCCAGGATGGCGGAGCGGTAAGGCGTTGCGTTCAGGTGACAGTCTCCCCAGGAGACGTGGGTTCGAATCCCACCTCAGACAGAGCCCATTGAAAGTACCAAGCAAGAACAAAGCAAACACAGTAAAGAGAGCATTACCAGGTGCCAGGATGGCGGAGCAGTCTAAGGCGTTGCGTTCAGGTCGCAGTCTCCCCTGGAGGCGTGGGTTCGAATCCCACCTCAGACAGAGACCATTGAAAGTACCTAGCAATAACAAAGCAAACACGGTCAAGAGAGCATTACCAGTTGCCAGGATGGCGGAGCGGTCTAAGGCCTTGCGTTCAGGACACAGTCTCCACAGGAGGCGTGGGTTCGAATCCCACCTCAGACAGAGCCCATTGAAAGTACCAAGCAATAACCAAGGAAACACGGTCAAGAGAGCATTACCAGTTGCCAGGATGGCGGAGCGGTCTAAGGCGTTGCGGTCAGGTCACAGTACCCCAGGAGGCGTGGGTTCGAATCCCACCTCAGACAGAGCCCATTGAAAGTACCAAGCAAGAACAAAGCAAACACAGTAAAGAGAGCATTACCAGGTGCCAGGATGGCGGAGCGGTCTAAGGCGTTGCGTTCAGGTCGCAGTCTCCCCAGGAGGCGTGGGTTCGAATCCCACCTCAGACAGAGCCCATTGAAAGTACCAAGCAAGAACAAAGGAAACACAGTCAAGAGAGCATTACCAGTTGCCAGGATGGCGGAGCGGTCTAAGGCTTTGCGTTCAGGTCGCAGTCTCCCCTGGAGGCGTGGGTTCGAATCCCGCCTCAGACAGAGCCCATTGAAAGTACCAAGCAAGAACAAAGCAAACACAGTCAAGAGAGCATTACCAGATGATAAGATGGCAGAGCGGTCTAAGGCGTTGCGTTCAGGTCGCAGTCTCCCCAGGAGGCGTGGGTTCAAATCCCACCTCAAGAGAGCATTACCAGCTGCAAGGATGGCGGAGCGGTCGAAGGCGTTGCGTTCAGGTCGCAGTCTCCCCAGGAGGCGTGGGTTCGAATCCCACCTCAGACAGAGCCCATTGAAAGTACCAAGCAATGACAAAGGAAACACGGTCAAGAGAGCATTACCAGTTGCCAGGATGGCGGAGCGGTCTAAGGCGTTGCGTTCAGGTGACAGTCTCCCCAGGAGGCGTGGGTTCGAATCCCACCTCAGACAGAGCCCATTGAAAGTACCAAGCAAGAACAAAGCAAACACAGTAAAGAGAGCATTACCAGGTGCCAGGATGGCGGAGCGGTCTAAGGCGTTGCGTTCAGGTGACAGTCTCCCCAGGAGGCGTGGGTTCGAATCCCACCTCAGACAGAGCCCATTGAAAGTACCTAGCAATAACAAAGCAAACACGGTCAAGAGAGCATTACCAGTTGCCAGGATGGCGGAGCGGTCTAAGGCATTGCGTTCAGGTCGCAGTCTCCCCAGGAGGCGTGGGTTCGAATCCCACCTCAGACAGAGCCCATTGAAAGTACCAAGCAATAACCAAGGAAACACAGACAAGAGAGCATTACCAGTTGCCAGGATGGCAGAGCGGTCTAAGGCGTTGCGGTCAGGTCACAGTCTCCCCAGGAGGCGTGGGTTCGAATCCCACCTCAGACAGAGCCCATTGAAAGTACCAAGCAAGAACAAAGGAAACACAGTCAAGAAAGCATTACCAGTTGCCAGGATGGCGGAGCGGTCTAAGGCGTTGCGTTCAGGTCGCAGTCTCCCCAGGAGGCGTGGGTTCGAATCCCACCTCAGACAGAGCCCATTGAAAGTACCAAGCAAGAAGAAAGCAAACACAGTCAAGAGAGCATTACCAGCTGCAAGGACGGCGGAGCGGTCTTCGGCGTTGCGTTCAGGTCGCAGTCTCCCCAGGAGGCGTGGGTTCGAATCCCACCTCAGACAGAGCCCATTGAAAGTACCAAGCAAGAAGAAAGCAAACACAGTCAAGAGAGCATTACCAGCTGCCAGGATGGCGGAGCGGTCTAAGGCGTTGCGTTCAGGTCGCAGTCTCCCCTGGAGGCGTGGGTTCGAATCCCACCTCAGACAGAGCCCGTTGAAAGTACCAAGCAATAACAAAGCAAACACAGTCAAGAGAGCATTACCAGCTGCCAGGATGGCAGAGCGGTCGAAGGCGTTGCGTTCAGGTCACAGTCTCCCCAGGAGGCGTGGGTTCGAATCCCACCTCAGACAGAGCCCATTGAAAGTACCAAGCAAGAACAAAGCAAACACAGTAAAGAGAGCATTACCAGGTGCCAGGATGGCGGAGCGGTCTAAGGCGTTGCGTTCAGGTCGCAGTCTCCCCAGGAGGCGTGGGTTCGAATCCCACCTCAGACAGAGCCCATTGAAAGTACCAAGCAAGAACAAAGCAAACACAGTCAAGAGAGCATTACCAGATGATAAGATGGCAGAGCGGTCTAAGGCGTTGCGTTCAGGTCGCAGTCTCCCCAGGAGGCGTGGGTTCAAATCCCACCTCAGACAGTGACCATTGAAAGTACCAAGCAAGAACAAAGCAAACACAATCAAGAGAGCATTACCAGATGCCAGCATAGCGGAGCGGTCTAAGGTGTTGCGCTCAGGTCGCAGTCTCCCCAGGAGGCGTGGGTTCGAATCCCACCTCAGACAGAGCCCATTGAAAGTACCAAGCAAGAACAAAGCAAACACATTCAAGAGAGCATTACCAGTTGCCAGGATTGCAGTGCGGTCTAAGGCGCTGCGTTCAGGTCGCCGTCTCCCCAGCAGGCGTGGGTTCAAATCCCGCAGGAGACAGAGCCCAATGAAAGTACCAAGAGAGAAGAAAGCAAAGACAGTCAAGAGAGCATTACCAGCTGCAAGGATGGCGGAGCGGTCGAAGGCGTTGCGTTCAGGTCGCAGTCTCCCCAGGAGGCGTGGGTTCGAATCCCACCTCAGACAGAGCCCATTGAAAGTACCAAGCAATGACAAAGGAAACACGGTCAAGAGAGCATTACCAGTTGCCAGGATGGCGGAGCGGTCTAAGGCGTTGCGTTCAGGTGACAGTCTCCCCAGGAGGCGTGGGTTCGAATCCCACCTCAGACAGAGCCCATTGAAAGTACCAAGCAAGAACAAAGCAAACACAGTAAAGAGAGCATTACCAGGTGCCAGGATGGCGGAGCGGTCTCAGGCGTTGCGTTCAGGTGACAGTCTCCCCAGGAGGCGTGGGTTCGAATCCCACCTCAGACAGAGCCCATTGAAAGTACCTAGCAATAACAAAGCAAACACGGTCAAGAGAGCATTACCAGTTGCCAGGATGGCGGAGCGGTCTAAGGCATTGCGTTCAGGTCGCAGTCTCCCCAGGAGGCGTGGGTTCGAATCCCACCTCAGACAGAGCCCATTGAAAGTACCAAGCAATAACCAAGGAAACACGGTCAAGAGAGCATTACCAGTTGCCAGGATGGCAGAGCGGTCTAAGGCGTTGCGGTCAGGTCACAGTCTCCCCAGGAGGCGTGGGTTCGAATCCCACCTCAGACAGAGCCCATTGAAAGTACCAAGCAAGAACAAAGGAAACACAGTCAAGAAAGCATTACCAGTTGCCAGGATGGCGGAGCGGTCTAAGGCGTTGCGTTCAGGTCGCAGTCTCCCCAGGAGGCGTGGGTTCGAATCCCACCTCAGACAGAGCCCATTGAAAGTACCAAGCAAGAAGAAAGCAAACACAGTCAAGAGAGCATTACCAGCTGCAAGGACGGCGGAGCGGTCTTCGGCGTTGCGTTCAGGTCGCAGTCTCCCCAGGAGGCGTGGGTTCGAATCCCACCTCAGACAGAGCCCATTTAAAGTACCAAGCAAGAAGAAAGCAAACACAGTCAAGAGAGCATTACCAGCTGCCAGGATGGCGGAGCGGTCTAAGGCGTTGCGTTCAGGTCGCAGTCTCCCCTGGAGGCGTGGGTTCGAATCCCACCTCAGACAGAGCCCGTTGAAAGTACCAAGCAATAACAAAGCAAACACAGTCAAGAGAGCATTACCAGCTGCCAGGATGGCAGAGCGGTCGAAGGCGTTGCGTTCAGGTCACAGTCTCCCCAGGAGGCGTGGGTTCGAATCCCACCTCAGACAGAGCCCATTGAAAGTACCAAGCAAGAACAAAGCAAAAACAGTAAAGAGAGCATTACCAGGTGCCAGGATGGCGGAGCGGTCTAAGGCGTTGCGTTCAGGTCGCAGTCTCCCCAGGAGGCGTGGGTTCGAATCCCACCTCAGACAGAGCCCATTGAAAGTACCAAGCAAGAACAAAGCAAACACAGTCAAGAGAGCATTACCAGCTGCAAGGATGGCAGAGCGGTCTTAGGCGTTGCGTACAGGTCGCAGTCTCCCCAGGAGGCGTGGGTTCAAATCCCACCTCAGACAGAGCCCATTGAAAGTACCAAGCAAGAACAAAGCAAACACAGTCAAGAGAGCATTACCAGTTTCAAGCATAGCGGAGCGGTCTAAGGCGTTGCGTTCAGGTCACAGTCTCCCCAGGAGGCGTGGGTTCGAATCCCACCTCAGACAGAGCCCATTGAAAGTACCAAGCAAGAACAAAGGAAACACAGTCAAGAAAGCATTACCAGTTGCCAGGATGGCGGAGCGGTCTAAGGCGTTGCGTTCAGGTCGCAGTCTCCCTAGGAGGCGTGGGTTCGAATCCCACCTCAGACAGAGCCCATTGAAAGTACCAAGCAAGAACAAAGCAAACACAGTCAAGAGAGCATTACCAGATGATAAGATGGCAGAGCGGTCTAAGGCGTTGCGTTCAGGTCGCAGTCTCCCCAGGAGGCGTGGGTTCGAATCCCACCTCAGACAGAGCCCATTGAAAGTACCAAGCAAGAACAAAGCAAACACAGTCAAGAGAGCATTACCAGTTGCCAGGATGGCAGAGCGGTCTAAGGCGTTGCGTTCAGGTCGCAGTCTCCCTAGGAGGCGTGGGTTCGAATCCCACCTCAGACAGAGCCCATTGAAAGTACCAAGCAAGAACAAAGCAAACACAGTCAAGAGAGCATTACCAGATGATAAGATGGCAGAGCGGTCTAAGGCGTTGCGTTCAGGTCGCAGTGTCCCCAGGAGGCGTGGGTTCGAATCCCACCTCAGACAGTGCCCATTGAAAGTACCAAGCAAGAACAAAGCAAACACAGTCAAGAGATCATTACCAGTTGCCAGGATGGCGGAGCGGTCTAAGGTGTTGCGTTCAGGTCGCAGTCTCGCCAGGAGGCGTGGGTTCGAATCCCACCTCAGACAGAGCCCATTGAAAGTACCAAGCAAGAACAAAGCAAACACATTCAAGAGA
This sequence comes from Idiotropiscis lumnitzeri, assembly GCF_059441095.1. Classification (NCBI taxonomy): domain Eukaryota; kingdom Metazoa; phylum Chordata; class Actinopteri; order Syngnathiformes; family Syngnathidae; genus Idiotropiscis; species Idiotropiscis lumnitzeri. Next base: position 2,390,736 of record NW_028283566.1, read on the forward strand.
GCATTACCAGTTGCCAGGATGGCAGAGCGGTCTAAGGCGTTGCGTTCAGGTCGCAGTCACCCCTGGAGGCGTGGGTTCGAATCCCGCCTCAGACAGAGCCCATTGAAAGTACCAAGCAAGAAGAAAGCAAACACAGTCAAGAGAGCATTACCAGTTGCCAGGATGGCAGAGCGGTCTAAGGCGTTGCGTTCAGGTCGCAGTCTCCCCTGGTGGCGTGGGTTCGAATCCCGCCTCAGACAGAGCCCATTGAAAGTACCAAGCAAGAACAAAGCAAACACAGTCAAGAGAGCATTACCAGTTGCCAGGATGGCAGAGCGGTCTAAGGCGCTGCGTTCAGGTCGCAGTCTCCCCAGGAGGCGTGGGTTCGAATCCCGCCTCAGACAGAGCCCATTGAAAGTACCAAGCAAGAACAAAGTAAACACAGTCAAGAGAGCATTACCAGTTGCCAGGATGGCGGAGCGGTATAAGGCGTTGCGTTCAGGTCGCAGTCTCTCCAGGAGGCGTGGGTTCGAATCCCGCCTCAGACAGAGCCCATTGAAAGTACCAAGCAATAACCAAGGAAACACGGTCAAGAGAGCATTACCAGTTGCCAGGATGGCGGAGCGGTCTAAGGCGTTGCGTTCAGGTCACAGTCTCCCCAGGAGGCGTGGGTTCGAATCCCACCTCAGACAGAGCCCATTGAAAGTACCAAGCAAGAACAAAGCAAACACAGTCAAGAGAGCATTACCAGATGATAAGATGGCAGAGCGGTCTAAGGCGTTGCGTTCAGGTCGCAGTCTCCCCAGGAGGCGTGGGTTCGAATCCCACCTCAGACAGAGCCCATTGAAAGTACCAAGCAAGAACAAAGCAAACACAGTCAAGAGAGCATTACCAGTTGCCAGGATGGCAGAGCGGTCTAAGGCGTTGCGTTCAGGTCGCAGTCTCCCTAGGAGGCGTGGGTTCGAATCCCACCTCAGACAGAGCCCATTGAAAGTACCAAGCAAGAACAAAGCAAACACAGTCAAGAGAGCATTACCAGATGATAAGATGGCAGAGCGGTCTAAGGCGTTGCGTTCAGGTCGCAGTGTCCCCAGGAGGCGTGGGTTCGAATCCCACCTCAGACAGTGCCCATTGAAAGTACCAAGCAAGAACAAAGCAAACACAGTCAAGAGATCATTACCAGTTGCCAGGATGGCGGAGCGGTCTAAGGTGTTGCGTTCAGGTCGCAGTCTCGCCAGGAGGCGTGGGTTCGAATCCCACCTCAGACAGAGCCCATTGAAAGTACCAAGCAAGAACAAAGCAAACACATTCAAGAGAGCATTACCAGTTGCCAGGATGGCAGAGCGGTCTAAGGCGTTGCGTTCAGGTCGCAGTCACCCCTGGAGGCGTGGGTTCGAATCCCGCCTCAGACAGAGCCCATTGAAAGTACCAAGCAAGAAGAAAGCAAACACAGTCAAGAGAGCATTACCAGTTGCCAGGATGGCAGAGCGGTCTAAGGCGTTGCGTTCAGGTCGCAGTCTCCCCTGGTGGCGTGGGTTCGAATCCCGCCTCAGACAGAGCCCATTGAAAGTACCAAGCAAGAACAAAGCAAACACAGTCAAGAGAGCATTACCAGTTGCCAGGATGGCAGAGCGGTCTAAGGCGCTGCGTTCAGGTCGCAGTCTCCCCAGGAGGCGTGGGTTCGAATCCCGCCTCAGACAGAGCCCATTGAAAGTACCAAGCAAGAACAAAGTAAACACAGTCAAGAGAGCATTACCAGTTGCCAGGATGGCGGAGCGGTATAAGGCGTTGCGTTCAGGTCGCAGTCTCTCCAGGAGGCGTGGGTTCGAATCCCGCCTCAGACAGAGCCCATTGAAAGTACCAAGCAATAACCAAGGAAACACGGTCAAGAGAGCATTACCAGTTGCCAGGATGGCGGAGCGGTCTAAGGCGTTGCGTTCAGGTCACAGTCTCCCCAGGAGGCGTGGGTTCGAATCCCACCTCAGACAGAGCCCATTGAAAGTACCAAGCAAGAACAAAGCAAACACAGTAAAGAGAGCATTACCAGGTGCCAGGATGGCGGAGCGGTCTAAGGCGTTGCGTTCAGGTCGCAGTCTCCCCAGGAGGCGTGGGTTCGAATCCCACCTCTGACAGAGCCCATTGAAAGTACCAAGCAAGAACAAAGGAAACACAGTCAAGAAAGCATTACCAGTTGCCAGGATGGCGGAGCGGTCTAAGGCGTTGCGTTCAGGTCGCAGTCTCCCCAGGAGGCGTGGGTTCGAATCCCACCTCAGACAGAGCCCATTGAAAGTACCAAGCAAGAACAAAGCAAACACAGTCAAGAGAGCATTACCAGATAATAAGATGGCAGAGCGGTCTAAGGCGTTGCGTTCAGGTCGCAGTCTCCCCAGGAGGCGTGGGTTCAAATCCCACCTCAGACAGTGACCATTGAAAGTACCAAGCAAGAACAAAGCAAACACAGTCAAGAGAGCATTACCAGATGCCAGCATAGCGGAGCGGTCTAAGGCGTTGCGTTCAGGTCGCAGTGTCCCCAGGAGGCGTGGGTTCGAATCCCACCTCAGACAGTGCCCATTGAAAGTACCAAGCAAGAACAAAGCAAACACAGTCAAGAGAGCATTACCAGTTGCCAGGATGGCGGAGCGGTCTAAGGTGTTGCGTTCAGGTCGCAGTCTCCCCAGGAGGCGTGGGTTCGAATCCCACCTCAGACAGAGCCCATTGAAAGTACCAAGCAAGAACAAAGCAAACACATTCAAGAGAGCATTACCAGTTGCCAGGATGGCAGAGCGGTCTAAGGCGCTGCGTTCAGGTCGCAGTCTCCCCAGGAGGCGTGGGTTCAAATCCCGCAGCAGACAGAGCCCAATGAAAGTACCAAGCAAGAAGAAAGCAAAGACAGTCAAGAGAGCATTACCAGCTGCAAGGATGGCGGAGCGGTCGAAGGCGTTGCGTTCATTGTCGCAGTCTCCCCAGGAGGCGTGGGTTCGAATCCCACCTCAGACAGAGCCCATTGAAAGTACCAAGCAATGACAAAGGAAACACGGTCAAGAGAGCATTACCAGTTGCCAGGATGGCGGAGCGGTCTAAGGCGTTGCGTTCAGGTGACAGTACCCCAGGAGGCGTGGGTTCGAATCCCACCTCAGACAGAGCCCATTGAAAGTACCAAGCAAGAACAAAGCAAACACAGTAAAGAGAGCATTACCAGGTGCCAGGATGGCGGAGCGGTCTAAGGCGTTGCGTTCAGGTCGCAGTCTCCCCAGGAGGCGTGGGTTCGAATCCCAGCTCAGACAGAGCCCATTGAAAGTACCAAGCAAGAACAAAGGAAACACAGTCAAGAAAGCATTACCAGTTGCCAGGATGGCGGAGCGGTCTAAGGCGTTGCGTTCAGGACGCAGTCTCCACAGGAGGCGTGGGTTCGAATCCCACCTCAGACAGAGCCCATTGAAAGTACCAAGCAATAACCAAGGAAACACGGTCAAGAGAGCATTACCAGTTGCCAGGATGGCGGAGCGGTCTAAGGCGTTGCGGTCAGGTCACAGTCTCCCCAGAAGGCGTGGGTTCGAATCCCACCTCAGACAGAGCCCATTGAAAGTACCAAGCAAGAACAAAGCAAACACAGTAAAGAGAGCATTACCAGGTGCCAGGATGGCGGAGCGGTCTAAGGCGTTGCGTTCAGGTCGCAGTCTCCCCAGGAGGCGTGGGTTCGAATCCCACCTCAGACAGAGCCCATTGAAAGTACCAAGCAAGAACAAAGCAAACACGGTCAAGAGAGCATTACCAGTTGCCAGGATGGCGGAGCGGTCTAAGGCGTTGCGTTCAGGTCGCAGTCTCCACAGGAGGCGTGGGTTCGAATCCCACCTCAGACAGAGCCCATTGAAAGTACCAAGCAAGAACAAAGCAAACACAGTCAAGAGAGCATTACCAGTTGCCAGGATGGCGGAGCGGTCTAAGGCGTTGCGTTCAGGTCGCAGTGTCCCCAGGAGGCGTGGGTTCGAATCCCACCTCAGACAGTGCCCATTGAAAGTACCAAGCAAGAACAAAGCAAACACAGTCAAGAGATCATTACCAGTTGCCAGGATGGCGGAGCGGTCTAAGGTGTTGCGTTCAGGTCGCAGTCTCGCCAGGAGGCGTGGGTTCGAATCCCACCTCAGACAGAGCCCATTGAAAGTACCAAGCAAGAACAAAGCAAACACATTCAAGAGAGCATTACCAGTTGCCAGGATGGCAGAGCGGTCTAAGGCGTTGCGTTCAGGTCGCAGTCACCCCTGGAGGCGTGGGTTCGAATCCCGCCTCAGACAGAGCCCATTGAAAGTACCAAGCAAGAAGAAAGCAAACACAGTCAAGAGAGCATTACCAGTTGCCAGGATGGCAGAGCGGTCTAAGGCGTTGCGTTCAGGTCGCAGTCTCCCCTGGTGGCGTGGGTTCGAATCCCGCCTCAGACAGAGCCCATTGAAAGTACCAAGCAAGAACAAAGCAAACACAGTCAAGAGAGCATTACCAGTTGCCAGGATGGCAGAGCGGTCTAAGGCGCTGCGTTCAGGTCGCAGTCTCCCCAGGAGGCGTGGGTTCGAATCCCGCCTCAGACAGAGCCCATTGAAAGTACCAAGCAAGAACAAAGTAAACACAGTCAAGAGAGCATTACCAGTTGCCAGGATGGCGGAGCGGTATAAGGCGTTGCGTTCAGGTCGCAGTCTCTCCAGGAGGCGTGGGTTCGAATCCCGCCTCAGACAGAGCCCATTGAAAGTACCAAGCAATAACCAAGGAAACACGGTCAAGAGAGCATTACCAGTTGCCAGGATGGCGGAGCGGTCTAAGGCGTTGCGTTCAGGTCACAGTCTCCCCAGGAGGCGTGGGTTCGAATCCCACCTCAGACAGAGCCCATTGAAAGTACCAAGCAAGAACAAAGCAAACACAGTAAAGAGAGCATTACCAGGTGCCAGGATGGCGGAGCGGTCTAAGGCGTTGCGTTCAGGTCGCAGTCTCCCCAGGAGGCGTGGGTTCGAATCCCACCTCTGACAGAGCCCATTGAAAGTACCAAGCAAGAACAAAGGAAACACAGTCAAGAAAGCATTACCAGTTGCCAGGATGGCGGAGCGGTCTAAGGCGTTGCGTTCAGGTCGCAGTCTCCCCAGGAGGCGTGGGTTCGAATCCCACCTCAGACAGAGCCCATTGAAAGTACCAAGCAAGAACAAAGCAAACACAGTCAAGAGAGCATTACCAGATGATAAGATGGCAGAGCGGTCTAAGGCGTTGCGTTCAGGTCGCAGTCTCCCCAGGAGGCGTGGGTTCAAATCCCACCTCAGACAGTGACCATTGAAAGTACCAAGCAAGAACAAAGCAAACACAGTCAAGAGAGCATTACCAGATGCCAGCATAGCGGAGCGGTCTAAGGCGTTGCGTTCAGGTCGCAGTGTCCCCAGGAGGCGTGGGTTCGAATCCCACCTCAGACAGTGCCCATTGAAAGTACCAAGCAAGAACAAAGCAAACACAGTCAAGAGAGCATTACCAGTTGCCAGGATGGCGGAGCGGTCTAAGGTGTTGCGTTCAGGTCGCAGTCTCCCCAGGAGGCGTGGGTTCGAATCCCACCTCAGACAGAGCCCATTGAAAGTACCAAGCAAGAACAAAGCAAACACATTCAAGAGAGCATTACCAGTTGCCAGGATGGCAGAGCGGTCTAAGGCGCTGCGTTCAGGTCGCAGTCTCCCCAGGAGGCGTGGGTTCAAATCCCGCAGCAGACAGAGCCCAATGAAAGTACCAAGCAAGAAGAAAGCAAAGACAGTCAAGAGAGCATTACCAGCTGCAAGGATGGCGGAGCGGTCGAAGGCGTTGCGTTCATTGTCGCAGTCTCCCCAGGAGGCGTGGGTTCGAATCCCACCTCAGACAGAGCCCATTGAAAGTACCAAGCAATGACAAAGGAAACACGGTCAAGAGAGCATTACCAGTTGCCAGGATGGCGGAGCGGTCTAAGGCGTTGCGTTCAGGTGACAGTACCCCAGGAGGCGTGGGTTCGAATCCCACCTCAGACAGAGCCCATTGAAAGTACCAAGCAAGAACAAAGCAAACACAGTAAAGAGAGCATTACCAGGTGCCAGGATGGCGGAGCGGTCTAAGGCGTTGCGTTCAGGTCGCAGTCTCCCCAGGAGGCGTGGGTTCGAATCCCAGCTCAGACAGAGCCCATTGAAAGTACCAAGCAAGAACAAAGGAAACACAGTCAAGAAAGCATTACCAGTTGCCAGGATGGCGGAGCGGTCTAAGGCGTTGCGTTCAGGACGCAGTCTCCACAGGAGGCGTGGGTTCGAATCCCACCTCAGACAGAGCCCATTGAAAGTACCAAGCAATAACCAAGGAAACACGGTCAAGAGAGCATTACCAGTTGCCAGGATGGCGGAGCGGTCTAAGGCGTTGCGGTCAGGTCACAGTCTCCCCAGAAGGCGTGGGTTCGAATCCCACCTCAGACAGAGCCCATTGAAAGTACCAAGCAAGAACAAAGCAAACACAGTAAAGAGAGCATTACCAGGTGCCAGGATGGCGGAGCGGTCTAAGGCGTTGCGTTCAGGTCGCAGTCTCCCCAGGAGGCGTGGGTTCGAATCCCACCTCAGACAGAGCCCATTGAAAGTACCAAGCAAGAACAAAGCAAACACGGTCAAGAGAGCATTACCAGTTGCCAGGATGGCGGAGCGGTCTAAGGCGTTGCGTTCAGGTCGCAGTCTCCACAGGAGGCGTGGGTTCGAATCCCACCTCAGACAGAGCCCATTGAAAGTACCAAGCAAGAACAAAGCAAACACAGTCAAGAGAGCATTACCAGTTGCCAGGATGGCGGAGCGGTCTAAGGTGTTGCGTTCAGGTCGCAGTCTCCCCAGGAGGCGTGGGTTCGAATCCCACCTCAGACAGAGCCCATTGAAAGTACCAAGCAAGAACAAAGCAAACACATTCAAGAGAGCATTACCAGTTGCCAGGATGGCAGAGCGGTCTAAGGCGCTGCGTTCAGGTCGCAGTCTCCCCAGGAGGCGTGGGTTCAAATCCCGCAGCAGACAGAGCCCAATGAAAGTACCAAGCAAGAAGAAAGCAAAGACAGTCAAGAGAGCATTACCAGCTGCAAGGATGGCGGAGCGGTCGAAGGCGTTGCGTTCATTGTCGCAGTCTCCCCAGGAGGCGTGGGTTCGAATCCCACCTCAGACAGAGCCCATTGAAAGTACCAAGCAAGAACAAAGGAAACACAGTCAAGAAAGCATTACCAGTTGCCAGGATGGCGGAGCGGTCTAAGGCGTTGCGTTCAGGTCGCAGTCTCCCCAGGAGGCGTGGGTTCGAATCCCACCTCAGACAGAGCCCATTGAAAGTACCAAGCAAGAACAAAGCAAACACGGTCAAGAGAGCATTACCAGTTGCCAGGATGGCGGAGCGGTCTAAGGCGTTGCGTTCAGGTCACAGTCTCCCCAGGAGGCGTGGGTTCGAATCCCACCTCAGACAGAGCCCATTGAAAGTACCAAGCAAGAACAAAGGAAACACAGTCAAGAAAGCATTACCAGTTGCCAGGATGGCGGAGCGGTCTAAGGCGTTGCGGTCAGGTCACAGTACCCCAGGAGGCGTGGGTTCGAATCCCACCTCAGACAGAGCCCATTGAAAGTACCAAGCAATAACCAAGGAAACACGGTCAAGAGAGCATTACCAGTGGCCAGGATGGCGGAGCGGTCTAAGGCGTTGCGTTCAGGTTGCAGTCTCCCCAGGAGGCGTGGGTTCGAATCCCACCTCAGACAGAGCCCATTGAAAGTACCAAGCAAGAACAAAGCAAACACAGTAAAGAGAGCATTACCAGGTGCCAGGATGGTGGAGCGGTCTAAGGCGTTGCGTTCAGGTTGCAGTCTCCCCTGGAGGCGTGGGTTCGAATCCCACCTCAGACAGAGCCCATTGAAAGTACCAAGCAAGAACAAAGGAAACACAGTCAAGAAAGCATTACCAGTTGCCAGGATGGCGGAGCGGTCTAAGGCGTTGCGTTCAGGTCGCAGTCTCCCCAGGAGGCGTGGGCTCGAATCCCACCTCAGACAGAGCCCATTGAAAGTACCAAGCAAGAACAAAGCAAACACGGTCAAGAGAGCATTACCAGTTGCCAGGATGGCGGAGCGGTCTAAGGCGTTGCGTTCAGGACGCAGTCTCCACAGGAGGCGTGGGTTCGAATCCCACCTCAGACAGAGCCCATTGAAAGTACCAAGCAATAACCAAGGAAACACGGTCAAGAGAGCATTACCAGTTGCCAGGATGGCGGAGCGGTCTAAGGCGTTGCGGTCAGGTCACAGTCTCCCCAGAAGGCGTGGGTTCGAATCCCACCTCAGACAGAGCCCATTGAAAGTACCAAGCAAGAACAAAGCAAACACAGTAAAGAGAGCATTACCAGGTGCCAGGATGGCGGAGCGGTCTAAGGCGTTGCGTTCAGGTCGCAGTCTCCCCAGGAGGCGTGGGTTCGAATCCCACCTCAGACAGAGCCCATTGAAAGTACCAAGCAAGAACAAAGCAAACACGGTCAAGAGAGCATTACCAGTTGCCAGGATGGCGGAGCGGTCTAAGGCGTTGCGTTCAGGTCGCAGTCTCCACAGGAGGCGTGGGTTCGAATCCCACCTCAGACAGAGCCCATTGAAAGTACCAAGCAAGAACAAAGCAAACACAGTCAAGAGAGCATTACCAGTTGCCAGGATGGCGGAGCGGTCTAAGGTGTTGCGTTCAGGTCGCAGTCTCCCCAGGAGGCGTGGGTTCGAATCCCACCTCAGACAGAGCCCATTGAAAGTACCAAGCAAGAACAAAGCAAACACATTCAAGAGAGCATTACCAGTTGCCAGGATGGCAGAGCGGTCTAAGGCGCTGCGTTCAGGTCGCAGTCTCCCCAGGAGGCGTGGGTTCAAATCCCGCAGCAGACAGAGCCCAATGAAAGTACCAAGCAAGAAGAAAGCAAAGACAGTCAAGAGAGCATTACCAGCTGCAAGGATGGCGGAGCGGTCGAAGGCGTTGCGTTCATTGTCGCAGTCTCCCCAGGAGGCGTGGGTTCGAATCCCACCTCAGACAGAGCCCATTGAAAGTACCAAGCAAGAACAAAGGAAACACAGTCAAGAAAGCATTACCAGTTGCCAGGATGGCGGAGCGGTCTAAGGCGTTGCGTTCAGGTCGCAGTCTCCCCAGGAGGCGTGGGTTCGAATCCCACCTCAGACAGAGCCCATTGAAAGTACCAAGCAAGAACAAAGCAAACACGGTCAAGAGAGCATTACCAGTTGCCAGGATGGCGGAGCGGTCTAAGGCGTTGCGTTCAGGTCACAGTCTCCCCAGGAGGCGTGGGTTCGAATCCCACCTCAGACAGAGCCCATTGAAAGTACCAAGCAAGAACAAAGGAAACACAGTCAAGAAAGCATTACCAGTTGCCAGGATGGCGGAGCGGTCTAAGGCGTTGCGGTCAGGTCACAGTACCCCAGGAGGCGTGGGTTCGAATCCCACCTCAGACAGAGCCCATTGAAAGTACCAAGCAAGAACAAAGCAAACACAGTTAAAGAGAGCATTACCAGGTGCCAGGATGGCGGAGCGGTCTAAGGCGTTGCGTTCAGGTCGCAGTCTCCCCAGGAGGCGTGGGTTCGAATCCCACCTCAGACAGAGCCCATTGAAAGTACCAAGCAATAACCAAGGAAACACGGTCAGGAGAGCATTACCAGTTGCCAGGATGGCGGAGCGGTCTAAGGCTTTGCGTTCAGGTCGCAGTCTCCCCTGGAGGCGTGGGTTCGAATCCCGCCTCAGACAGAGCCCATTGAAAGTACCAAGCAAGAACAAAGCAAACACAGTCAAGATATCATTACCAGATGATAAGATGGCAGAGCGGTCTAAGGCGTTGCGTTCAGGTCGCAGTCTCCCCAGGAGGCGTGGGTTCAAATCCCACCTCAGACAGTGCCCATTGAAAGTACCAAGCAAGAACAAAGCAAACACAGTCAAGAGAGCATTACCAGTTGCCAGCATAGCGGAGCGGTCTAAGGCGTTGCGTCCAGGTCGCAGTCTCCACAGGAGGCGTGGGTTCGAATCCCACCTCAGACAGAGCCCATTGAAAGTACCAAGCAATAACCAAGGAAACACGGTCAAGAGAGCATTACCAGTGGCCAGGATGGCGGAGCGGTCTAAGGCGTTGCGTTCAGGTTGCAGTCTCCCCAGGAGGCGTGGGTTCGAATCCCACCTCAGACAGAGCCCATTGAAAGTACCAAGCAAGAACAAAGCAAACACAGTAAAGAGAGCATTACCAGGTGCCAGGATGGTGGAGCGGTCTAAGGCGTTGCGTTCAGGTTGCAGTCTCCCCTGGAGGCGTGGGTTCGAATCCCACCTCAGACAGAGCCCATTGAAAGTACCAAGCAAGAACAAAGGAAACACAGTCAAGAAAGCATTACCAGTTGCCAGGATGGCGGAGCGGTCTAAGGCGTTGCGTTCAGGTCGCAGTCTCCCCAGGAGGCGTGGGCTCGAATCCCACCTCAGACAGAGCCCATTGAAAGTACCAAGCAAGAACAAAGCAAACACGGTCAAGAGAGCATTACCAGTTGCCAGGATGGCGGAGCGGTCTAAGGCGTTGCGTTCAGGACGCAGTCTCCACAGGAGGCGTGGGTTCGAATCCCACCTCAGACAGAGCCCATTGAAAGTACCAAGCAATAACCAAGGAAACACGGTCAAGAGAGCATTACCAGTTGCCAGGATGGCGGAGCGGTCTAAGGCACTGCGTTCAGGTCGCAGTCTCCCCAGGAGGCGTGGGTTCAAATCCCGCAGCAGACAGAGCCCAATGAAAGTACCAAGCAAGAAGAAAGCAAAGACAGTCAAGAGAGCATTACCAGCTGCAAGGATGGCGGAGCGGTCGAAGGCGTTGCGTTCAGGTCGCAGTCTCCCCAGGAGGCGTGGGTTCGAATCCCACCTCAGACAGAGCCCATTGAAAGTACTAAGCAATGACAAAGGAAACACGGTCAAGAGAGCATTACCAGTTGCCAGGATGGCGGAGCGGTAAGGCGTTGCGTTCAGGTGACAGTCTCCCCAGGAGACGTGGGTTCGAATCCCACCTCAGACAGAGCCCATTGAAAGTACCAAGCAAGAACAAAGCAAACACAGTAAAGAGAGCATTACCAGGTGCCAGGATGGCGGAGCAGTCTAAGGCGTTGCGTTCAGGTCGCAGTCTCCCCTGGAGGCGTGGGTTCGAATCCCACCTCAGACAGAGACCATTGAAAGTACCTAGCAATAACAAAGCAAACACGGTCAAGACAGCATTACCAGTTGCCAGGATGGCGGAGCGGTCTAAGGCCTTGCGTTCAGGACACAGTCTCCACAGGAGGCGTGGGTTCGAATCCCACCTCAGACAGAGCCCATTGAAAGTACCAAGCAATAACCAAGGAAACACGGTCAAGGGAGCATTACCAGTTGCCAGGATGGCGGAGCGGTCTAAGGCGTTGCGGTCAGGTCACAGTACCCCAGGAGGCGTGGGTTCGAATCCCACCTCAGACAGAGCCCATTGAAAGTACCAAGCAAGAACAAAGCAAACACAGTAAAGAGAGCATTACCAGGTGCCAGGATGGCGGAGCGGTCTAAGGCGTTGCGTTCAGGTCGCAGTCTCCCCAGGAGGCGTGGGTTCGAATCCCACCTCAGACAGAGCCCATTGAAAGTACCAAGCAAGAACAAAGGAAACACAGTCAAGAGAGCATTACCAGTTGCCAGGATGGCGGAGCGGTCTAAGGCTTTGCGTTCAGGTCGCAGTCTCCCCTGGAGGCGTGGGTTCGAATCCCGCCTCAGACAGAGCCCATTGAAAGTACCAAGCAAGAACAAAGCAAACACAGTCAAGAGAGCATTACCAGATGATAAGATGGCAGAGCGGTCTAAGGCGTTGCGTTCAGGTCGCAGTCTCCCCAGGAGGCGTGGGTTCAAATCCCACCTCAAGAGAGCATTACCAGCTGCAAGGATGGCGGAGCGGTCGAAGGCGTTGCGTTCAGGTCGCAGTCTCCCCAGGAGGCGTGGGTTCGAATCCCACCTCAGACAGAGCCCATTGAAAGTACCAAGCAATGACAAAGGAAACACGGTCAAGAGAGCATTACCAGTTGCCAGGATGGCGGAGCGGTCTAAGGCGTTGCGTTCAGGTGACAGTCTCCCCAGGAGGCGTGGGTTCGAATCCCACCTCAGACAGAGCCCATTGAAAGTACCAAGCAAGAACAAAGCAAACACAGTAAAGAGAGCATTACCAGGTGCCAGGATGGCGGAGCGGTCTAAGGCGTTGCGTTCAGGTGACAGTCTCCCCAGGAGGCGTGGGTTCGAATCCCACCTCAGACAGAGCCCATTGAAAGTACCTAGCAATAACAAAGCAAACACGGTCAAGAGAGCATTACCAGTTGCCAGGATGGCGGAGCGGTCTAAGGCATTGCGTTCAGGTCGCAGTCTCCCCAGGAGGCGTGGGTTCGAATCCCACCTCAGACAGAGCCCATTGAAAGTACCAAGCAATAACCAAGGAAACACAGACAAGAGAGCATTACCAGTTGCCAGGATGGCAGAGCGGTCTAAGGCGTTGCGGTCAGGTCACAGTCTCCCCAGGAGGCGTGGGTTCGAATCCCACCTCAGACAGAGCCCATTGAAAGTACCAAGCAATAACCAAGGAAACACGGTCAAGAGAGCATTACCAGTGGCCAGGATGGCGGAGCGGTCTAAGGCGTTGCGTTCAGGTTGCAGTCTCCCCAGGAGGCGTGGGTTCGAATCCCACCTCAGACAGAGCCCATTGAAAGTACCAAGCAAGAACAAAGCAAACACAGTAAAGAGAGCATTACCAGGTGCCAGGATGGTGGAGCGGTCTAAGGCGTTGCGTTCAGGTTGCAGTCTCCCCTGGAGGCGTGGGTTCGAATCCCACCTCAGACAGAGCCCATTGAAAGTACCAAGCAAGAACAAAGGAAACACAGTCAAGAAAGCATTACCAGTTGCCAGGATGGCGGAGCGGTCTAAGGCGTTGCGTTCAGGTCGCAGTCTCCCCAGGAGGCGTGGGTTCGAATCCCACCTCAGACAGAGCCCATTGAAAGTACCAAGCAAGAACAAAGCAAACACGGTCAAGAGAGCATTACCAGTTGCCAGGATGGCGGAGCGGTCTAAGGCGTTGCGTTCAGGACGCAGTCTCCACAGGAGGCGTGGGTTCGAATCCCACCTCAGACAGAGCCCATTGAAAGTACCAAGCAATAACCAAGGAAGCACGGTCAAGAGAGCATTACCAGTTGCCAGGATGGCGGAGCGGTCTAAGGCGTTGCGGTCAGGTCACAGTCTCCCCAGGAGGCGTGGGTTCGAATCCCACCTCAGACAGAGCCCATTGAAATTACCAAGCAAGAACAAAGCAAACACAGTAAAGAGAGCATTACTAGGTGCCAGGATGGCGGAGCGGTCTAAGGCGTTGCGTTCAGGTCGCAGTCTCCCCAGGAGGCGTGGGTTCGAATCCCACCTCAGACAGAGCCCATTGAAAGTACCAAGCAAGAACAAAGCAAACACAGTCAAGAGAGCATTACCAGATGATAAGATGGCAGAGCGGTCTAAGGCGTTGCGTTCAGGTCGCAGTCTCCCCAGGAGGCGGGGGTTCAAATCCCACCTCAGACAGTGCCCATTGAAAGTACCAAGCAAGAACAAAGCAAACACAGTCAAGAGAGCATTACCAGTTGCAAGCATAGCGGAGCGGTCTAAGGCGTTGCGTTCAGGTCGCAGTCTCCACAGGAGGCGTGGGTTCGAATCCCACCTCAGACAGAGCCCATTGAAAGTACCAAGCAATAACCAAGGAAACACGGTCAAGAGAGCATTACCAGTTGCGAGGATGGCGGAGCGGTCTAAGGCGTTGCGTTCAGGTCACAGTCTCCCCAGGAGGCGTGGGTTCGAATCCCACCTCAGACAGAGCCCATTGAAAGTACCAAGCAAGAACAAAGCAAACACAGTAAAGAGAGCATTACCAGGTGCCAGGATGGCGGAGCGGTCAAAGGCGTTGCGTTCAGGTCGCAGTCTCCCCAGGAGGCGTGGGTTCAAATCCCACCTCAGACAGTGACCATTGAAAGTACCAAGCAAGAACAAAGCAAACACAGTCAAGAGAGCATTACCAGATGCCAGCATAGCGGAGCGGTCTAAGGCGTTGCGTTCAGGTCGCAGTGTCCCCAGGAGGCGTGGGTTCGAATCCCACCTCAGACAGTGCCCATTGAAAGTACCAAGCAAGAACAAAGCAAACACAGTCAAGAGAGCATTATCAGTTGCCAGGATGGCGGAGCGGTCTAAGGTGTTGCGTTCAGGTCGCAGTCTCCCCAGGAGGCGTGGGTTCGAATCCCACCTCAGACAGAGCCCATTGAAAGTACCAAGCAAGAACAAAGCAAACACATTCAAGAGAGCATTACCAGTTGCCAGGATGGCAGAGCGGTCTAAGGCGCTGCGTTCAGGTCGCAGTCTCCCCAGGAGGCGTGGGTTCAAATCCCGCAGCAGACAGAGCCCAATGAAAGTACCAAGCAAGAAGAAAGCAAAGACAGTCAAGAGAGCATTACCAGCTGCAAGGATGGCGGAGCGGTCGAAGGCGTTGCGTTCATTGTCGCAGTCTCCCCAGGAGGCGTGGGTTCGAATCCCACCTCAGACAGAGCCCATTGAAAGTACCAAGCAATGACAAAGGAAACACGGTCAAGAGAGCATTACCAGTTGCCAGGATGGCGGAGCGGTCTAAGGCGTTGCGTTCAGGTGACAGTACCCCAGGAGGCGTGGGTTCGAATCCCACCTCAGACAGAGCCCATTGAAAGTACCAAGCAAGAACAAAGCAAACACAGTAAAGAGAGCATTACCAGGTGCCAGGATGGCGGAGCGGTCTAAGGCGTTGCGTTCAGGTCGCAGTCTCCCCAGGAGGCGTGGGTTCGAATCCCAGCTCAGACAGAGCCCATTGAAAGTACCAAGCAAGAACAAAGGAAACACAGTCAAGAAAGCATTACCAGTTGCCAGGATGGCGGAGCGGTCTAAGGCGTTGCGTTCAGGACGCAGTCTCCACAGGAGGCGTGGGTTCGAATCCCACCTCAGACAGAGCCCATTGAAAGTACCAAGCAATAACCAAGGAAACACGGTCAAGAGAGCATTACCAGTTGCCAGGATGGCGGAGCGGTCTAAGGCGTTGCGGTCAGGTCACAGTCTCCCCAGAAGGCGTGGGTTCGAATCCCACCTCAGACAGAGCCCATTGAAAGTACCAAGCAAGAACAAAGCAAACACAGTAAAGAGAGCATTACCAGGTGCCAGGATGGCGGAGCGGTCTAAGGCGTTGCGTTCAGGTCGCAGTCTCCCCAGGAGGCGTGGGTTCGAATCCCACCTCAGACAGAGCCCATTGAAAGTACCAAGCAAGAACAAAGCAAACACGGTCAAGAGAGCATTACCAGTTGCCAGGATGGCGGAGCGGTCTAAGGCGTTGCGTTCAGGTCGCAGTCTCCACAGGAGGCGTGGGTTCGAATCCCACCTCAGACAGAGCCCATTGAAAGTACCAAGCAAGAACAAAGCAAACACAGTCAAGAGAGCATTACCAGTTGCCAGGATGGCGGAGCGGTCTAAGGTGTTGCGTTCAGGTCGCAGTCTCCCCAGGAGGCGTGGGTTCGAATCCCACCTCAGACAGAGCCCATTGAAAGTACCAAGCAAGAACAAAGCAAACACATTCAAGAGAGCATTACCAGTTGCCAGGATGGCAGAGCGGTCTAAGGCGCTGCGTTCAGGTCGCAGTCTCCCCAGGAGGCGTGGGTTCAAATCCCGCAGCAGACAGAGCCCAATGAAAGTACCAAGCAAGAAGAAAGCAAAGACAGTCAAGAGAGCATTACCAGCTGCAAGGATGGCGGAGCGGTCGAAGGCGTTGCGTTCATTGTCGCAGTCTCCCCAGGAGGCGTGGGTTCGAATCCCACCTCAGACAGAGCCCATTGAAAGTACCAAGCAAGAACAAAGGAAACACAGTCAAGAAAGCATTACCAGTTGCCAGGATGGCGGAGCGGTCTAAGGCGTTGCGTTCAGGTCGCAGTCTCCCCAGGAGGCGTGGGTTCGAATCCCACCTCAGACAGAGCCCATTGAAAGTACCAAGCAAGAACAAAGCAAACACGGTCAAGAGAGCATTACCAGTTGCCAGGATGGCGGAGCGGTCTAAGGCGTTGCGTTCAGGTCACAGTCTCCCCAGGAGGCGTGGGTTCGAATCCCACCTCAGACAGAGCCCATTGAAAGTACCAAGCAAGAACAAAGGAAACACAGTCAAGAAAGCATTACCAGTTGCCAGGATGGCGGAGCGGTCTAAGGCGTTGCGGTCAGGTCACAGTACCCCAGGAGGCGTGGGTTCGAATCCCACCTCAGACAGAGCCCATTGAAAGTACCAAGCAAGAACAAAGCAAACACAGTTAAAGAGAGCATTACCAGGTGCCAGGATGGCGGAGCGGTCTAAGGCGTTGCGTTCAGGTCGCAGTCTCCCCAGGAGGCGTGGGTTCGAATCCCACCTCAGACAGAGCCCATTGAAAGTACCAAGCAATAACCAAGGAAACACGGTCAAGAGAGCATTACCAGTTGCCAGGATGGCGGAGCGGTCTAAGGCTTTGCGTTCAGGTCGCAGTCTCCCCTGGAGGCGTGGGTTCGAATCCCGCCTCAGACAGAGCCCATTGAAAGTACCAAGCAAGAACAAAGCAAACACAGTCAAGAGATCATTACCAGATGATAAGATGGCAGAGCGGTCTAAGGCGTTGCGTTGAGGTCGCAGTCTCCCCAGGAGGCGTGGGTTCAAATCCCACCTCAGACAGTGCCCATTGAAAGTACCAAGCAAGAACAAAGCAAACACAGTCAAGAGAGCATTACCAGTTGCCAGCATAGCGGAGCGGTCTAAGGCGTTGCGTCCAGGTCGCAGTCTCCACAGGAGGCGTGGGTTCGAATCCCACCTCAGACAGAGCCCATTGAAAGTACCAAGCAATAACCAAGGAAACACGGTCAAGAGAGCATTACCAGTGGCCAGGATGGCGGAGCGGTCTAAGGCGTTGCGTTCAGGTTGCAGTCTCCCCAGGAGGCGTGGGTTCGAATCCCACCTCAGACAGAGCCCATTGAAAGTACCAAGCAAGAACAAAGCAAACACAGTAAAGAGAGCATTACCAGGTGCCAGGATGGTGGAGCGGTCTAAGGCGTTGCGTTCAGGTTGCAGTCTCCCCTGGAGGCGTGGGTTCGAATCCCACCTCAGACAGAGCCCATTGAAAGTACCAAGCAAGAACAAAGGAAACACAGTCAAGAAAGCATTACCAGTTGCCAGGATGGCGGAGCGGTCTAAGGCGTTGCGTTCAGGTCGCAGTCTCCCCAGGAGGCGTGGGCTCGAATCCCACCTCAGACAGAGCCCATTGAAAGTACCAAGCAAGAACAAAGCAAACACGGTCAAGAGAGCATTACCAGTTGCCAGGATGGCGGAGCGGTCTAAGGCGTTGCGTTCAGGACGCAGTCTCCACAGGAGGCGTGGGTTCGAATCCCACCTCAGACAGAGCCCATTGAAAGTACCAAGCAATAACCAAGGAAACACGGTCAAGAGAGCATTACCAGTTGCCAGGATGGCGGAGCGGTCTAAGGCGTTGCGGTCAGGTCACAGTCTCCCCAGGAGGCGTGGGTTCGAATCCCACCTCAGACAGAGCCCATTGAAATTACCAAGCAAGAACAAAGCAAACACAGTAAAGAGAGCATTACTAGGTGCCAGGATGGCGGAGCGGTCTAAGGCGTTGCGTTCAGGTCGCAGTGTCCCCAGGAGGCGTGGGTTCGAATCCCACCTCAGACAGTGCCCATTGAAAGTACCAAGCAAGAACAAAGCAAACACAGTCAAGAGAGCATTACCAGTTGCCAGGATGGCGGAGCGGTCTAAGGTGTTGCGTTCAGGTCGCAGTCTCCCCAGGAGGCGTGGGTTCGAATCCCACCTCAGACAGAGCCCATTGAAAGTACCAAGCAAGAACAAAGCAAACACATTCAAGAGAGCATTACCAGTTGCCAGGATGGCAGAGCGGTCTAAGGCACTGCGTTCAGGTCGCAGTCTCCCCAGGAGGCGTGGGTTCAAATCCCGCAGCAGACAGAGCCCAATGAAAGTACCAAGCAAGAAGAAAGCAAAGACAGTCAAGAGAGCATTACCAGCTGCAAGGATGGCGGAGCGGTCGAAGGCGTTGCGTTCAGGTCGCAGTCTCCCCAGGAGGCGTGGGTTCGAATCCCACCTCAGACAGAGCCCATTGAAAGTACTAAGCAATGACAAAGGAAACACGGTCAAGAGAGCATTACCAGTTGCCAGGATGGCGGAGCGGTAAGGCGTTGCGTTCAGGTGACAGTCTCCCCAGGAGACGTGGGTTCGAATCCCACCTCAGACAGAGCCCATTGAAAGTACCAAGCAAGAACAAAGCAAACACAGTAAAGAGAGCATTACCAGGTGCCAGGATGGCGGAGCAGTCTAAGGCGTTGCGTTCAGGTCGCAGTCTCCCCTGGAGGCGTGGGTTCGAATCCCACCTCAGACAGAGACCATTGAAAGTACCTAGCAATAACAAAGCAAACACGGTCAAGAGAGCATTACCAGTTGCCAGGATGGCGGAGCGGTCTAAGGCCTTGCGTTCAGGACACAGTCTCCACAGGAGGCGTGGGTTCGAATCCCACCTCAGACAGAGCCCATTGAAAGTACCAAGCAATAACCAAGGAAACACGGTCAAGAGAGCATTACCAGTTGCCAGGATGGCGGAGCGGTCTAAGGCGTTGCGGTCAGGTCACAGTACCCCAGGAGGCGTGGGTTCGAATCCCACCTCAGACAGAGCCCATTGAAAGTACCAAGCAAGAACAAAGCAAACACAGTAAAGAGAGCATTACCAGGTGCCAGGATGGCGGAGCGGTCTAAGGCGTTGCGTTCAGGTCGCAGTCTCCCCAGGAGGCGTGGGTTCGAATCCCACCTCAGACAGAGCCCATTGAAAGTACCAAGCAAGAACAAAGGAAACACAGTCAAGAGAGCATTACCAGTTGCCAGGATGGCGGAGCGGTCTAAGGCTTTGCGTTCAGGTCGCAGTCTCCCCTGGAGGCGTGGGTTCGAATCCCGCCTCAGACAGAGCCCATTGAAAGTACCAAGCAAGAACAAAGCAAACACAGTCAAGAGAGCATTACCAGATGATAAGATGGCAGAGCGGTCTAAGGCGTTGCGTTCAGGTCGCAGTCTCCCCAGGAGGCGTGGGTTCAAATCCCACCTCAAGAGAGCATTACCAGCTGCAAGGATGGCGGAGCGGTCGAAGGCGTTGCGTTCAGGTCGCAGTCTCCCCAGGAGGCGTGGGTTCGAATCCCACCTCAGACAGAGCCCATTGAAAGTACCAAGCAATGACAAAGGAAACACGGTCAAGAGAGCATTACCAGTTGCCAGGATGGCGGAGCGGTCTAAGGCGTTGCGTTCAGGTGACAGTCTCCCCAGGAGGCGTGGGTTCGAATCCCACCTCAGACAGAGCCCATTGAAAGTACCAAGCAAGAACAAAGCAAACACAGTAAAGAGAGCATTACCAGGTGCCAGGATGGCGGAGCGGTCTAAGGCGTTGCGTTCAGGTGACAGTCTCCCCAGGAGGCGTGGGTTCGAATCCCACCTCAGACAGAGCCCATTGAAAGTACCTAGCAATAACAAAGCAAACACGGTCAAGAGAGCATTACCAGTTGCCAGGATGGCGGAGCGGTCTAAGGCATTGCGTTCAGGTCGCAGTCTCCCCAGGAGGCGTGGGTTCGAATCCCACCTCAGACAGAGCCCATTGAAAGTACCAAGCAATAACCAAGGAAACACAGACAAGAGAGCATTACCAGTTGCCAGGATGGCAGAGCGGTCTAAGGCGTTGCGGTCAGGTCACAGTCTCCCCAGGAGGCGTGGGTTCGAATCCCACCTCAGACAGAGCCCATTGAAAGTACCAAGCAAGAACAAAGGAAACACAGTCAAGAAAGCATTACCAGTTGCCAGGATGGCGGAGCGGTCTAAGGCGTTGCGTTCAGGTCGCAGTCTCCCCAGGAGGCGTGGGTTCGAATCCCACCTCAGACAGAGCCCATTGAAAGTACCAAGCAAGAAGAAAGCAAACACAGTCAAGAGAGCATTACCAGCTGCAAGGACGGCGGAGCGGTCTTCGGCGTTGCGTTCAGGTCGCAGTCTCCCCAGGAGGCGTGGGTTCGAATCCCACCTCAGACAGAGCCCATTGAAAGTACCAAGCAAGAAGAAAGCAAACACAGTCAAGAGAGCATTACCAGCTGCCAGGATGGCGGAGCGGTCTAAGGCGTTGCGTTCAGGTCGCAGTCTCCCCTGGAGGCGTGGGTTCGAATCCCACCTCAGACAGAGCCCGTTGAAAGTACCAAGCAATAACAAAGCAAACACAGTCAAGAGAGCATTACCAGCTGCCAGGATGGCAGAGCGGTCGAAGGCGTTGCGTTCAGGTCACAGTCTCCCCAGGAGGCGTGGGTTCGAATCCCACCTCAGACAGAGCCCATTGAAAGTACCAAGCAAGAACAAAGCAAACACAGTAAAGAGAGCATTACCAGGTGCCAGGATGGCGGAGCGGTCTAAGGCGTTGCGTTCAGGTCGCAGTCTCCCCAGGAGGCGTGGGTTCGAATCCCACCTCAGACAGAGCCCATTGAAAGTACCAAGCAAGAACAAAGCAAACACAGTCAAGAGAGCATTACCAGATGATAAGATGGCAGAGCGGTCTAAGGCGTTGCGTTCAGGTCGCAGTCTCCCCAGGAGGCGTGGGTTCAAATCCCACCTCAGACAGTGACCATTGAAAGTACCAAGCAAGAACAAAGCAAACACAATCAAGAGAGCATTACCAGATGCCAGCATAGCGGAGCGGTCTAAGGTGTTGCGCTCAGGTCGCAGTCTCCCCAGGAGGCGTGGGTTCGAATCCCACCTCAGACAGAGCCCATTGAAAGTACCAAGCAAGAACAAAGCAAACACATTCAAGAGAGCATTACCAGTTGCCAGGATTGCAGTGCGGTCTAAGGCGCTGCGTTCAGGTCGCCGTCTCCCCAGCAGGCGTGGGTTCAAATCCCGCAGGAGACAGAGCCCAATGAAAGTACCAAGAGAGAAGAAAGCAAAGACAGTCAAGAGAGCATTACCAGCTGCAAGGATGGCGGAGCGGTCGAAGGCGTTGCGTTCAGGTCGCAGTCTCCCCAGGAGGCGTGGGTTCGAATCCCACCTCAGACAGAGCCCATTGAAAGTACCAAGCAATGACAAAGGAAACACGGTCAAGAGAGCATTACCAGTTGCCAGGATGGCGGAGCGGTCTAAGGCGTTGCGTTCAGGTGACAGTCTCCCCAGGAGGCGTGGGTTCGAATCCCACCTCAGACAGAGCCCATTGAAAGTACCAAGCAAGAACAAAGCAAACACAGTAAAGAGAGCATTACCAGGTGCCAGGATGGCGGAGCGGTCTCAGGCGTTGCGTTCAGGTGACAGTCTCCCCAGGAGGCGTGGGTTCGAATCCCACCTCAGACAGAGCCCATTGAAAGTACCTAGCAATAACAAAGCAAACACGGTCAAGAGAGCATTACCAGTTGCCAGGATGGCGGAGCGGTCTAAGGCATTGCGTTCAGGTCGCAGTCTCCCCAGGAGGCGTGGGTTCGAATCCCACCTCAGACAGAGCCCATTGAAAGTACCAAGCAATAACCAAGGAAACACGGTCAAGAGAGCATTACCAGTTGCCAGGATGGCAGAGCGGTCTAAGGCGTTGCGGTCAGGTCACAGTCTCCCCAGGAGGCGTGGGTTCGAATCCCACCTCAGACAGAGCCCATTGAAAGTACCAAGCAAGAACAAAGGAAACACAGTCAAGAAAGCATTACCAGTTGCCAGGATGGCGGAGCGGTCTAAGGCGTTGCGTTCAGGTCGCAGTCTCCCCAGGAGGCGTGGGTTCGAATCCCACCTCAGACAGAGCCCATTGAAAGTACCAAGCAAGAAGAAAGCAAACACAGTCAAGAGAGCATTACCAGCTGCAAGGACGGCGGAGCGGTCTTCGGCGTTGCGTTCAGGTCGCAGTCTCCCCAGGAGGCGTGGGTTCGAATCCCACCTCAGACAGAGCCCATTTAAAGTACCAAGCAAGAAGAAAGCAAACACAGTCAAGAGAGCATTACCAGCTGCCAGGATGGCGGAGCGGTCTAAGGCGTTGCGTTCAGGTCGCAGTCTCCCCTGGAGGCGTGGGTTCGAATCCCACCTCAGACAGAGCCCGTTGAAAGTACCAAGCAATAACAAAGCAAACACAGTCAAGAGAGCATTACCAGCTGCCAGGATGGCAGAGCGGTCGAAGGCGTTGCGTTCAGGTCACAGTCTCCCCAGGAGGCGTGGGTTCGAATCCCACCTCAGACAGAGCCCATTGAAAGTACCAAGCAAGAACAAAGCAAAAACAGTAAAGAGAGCATTACCAGGTGCCAGGATGGCGGAGCGGTCTAAGGCGTTGCGTTCAGGTCGCAGTCTCCCCAGGAGGCGTGGGTTCGAATCCCACCTCAGACAGAGCCCATTGAAAGTACCAAGCAAGAACAAAGCAAACACAGTCAAGAGAGCATTACCAGCTGCAAGGATGGCAGAGCGGTCTTAGGCGTTGCGTACAGGTCGCAGTCTCCCCAGGAGGCGTGGGTTCAAATCCCACCTCAGACAGAGCCCATTGAAAGTACCAAGCAAGAACAAAGCAAACACAGTCAAGAGAGCATTACCAGTTTCAAGCATAGCGGAGCGGTCTAAGGCGTTGCGTTCAGGTCACAGTCTCCCCAGGAGGCGTGGGTTCGAATCCCACCTCAGACAGAGCCCATTGAAAGTACCAAGCAAGAACAAAGGAAACACAGTCAAGAAAGCATTACCAGTTGCCAGGATGGCGGAGCGGTCTAAGGCGTTGCGTTCAGGTCGCAGTCTCCCTAGGAGGCGTGGGTTCGAATCCCACCTCAGACAGAGCCCATTGAAAGTACCAAGCAAGAACAA
Organism: Idiotropiscis lumnitzeri; assembly: GCF_059441095.1. Lineage (NCBI taxonomy): Eukaryota > Metazoa > Chordata > Actinopteri > Syngnathiformes > Syngnathidae > Idiotropiscis > Idiotropiscis lumnitzeri. The sequence goes on from NW_028283566.1 coordinate 2,413,657, forward strand.
AGCAAACACAGTCAAGAGAGCATTACCAGATGATAAGATGGCAGAGCGGTCTAAGGCGTTGCGTTCAGGTCGCAGTCTCCCCAGGAGGCGTGGGTTCGAATCCCACCTCAGACAGAGCCCATTGAAAGTACCAAGCAAGAACAAAGCAAACACAGTCAAGAGAGCATTACCAGTTGCCAGGATGGCAGAGCGGTCTAAGGCGTTGCGTTCAGGTCGCAGTCTCCCTAGGAGGCGTGGGTTCGAATCCCACCTCAGACAGAGCCCATTGAAAGTACCAAGCAAGAACAAAGCAAACACAGTCAAGAGAGCATTACCAGATGATAAGATGGCAGAGCGGTCTAAGGCGTTGCGTTCAGGTCGCAGTGTCCCCAGGAGGCGTGGGTTCGAATCCCACCTCAGACAGTGCCCATTGAAAGTACCAAGCAAGAACAAAGCAAACACAGTCAAGAGATCATTACCAGTTGCCAGGATGGCGGAGCGGTCTAAGGTGTTGCGTTCAGGTCGCAGTCTCGCCAGGAGGCGTGGGTTCGAATCCCACCTCAGACAGAGCCCATTGAAAGTACCAAGCAAGAAGAAAGCAAACACAGTCAAGAGAGCATTACCAGTTGCCAGGATGGCAGAGCGGTCTAAGGCGTTGCGTTCAGGTCGCAGTCTCCCCTGGTGGCGTGGGTTCGAATCCCGCCTCAGACAGAGCCCATTGAAAGTACCAAGCAAGAACAAAGCAAACACAGTCAAGAGAGCATTACCAGTTGCCAGGATGGCAGAGCGGTCTAAGGCGCTGCGTTCAGGTCGCAGTCTCCCCAGGAGGCGTGGGTTCGAATCCCGCCTCAGACAGAGCCCATTGAAAGTACCAAGCAAGAACAAAGTAAACACAGTCAAGAGAGCATTACCAGTTGCCAGGATGGCGGAGCGGTATAAGGCGTTGCGTTCAGGTCGCAGTCTCTCCAGGAGGCGTGGGTTCGAATCCCGCCTCAGACAGAGCCCATTGAAAGTACCAAGCAATAACCAAGGAAACACGGTCAAGAGAGCATTACCAGTTGCCAGGATGGCGGAGCGGTCTAAGGCGTTGCGTTCAGGTCACAGTCTCCCCAGGAGGCGTGGGTTCGAATCCCACCTCAGACAGAGCCCATTGAAAGTACCAAGCAAGAAGAAAGCAAACACAGTCAAGAGAGCATTACCAGTTGCCAGGATGGCAGAGCGGTCTAAGGCGTTGCGTTCAGGTCGCAGTCTCCCCTGGTGGCGTGGGTTCGAATCCCGCCTCAGACAGAGCCCATTGAAAGTACCAAGCAAGAACAAAGCAAACACAGTCAAGAGAGCATTACCAGTTGCCAGGATGGCAGAGCGGTCTAAGGCGCTGCGTTCAGGTCGCAGTCTCCCCAGGAGGCGTGGGTTCGAATCCCGCCTCAGACAGAGCCCATTGAAAGTACCAAGCAAGAACAAAGTAAACACAGTCAAGAGAGCATTACCAGTTGCCAGGATGGCGGAGCGGTATAAGGCGTTGCGTTCAGGTCGCAGTCTCTCCAGGAGGCGTGGGTTCGAATCCCGCCTCAGACAGAGCCCATTGAAAGTACCAAGCAATAACCAAGGAAACACGGTCAAGAGAGCATTACCAGTTGCCAGGATGGCGGAGCGGTCTAAGGCGTTGCGTTCAGGTCACAGTCTCCCCAGGAGGCGTGGGTTCGAATCCCACCTCAGACAGAGCCCATTGAAAGTACCAAGCAAGAACAAAGCAAACACAGTCAAGAGAGCATTACCAGATGATAAGATGGCAGAGCGGTCTAAGGCGTTGCGTTCAGGTCGCAGTCTCCCCAGGAGGCGTGGGTTCGAATCCCACCTCAGACAGAGCCCATTGAAAGTACCAAGCAAGAACAAAGCAAACACAGTCAAGAGAGCATTACCAGTTGCCAGGATGGCAGAGCGGTCTAAGGCGTTGCGTTCAGGTCGCAGTCTCCCCTGGTGGCGTGGGTTCGAATCCCGCCTCAGACAGAGCCCATTGAAAGTACCAAGCAAGAACAAAGCAAACACAGTCAAGAGAGCATTACCAGTTGCCAGGATGGCAGAGCGGTCTAAGGCGCTGCGTTCAGGTCGCAGTCTCCCCAGGAGGCGTGGGTTCGAATCCCGCCTCAGACAGAGCCCATTGAAAGTACCAAGCAAGAACAAAGTAAACACAGTCAAGAGAGCATTACCAGTTGCCAGGATGGCGGAGCGGTATAAGGCGTTGCGTTCAGGTCGCAGTCTCTCCAGGAGGCGTGGGTTCGAATCCCGCCTCAGACAGAGCCCATTGAAAGTACCAAGCAATAACCAAGGAAACACGGTCAAGAGAGCATTACCAGTTGCCAGGATGGCGGAGCGGTCTAAGGCGTTGCGTTCAGGTCACAGTCTCCCCAGGAGGCGTGGGTTCGAATCCCACCTCAGACAGAGCCCATTGAAAGTACCAAGCAAGAACAAAGCAAACACAGTCAAGAGAGCATTACCAGATGATAAGATGGCAGAGCGGTCTAAGGCGTTGCGTTCAGGTCGCAGTCTCCCCAGGAGGCGTGGGTTCGAATCCCACCTCAGACAGAGCCCATTGAAAGTACCAAGCAAGAACAAAGCAAACACAGTCAAGAGAGCATTACCAGTTGCCAGGATGGCAGAGCGGTCTAAGGCGTTGCGTTCAGGTCGCAGTCTCCCTAGGAGGCGTGGGTTCGAATCCCACCTCAGACAGAGCCCATTGAAAGTACCAAGCAAGAACAAAGCAAACACAGTCAAGAGAGCATTACCAGATGATAAGATGGCAGAGCGGTCTAAGGCGTTGCGTTCAGGTCGCAGTGTCCCCAGGAGGCGTGGGTTCGAATCCCACCTCAGACAGTGCCCATTGAAAGTACCAAGCAAGAACAAAGCAAACACAGTCAAGAGATCATTACCAGTTGCCAGGATGGCGGAGCGGTCTAAGGTGTTGCGTTCAGGTCGCAGTCTCGCCAGGAGGCGTGGGTTCGAATCCCACCTCAGACAGAGCCCATTGAAAGTACCAAGCAAGAACAAAGCAAACACATTCAAGAGAGCATTACCAGTTGCCAGGATGGCAGAGCGGTCTAAGGCGTTGCGTTCAGGTCGCAGTCACCCCTGGAGGCGTGGGTTCGAATCCCGCCTCAGACAGAGCCCATTGAAAGTACCAAGCAAGAAGAAAGCAAACACAGTCAAGAGAGCATTACCAGTTGCCAGGATGGCAGAGCGGTCTAAGGCGTTGCGTTCAGGTCGCAGTCTCCCCTGGTGGCGTGGGTTCGAATCCCGCCTCAGACAGAGCCCATTGAAAGTACCAAGCAAGAACAAAGCAAACACAGTCAAGAGAGCATTACCAGTTGCCAGGATGGCAGAGCGGTCTAAGGCGCTGCGTTCAGGTCGCAGTCTCCCCAGGAGGCGTGGGTTCGAATCCCGCCTCAGACAGAGCCCATTGAAAGTACCAAGCAAGAACAAAGTAAACACAGTCAAGAGAGCATTACCAGTTGCCAGGATGGCGGAGCGGTATAAGGCGTTGCGTTCAGGTCGCAGTCTCTCCAGGAGGCGTGGGTTCGAATCCCGCCTCAGACAGAGCCCATTGAAAGTACCAAGCAATAACCAAGGAAACACGGTCAAGAGAGCATTACCAGTTGCCAGGATGGCGGAGCGGTCTAAGGCGTTGCGTTCAGGTCACAGTCTCCCCAGGAGGCGTGGGTTCGTATCCCACCTCAGACAGAGCCCATTGAAAGTACCAAGCAAGAACAAAGCAAACACAGTAAAGAGAGCATTACCAGGTGCCAGGATGGCGGAGCGGTCTAAGGCGTTGCGTTCAGGTCGCAGTCTCCCCAGGAGGCGTGGGTTCGAATCCCACCTCTGACAGAGCCCATTGAAAGTACCAAGCAAGAACAAAGGAAACACAGTCAAGAAAGCATTACCAGTTGCCAGGATGGCGGAGCGGTCTAAGGCGTTGCGTTCAGGTCGCAGTCTCCCCAGGAGGCGTGGGTTCGAATCCCACCTCAGACAGAGCCCATTGAAAGTACCAAGCAAGAACAAAGCAAACACAGTCAAGAGAGCATTACCAGATGATAAGATGGCAGAGCGGTCTAAGGCGTTGCGTTCAGGTCGCAGTCTCCCCAGGAGGCGTGGGTTCAAATCCCACCTCAGACAGTGACCATTGAAAGTACCAAGCAAGAACAAAGCAAACACAGTCAAGAGAGCATTACCAGATGCCAGCATAGCGGAGCGGTCTAAGGTGTTGCGTTCAGGTCGCAGTCTCCCCAGGAGGCGTGGGTTCGAATCCCACCTCAGACAGAGCCCATTGAAAGTACCAAGCAAGAACAAAGCAAACACATTCAAGAGAGCATTACCAGTTGCCAGGATGGCAGAGCGGTCTAAGGCGTTGCGGTCAGGTCACAGTCTCCCCAGGAGGCGTGGGTTCGAATCCCACCTCAGACAGAGCCCATTGAAAGTACCAAGCAAGAACAAAAGAAACACAGTCAAGAAAGCATTACCAGTTGCCAGGATGGCGGAGCGGTCTAAGGCGTTGCGTTCAGGTCGCAGTCTCCCCAGGAGCCGTGGGTTCGAATCCCACCTCAGACAGAGCCCATTGAAAGTACCAAGCAAGAAGAAAGCAAACACAGTCAAGAGAGCATTACCAGCTGCAAGGACGGCAGAGCGGTTTTCGGCGTTGCTTTCAGGTCGCAGTCTCCCCAGGAGGCGTGGGTTCGAATCCCACCTCAGACAGAGCCCATTTAAAGTACCAAGCAAGAAGAAAGCAAACACAGTCAAGAGAGCATTACCAGCTGCCAGGATGGCGGAGCGGTCTAAGGCGTTGCGTTCAGGTCGCAGTCTCCCCTGGAGGCGTGGGTTCGAATCCCACCTCAGACAGAGCCCGTTGAAAGTACCAAGCAATAACAAAGCAAACACAGTCAAGAGAGCATTACCAGCTGCCAGGATGGCAGAGCGGTCGAAGGCGTTGCGTTCAGGTCACAGTCTCCCCAGGAGGCGTGGGTTCGAATCCCACCTCAGACAGAGCCCATTGAAAGTACCAAGCAAGAACAAAGCAAACACAGTAAAGAGAGCATTACCAGGTGCCAGGATGGCGGAGCGGTCTAAGGCGTTGCGTTCAGGTCGCAGTCTCCCCAGGAGGCGTGGGTTCGAATCCCACCTCAGACAGAGCCCATTGAAAGTACCAAGCAAGAACAAAGCAAACACAGTCAAGAGAGCATTACCAGCTGCAAGGATGGCAGAGCGGTCTTAGGCGTTGCGTACAGGTCGCAGTCTCCCCAGGAGGCGTGGGTTCAAATCCCACCTCAGACAGAGCCCATCGAAAGTACCAAGCAATAACAAAGCAAACACAGTCAAGAGAGCATTACCAGATGATAAGATGGCAGAGCGGTCTAAGGCGTTGCGTTCAGGTCGCAGTCTCCCCAGGAGGCGTGGGTTCAAATCCCACCTCAGACAGTGCCCATTGAAAGTACCAAGCAAGAACAAAGCAAACACAGTCAAGAGAGCATTACCAGTTTCAAGCATAGCGGAGCGGTCTAAGGCGTTGCGTTCAGGTCGCAGTCTCCACAGGAGGCGTGGGTTCGAATCCCACCTCAGACAGAGCCCATTGAAAGTACCAAGCAATAACCAAGGAAACACGGTCAAGAGAGCATTACCAGTTGCCAGGATGGCGGAGCGGTCTAAGGCGTTGCGTTCAGGTCACAGTCTCCCCAGGAGGCGTGGGTTCGAATCCCACCTCAGACAGAGCCCATTGAAAGTACCAAGCAAGAACAAAGGAAACACAGTCAAGAAAGCATTACCAGTTGCCAGGATGGCGGAGCGGTCTAAGGCGTTGCGTTCAGGTCGCAGTCTCCCTAGGAGGCGGGGGTTCGAATCCCACCTCAGACAGAGCCCATTGAAAGTACCAAGCAAGAACAAAGCAAACACAGTCAAGAGAGCATTACCAGATGATAAGATGGCAGAGCGGTCTAAGGCGTTGCGTTCAGGTCGCAGTGTCCCCAGGAGGCGTGGGTTCGAATCCCACCTCAGACAGTGCCCATTGAAAGTACCAAGCAAGAACAAAGCAAACACAGTCAAGAGATCATTACCAGTTGCCAGGATGGCGGAGCGGTCTAAGGTGTTGCGTTCAGGTCGCAGTCTCCCCAGGAGGCGTGGGTTCGAATCCCACCTCAGACAGAGCCCATTGAAAGTACCAAGCAAGAACAAAGCAAACACATTCAAGAGAGCATTACCAGTTGCCAGGATGGCAGAGCGGTCTAAGGCGTTGCGTTCAGGTCGCAGTCTCCCTAGGAGGCGTGGGTTCGAATCCCACCTCAGACAGAGCCCATTGAAAGTACCAAGCAAGAACAAAGCAAACACAGTCAAGAGAGCATTACCAGATGATAAGATGGCAGAGCGGTCTAAGGCGTTGCGTTCAGGTCGCAGTGTCCCCAGGAGGCGTGGGTTCGAATCCCACCTCAGACAGTGCCCATTGAAAGTACCAAGCAAGAACAAAGCAAACACAGTCAAGAGATCATTACCAGTTGCCAGGATGGCGGAGCGGTCTAAGGCGTTGCGTTCAGGTCGCAGTCTCCCCAGGAGGCGTGGGTTCGAATCCCACCTCAGACAGTGCCCATTGAAAGTACCAAGCAAGAACAAAGCAAACACAGTCAAGAGATCATTACCAGTTGCCAGGATGGCGGGGCGGTCTAAGGTGTTGCGTTCAGGTCGCAGTCTCCCCAGGAGGCGTGGGTTCGAATCCCACCTCAGACAGAGCCCATTGAAAGTACCAAGCAAGAACAAAGCAAACACATTCAAGAGAGCATTACCAGTTGCCAGGATGGCAGAGCGGTCTAAGGCGTTGCGTTCAGGTCGCAGTCACCCCTGGAGGCGTGGGTTCGAATCCCGCCTCAGACAGAGCCCATTGAAAGTACCAAGCAAGAAGAAAGCAAACACAGTCAAGAGAGCATTACCAGTTGCCAGGATGGCAGAGCGGTCTAAGGCGTTGCGTTCAGGTCGCAGTCTCCCCTGGTGGCGTGGGTTCGAATCCCGCCTCAGACAGAGCCCATTGAAAGTACCAAGCAAGAACAAAGCAAACACAGTCAAGAGAGCATTACCAGTTGCCAGGATGGCAGAGCGGTCTAAGGCGCTGCGTTCAGGTCGCAGTCTCCCCAGGAGGCGTGGGTTCGAATCCCGCCTCAGACAGAGCCCATTGAAAGTACCAAGCAAGAACAAAGTAAACACAGTCAAGAGAGCATTACCAGTTGCCAGGATGGCGGAGCGGTATAAGGCGTTGCGTTCAGGTCGCAGTCTCCCCAGGAGGCGTGGGTTCGAATCCCGCCTCAGACAGAGCCCATTGAAAGTACCAAGCAATAACCAAGGAAACACGGTCAAGAGAGCATTACCAGTTGCCAGGATGGCGGAGCGGTCTAAGGCGTTGCGTTCAGGTCACAGTCTCCCCAGGAGGCGTGGGTTCGAATCCCACCTCAGACAGAGCCCATTGAAAGTACCAAGCAAGAACAAAGCAAACACAGTAAAGAGAGCATTACCAGGTGCCAGGATGGCGGAGCGGTCTAAGGCGTTGCGTTCAGGTCGCAGTCTCCCCAGGAGGCGTGGGTTCGAATCCCACCTCTGACAGAGCCCATTGAAAGTACCAAGCAAGAACAAAGGAAACACAGTCAAGAAAGCATTACCAGTTGCCAGGATGGCGGAGCGGTCTAAGGCGTTGCGTTCAGGTCGCAGTCTCCCCAGGAGGCGTGGGTTCGAATCCCACCTCAGACAGAGCCCATTGAAAGTACCAAGCAAGAAGAAAGCAAACACAGTCAAGAGAGCATTACCAGCTGCAAGGACGGCGGAGCGGTCTTCGGCGTTGCGTTCAGGTCGCAGTCTCCCCAGGAGGCGTGGGTTCGAATCCCACCTCAGACAGAGCCCATTTAAAGTACCAAGCAAGAAGAAAGCAAACACAGTCAAGAGAGCATTACCAGCTGCCAGGATGGCGGAGCGGTATAAGGCGTTGCGTTCAGGTCGCAGTCTCTCCAGGAGGCGTGGGTTCGAATCCCGCCTCAGACAGAGCCCATTGAAAGTACCAAGCAATAACCAAGGAAACACGGTCAAGAGAGCATTACCAGTTGCCAGGATGGCGGAGCGGTCTAAGGCGTTGCGTTCAGGTCACAGTCTCCCCAGGAGGCGTGGGTTCGAATCCCACCTCAGACAGAGCCCATTGAAAGTACCAAGCAAGAACAAAGCAAACACAGTAAAGAGAGCATTACCAGGTGCCAGGATGGCGGAGCGGTCTAAGGCGTTGCGTTCAGGTCGCAGTCTCCCCAGGAGGCGTGGGTTCGAATCCCACCTCTGACAGAGCCCATTGAAAGTACCAAGCAAGAACAAAGGAAACACAGTCAAGAAAGCATTACCAGTTGCCAGGATGGCGGAGCGGTCTAAGGCGTTGCGTTCAGGTCGCAGTCTCCCCAGGAGGCGTGGGTTCGAATCCCACCTCAGACAGAGCCCATTGAAAGTACCAAGCAAGAACAAAGCAAACACAGTCAAGAGAGCATTACCAGATGATAAGATGGCAGAGCGGTCTAAGGCGTTGCGTTCAGGTCACAGTCTCCCCAGGAGGCGTGGGTTCAAATCCCACCTCAGACAGTGACCATTGAAAGTACCAAGCAAGAACAAAGCAAACACAGTCAAGAGAGCATTACCAGATGCCAGCATAGCGGAGCGGTCTAAGGTGTTGCGTTCAGGTCGCAGTCTCCCCAGGAGGCGTGGGTTCGAATCCCACCTCAGACAGAGCCCATTGAAAGTACCAAGCAAGAACAAAGCAAACACATTCAAGAGAGCATTACCAGTTGCCAGGATGGCAGAGCGGTCTAAGGCGTTGCGGTCAGGTCACAGTCTCCCCAGGAGGCGTGGGTTCGAATCCCACCTCAGACAGAGCCCATTGAAAGTACCAAGCAAGAACAAAAGAAACACAGTCAAGAAAGCATTACCAGTTGCCAGGATGGCGGAGCGGTCTAAGGCGTTGCGTTCAGGTCGCAGTCTCCCCAGGAGCCGTGGGTTCGAATCCCACCTCAGACAGAGCCCATTGAAAGTACCAAGCAAGAAGAAAGCAAACACAGTCAAGAGAGCATTACCAGCTGCAAGGACGGCGGAGCGGTCTTCGGCGTTGCTTTCAGGTCGCAGTCTCCCCAGGAGGCGTGGGTTCGAATCCCACCTCAGACAGAGCCCATTTAAAGTACCAAGCAAGAAGAAAGCAAACACAGTCAAGAGAGCATTACCAGCTGCCAGGATGGCGGAGCGGTCTAAGGCGTTGCGTTCAGGTCGCAGTCTCCCCTGGAGGCGTGGGTTCGAATCCCACCTCAGACAGAGCCCGTTGAAAGTACCAAGCAATAACAAAGCAAACACAGTCAAGAGAGCATTACCAGCTGCCAGGATGGCAGAGCGGTCGAAGGCGTTGCGTTCAGGTCACAGTCTCCCCAGGAGGCGTGGGTTCGAATCCCACCTCAGACAGAGCCCATTGAAAGTACCAAGCAAGAACAAAGCAAACACAGTAAAGAGAGCATTACCAGGTGCCAGGATGGCGGAGCGGTCTAAGGCGTTGCGTTCAGGTCGCAGTCTCCCCAGGAGGCGTGGGTTCGAATCCCACCTCAGACAGAGCCCATTGAAAGTACCAAGCAAGAACAAAGCAAACACAGTCAAGAGAGCATTACCAGCTGCAAGGATGGCAGAGCGGTCTTAGGCGTTGCGTACAGGTCGCAGTCTCCCCAGGAGGCGTGGGTTCAAATCCCACCTCAGACAGAGCCCATCGAAAGTACCAAGCAATAACAAAGCAAACACAGTCAAGAGAGCATTACCAGATGATAAGATGGCAGAGCGGTCTAAGGCGTTGCGTTCAGGTCGCAGTCTCCCCAGGAGGCGTGGGTTCAAATCCCACCTCAGACAGTGCCCATTGAAAGTACCAAGCAAGAACAAAGCAAACACAGTCAAGAGAGCATTACCAGTTTCAAGCATAGCGGAGCGGTCTAAGGCGTTGCGTTCAGGTCGCAGTCTCCACAGGAGGCGTGGGTTCGAATCCCACCTCAGACAGAGCCCATTGAAAGTACCAAGCAATAACCAAGGAAACACGGTCAAGAGAGCATTACCAGTTGCCAGGATGGCGGAGCGGTCTAAGGCGTTGCGTTCAGGTCACAGTCTCCCCAGGAGGCGTGGGTTCGAATCCCACCTCAGACAGAGCCCATTGAAAGTACCAAGCAAGAACAAAGGAAACACAGTCAAGAAAGCATTACCAGTTGCCAGGATGGCGGAGCGGTCTAAGGCGTTGCGTTCAGGTCGCAGTCTCCCTAGGAGGCGGGGGTTCGAATCCCACCTCAGACAGAGCCCATTGAAAGTACCAAGCAAGAACAAAGCAAACACAGTCAAGAGAGCATTACCAGATGATAAGATGGCAGAGCGGTCTAAGGCGTTGCGTTCAGGTCGCAGTGTCTCCAGGAGGCGTGGGTTCGAATCCCACCTCAGACAGTGCCCATTGAAAGTACCAAGCAAGAACAAAGCAAACACAGTCAAGAGATCATTACCAGTTGCCAGGATGGCGGAGCGGTCTAAGGTGTTGCGTTCAGGTCGCAGTCTCCCCAGGAGGCGTGGGTTCGAATCCCACCTCAGACAGAGCCCATTGAAAGTACCAAGCAAGAACAAAGCAAACACATTCAAGAGAGCATTACCAGTTGCCAGGATGGCAGAGCGGTCTAAGGCGTTGCGTTCAGGTCGCAGTCTCCCTAGGAGGCGTGGGTTCGAATCCCACCTCAGACAGAGCCCATTGAAAGTACCAAGCAAGAACAAAGCAAACACAGTCAAGAGAGCATTACCAGATGATAAGATGGCAGAGCGGTCTAAGGCGTTGCGTTCAGGTCGCAGTGTCCCCAGGAGGCGTGGGTTCGAATCCCACCTCAGACAGTGCCCATTGAAAGTACCAAGCAAGAACAAAGCAAACACAGTCAAGAGATCATTACCAGTTGCCAGGATGGCGGAGCGGTCTAAGGTGTTGCGTTCAGGTCGCAGTCTCCCCAGGAGGCGTGGGTTCAAATCCCACCTCAGACAGAGCCCATTGAAAGTACCAAGCAAGAACAAAGCAAACACATTCAAGAGAGCATTACCAGTTGCCAGGATGGCAGAGCGGTCTAAGGCGTTGCGTTCAGGTCGCAGTCTCCCTAGGAGGCGTGGGTTCGAATCCCACCTCAGACAGAGCCCATTGAAAGTACCAAGCAAGAACAAAGCAAACACAGTCAAGAGAACATTACCAGATGATAAGATGGCAGAGCGGTCTAAGGCGTTGCGTTCAGGTCGCAGTGTCCCCAGGAGGCGTGGGTTCGAATCCCACCTCAGACAGTGCCCATTGAAAGTACCAAGCAAGAACAAAGCAAACACAGTCAAGAGATCATTACCAGTTGCCAGGATGGCGGGGCGGTCTAAGGTGTTGCGTTCAGGTCGCAGTCTCCCCAGGAGGCGTGGGTTCGAATCCCACCTCAGACAGAGCCCATTGAAAGTACCAAGCAAGAACAAATCAAACACATTCAAGAGAGCATTACCAGTTGCCAGGATGGCAGAGCGGTCTAAGGCGTTGCGTTCAGGTCGCAGTCACCCCTGGAGGCGTGGGTTCGAATCCCGCCTCAGACAGAGCCCATTGAAAGTACCAAGCAAGAAGAAAGCAAACACAGTCAAGAGAGCATTACCAGTTGCCAGGATGGCAGAGCGGTCTAAGGCGTTGCGTTCAGGTCGCAGTCTCCCCTGGTGGCGTGGGTTCGAATCCCGCCTCAGACAGAGCCCATTGAAAGTACCAAGCAAGAACAAAGCAAACACAGTCAAGAGAGCATTACCAGTTGCCAGGATGGCAGAGCGGTCTAAGGCGCTGCGTTCAGGTCGCAGTCTCCCCAGGAGGCGTGGGTTCGAATCCCGCCTCAGACAGAGCCCATTGAAAGTACCAAGCAAGAACAAAGTAAACACAGTCAAGAGAGCATTACCAGTTGCCAGGATGGCGGAGCGGTATAAGGCGTTGCGTTCAGGTCGCAGTCTCCCCAGGAGGCGTGGGTTCGAATCCCGCCTCAGACAGAGCCCATTGAAAGTACCAAGCAATAACCAAGGAAACACGGTCAAGAGAGCATTATCAGTTGCCAGGATGGCGGAGCGGTCTAAGGCGTTGCGTTCAGGTCACAGTCTCCCCAGGAGGCGTGGGTTCGAATCCCACCTCAGACAGAGCCCATTGAAAGTACCAAGCAAGAACAAAGCAAACACAGTAAAGAGAGCATTACCAGGTGCCAGGATGGCGGAGCGGTCTAAGGCGTTGCGTTCAGGTCGCAGTCTCCCCAGGAGGCGTGGGTTCGAATCCCACCTCTGACAGAGCCCATTGAAAGTACCAAGCAAGAACAAAGGAAACACAGTCAAGAAAGCATTACCAGTTGCCAGGATGGCGGAGCGGTCTAAGGCGTTGCGTTCAGGTCGCAGTCTCCCCAGGAGGCGTGGGTTCGAATCCCACCTCAGACAGAGCCCATTGAAAGTACCAAGCAAGAAGAAAGCAAACACAGTCAAGAGAGCATTACCAGCTGCAAGGACGGCGGAGCGGTCTTCGGCGTTGCGTTCAGGTCGCAGTCTCCCCAGGAGGCGTGGGTTCGAATCCCACCTCAGACAGAGCCCATTTAAAGTACCAAGCAAGAAGAAAGCAAACACAGTCAAGAGAGCATTACCAGCTGCCAGGATGGCGGAGCGGTCTAAGGCGTTGCGTTCAGGTCGCAGTCTCCCCTGGAGGCGTGGGTTCGAATCCCACCTCAGACAGAGCCCGTTGAAAGTACCAAGCAATAACAAAGCAAACACAGTCAAGAGAGCATTACCAGCTGCCAGGATGGCAGAGCGGTCGAAGGCGTTGCGTTCAGGTCACAGTCTCCCCAGGAGGCGTGGGTTCGAATCCCACCTCAGACAGAGCCCATTGAAAGTACCAAGCAAGAACAAAGCAAACACAGTAAAGAGAGCATTACCAGGTGCCAGGATGGCGGAGCGGTCTAAGGCGTTGCGTTCAGGTCGCAGTCTCCCCAGGAGGCGTGGGTTCGAATCCCACCTCAGACAGAGCCCATTGAAAGTACCAAGCAAGAACAAAGCAAACACAGTCAAGAGAGCATTACCAGCTGCAAGGATGGCAGAGCGGTCTTAGGCGTTGCGTACAGGTCGCAGTCTCCCCAGGAGGCGTGGGTTCAAATCCCACCTCAGACAGAGCCCATCGAAAGTACCAAGCAATAACAAAGCAAACACAGTCAAGAGAGCATTACCAGATGATAAGATGGCAGAGCGGTCTAAGGCGTTGCGTTCAGGTCGCAGTCTCCCCAGGAGGCGTGGGTTCAAATCCCACCTCAGACAGTGCCCATTGAAAGTACCAAGCAAGAACAAAGCAAACACAGTCAAGAGAGCATTACCAGTTTCAAGCATAGCGGAGCGGTCTAAGGCGTTGCGTTCAGGTCGCAGTCTCCACAGGAGGCGTGGGTTCGAATCCCACCTCAGACAGAGCCCATTGAAAGTACCAAGCAATAACCAAGGAAACACGGTCAAGAGAGCATTACCAGTTGCCAGGATGGCGGAGCGATCTAAGGCGTTGCGTTCAGGTCACAGTCTCCCCAGGAGGCGTGGGTTCGAATCCCACCTCAGACAGAGCCCATTGAAAGTACCAAGCAAGAACAAAGGAAACACAGTCAAGAAAGCATTACCAGTTGCCAGGATGGCGGAGCGGTCTAAGGCGTTGCGTTCAGGTCGCAGTCTCCCTAGGAGGCGGGGGTTCGAATCCCACCTCAGACAGAGCCCATTGAAAGTACCAAGCAAGAACAAAGCAAACACAGTCAAGAGAGCATTACCAGATGATAAGATGGCAGAGCGGTCTAAGGCGTTGCGTTCAGGTCGCAGTGTCCCCAGGAGGCGTGGGTTCGAATCCCACCTCAGACAGTGCCCATTGAAAGTACCAAGCAAGAACAAAGCAAACACAGTCAAGAGATCATTACCAGTTGCCAGGATGGCGGAGCGGTCTAAGGTGTTGCGTTCAGGTCGCAGTCTCCCCAGGAGGCGTGGGTTCGAATCCCACCTCAGACAGAGCCCATTGAAAGTACCAAGCAAGAACAAAGCAAACACATTCAAGAGAGCATTACCAGTTGCCAGGATGGCAGAGCGGTCTAAGGCGTTGCGTTCAGGTCGCAGTCTCCCTAGGAGGCGTGGGTTCGAATCCCACCTCAGACAGAGCCCATTGAAAGTACCAAGCAAGAACAAAGCAAACACAGTCAAGAGAGCATTACCAGATGATAAGATGGCAGAGCGGTCTAAGGCGTTGCGTTCAGGTCGCAGTGTCCCCAGGAGGCGTGGGTTCGAATCCCACCTCAGACAGTGCCCATTGAAAGTACCAAGCAAGAACAAAGCAAACACAGTCAAGAGATCATTACCAGTTGCCAGGATGGCGGAGCGGTCTAAGGTGTTGCGTTCAGGTCGCAGTCTCCCCAGGAGGCGTGGGTTCAAATCCCACCTCAGACAGAGCCCATTGAAAGTACCAAGCAAGAACAAAGCAAACACATTCAAGAGAGCATTACCAGTTGCCAGGATGGCAGAGCGGTCTAAGGCGTTGCGTTCAGGTCGCAGTCTCCCTAGGAGGCGTGGGTTCGAATCCCACCTCAGACAGAGCCCATTGAAAGTACCAAGCAAGAACAAAGCAAACACAGTCAAGAGAACATTACCAGATGATAAGATGGCAGAGCGGTCTAAGGCGTTGCGTTCAGGTCGCAGTGTCCCCAGGAGGCGTGGGTTCGAATCCCACCTCAGACAGTGCCCATTGAAAGTACCAAGCAAGAACAAAGCAAACACAGTCAAGAGATCATTACCAGTTGCCAGGATGGCGGGGCGGTCTAAGGTGTTGCGTTCAGGTCGCAGTCTCCCCAGGAGGCGTGGGTTCGAATCCCACCTCAGACAGAGCCCATTGAAAGTACCAAGCAAGAACAAAGCAAACACATTCAAGAGAGCATTACCAGTTGCCAGGATGGCAGAGCGGTCTAAGGCGTTGCGTTCAGGTCGCAGTCACCCCTGGAGGCGTGGGTTCGAATCCCGCCTCAGACAGAGCCCATTGAAAGTACCAAGCAAGAAGAAAGCAAACACAGTCAAGAGAGCATTACCAGTTGCCAGGATGGCAGAGCGGTCTAAGGCGTTGCGTTCAGGTCGCAGTCTCCCCTGGTGGCGTGGGTTCGAATCCCGCCTCAGACAGAGCCCATTGAAAGTACCAAGCAAGAACAAAGCAAACACAGTCAAGAGAGCATTACCAGTTGCCAGGATGGCAGAGCGGTCTAAGGCGCTGCGTTCAGGTCGCAGTCTCCCCAGGAGGCGTGGGTTCGAATCCCGCCTCAGACAGAGCCCATTGAAAGTACCAAGCAAGAACAAAGTAAACACAGTCAAGAGAGCATTACCAGTTGCCAGGATGGCGGAGCGGTATAAGGCGTTGCGTTCAGGTCGCAGTCTCCCCAGGAGGCGTGGGTTCGAATCCCGCCTCAGACAGAGCCCATTGAAAGTACCAAGCAATAACCAAGGAAACACGGTCAAGAGAGCATTACCAGTTGCCAGGATGGCGGAGCGGTCTAAGGCGTTGCGTTCAGGTCACAGTCTCCCCAGGAGGCGTGGGTTCGAATCCCACCTCAGACAGAGCCCATTGAAAGTACCAAGCAAGAACAAAGCAAACACAGTAAAGAGAGCATTACCAGGTGCCAGGATGGCGGAGCGGTCTAAGGCGTTGCGTTCAGGTCGCAGTCTCCCCAGGAGGCGTGGGTTCGAATCCCACCTCTGACAGAGCCCATTGAAAGTACCAAGCAAGAACAAAGGAAACACAGTCAAGAAAGCATTACCAGTTGCCAGGATGGCGGAGCGGTCTAAGGCGTTGCGTTCAGGTCGCAGTCTCCCCAGGAGGCGTGGGTTCGAATCCCACCTCAGACAGAGCCCATTGAAAGTACCAAGCAAGAAGAAAGCAAACACAGTCAAGAGAGCATTACCAGCTGCAAGGACGGCGGAGCGGTCTTCGGCGTTGCGTTCAGGTCGCAGTCTCCCCAGGAGGCGTGGGTTCGAATCCCACCTCAGACAGAGCCCATTTAAAGTACCAAGCAAGAAGAAAGCAAACACAGTCAAGAGAGCATTACCAGCTGCCAGGATGGCGGAGCGGTCTAAGGCGTTGCGTTCAGGTCGCAGTCTCCCCTGGAGGCGTGGGTTCGAATCCCACCTCAGACAGAGCCCGTTGAAAGTACCAAGCAATAACAAAGCAAACACAGTCAAGAGAGCATTACCAGCTGCCAGGATGGCAGAGCGGTCGAAGGCGTTGCGTTCAGGTCACAGTCTCCCCAGGAGGCGTGGGTTCGAATCCCACCTCAGACAGAGCCCATTGAAAGTACCAAGCAAGAACAAAGCAAACACAGTAAAGAGAGCATTACCAGGTGCCAGGATGGCGGAGCGGTCTAAGGCGTTGCGTTCAGGTCGCAGTCTCCCCAGGAGGCGTGGGTTCGAATCCCACCTCAGACAGAGCCCATTGAAAGTACCAAGCAAGAACAAAGCAAACACAGTCAAGAGAGCATTACCAGCTGCAAGGATGGCAGAGCGGTCTTAGGCGTTGCGTACAGGTCGCAGTCTCCCCAGGAGGCGTGGGTTCAAATCCCACCTCAGACAGAGCCCATTGAAAGTACCAAGCAATAACAAAGCAAACACAGTCAAGAGAGCATTACCAGATGATAAGATGGCAGAGCGGTCTAAGGCGTTGCGTTCAGGTCGCAGTCTCCCCAGGAGGCGTGGGTTCAAATCCCACCTCAGACAGTGCCCATTGAAAGTACCAAGCAAGAACAAAGCAAACACAGTCAAGAGAGCATTACCAGTTTCAAGCATAGCGGAGCGGTCTAAGGCGTTGCGTTCAGGTCGCAGTCTCCACAGGAGGCGTGGGTTCGAATCCCACCTCAGACAGAGCCCATTGAAAGTACCAAGCAATAACCAAGGAAACACGGTCAAGAGAGCATTACCAGTTGCCAGGATGGCGGAGCGGTCTAAGGCGTTGCGTTCAGGTCACAGTCTCCCCAGGAGGCGTGGGTTCGAATCCCACCTCAGACAGAGCCCATTGAAAGTACCAAGCAAGAACAAAGGAAACACAGTCAAGAAAGCATTACCAGTTGCCAGGATGGCGGAGCGGTCTAAGGCGTTGCGTTCAGGTCGCAGTCTCCCTAGGAGGCGTGGGTTCGAATCCCACCTCAGACAGAGCCCATTGAAAGTACCAAGCAAGAACAAAGCAAACACAGTCAAGAGAGCATTACCAGATGATAAGATGGCAGAGCGGTCTAAGGCGTTGCGTTCAGGTCGCAGTGTCCCCAGGAGGCGTGGGTTCGAATCCCACCTCAGACAGTGCCCATTGAAAGTACCAAGCAAGAACAAAGCAAACACAGTCAAGAGATCATTACCAGTTGCCAGGATGGCGGAGCGGTCTAAGGTGTTGCGTTCAGGTCGCAGTCTCCCCAGGAGGCGTGGGTTCGAATCCCACCTCAGACAGAGCCCATTGAAAGTACCAAGCAAGAACAAAGCAAACACATTCAAGAGAGCATTACCAGTTGCCAGGATGGCAGAGCGGTCTAAGGCGTTGCGTTCAGGTCGCAGTCTCCCTAGGAGGCGTGGGTTCGAATCCCACCTCAGACAGAGCCCATTGAAAGTACCAAGCAAGAACAAAGCAAACACAGTCAAGAGAGCATTACCAGATGATAAGATGGCAGAGCGGTCTAAGGCGTTGCGTTCAGGTCGCAGTGTCCCCAGGAGGCGTGGGTTCGAATCCCACCTCAGACAGTGCCCATTGAAAGTACCAAGCAAGAACAAAGCAAACACAGTCAAGAGATCATTACCAGTTGCCAGGATGGCGGAGCGGTCTAAGGTGTTGCGTTCAGGTCGCAGTCTCCCCAGGAGGCGTGGGTTCGAATCCCACCTCAGACAGAGCCCATTGAAAGTACCAAGCAAGAACAAAGCAAACACATTCAAGAGAGCATTACCAGTTGCCAGGATGGCAGAGGGGTCTAAGGCGTTTCGTTCAGGTCGCAGTCACCCCTGGAGGCGTGGGTTCGAATCCCGCCTCAGACAGAGCCCATTGAAAGTACCAAGCAAGAAGAAAGCAAACACAGTCAAGAGAGCATTACCAGTTGCCAGGATGGCAGAGCGGTCTAAGGCGTTGCGTTCAGGTCGCAGTCTCCCCTGGTGGCGTGGGTTCGAATCCCGCCTCAGACAGAGCCCATTGAAAGTACCAAGCAAGAACAAAGCAAAGACAGTCAAGAGAGCATTACCAGTTGCCAGGATGGCAGAGCGGTCTAAGGCGCTGCGTTCAGGTCGCAGTCTCCCCAGGAGGCGTGGGTTCGAATCCCGCCTCAGACAGAGCCCATTGAAAGTACCAAGCAAGAACAAAGTAAACACAGTCAAGAGAGCATTACCAGTTGCCAGGATGGCGGAGCGGTATAAGGCGTTGCGTTCAGGTCGCAGTCTCCCCAGGAGGCGTGGGTTCGAATCCCGCCTCAGACAGAGCCCATTGAAAGTACCAAGCAATAACCAAGGAAACACGGTCAAGAGAGCATTACCAGTTGCCAGGATGGCGGAGCGGTCTAAGGCGTTGCGTTCAGGTCGCAGTCTCCCCAGGAGGCGTGGGTTCGAATCCCACCTCAGACAGAGCCCATTGAAAGTACCAAGCAAGAACAAAGCAAACACAGTCAAGAGAGCATTACCAGCTGCAAGGATGGCAGAGCGGTCTTAGGCGTTGCGTACAGGTCGCAGTCTCCCCAGGAGGCGTGGGTTCAAATCCCACCTCAGACAGAGCCCATTGAAAGTACCAAGCAATAACAAAGCAAACACAGTCAAGAGAGCATTACCAGATGATAAGATGGCAGAGCGGTCTAAGGCGTTGCGTTCAGGTCGCAGTCTCCCCAGGAGGCGTGGGTTCAAATCCCACCTCAGACAGTGCCCATTGAAAGTACCAAGCAAGAACAAAGCAAACAAAGTCAAGAGAGCATTACCAGTTGCCAGGATGGCGGAGCGGTATAAGGCGTTGCGTTCAGGTCGCAGTCTCCCCAGGAGGCGTGGGTTCGAATCCCGCCTCAGACAGAGCCCATTGAAAGTACCAAGCAATAACCAAGGAAACACGGTCAAGAGAGCATTACCAGTTGCCAGGATGGCGGAGCGGTCTAAGGCGTTGCGTTCAGGTCACAGTCTCCCCAGGAGGCGTGGGTTCGAATCCCACCTCAGACAGAGCCCATTGAAAGTACCAAGCAAGAACAAAGCAAACACAGTAAAGAGAGCATTACCAGGTGCCAGGATGGCGGAGCGGTCTAAGGCGTTGCGTTCAGGTCGCAGTCTCCCCAGGAGGCGTGGGTTCGAATCCCACCTCTGACAGAGCCCATTGAAAGTACCAAGCAAGAACAAAGGAAACACAGTCAAGAAAGCATTACCAGTTGCCAGGATGGCGGAGCGGTCTAAGGCGTTGCGTTCAGGTCGCAGTCTCCCCAGGAGGCGTGGGTTCGAATCCCACCTCAGACAGAGCCCATTGAAAGTACCAAGCAAGAAGAAAGCAAACACAGTCAAGAGAGCATTACCAGCTGCAAGGACGGCGGAGCGGTCTTCGGCGTTGCGTTCAGGTCGCAGTCTCCCCAGGAGGCGTGGGTTCGAATCCCACCTCAGACAGAGCCCATTTAAAGTACCAAGCAAGAAGAAAGCAAACACAGTCAAGAGAGCATTACCAGCTGCCAGGATGGCGGAGCGGTCTAAGGCGTTGCGTTCAGGTCGCAGTCTCCCCTGGAGGCGTGGGTTCGAATCCCACCTCAGACAGAGCCCGTTGAAAGTACCAAGCAATAACAAAGCAAACACAGTCAAGAGAGCATTACCAGCTGCCAGGATGGCAGAGCGGTCGAAGGCGTTGCGTTCAGGTCACAGTCTCCCCAGGAGGCGTGGGTTCGAATCCCACCTCAGACAGAGCCCATTGAAAGTACCAAGCAAGAACAAAGCAAACACAGTAAAGAGAGCATTACCAGGTGCCAGGATGGCGGAGCGGTCTAAGGCATTGCGTTCAGGTCGCAGTCTCCCCAGGAGGCGTGGGTTCGAATCCCACCTCAGACAGAGCCCATTGAAAGTACCAAGCAAGAACAAAGCAAACACAGTCAAGAGAGCATTACCAGCTGCAAGGATGGCAGAGCGGTCTTAGGCGTTGCGTACAGGTCGCAGTCTCCCCAGGAGGCGTGGGTTCAAATCCCACCTCAGACAGAGCCCATTGAAAGTACCAAGCAATAACAAAGCAAACACAGTCAAGAGAGCATTACCAGATGATAAGATGGCAGAGCGGTCTAAGGCGTTGCGTTCAGGTCGCAGTCTCCCCAGGAGGCGTGGGTTCAAATCCCACCTCAGACAGTGCCCATTGAAAGTACCAAGCAAGAACAAAGCAAACACAGTCAAGAGAGCATTACCAGTTTCAAGCATAGCGGAGCGGTCTAAGGCGTTGCGTTCAGGTCGCAGTCTCCACAGGAGGCGTGGGTTCGAATCCCACCTCAGACAGAGCCCATTGAAAGTACCAAGCAATAACCAAGGAAACACGGTCAAGAGAGCATTACCAGTTGCCAGGATGGCGGAGCGGTCTAAGGCGTTGCGTTCAGGTCACAGTCTCCCCAGGAGGCGTGGGTTCGAATCCCACCTCAGACAGAGCCCATTGAAAGTACCAAGCAAGAACAAAGGAAACACAGTCAAGAAAGCATTACCAGTTGCCAGGATGGCGGAGCGGTCTAAGGCGTTGCGTTCAGGTCGCAGTCTCCCTAGGAGGCGTGGGTTCGAATCCCACCTCAGACAGAGCCCATTGAAAGTACCAAGCAAGAACAAAGCAAACACAGTCAAGAGAGCATTACCAGATGATAAGATGGCAGAGCGGTCTAAGGCGTTGCGTTCAGGTCGCAGTGTCCCCAGGAGGCGTGGGTTCGAATCCCACCTCAGACAGTGCCCATTGAAAGTACCAAGCAAGAACAAAGCAAACACAGTCAAGAGATCATTACCAGTTGCCAGGATGGCGGAGCGGTCTAAGGTGTTGCGTTCAGGTCGCAGTCTCCCCAGGAGGCGTGGGTTCGAATCCCACCTCAGACAGAGCCCATTGAAAGTACCAAGCAAGAACAAAGCAAACACATTCAAGAGAGCATTACCAGTTGCCAGGATGGCAGAGCGGTCTAAGGCGTTGCGTTCAGGTCGCAGTCTCCCTAGGAGGCGTGGGTTCGAATCCCACCTCAGACAGAGCCCATTGAAAGTACCAAGCAAGAACAAAGCAAACACAGTCAAGAGAGCATTACCAGATGATAAGATGGCAGAGCGGTCTAAGGCGTTGCGTTCAGGTCGCAGTGTCCCCAGGAGGCGTGGGTTCGAATCCCACCTCAGACAGTGCCCATTGAAAGTACCAAGCAAGAACAAAGCAAACACAGTCAAGAGATCATTACCAGTTGCCAGGATGGCGGAGCGGTCTAAGGTGTTGCGTTCAGGTCGCAGTCTCCCCAGGAGGCGTGGGTTCGAATCCCACCTCAGACAGAGCCCATTGAAAGTACCAAGCAAGAACAAAGCAAACACATTCAAGAGAGCATTACCAGTTGCCAGGATGGCAGAGGGGTCTAAGGCGTTGCGTTCAGGTCGCAGTCACCCCTGGAGGCGTGGGTTCGAATCCCGCTTCAGACAGAGCCCATTGAAAGTACCAAGCAAGAAGAAAGCAAACACAGTCAAGAGAGCATTACCAGTTGCCAGGATGGCAGAGCGGTCTAAGGCGTTGCGTTCAGGTCGCAGTCTCCCCTGGTGGCGTGGGTTCGAATCCCGCCTCAGACAGAGCCCATTGAAAGTACCAAGCAAGAACAAAGCAAAGACAGTCAAGAGAGCATTACCAGTTGCCAGGATGGCAGAGCGGTCTAAGGCGCTGCGTTCAGGTCGCAGTCTCCCCAGGAGGCGTGGGTTCGAATCCCGCCTCAGACAGAGCCCATTGAAAGTACCAAGCAAGAACAAAGTAAACACAGTCAAGAGAGCATTACCAGTTGCCAGGATGGCGGAGCGGTATAAGGCGTTGCGTTCAGGTCGCAGTCTCCCCAGGAGGCGTGGGTTCGAATCCCGCCTCAGACAGAGCCCATTGAAAGTACCAAGCAATAACCAAGGAAACACGGTCAAGAGAGCATTACCAGTTGCCAGGATGGCGGAGCGGTCTAAGGCGTTGCGTTCAGGTCGCAGTCTCCCCAGGAGGCGTGGGTTCGAATCCCACCTCAGACAGAGCCCATTGAAAGTACCAAGCAAGAACAAAGCAAACACAGTCAAGAGAGCATTACCAGCTGTAAGGATGGCAGAGCGGTCTTAGGCGTTGCGTACAGGTCGCAGTCTCCCCAGGAGGCGTGGGTTCAAATCCCACCTCAGACAGAGCCCATTGAAAGTACCAAGCAATAACAAAGCAAACACAGTCAAGAGAGCATTACCAGATGATAAGATGGCAGAGCGGTCTAAGGCGTTGCGTTCAGGTCGCAGTCTCCCCAGGAGGCGTGGGTTCAAATCCCACCTCAGACAGTGCCCATTGAAAGTACCAAGCAAGAACAAAGCAAACACAGTCAAGAGAGCATTACCAGTTTCAAGCATAGCGGAGCGGTCTAAGGCGTTGCGTTCAGGTCGCAGTCTCCACAGGAGGCGTGGGTTCGAATCCCACCTCAGACAGAGCCCATTGAAAGTACCAAGCAATAACCAAGGAAACACGGTCAAGAGAGCATTACCAGTTGCCAGGATGGCGGAGCGGTCTAAGGCGTTGCGTTCAGGTCACAGTCTCCCCAGGAGGCGTGGGTTCGAATCCCACCTCAGACAGAGCCCATTGAAAGTACCAAGCAAGAACAAAGGAAACACAGTCAAGAAAGCATTACCAGTTGCCAGGATGGCGGAGCGGTCTAAGGCGTTGCGTTCAGGTCGCAGTCTCCCTAGGAGGCGTGGGTTCGAATCCCACCTCAGACAGAGCCCATTGAAAGTACCAAGCAAGAACAAAGCAAACACAGTCAAGAGAGCATTACCAGATGATAAGATGGCAGAGCGGTCTAAGGCGTTGCGTTCAGGTCGCAGTGTCCCCAGGAGGCGTGGGTTCGAATCCCACCTCAGACAGTGCCCATTGAAAGTACCAAGCAAGAACAAAGCAAACACAGTCAAGAGATCATTACCAGTTGCCAGGATGGCGGAGCGGTCTAAGGTGTTGCGTTCAGGTCGCAGTCTCCCCAGGAGGCGTGGGTTCGAATCCCACCTCAGACAGAGCCCATTGAAAGTACCAAGCAAGAACAAAGCAAACACATTCAAGAGAGCATTACCAGTTGCCAGGATGGCAGAGCGGTCTAAGGCGTTGCGTTCAGGTCGCAGTCTCCCTAGGAGCCGTGGGTTCAAATCCCACCTCAGACAGAGCCCATTGAAAGTACCAAGCAAGAACAAAGCAAACACAGTCAAGAGAGCATTACCAGATGATAAGATGGCAGAGCGGTCTAAGGCGTTGCGTTCAGGTCGCAGTGTCCCCAGGAGGCGTGGGTTCGAATCCCACCTCAGACAGTGCCCATTGAAAGTACCAAGCAAGAACAAAGCAAACACAGTCAAGAGATCATTACCAGTTGCCAGGATGGCGGAGCGGTCTAAGGTGTTGCGTTCAGGTCGCAGTCTCCCCAGGAGGCGTGGGTTCGAATCCCACCTCAGACAGAGCCCATTGAAAGTACCAAGCAAGAACAAAGCAAACACATTCAAGAGAGCATTACCAGTTGCCAGGATGGCAGAGCGGTCTAAGGCGTTGCGTTCAGGTCGCAGTCACCCCTGGAGGCGTGGGTTCGAATCCCGCCTCAGACAGAGCCCATTGAAAGTACCAAGCAAGAAGAAAGCAAACACAGTCAAGAGAGCATTACCAGTTGCCAGGATGGCAGAGCGGTCTAAGGCGTTGCGTTCAGGTCGCAGTCTCCCCTGGTGGCGTGGGTTCGAATCCCGCCTCAGACAGAGCCCATTGAAAGTACCAAGCAAGAACAAAGCAAACACAGTCAAGAGAGCATTACCAGTTGCCAGGATGGCAGAGCGGTCTAAGGCGCTGCGTTCAGGTCGCAGTCTCCCCAGGAGGCGTGGGTTCGAATCCCGCCTCAGACAGAGCCCATTGAAAGTACCAAGCAAGAACAAAGTAAACACAGTCAAGAGAGCATTACCAGTTGCCAGGATGGCGGAGCGGTATAAGGCGTTGCGTTCAGGTCGCAGTCTCCCCAGGAGGCGTGGGTTCGAATCCCGCCTCAGACAGAGCCCATTGAAAGTACCAAGCAATAACCAAGGAAACACGGTCAAGAGAGCATTACCAGTTGCCAGGATGGCGGAGCGGTCTAAGGCGTTGCGTTCAGGTCACAGTCTCCCCAGGAGGCGTGGGTTCGAATCCCACCTCAGACATAGCCCATTGAAAGTACCAAGCAAGAACAAAGCAAACACAGTAAAGAGAGCATTACCAGGTGCCAGGATGGCGGAGCGGTCTAAGGCGTTGCGTTCAGGTCGCAGTCTCCCCAGGAGGCGTGGGTTCGAATCCCACCTCTGACAGAGCCCATTGAAAGTACCAAGCAAGAACAAAGGAAACACAGTCAAGAAAGCATTACCAGTTGCCAGGATGGCGGAGCGGTCTAAGGCGTTGCGTTCAGGTCGCAGTCTCCCCAGGAGGCGTGGGTTCGAATCCCACCTCAGACAGAGCCCATTGAAAGTACCAAGCAAGAACAAAGCAAACACAGTCAAGAGAGCATTACCAGATGATAAGATGGCAGAGCGGTCTAAGGCGTTGCGTTCAGGTCGCAGTCTCCCCAGGAGGCGTGGGTTCAAATCCCACCTCAGACAGTGACCATTGAAAGTACCAAGCAAGAACAAAGCAAACACAGTCAAGAGAGCATTACCAGATGCCAGCATAGCGGAGCGGTCTAAGGTGTTGCGTTCAGGTCGCAGTCTCCCCAGGAGGCGTGGGTTCGAATCCCACCTCAGACAGAGCCCATTGAAAGTACCAAGCAAGAACAAAGCAAACACATTCAAGAGAGCATTACCAGTTGCCAGGATTGCAGAGCGGTCTAAGGCGCTGCGTTCAGGTCGCCGTCTCCCCAGCAGGCGTGGGTTCAAATCCCGCAGCAGACAGAGCCCAATGAAAGTACCAAGAGAGAAGAAAGCAAAGACAGTCAAGAGAGCATTACCAGCTGCAAGGATGGCGGAGCGGTCGAAGGCGTTGCGTTCAGGTCGCAGTCTCCCCAGGAGGCGTGGGTTCGAATCCCACCTCAGACAGAGCCCATTGAAAGTACCAAGCAATGACAAAGGAAACACGGTCAAGAGAGCATTACCAGTTGCCAGGATGACGGAGCGGTCTAAGGCGTTGCGTTCAGGTGACAGTCTCCCCAGGAGGCGTGGGTTCGAATCCCACCTCAGACAGAGCCCATTGAAAGTACCAAGCAAGAACAAAGCAAACACAGTAAAGAGAGCATTACCAGGTGCCAGGATGGCGGAGCGGTCTAAGGCGTTGCGTTCAGGTGACAGTCTCCCCTGGAGGCGTGGGTTCGAATCCCACCTCAGACAGAGCCCGTTGAAAGTACCAAGCAATAACAAAGCAAACACAGTCAAGAGAGCATTACCAGCTGCCAGGATGGCAGAGCGGTCGAAGGCGTTGCGTTCAGGTCACAGTCTCCCCAGGAGGCGT
Organism: Idiotropiscis lumnitzeri; assembly: GCF_059441095.1. Lineage (NCBI taxonomy): Eukaryota > Metazoa > Chordata > Actinopteri > Syngnathiformes > Syngnathidae > Idiotropiscis > Idiotropiscis lumnitzeri. Next base: position 2,439,380 of record NW_028283566.1, read on the forward strand.
GGGTTCGAATCCCACCTCAGACAGAGCCCATTGAAAGTACCAAGCAAGAACAAAGCAAACACAGTAAAGAGAGCATTACCAGGTGCCAGGATGGCGGAGCGGTCTAAGGCGTTGCGTTCAGGTCGCAGTCTCCCCAGGAGGCGTGGGTTCGAATCCCACCTCAGACAGAGCCCATTGAAAGTACCAAGCAAGAACAAAGCAAACACAGTCAAGAGAGCATTACCAGCTGCAAGGATGGCAGAGCGGTCTTAGGCGTTGCGTACAGGTCGCAGTCTCCCCAGGAGGCGTGGGTTCAAATCCCACCTCAGACAGAGCCCATTGAAAGTACCAAGCAATAACAAAGCAAACACAGTCAAGAGAGCATTACCAGATGATAAGATGGCAGAGCGGTCTAAGGCGTTGCGTTCAGGTCGCAGTCTCCCCAGGAGGCGTGGGTTCAAATCCCACCTCAGACAGTGCCCATTGAAAGTACCAAGCAAGAACAAAGCAAACACAGTCAAGAGAGCATTACCAGTTTCAAGCATAGCGGAGCGGTCTAAGGCGTTGCGTTCAGGTCGCAGTCTCCACAGGAGGCGTGGGTTCGAATCCCACCTCAGACAGAGCCCATTGAAAGTACCAAGCAATAACCAAGGAAACACGGTCAAGAGAGCATTACCAGTTGCCAGGATGGCGGAGCGGTCTAAGGCGTTGCGTTCAGGTCACAGTCTCCCCAGGAGGCGTGGGTTCGAATCCCACCTCAGACAGAGCCCATTGAAAGTACCAAGCAAGAACAAAGGAAACACAGTCAAGAAAGCATTACCAGTTGCCAGGATGGCGGAGCGGTCTAAGGCGTTGCGTTCAGGTCGCAGTCTCCCTAGGAGGCGTGGGTTCGAATCCCACCTCAGACAGAGCCCATTGAAAGTACCAAGCAAGAACAAAGCAAACACAGTCAAGAGAGCATTACCAGATGATAAGATGGCAGAGCGGTCTAAGGCGTTGCGTTCAGGTCGCAGTGTCCCCAGGAGGCGTGGGTTCGAATCCCACCTCAGACAGTGCCCATTGAAAGTACCAAGCAAGAACAAAGCAAACACATTCAAGAGATCATTACCAGTTGCCAGGATGGCGGAGCGGTCTAAGGTGTTGCGTTCAGGTCGCAGTCTCCCCAGGAGGCGTGGTTTCGAATCCCACCTCAGACAGAGCCCATTGAAAGTACCAAGCAAGAACAAAGCAAACACATTCAAGAGAGCATTACCAGTTGCCAGGATGGCAGAGCGGTCTAAGGCGTTGCGTTCAGGTCGCAGTCTCCCTAGGAGGCGTGGGTTCGAATCCCACCTCAGACAGAGCCCATTGAAAGTACCAAGCAAGAACAAAGCAAACACAGTCAAGAGAGCATTACCAGATGATAAGATGGCAGAGCGGTCTAAGGCGTTGCGTTCAGGTCGCAGTGTCCCCAGGAGGCGTGGGTTCGAATCCCACCTCAGACAGTGCCCATTGAAAGTACCAAGCAAGAACAAAGCAAACACAGTCAAGAGATCATTACCAGTTGCCAAGATGGCGGAGCGGTCTAAGGTGTTGCGTTCAGGTCGCAGTCTCCCCAGGAGGCGTGGGTTCGAATCCCACCTCAGACAGAGCCCATTGAAAGTACCAAGCAAGAACAAAGCAAACACATTCAAGAGAGCATTACCAGTTGCCAGGGTGGCAGAGCGGTCTAAGGCGTTGCGTTCAGGTCGCAGTCACCCCTGGAGGCGTGGGTTCGAATCCCGCCTCAGACAGAGCCCATTGAAAGTACCAAGCAAGAAGAAAGCAAACACAGTCAAGAGAGCATTACCAGTTGCCAGGATGGCAGAGCGGTCTAAGGCGTTGCGTTCAGGTCGCAGTCTCCCCTGGTGGCGTGGGTTCGAATCCCGCCTCAGACAGAGCCCATTGAAAGTACCAAGCAAGAACAAAGCAAACACAGTCAAGAGAGCATTACCAGTTGCCAGGATGGCAGAGCGGTCTAAGGCGCTGCGTTCAGGTCGCAGTCTCCCCAGGAGGCGTGGGTTCGAATCCCGCCTCAGACAGAGCCCATTGAAAGTACCAAGCAAGAACAACGTAAACACAGTCAAGAGAGCATTACCAGTTGCCAGGATGGCGGAGCGGTATAAGGCGTTGCGTTCAGGTCGCAGTCTCCCCAGGAGGCGTGGGTTCGAATCCCGCCTCAGACAGAGCCCATTGAAAGTACCAAGCAATAACCAAGGAAACACGGTCAAGAGAGCATTACCAGTTGCCAGGATGGCGGAGCGGTCTAAGGCGTTGCGTTCAGGACACAGTCTCCCCAGGAGGCGTGGGTTCGAATCCCACCTCAGACAGAGCCCATTGAAAGTACCAAGCAAGAACAAAGCAAACACAGTAAAGAGAGCATTACCAGGTGCCAGGATGGCGGAGCGGTCTAAGGCGTTGCGTTCAGGTCGCAGTCTCCCCAGGAGGCGTGGGTTCGAATCCCACCTCTGACAGAGCCCATTGAAAGTACCAAGCAAGAACAAAGGAAACACAGTCAAGAAAGCATTACCAGTTGCCAGGATGGCGGAGCGGTCTAAGGCGTTGCGTTCAGGTCGCAGTCTCCCCAGGAGGCGTGGGTTCGAATCCCACCTCAGACAGAGCCCATTGAAAGTACCAAGCAAGAACAAAGCAAACACAGTCAAGAGAGCATTACCAGATGATAAGATGGCAGAGCGGTCTAAGGCGTTGCGTTCAGGTCGCAGTCTCCCCAGGAGGCGTGGGTTCAAATCCCACCTCAGACAGTGACCATTGAAAGTACCAAGCAAGAACAAAGCAAACACAGTCAAGAGAGCATTACCAGATGCCAGCATAGCGGAGCGGTCTAAGGTGTTGCGTTCAGGTCGCAGTCTCCCCAGGAGGCGTGGGTTCGAATCCCACCTCAGACAGAGCCCATTGAAAGTACCAAGCAAGAACAAAGCAAACACATTCAAGAGAGCATTACCAGTTGCCAGGATTGCAGAGCGGTCTAAGGCGCTGCGTTCAGGTCGCCGTCTCCCCAGCAGGCGTGGGTTCAAATCCCGCAGCAGATAGAGCCCAATGAAAGTACCAAGAGAGAAGAAAGCAAAGACAGTCAAGAGAGCATTACCAGCTGCAAGGATGGCGGAGCGGTCGAAGGCGTTGCGTTCAGGTCGCAGTCTCCCCAGGAGGCGTGGGTTCGAATCCCACCTCAGACAGAGCCCATTGAAAGTACCAAGCAATGACAAAGGAAACACGGTCAAGAGAGCATTACCAGTTGCCAGGATGGCGGAGCGGTCTAAGGCGTTGCGTTCAGGTGACAGTCTCCCCAGGAGGCGTGGGTTCGAATCCCACCTCAGACAGAGCCCATTGAAAGTACCAAGCAAGAACAAAGCAAACACAGTAAAGAGAGCATTACCAGGTGCCAGGATGGCGGAGCGGTCTAAGGCGTTGCGTTCAGGTGACAGTCTCCCCAGGAGGCGTGGGTTCGAATCCCACCTCAGACAGAGCCCATTGAAAGTACCTAGCAATAACAAAGCAAACACGGTCAAGAGAGCATTACCAGTTGCCAGGATGGCGGAGCGGTCTAAGGCATTGCGTTCAGGTCGCAGTCTCCCCAGGAGGCGTGGGTTCGAATCCCACCTCAGACAGAGCCCATTGAAAGTACCAAGCAATAACCAAGGAAACACGGTCAAAAGAGCATTACCAGTTGCCAGGATGGCAGAGCGGTCTAAGGCGTTGCGGTCAGGTCACAGTCTCCCCAGGAGGCGTGGGTTCGAATCCCACCTCAGACAGAGCCCATTGAAAGTACCAAGCAAGAACAAAGGAAACACAGTCAAGAAAGCATTACCAGTTGCCAGGATGGCGGAGCGGTCTAAGGCGTTGCGTTCAGGTCGCAGTCTCCCCAGGAGGCGTGGGTTCGAATCCCACCTCAGACAGAGCCCATTGAAAGTACCAAGCAAGAAGAAAGCAAACACAGTCAAGAGAGCATTACCAGCTGCAAGGACGGCGGAGCGGTCTTCGGCGTTGCGTTCAGGTCGCAGTCTCCCCAGGAGGCGTGGGTTCGAATCCCACCTCAGACAGAGCCCATTGAAAGTACCAAGCAAGAACAAAGCAAACACAGTAAAGAGAGCATTACCAGGTGCCAGGATGGCGGAGCGGTCTAAGGCGTTGCGTTCAGGTCGCAGTCTCCCCAGGAGGCGTGGGTTCGAATCCCACCTCAGACAGAGCCCATTGAAAGTACCAAGCAAGAACAAAGCAAACACAGTCAAGAGAGCATTACCAGCTGCAAGGATGGCAGAGCGGTCTTAGGCGTTGCGTACAGGTCGCAGTCTCCCCAGGAGGCGTGGGTTCAAATCCCACCTCAGACAGAGCCCATTGAAAGTACCAAGCAATAACAAAGCAAACACAGTCAAGAGAGCATTACCAGATGATAAGATGGCAGAGCGGTCTAAGGCGTTGCGTTCAGGTCGCAGTCTCCCCAGGAGGCGTGGGTTCAAATCCCACCTCAGACAGTGCCCATTGAAAGTACCAAGCAAGAACAAAGCAAACACAGTCAAGAGAGCATTACCAGTTTCAAGCATAGCGGAGCGGTCTAAGGCGTTGCGTTCAGGTCGCAGTCTCCACAGGAGGCGTGGGTTCGAATCCCACCTCAGACAGAGCCCATTGAAAGTACCAAGCAATAACCAAGGAAACACGGTCAAGAGAGCATTACCAGTTGCCAGGATGGCGGAGCGGTCTAAGGCGTTGCGTTCAGGTCACAGTCTCCCCAGGAGGCGTGGGTTCGAATCCCACCTCAGACAGAGCCCATTGAAAGTACCAAGCAAGAACAAAGGAAACACAGTCAAGAAAGCATTACCAGTTGCCAGGATGGCGGAGCGGTCTAAGGCGTTGCGTTCAGGTCGCAGTCTCCCTAGGAGGCGTGGGTTCGAATCCCACCTCAGACAGAGCCCATTGAAAGTACCAAGCAAGAACAAAGCAAACACAGTCAAGAGAGCATTACCAGATGATAAGATGGCAGAGCGGTCTAAGGCGTTGCGTTCAGGTCGCAGTGTCCCCAGGAGGCGTGGGTTCGAATCCCACCTCAGACAGTGCCCATTGAAAGTACCAAGCAAGAACAAAGCAAACACAGTCAAGAGATCATTACCAGTTGCCAGGATGGCGGAGCGGTCTAAGGTGTTGCGTTCAGGTCGCAGTCTCCCCAGGAGGCGTGGGTTCGAATCCCACCTCAGACAGAGCCCATTGAAAGTACCAAGCAAGAACAAAGCAAACACATTCAAGAGAGCATTACCAGTTGCCAGGTTGGCAGAGCGGTCTAAGGCGTTGCGTTCAGGTCGCAGTCTCCCTAGGAGGCGTGGGTTCGAATCCCACCTCAGACAGAGCCCATTGAAAGTACCAAGCAAGAACAAAGCAAACACAGTCAAGAGAGCATTACCAGATGATAAGATGGCAGAGCGGTCTAAGGCGTTGCGTTCAGGTCGCAGTGTCCCCAGGAGGCGTGGGTTCGAATCCCACCTCAGACAGTGCCCATTGAAAGTACCAAGCAAGAACAAAGCAAACACAGTCAAGAGATCATTACCAGTTGCCAGGATGGCGGAGCGGTCTAAGGTGTTGCGTTCAGGTCGCAGTCTCCCCAGGAGGCGTGGGTTCGAATCCCACCTCAGACAGAGCCCATTGAAAGTACCAAGCAAGAACAAAGCAAACACATTCAAGAGAGCATTACCAGTTGCCAGGATGGCAGAGCGGTCTAAGGCGTTGCGTTCAGGTCGCAGTCACCCCTGGAGGCGTGGGTTCGAATCCCGCCTCAGACAGAGCCCATTGAAAGTACCAAGCAAGAAGAAAGCAAACACAGTCAAGAGAGCATTACCAGTTGCCAGGATGGCAGAGCGGTCTAAGGCGTTGCGTTCAGGTCGCAGTCTCCCCTGGTGGCGTGGGTTCGAATCCCGCCTCAGACAGAGCCCATTGAAAGTACCAAGCAAGAACAAAGCAAACACAGTCAAGAGAGCATTACCAGTTGCCAGGATGGCAGAGCGGTCTAAGGCGCTGCGTTCAGGTCGCAGTCTCCCCAGGAGGCGTGGGTTCGAATCCCGCCTCAGACAGAGCCCATTGAAAGTACCAAGCAAGAACAAAGTAAACACAGTCAAGAGAGCATTACCAGTTGCCAGGATGGCGGAGCGGTATAAGGCGTTGCGTTCAGGTCGCAGTCTCCCCAGGAGGCGTGGGTTCGAATCCCACCTCAGACAGAGCCCATTGAAAGTACCAAGCAAGAACAAAGGAAACACAGTCAAGAAAGCATTACCAGTTGCCAGGATGGCGGAGCGGTCTAAGGCGTTGCGTTCAGGTCGCAGTCTCCCTAGGAGGCGTGGGTTCGAATCCCACCTCAGACAGAGCCCATTGAAAGTACCAAGCAAGAACAAAGCAAACACAGTCAAGAGAGCATTACCAGATGATAAGATGGCAGAGCGGTCTAAGGCGTTGCGTTCAGGTCGCAGTGTCCCCAGGAGGCGTGGGTTCGAATCCCACCTCAGACAGTGCCCATTGAAAGTACCAAGCAAGAACAAAGCAAACACAGTCAAGAGATCATTACCAGTTGCCAGGATGGCGGAGCGGTCTAAGGTGTTGCGTTCAGGTCGCAGTCTCCCCAGGAGGCGTGGGTTCGAATCCCACCTCAGACAGAGCCCATTGAAAGTACCAAGCAAGAACAAAGCAAACACATTCAAGAGAGCATTACCAGTTGCCAGGATGGCAGAGCGGTCTAAGGCGTTGCGTTCAGGTCGCAGTCTCCCTAGGAGGCGTGGGTTCGAATCCCACCTCAGACAGAGCCCATTGAAAGTACCAAGCAAGAACAAAGCAAACACAGTCAAGAGAGCATTACCAGATGATAAGATGGCAGAGCGGTCTAAGACGTTGCGTTCAGGTCGCAGTGTCCCCAGGAGGCGTGGGTTCGAATCCCACCTCAGACAGTGCCCATTGAAAGTACCAAGCAAGAACAAAGCAAACACAGTCAAGAGATCATTACCAGTTGCCAGGATGGCGGAGCGGTCTAAGGTGTTGCGTTCAGGTCGCAGTCTCCCCAGGAGGCGTGGGTTCGAATCCCACCTCAGACAGAGCCCATTGAAAGTACCAAGCAAGAACAAAGCAAAAACATTCAAGAGAGCATTACCAGTTGCCAGGATGGCAGAGCGGTCTAAGGCGTTGCGTTCAGGTCGCAGTCACCCCTGGAGGCGTGGGTTCGAATCCCGCCTCAGACAGAGCCCATTGAAAGTACCAAGCAAGAAGAAAGCAAACACAGTCAAGAGAGCATTACCAGTTGCCAGGATGGCAGAGCGGTCTAAGGCGTTGCGTTCAGGTCGCAGTCTCCCCTGGTGGCGTGGGTTCGAATCCCGCCTCAGACAGAGCCCATTGAAAGTACCAAGCAAGAACAAAGCAAACACAGTCAAGAGAGCATTACCAGTTGCCAGGATGGCAGAGCGGTCTAAGGCGCTGCGTTCAGGTCGCAGTCTCCCCAGGAGGCGTGGGTTCGAATCCCGCCTCAGACAGAGCCCATTGAAAGTACCAAGCAAGAACAAAGTAAACACAGTCAAGAGAGCATTACCAGTTGCCAGGATGGCGGAGCGGTATAAGGCGTTGCGTTCAGGTCGCAGTCTCCCCAGGAGGCGTGGGTTCGAATCCCGCCTCAGACAGAGCCCATTGAAAGTACCAAGCAATAACCAAGGCAACACGGTCAAGAGAGCATTACCAGTTGCCAGGATGGCGGAGCGGTCTAAGGCGTTGCGTTCAGGTCACAGTCTCCCCAGGAGGCGTGGGTTCGAATCCCACCTCAGACAGAGCCCATTGAAAGTACCAAGCAAGAACAAAGCAAACACAGTAAAGAGAGCATTACCAGGTGCCAGGATGGCGGAGCGGTCTAAGGCGTTGCGTTCAGGTCGCAGTCTCCCCAGGAGGCGTGGGTTCGAATCCCACCTCAGACAGAGCCCATTGAAAGTACCAAGCAAGAACAAAGCAAACACAGTCAAGAGAGCATTACCAGCTGCAAGGATGGCAGAGCGGTCTTAGGCGTTGCGTACAGGTCGCAGTCTCCCCAGGAGGCGTGGGTTCAAATCCCACCTCAGACAGAGCCCATTGAAAGTACCAAGCAATAACAAAGCAAACACAGTCAAGAGAGCATTACCAGATGATAAGATGGCAGAGCGGTCTAAGGCGTTGCGTTCAGGTCGCAGTCTCCCCAGGAGGCGTGGGTTCAAATCCCACCTCAGACAGTGCCCATTGAAAGTACCAAGCAAGAACAAAGCAAACACAGTCAAGAGAGCATTACCAGTTTCAAGCATAGCGGAGCGGTCTAAGGCGTTGCGTTCAGGTCGCAGTCTCCACAGGAGGCGTGGGTTCGAATCCCACCTCAGACAGAGCCCATTGAAAGTACCAAGCAATAACCAAGGAAACACGGTCAAGAGAGCATTACCAGTTGCCAGGATGGCGGAGCGGTCTAAGGCGTTGCGTTCAGGTCACAGTCTCCCCAGGAGGCGTGGGTTCGAATCCCACCTCAGACAGAGCCCATTGAAAGTACCAAGCAAGAACAAAGGAAACACAGTCAAGAAAGCATTACCAGTTGCCAGGATGGCGGAGCGGTCTAAGGCGTTGCGTTCAGGTCGCAGTCTCCCTAGGAGGCGTGGGTTCGAATCCCACCTCAGACAGAGCCCATTGAAAGTACCAAGCAAGAACAAAGCAAACACAGTCAAGAGAGCATTACCAGATGATAAGATGGCAGAGCGGTCTAAGGCGTTGCGTTCAGGTCGCAGTGTCCCCAGGAGGCGTGGGTTCGAATCCCACCTCAGACAGTGCCCATTGAAAGTACCAAGCAAGAACAAAGCAAACACAGTCAAGAGATCATTACCAGTTGCCAGGATGGCGGAGCGGTCTAAGGTGTTGCGTTCAGGTCGCAGTCTCCCCAGGAGGCGTGGGTTCGAATCCCACCTCAGACAGAGCCCATTGAAAGTACCAAGCAAGAACAAAGCAAACACATTCAAGAGAGCATTACCAGTTGCCAGGATGGCAGAGCGGTCTAAGGCGTTGCGTTCAGGTCGCAGTCTCCCTAGGAGGCGTGGGTTCGAATCCCACCTCAGACAGAGCCCATTGAAAGTACCAAGCAAGAACAAAGCAAACACAGTCAAGAGAGCATTACCAGATGATAAGATGGCAGAGCGGTCTAAGGCGTTGCGTTCAGGTCGCAGTGTCCCCAGGAGGCGTGGGTTCGAATCCCACCTCAGACAGTGCCCATTGAAAGTACCAAGCAAGAACAAAGCAAACACAGTCAAGAGATCATTACCAGTTGCCAGGATGGCGGAGCGGTCTAAGGTGTTGCGTTCAGGTCGCAGTCTCCCCAGGAGGCGTGGGTTCGAATCCCACCTCAGACAGAGCCCATTGAAAGTACCAAGCAAGAACAAAGCAAACACATTCAAGAGAGCATTACCAGTTGCCAGGATGGCAGAGCGGTCTAAGGCGTTGCGTTCAGGTCGCAGTCACCCCTGGAGGCGTGGGTTCGAATCCCGCCTCAGACAGAGCCCATTGAAAGTACCAAGCAAGAAGAAAGCAAACACAGTCAAGAGAGCATTACCAGTTGCCAGGATGGCAGAGCGGTCTAAGGCGTTGCGTTCAGGTCGCAGTCTCCCCTGGTGGCGTGGGTTCGAATCCCGCCTCAGACAGAGCCCATTGAAAGTACCAAGCAAGAACAAAGCAAACACAGTCAAGAGAGCATTACCAGTTGCCAGGATGGCAGAGCGGTCTAAGGCGCTGCGTTCAGGTCGCAGTCTCCCCAGGAGGCGTGGGTTCGAATCCCGCCTCAGACAGAGCCCATTGAAAGTACCAAGCAAGAACAAAGTAAACACAGTCAAGAGAGCATTACCAGTTGCCAGGATGGCGGAGCGGTATAAGGCGTTGCGTTCAGGTCGCAGTCTCCCCAGGAGGCGTGGGTTCGAATCCCGCCTCAGACAGAGCCCATTGAAAGTACCAAGCAATAACCAAGGAAACACGGTCAAGAGAGCATTACCAGTTGCCAGGATGGCGGAGCGGTCTAAGGCGTTGCGTTCAGGTCACAGTCTCCCCAGGAGGCGTGGGTTCGAATCCCACCTCAGACAGAGCCCATTGAAAGTACCAAGCAAGAACAAAGCAAACACAGTAAAGAGAGCATTACCAGGTGCCAGGATGGCGGAGCGGTCTAAGGCGTTGCGTTCAGGTCGCAGTCTCCCCAGGAGGCGTGGGTTCGAATCCCACCTCTGACAGAGCCCATTGAAAGTACCAAGCAAGAACAAAGGAAACACAGTCAAGAAAGCATTACCAGTTGCCAGGATGGCGGAGCGGTCTAAGGCGTTGCGTTCAGGTCGCAGTCTCCCCAGGAGGCGTGGGTTCGAATCCCACCTCAGACAGAGCCCATTGAAAGTACCAAGCAAGAACAAAGCAAACACAGTCAAGAGAGCATTACCAGATGATAAGATGGCAGAGCGGTCTAAGGCGTTGCGTTCAGGTCGCAGTCTCCCCAGGAGGCGTGGGTTCAAATCCCACCTCAGACAGTGACCATTGAAAGTACCAAGCAAGAACAAAGCAAACACAGTCAAGAGAGCATTACCAGATGCCAGCATAGCGGAGCGGTCTAAGGTGTTGCGTTCAGGTCGCAGTCTCCCCAGGAGGCGTGGGTTCGAATCCCACCTCAGACAGAGCTCATTGAAAGTACCAAGCAAGAACAAAGCAAACACATTCAAGAGAGCATTACCAGTTGCCAGGATTGCATAGCGGTCTAAGGCGCTGCGTTCAGGTCGCCGTCTCCCCAGCAGGCGTGGGTTCAAATCCCGCAGCAGACAGAGCCCAATGAAAGTACCAAGAGAGAAGAAAGCAAAGACAGTCAAGAGAGCATTACCAGCTGCAAGGATGGCGGAGCGGTCGAAGGCGTTGCGTTCAGGTCGCAGTCTCCCCAGGAGGCGTGGGTTCGAATCCCACCTCAGACAGAGCCCATTGAAAGTACCAAGCAATGACAAAGGAAACACGGTCAAGAGAGCATTACCAGTTGCCAGGATGGCGGAGCGGTCTAAGGCGTTGCGTTCAGGTGACAGTCTCCCCAGGAGGCGTGGGTTCGAATCCCACCTCAGACAGAGCCCATTGAAAGTACCAAGCAAGAACAAAGCAAACACAGTAAAGAGAGCATTACCAGGTGCCAGGATGGCGGAGCGGTCTAAGGCGTTGCGTTCAGGTGACAGTCTCCCCAGGAGGCGTGGGTTCGAATCCCACCTCAGACAGAGCCCATTGAAAGTACCTAGCAATAACAAAGCAAACACGGTCAAGAGAGCATTACCAGTTGCCAGGATGGCGGAGCGGTCTAAGGCATTGCGTTCAGGTCGCAGTCTCCCCAGGAGGCGTGGGTTCGAATCCCACCTCAGACAGAGCCCATTGAAAGTACCAAGCAATAACCAAGGAAACACGGTCAAGAGAGCATTACCAGTTGCCAGGATGGCAGAGCGGTCTAAGGCGTTGCGGTCAGGTCACAGTCTCCCCAGGAGGCGTGGGTTCGAATCCCACCTCAGACAGAGCCCATTGAAAGTACCAAGCAAGAACAAAGCAAACACAGTCAAGAGAGCATTACCAGCTGCAAGGATGGCAGAGCGGTCTTAGGCGTTGCGTACAGGTCGCAGTCTCCCCAGGAGGCGTGGGTTCAAATCCCACCTCAGACAGAGCCCATTGAAAGTACCAAGCAATAACAAAGCAAACACAGTCAAGAGAGCATTACCAGATGATAAGATGGCAGAGCGGTCTAAGGCGTTGCGTTCAGGTCGCAGTCTCCCCAGGAGGCGTGGGTTCAAATCCCACCTCAGACAGTGCCCATTGAAAGTACCAAGCAAGAACAAAGCAAACACAGTCAAGAGAGCATTACCAGTTTCAAGCATAGCGGAGCGGTCTAAGGCGTTGCGTTCAGGTCGCAGTCTCCACAGGAGGCGTGGGTTCGAATCCCACCTCAGACAGAGCCCATTGAAAGTACCAAGCAATAACCAAGGAAACACGGTCAAGAGAGCATTACCAGTTGCCAGGATGGCGGAGCGGTCTAAGGCGTTGCGTTCAGGTCACAGTCTCCCCAGGAGGCGTGGGTTCGAATCCCACCTCAGACAGAGCCCATTGAAAGTACCAAGCAAGAACAAAGGAAACACAGTCAAGAAAGCATTACCAGTTGCCAGGATGGCGGAGCGGTCTAAGGCGTTGCGTTCAGGTCGCAGTCTCCCTAGGAGGCGTGGGTTCGAATCCCACCTCAGACAGAGCCCATTGAAAGTACCAAGCAAGAACAAAGCAAACACAGTCAAGAGAGCATTACCAGATGATAAGATGGCAGAGCGGTCTAAGGCGTTGCGTTCAGGTCGCAGTGTCCCCAGGAGGCGTGGGTTCGAATCCCACCTCAGACAGTGCCCATTGAAAGTACCAAGCAAGAACAAAGCAAACACAGTCAAGAGATCATTACCAGTTGCCAGGATGGCGGAGCGGTCTAAGGTGTTGCGTTCAGGTCGCAGTCTCCCCAGGAGGCGTGGGTTCGAATCCCACCTCAGACAGAGCCCATTGAAAGTACCAAGCAAGAACAAAGCAAACACATTCAAGAGAGCATTACCAGTTGCCAGGATGGCAGAGCGGTCTAAGGCGTTGCGTTCAGGTCGCAGTCTCCCTAGGAGGCGTGGGTTCGAATCCCACCTCAGACAGAGCCCATTGAAAGTACCAAGCAAGAACAAAGCAAACACAGTCAAGAGAGCATTACCAGATGATAAGATGGCAGAGCGGTCTAAGGCGTTGCGTTCAGGTCGCAGTGTCCCCAGGAGGCGTGGGTTCGAATCCCACCTCAGACAGTGCCCATTGAAAGTACCAAGCAAGAACAAAGCAAACACAGTCAAGAGATCATTACCAGTTGCCAGGATGGCGGAGCGGTCTAAGGTGTTGCGTTCAGGTCGCAGTCTCCCCAGGAGGCGTGGGTTCGAATCCCACCTCAGACAGAGCCCATTGAAAGTACCAAGCAAGAACAAAGCAAACACATTCAAGAGAGCATTACCAGTTGCCAGGATGGCAGAGCGGTCTAAGGCGTTGCGTTCAGGTCGCAGTCACCCCTGGAGGCGTGGGTTCGAATCCCGCCTCAGACAGAGCCCATTGAAAGTACCAAGCAAGAAGAAAGCAAACACAGTCAAGAGAGCATTACCAGTTGCCAGGATGGCAGAGCGGTCTAAGGCGTTGCGTTCAGGTCGCAGTCTCCCCTGGTGGCGTGGGTTCGAATCCCGCCTCAGACAGAGCCCATTGAAAGTACCAAGCAAGAACAAAGCAAACACAGTCAAGAGAGCATTACCAGTTGCCAGGATGGCAGAGCGGTCTAAGGCGCTGCGTTCAGGTCGCAGTCTCCCCAGGAGGCGTGGGTTCGAATCCCGCCTCAGACAGAGCCCATTGAAAGTACCAAGCAAGAACAAAGTAAACACAGTCAAGAGAGCATTACCAGTTGCCAGGATGGCGGAGCGGTATAAGTCGTTGCATTCAGGTCGCAGTCTCCCCAGGAGGCGTGGGTTCGAATCCCGCCTCAGACAGTGCCCATTGAAAGTACCAAGCAATAACCAAGGAAACACGGTCAAGAGAGCATTACCAGTTGCCAGGATGGCGGAGCGGTCTAAGGCGTTGCGTTCAGGTCACAGTCTCCCCAGGAGGCGTGGGTTCGAATCCCACCTCAGACAGAGCCCATTGAAAGTACCAAGCAAGAACAAAGCAAACACAGTAAAGAGAGCATTACCAGGTGCCAGGATGGCGGAGCGGTCTAAGGCGTTGCGTTCAGGTCGCAGTCTCCCCAGGAGGCGTGGGTTCGAATCCCACCTCTGACAGAGCCCATTGAAAGTACCAAGCAAGAACAAAGGAAACACAGTCAAGAAAGCATTACCAGTTGCCAGGATGGCGGAGCGGTCTAAGGCGTTGCGTTCAGGTCGCAGTCTCCCCAGGAGGCGTGGGTTCGAATCCCACCTCAAACAGAGCCCATTGAAAGTACCAAGCAAGAACAAAGCAAACACAGTCAAGAGAGCATTACCAGATGATAAGATGGCAGAGCGGTCTAAGGCGTTGCGTTCAGGTCGCAGTCTCCCCAGGAGGCGTGGGTTCAAATCCCACCTCAGACAGTGACCATTGAAAGTACCAAGCAAGAACAAAGCAAACACAGTCAAGAGAGCATTACCAGATGCCAGCATAGCGGAGCGGTCTAAGGTGTTGCGTTCAGGTCGCAGTCTCCCCAGGAGGCGTGGGTTCGAATCCCACCTCAGACAGAGCTCATTGAAAGTACCAAGCAAGAACAAAGCAAACACATTCAAGAGAGCATTACCAGTTGCCAGGATTGCATAGCGGTCTAAGGCGCTGCGTTCAGGTCGCCGTCTCCCCAGCAGGCGTGGGTTCAAATCCCGCAGCAGACAGAGCCCAATGAAAGTACCAAGAGAGAAGAAAGCAAAGACAGTCAAGAGAGCATTACCAGCTGCAAGGATGGCGGAGCGGTCGAAGGCGTTGCGTTCAGGTCGCAGTCTACCCAGGAGGCGTGGGTTCGAATCCCACCTCAGACAGAGCCCATTGAAAGTACCAAGCAATGACAAAGGAAACACGGTCAAGAGAGCATTACCAGTTGCCAGGATGGCGGAGCGGTCTAAGGCGTTGCGTTCAGGTGACAGTCTCCCCAGGAGGCGTGGGTTCGAATCCCACCTCAGACAGAGCCCATTGAAAGTACCAAGCAAGAACAAAGCAAACACAGTAAAGAGAGCATTACCAGGTGCCAGGATGGCGGAGCGGTCTAAGGCGTTGCGTTCAGGTGACAGTCTCCCCAGGAGGCGTGGGTTCGAATCCCACCTCAGACAGAGCCCATTGAAAGTACCTAGCAATAACAAAGCAAACACGGTCAAGAGAGCATTACCAGTTGCCAGGATGGCGGAGCGGTCTAAGGCATTGCGTTCAGGTCGCAGTCTCCCCAGGAGGCGTGGGTTCGAATCCCACCTCAGACAGAGCCCATTGAAAGTACCAAGCAATAACCAAGGAAACACGGTCAAGAGAGCATTACCAGTTGCCAGGATGGCAGAGCGGTCTAAGGCGTTGCGGTCAGGTCACAGTCTCCCCAGGAGGCGTGGGTTCGAATCCCACCTCAGACAGAGCCCATTGAAAGTACCTAGCAAGAACAAAGGAAACACAGTCAAGAAAGCATTACCAGTTGCCAGGATGGCGGAGCGGTCTAAGGCGTTGCGTTCAGGTCGCAGTCTCCCCAGGAGGCGTGGGTTCGAATCCCACCTCAGACAGAGCCCATTGAAAGTACCAAGCAAGAAGAAAGCAAACACAGTCAAGAGAGCATTACCAGCTGCAAGGACGGCGGAGCGGTCTTCGGCGTTGCGTTCAGGTCGCAGTCTCCCCAGGAGGCGTGGGTTCGAATCCCACCTCAGACAGAGCCCATTTAAAGTACCAAGCAAGAAGAAAGCAAACACAGTCAAGAGAGCATTACCAGCTGCCAGGATGGCGGAGCGGTCTAAGGCGTTGCGTTCAGGTCGCAGTCTCCCCTGGAGGCGTGGGTTCGAATCCCACCTCAGACAGAGCCCGTTGAAAGTACCAAGCAATAACAAAGCAAACACAGTCAAGAGAGCATTACCAGCTGCCAGGATGGCAGAGCGGTCTTAGGCGTTGCGTACAGGTCGCAGTCTCCCCAGGAGGCGTGGGTTCAAATCCCACCTCAGACAGAGCCCATTGAAAGTACCAAGCAATAACAAAGCAAACACAGTCAAGAGAGCATTACCAGATGATAAGATGGCAGAGCGGTCTAAGGCGTTGCGTTCAGGTCGCAGTCTCCCCAGGAGGCGTGGGTTCAAATCCCACCTCAGACAGTGCCCATTGAAAGTACCAAGCAAGAACAAAGCAAACACAGTAAAGAGAGCATTACCAGGTGCCAGGATGGCGGAGCGGTCTAAGGCGTTGCGTTCAGGTCGCAGTCTCCCCAGGAGGCGTGGGTTCGAATCCCACCTCAGACAGAGCCCATTGAAAGTACCAAGCAAGAACAAAGCAAACACAGTCAAGAGAGCATTACCAGCTGCAAGGATGGCAGAGCGGTCTTAGGCGTTGCGTACAGGTCGCAGTCTCCCCAGGAGGCGTGGGTTCAAATCCCACCTCAGACAGAGCCCATTGAAAGTACCAAGCAATAACAAAGCAAACACAGTCAAGAGAGCATTACCAGATGATAAGATGGCAGAGCGGTCTAAGGCGTTGCGTTCAGGTCGCAGTCTCCCCAGGAGGCGTGGGTTCAAATCCCACCTCAGACAGTGCCCATTGAAAGTACCAAGCAAGAACAAAGCAAACACAGTCAAGAGAGCATTACCAGTTTCAAGCATAGCGGAGCGGTCTAAGGCGTTGCGTTCAGGTCGCAGTCTCCACAGGAGGCGTGGGTTCGAATCCCACCTCAGACAGAGCCCATTGAAAGTACCAAGCAATAACCAAGGAAACACGGTCAAGAGAGCATTACCAGTTGCCAGGATGGCGGAGCGATCTAAGGCGTTGCGTTCAGGTCACAGTCTCCCCAGGAGGCGTGGGTTCGAATCCCACCTCAGACAGAGCCCATTGAAAGTACCAAGCAAGAACA
The DNA here is from genome assembly GCF_059441095.1 of Idiotropiscis lumnitzeri. Classification (NCBI taxonomy): domain Eukaryota; kingdom Metazoa; phylum Chordata; class Actinopteri; order Syngnathiformes; family Syngnathidae; genus Idiotropiscis; species Idiotropiscis lumnitzeri. The sequence continues at coordinate 2,455,992 of NW_028283566.1, forward strand.
AAGGAAACACAGTCAAGAAAGCATTACCAGTTGCCAGGATGGCGGAGCGGTCTAAGGCGTTGCGTTCAGGTCGCAGTCTCCCTAGGAGGCGTGGGTTCGAATCCCACCTCAGACAGAGCCCATTGAAAGTACCAAGCAAGAACAAAGCAAACACAGTCAAGAGAGCATTACCAGATGATAAGATGGCAGAGCGGTCTAAGGCGTTGCGTTCAGGTCGCAGTGTCCCCAGGAGGCGTGGGTTCGAATCCCACCTCAGACAGTGCCCATTGAAAGTACCAAGCAAGAACAAAGCAAACACAGTCAAGAGATCATTACCAGTTGCCAGGATGGCGGAGCGGTCTAAGGTGTTGCGTTCAGGTCGCAGTCTCCCCAGGAGGCGTGGGTTCGAATCCCACCTCAGACAGAGCCCATTGAAAGTACCAAGCAAGAACAAAGCAAACACATTCAAGAGAGCATTACCAGTTGCCAGGATGGCAGAGCGGTCTAAGGCGTTGCGTTCAGGTCGCAGTCTCCCTAGGAGGCGTGGGTTCGAATCCCACCTCAGACAGAGCCCATTGAAAGTACCAAGCAAGAACAAAGCAAACACAGTCAAGAGAGCATTACCAGATGATAAGATGGCAGAGCGGTCTAAGGCGTTGCGTTCAGGTCGCAGTGTCCCCAGGAGGCGTGGGTTCGAATCCCACCTCAGACAGTGCCCATTGAAAGTACCAAGCAAGAACAAAGCAAACACAGTCAAGAGATCATTACCAGTTGCCAGGATGGCGGAGCGGTCTAAGGTGTTGCGTTCAGGTCGCAGTCTCCCCAGGAGGCGTGGGTTCGAATCCCACCTCAGACAGAGCCCATTGAAAGTACCAAGCAAGAACAAAGCAAACACATTCAAGAGAGCATTACCAGTTGCCAGGATGGCAGAGCGGTCTAAGGCGTTGCGTTCAGGTCGCAGTCACCCCTGGAGGCGTGGGTTCGAATCCCGCCTCAGACAGAGCCCATTGAAAGTACCAAGCAAGAACAAAGCAAACACAGTCAAGAGAGCATTACCAGTTGCCAGGATGGCAGAGCGGTCTAAGGCGTTGCGTTCAGGTCGCAGTCTCCCCTGGTGGCGTGGGTTCGAATCCCGCCTCAGACAGAGCCCATTGAAAGTACCAAGCAAGAACAAAGCAAACACAGTCAAGAGAGCATTACCAGTTGCCAGGATGGCAGAGCGGTCTAAGGCGCTGCGTTCAGGTCGCAGTCTCCCCAGGAGGCGTGGGTTCGAATCCCGCCTCAGACAGAGCCCATTGAAAGTACCAAGCAAGAACAAAGTAAACACAGTCAAGAGAGCATTACCAGTTGCCAGGATGGCGGAGCGGTATAAGGCGTTGCGTTCAGGTCGCAGTCTCCCCAGGAGGCGTGGGTTCGAATCCCGCCTCAGACAGAGCCCATTGAAAGTACCAAGCAATAACCAAGGAAACACGGTCAAGAGAGCATTACCAGTTGCCAGGATGGCGGAGCGGTCTAAGGCGTTGCGTTCAGGTCACAGTCTCCCCAGGAGGCGTGGGTTCGAATCCCACCTCAGACAGAGTCCATTGAAAGTACCAAGCAAGAACAAAGCAAACACAGTAAAGAGAGCATTACCAGGTGCCAGGATGGCGGAGCGGTCTAAGGCGTTGCGTTCAGGTCGCAGTCTCCCCAGGAGGCGTGGGTTCGAATCCCACCTCTGACAGAGCCCATTGAAAGTACCAAGCAAGAACAAAGGAAACACAGTCAAGAAAGCATTACCAGTTGCCAGGATGGCGGAGCGGTCTAAGGCGTTGCGTTCAGGTCGCAGTTTCCCCAGGAGGCGTGGGTTCGAATCCCACCTCAGACAGAGCCCATTGAAAGTACCAAGCAAGAACAAAGCAAACACAGTCAAGAGAGCATTACCAGATGATAAGATGGCAGAGCGGTCTAAGGCGTTGCGTTCAGGTCGCAGTCTCCCCAGGAGGCGTGGGTTCAAATCCCACCTCAGACAGTGACCATTGAAAGTACCAAGCAAGAACAAAGCAAACACAGTCAAGAGAGCATTACCAGATGCCAGCATAGCGGAGCGGTCTAAGGTGTTGCGTTCAGGTCGCAGTCTCCCCAGGAGGCGTGGGTTCGAATCCCACCTCAGACAGAGCCCATTGAAAGTACCAAGCAAGAACAAAGCAAACACATTCAAGAGAGCATTACCAGTTGCCAGGATTGCATAGCGGTCTAAGGCGCTGCGTTCAGGTCGCCGTCTCCCCAGCAGGCGTGGGTTCAAATCCCGCAGCAGACAGAGCCCAATGAAAGTACCAAGAGAGAAGAAAGCAAAGACAGTCAAGAGAGCATTACCAGCTGCAAGGATGGCGGAGCGGTCGAAGGCGTTGCGTTCAGGTCGCAGTCTCCCCAGGAGGCGTGGGTTCGAATCCCACCTCAGACAGAGCCCATTGAAAGTACCAAGCAATGACAAAGGAAACACGGTCAAGAGAGCATTACCAGTTGCCAGGATGGCGGAGCGGTCTAAGGCGTTGCGTTCAGGTGACAGTCTCCCCAGGAGGCGTGGGTTCGAATCCCACCTCAGACAGAGCCCATTGAAAGTACCAAGCAAGAACAAAGCAAACACAGTAAAGAGAGCATTACCAGGTGCCAGGATGGCGGAGCGGTCTAAGGCGTTGCGTTCAGGTGACAGTCTCCCCAGGAGGCGTGGGTTCGAATCCCACCTCAGACAGAGCCCATTGAAAGTACCTAGCAATAACAAAGCAAACACGGTCAAGAGAGCATTACCAGTTGCCAGGATGGCGGAGCGGTCTAAGGCATTGCGTTCAGGTCGCAGTCTCCCCAGGAGGCGTGGGTTCGAATCCCACCTCAGACAGAGCCCATTGAAAGTACCAAGCAATAACCAAGGAAACACGGTCAAGAGAGCATTACCAGTTGCCAGGATGGCAGAGCGGTCTAAGGCGTTGCGGTCAGGTCACAGTCTCCCCAGGAGGCGTGGGTTCGAATCCCACCTCAGACAGAGCCCATTGAAAGTACCTAGCAAGAACAAAGGAAACACAGTCAAGAAAGCATTACCAGTTGCCAGGATGGCGGAGCGGTCTAAGGCGTTGCGTTCAGGTCGCAGTCTCCCCAGGAGGCGTGGGTTCGAATCCCACCTCAGACAGAGCCCATTGAAAGTACCAAGCAAGAAGAAAGCAAACACAGTCAAGAGAGCATTACCAGCTGCAAGGACGGCGGAGCGGTCTTCGGCGTTGCGTTCAGGTCGCAGTCTCCCCAGGAGGCGTGGGTTCGAATCCCACCTCAGACAGAGCCCATTTAAAGTACCAAGCAAGAAGAAAGCAAACACAGTCAAGAGAGCATTACCAGCTGCCAGGATGGCGGAGCGGTCTAAGGCGTTGCGTTCAGGTCGCAGTCTCCCCTGGAGGCGTGGGTTCGAATCCCACCTCAGACAGAGCCCGTTGAAAGTACCAAGCAATAACAAAGCAAACACAGTCAAGAGAGCATTACCAGCTGCCAGGATGGCAGAGCGGTCTTAGGCGTTGCGTACAGGTCGCAGTCTCCCCAGGAGGCGTGGGTTCAAATCCCACCTCAGACAGAGCCCATTGAAAGTACCAAGCAATAACAAAGCAAACACAGTCAAGAGAGCATTACCAGATGATAAGATGGCAGAGCGGTCTAAGGCGTTGCGTTCAGGTCGCAGTCTCCCCAGGAGGCGTGGGTTCAAATCCCACCTCAGACAGTGCCCATTGAAAGTACCAAGCAAGAACAAAGCAAACACAGTAAAGAGAGCATTACCAGGTGCCAGGATGGCGGAGCGGTCTAAGGCGTTGCGTTCAGGTCGCAGTCTCCCCAGGAGGCGTGGGTTCGAATCCCACCTCAGACAGAGCCCATTGAAAGTACCAAGCAAGAACAAAGCAAACACAGTCAAGAGAGCATTACCAGCTGCAAGGATGGCAGAGCGGTCTTAGGCGTTGCGTACAGGTCGCAGTCTCCCCAGGAGGCGTGGGTTCAAATCCCACCTCAGACAGAGCCCATTGAAAGTACCAAGCAATAACAAAGCAAACACAGTCAAGAGAGCATTACCAGATGATAAGATGGCAGAGCGGTCTAAGGCGTTGCGTTCAGGTCGCAGTCTCCCCAGGAGGCGTGGGTTCAAATCCCACCTCAGACAGTGCCCATTGAAAGTACCAAGCAAGAACAAAGCAAACACAGTCAAGAGAGCATTACCAGTTTCAAGCATAGCGGAGCGGTCTAAGGCGTTGCGTTCAGGTCGCAGTCTCCACAGGAGGCGTGGGTTCGAATCCCACCTCAGACAGAGCCCATTGAAAGTACCAAGCAATAACCAAGGAAACACGGTCAAGAGAGCATTACCAGTTGCCAGGATGGCGGAGCGGTCTAAGGCGTTGCGTTCAGGTCACAGTCTCCCCAGGAGGCGTGGGTTCGAATCCCACCTCAGACAGAGCCCATTGAAAGTACCAAGCAAGAACAAAGGAAACACAGTCAAGAAAGCATTACCAGTTGCCAGGATGGCGGAGCGGTCTAAGGCGTTGCGTTCAGGTCGCAGTCTCCCTAGGAGGCGTGGGTTCGAATCCCACCTCAGACAGAGCCCATTGAAAGTACCAAGCAAGAACAAAGCAAACACAGTCAAGAGAGCATTACCAGATGATAAGATGGCAGAGCGGTCTAAGGCGTTGCGTTCAGGTCGCAGTGTCCCCAGGAGGCGTGGGTTCGAATCCCACCTCAGACAGTGCCCATTGAAAGTACCAAGCAAGAACAAAGCAAACACAGTCAAGAGATCATTACCAGTTGCCAGGATGGCGGAGCGGTCTAAGGTGTTGCGTTCAGGTCGCAGTCTCCCCAGGAGGCGTGGGTTCGAATCCCACCTCAGACAGAGCCCATTGAAAGTACCAAGCAAGAACAAAGCAAACACATTCAAGAGAGCATTACCAGTTGCCAGGATGGCAGAGCGGTCTAAGGCGTTGCGTTCAGGTCGCAGTCTCCCTAGGAGGCGTGGGTTCGAATCCCACCTCAGACAGAGCCCATTGAAAGTACCAAGCAAGAACAAAGCAAACACAGTCAAGAGAGCATTACCAGATGATAAGATGGCAGAGCGGTCTAAGGCGTTGCGTTCAGGTCGCAGTGTCCCCAGGAGGCGTGGGTTCGAATCCCACCTCAGACAGTGCCCATTGAAAGTACCAAGCAAGAACAAAGCAAACACAGTCAAGAGATCATTACCAGTTGCCAGGATGGCGGAGCGGTCTAAGGTGTTGCGTTCAGGTCGCAGTCTCCCCAGGAGGCGTGGGTTCGAATCCCACCTCAGACAGAGCCCATTGAAAGTACCAAGCAAGAACAAAGCAAACACATTCAAGAGAGCATTACCAGTTGCCAGGATGGCAGAGCGGTCTAAGGCGTTGCGTTCAGGTCGCAGTCACCCCTGGAGGCGTGGGTTCGAATCCCGCCTCAGACAGAGCCCATTGAAAGTACCAAGCAAGAAGAAAGCAAACACAGTCAAGAGAGCATTACCAGTTGCCAGGATGGCAGAGCGGTCTAAGGCGTTGCGTTCAGGTCGCAGTCTCCCCTGGTGGCGTGGGTTCGAATCCCGCCTCAGACAGAGCCCATTGAAAGTACCAAGCAAGAACAAAGCAAACACAGTCAAGAGAGCATTACCAGTTGCCAGGATGGCAGAGCGGTCTAAGGCGCTGCGTTCAGGTCGCAGTCTCCCCAGGAGGCGTGGGTTCGAATCCCGCCTCAGACAGAGCCCATTGAAAGTACCAAGCAAGAACAAAGTAAACACAGTCAAGAGAGCATTACCAGTTGCCAGGATGGCGGAGCGGTATAAGGCGTTGCGTTCAGGTCGCAGTCTCCCCAGGAGGCGTGGGTTCGAATCCCACCTCAGACAGTGCCCATTGAAAGTACCAAGCAAGAACAAAGCAAACACAGTCAAGAGATCATTACCAGTTGCCAAGATGGCGGAGCGGTCTAAGGTGTTGCGTTCAGGTCGCAGTCTCCCCAGGAGGCGTGGGTTCGAATCCCACCTCAGACAGAGCCCATTGAAAGTACCAAGCAAGAACAAAGCAAACACATTCAAGAGAGCATTACCAGTTGCCAGGATTGCATAGCGGTCTAAGGCGCTGCGTTCAGGTCGCCGTCTCCCCAGCAGGCGTGGGTTCAAATCCCGCAGCAGACAGAGCCCAATGAAAGTACCAAGAGAGAAGAAAGCAAAGACAGTCAAGAGAGCATTACCAGCTGCAAGGATGGCGGAGCGGTCGAAGGCGTTGCGTTCAGGTCGCAGTCTCCCCAGGAGGCGTGGGTTCGAATCCCACCTCAGACAGAGCCCATTGAAAGTACCAAGCAATGACAAAGGAAACACGGTCAAGAGAGCATTACCAGTTGCCAGGATGGCGGAGCGGTCTAAGGCGTTGCGTTCAGGTGACAGTCTCCCCAGGAGGCGTGGGTTCGAATCCCACCTCAGACAGAGCCCATTGAAAGTACCAAGCAAGAACAAAGCAAACACAGTAAAGAGAGCATTACCAGGTGCCAGGATGGCGGAGCGGTCTAAGGCGTTGCGTTCAGGTGACAGTCTCCCCAGGAGGCGTGGGTTCGAATCCCACCTCAGACAGAGCCCATTGAAAGTACCTAGCAATAACAAAGCAAACACGGTCAAGAGAGCATTACCAGTTGCCAGGATGGCGGAGCGGTCTAAGGCATTGCGTTCAGGTCGCAGTCTCCCCAGGAGGCGTGGGTTCGAATCCCACCTCAGACAGAGCCCATTGAAAGTACCAAGCAATAACCAAGGAAACACGGTCAAGAGAGCATTACCAGTTGCCAGGATGGCAGAGCGGTCTAAGGCGTTGCGGTCAGGTCACAGTCTCCCCAGGAGGCGTGGGTTCGAATCCCACCTCAGACAGAGCCCATTGAAAGTACCTAGCAAGAACAAAGGAAACACAGTCAAGAAAGCATTACCAGTTGCCAGGATGGCGGAGCGGTCTAAGGCGTTGCGTTCAGGTCGCAGTCTCCCCAGGAGGCGTGGGTTCGAATCCCACCTCAGACAGAGCCCATTGAAAGTACCAAGCAAGAAGAAAGCAAACACAGTCAAGAGAGCATTACCAGCTGCAAGGACGGCGGAGCGGTCTTCGGCGTTGCGTTCAGGTCGCAGTCTCCCCAGGAGGCGTGGGTTCGAATCCCACCTCAGACAGAGCCCATTTAAAGTACCAAGCAAGAAGAAAGCAAACACAGTCAAGAGAGCATTACCAGCTGCCAGGATGGCGGAGCGGTCTAAGGCGTTGCGTTCAGGTCGCAGTCTCCCCTGGAGGCGTGGGTTCGAATCCCACCTCAGACAGAGCCCGTTGAAAGTACCAAGCAATAACAAAGCAAACACAGTCAAGAGAGCATTACCAGCTGCCAGGATGGCAGAGCGGTCTTAGGCGTTGCGTACAGGTCGCAGTCTCCCCAGGAGGCGTGGGTTCAAATCCCACCTCAGACAGAGCCCATTGAAAGTACCAAGCAATAACAAAGCAAACACAGTCAAGAGAGCATTACCAGATGATAAGATGGCAGAGCGGTCTAAGGCGTTGCGTTCAGGTCGCAGTCTCCCCAGGAGGCGTGGGTTCAAATCCCACCTCAGACAGTGCCCATTGAAAGTACCAAGCAAGAACAAAGCAAACACAGTAAAGAGAGCATTACCAGGTGCCAGGATGGCGGAGCGGTCTAAGGCGTTGCGTTCAGGTCGCAGTCTCCCCAGGAGGCGTGGGTTCGAATCCCACCTCAGACAGAGCCCATTGAAAGTACCAAGCAAGAACAAAGCAAACACAGTCAAGAGAGCATTACCAGCTGCAAGGATGGCAGAGCGGTCTTAGGCGTTGCGTACAGGTCGCAGTCTCCCCAGGAGGCGTGGGTTCAAATCCCACCTCAGACAGAGCCCATTGAAAGTACCAAGCAATAACAAAGCAAACACAGTCAAGAGAGCATTACCAGATGATAAGATGGCAGAGCGGTCTAAGGCGTTGCGTTCAGGTCGCAGTCTCCCCAGGAGGCGTGGGTTCAAATCCCACCTCAGACAGTGCCCATTGAAAGTACCAAGCAAGAACAAAGCAAACACAGTCAAGAGAGCATTACCAGTTTCAAGCATAGCGGAGCGGTCTAAGGCGTTGCGTTCAGGTCGCAGTCTCCACAGGAGGCGTGGGTTCGAATCCCACCTCAGACAGAGCCCATTGAAAGTACCAAGCAATAACCAAGGAAACACGGTCAAGAGAGCATTACCAGTTGCCAGGATGGCGGAGCGGTCTAAGGCGTTGCGTTCAGGTCACAGTCTCCCCAGGAGGCGTGGGTTCGAATCCCACCTCAGACAGAGCCCATTGAAAGTACCAAGCAAGAACAAAGGAAACACAGTCAAGAAAGCATTACCAGTTGCCAGGATGGCGGAGCGGTCTAAGGCGTTGCGTTCAGGTCGCAGTCTCCCTAGGATGCGTGGGTTCGAATCCCACCTCAGACAGAGCCCATTGAAAGTACCAAGCAAGAACAAAGCAAACACAGTCAAGAGAGCATTACCAGATGATAAGATGGCAGAGCGGTCTAAGGCGTTGCGTTCAGGTCGCAGTGTCCCCAGGAGGCGTGGGTTCGAATCCCACCTCAGACAGTGCCCATTGAAAGTACCAAGCAAGAACAAAGCAAACACAGTCAAGAGATCATTACCAGTTGCCAGGATGGCGGAGCGGTCTAAGGTGTTGCGTTCAGGTCGCAGTCTCCCCAGGAGGCGTGGGTTCGAATCCCACCTCAGACAGAGCCCATTGAAAGTACCAAGCAAGAACAAAGCAAACACATTCAAGAGAGCATTACCAGTTGCCAGGATGGCAGAGCGGTCTAAGGCGTTGCGTTCAGGTCGCAGTCTCCCTAGGAGGCGTGGGTTCGAATCCCACCTCAGACAGAGCCCATTGAAAGTACCAAGCAAGAACAAAGCAAACACAGTCAAGAGAGCATTACCAGATGATAAGATGGCAGAGCGGTCTAAGGCGTTGCGTTCAGGTCGCAGTGTCCCCAGGAGGCGTGGGTTCGAATCCCACCTCAGACAGTGCCCATTGAAAGTACCAAGCAAGAACAAAGCAAACACAGTCAAGAGATCATTACCAGTTGCCAGGATGGCGGAGCGGTCTAAGGTGTTGCGTTCAGGTCGCAGTCTCCCCAGGAGGCGTGGGTTCGAATCCCACCTCAGACAGAGCCCATTGAAAGTACCAAGCAAGAACAAAGCAAACACATTCAAGAGAGCATTACCAGTTGCCAGGATGGCAGAGCGGTCTAAGGCGTTGCGTTCAGGTCGCAGTCACCCCTGGAGGCGTGGGTTCGAATCCCGCCTCAGACAGAGCCCATTGAAAGTACCAAGCAAGAAGAAAGCAAACACAGTCAAGAGAGCATTACCAGTTGCCAGGATGGCAGAGCGGTCTAAGGCGTTGCGTTCAGGTCGCAGTCTCCCCTGGTGGCGTGGGTTCGAATCCCGCCTCAGACAGAGCCCATTGAAAGTACCAAGCAAGAACAAAGCAAACACAGTCAAGAGAGCATTACCAGTTGCCAGGATGGCAGAGCGGTCTAAGGCGCTGCGTTCAGGTCGCAGTCTCCCCAGGAGGCGTGGGTTCGAATCCCGCCTCAGACAGAGCCCATTGAAAGTACCAAGCAAGAACAAAGTAAACACAGTCAAGAGAGCATTACCAGTTGCCAGGATGGCGGAGCGGTATAAGGCGTTGCGTTCAGGTCGCAGTCTCCCCAGGAGGCGTGGGTTCGAATCCCACCTCAGACAGTGCCCATTGAAAGTACCAAGCAAGAACAAAGCAAACACAGTCAAGAGATCATTACCAGTTGCCAAGATGGCGGAGCGGTCTAAGGTGTTGCGTTCAGGTCGCAGTCTCCCCAGGAGGCGTGGGTTCGAATCCCACCTCAGACAGAGCCCATTGAAAGTACCAAGCAAGAACAAAGCAAACACATTCAAGAGAGCATTACCAGTTGCCAGGGTGGCAGAGCGGTCTAAGACGTTGCGTTCAGGTCGCAGTCACCCCTGGAGGCGTGGGTTCGAATCCCGCCTCAGACAGAGCCCATTGAAAGTACCAAGCAAGAAGAAAGCAAACACAGTCAAGAGAGCATTACCAGTTGCCAGGATGGCAGAGCGGTCTAAGGCGTTGCGTTCAGGTCGCAGTCTCCCCTGGTGGCGTGGGTTCGAATCCCGCCTCAGACAGAGCCCATTGAAAGTACCAAGCAAGAACAAAGCAAACACAGTCAAGAGAGCATTACCAGTTGCCAGGATGGCAGAGCGGTCTAAGGCGCTGCGTTCAGGTCGCAGTCTCCCCAGGAGGCGTGGGTTCGAATCCCGCCTCAGACAGAGCCCATTGAAAGTACCAAGCAAGAACAACGTAAACACAGTCAAGAGAGCATTACCAGTTGCCAGGATGGCGGAGCGGTATAAGGCGTTGCGTTCAGGTCGCAGTCTCCCCAGGAGGCGTGGGTTCGAATCCCGCCTCAGACAGAGCCCATTGAAAGTACCAAGCAATAACCAAGGAAACACGGTCAAGAGAGCATTACCAGTTGCCAGGATGGCGGAGCGGTCTAAGGCGTTGCGTTCAGGTCACAGTCTCCCCAGGAGGCGTGGGTTCGAATCCCACCTCAGACAGAGCCCATTGAAAGTACCAAGCAAGAACAAAGCAAACACAGTAAAGAGAGCATTACCAGGTGCCAGGATGGCGGAGCGGTCTAAGGCGTTGCGTTCAGGTCGCAGTCTCCCCAGGAGGCGTGGGTTCGAATCCCACCTCTGACAGAGCCCATTGAAAGTACCAAGCAAGAACAAAGGAAACACAGTCATGAAAGCATTACCAGTTGCCAGGATGGCGGAGCGGTCTAAGGCGTTGCGTTCAGGTCGCAGTCTCCCCAGGAGGCGTGGGTTCGAATCCCACCTCAGACAGAGCCCATTGAAAGTACCAAGCAAGAACAAAGCAAACACAGTCAAGAGAGCATTACCAGATGATAAGATGGCAGAGCGGTCTAAGGCGTTGCGTTCAGGTCGCAGTCTCCCCAGGAGGCGTGGGTTCAAATCCCACCTCAGACAGTGACCATTGAAAGTACCAAGCAAGAACAAAGCAAACACAGTCAAGAGAGCATTACCAGATGCCAGCATAGCGGAGCGGTCTAAGGTGTTGCGTTCAGGTCGCAGTCTCCCCAGGAGGCGTGGGTTCGAATCCCACCTCAGACAGAGCCCATTGAAAGTACCAAGCAAGAACAAAGCAAACACATTCAAGAGAGCATTACCAGTTGCCAGGATTGCAGAGCGGTCTAAGGCGCTGCGTTCAGGTCGCCGTCTCCCCAGCAGGCGTGGGTTCAAATCCCGCAGCAGATAGAGCCCAATGAAAGTACCAAGAGAGAAGAAAGCAAAGACAGTCAAGAGAGCATTACCAGCTGCAAGGATGGCGGAGCGGTCGAAGGCGTTGCGTTCAGGTCGCAGTCTCCCCAGGAGGCGTGGGTTCGAATCCCACCTCAGACAGAGCCCATTGAAAGTACCAAGCAATGACAAAGGAAACACGGTCAAGAGAGCATTACCAGTTGCCAGGATGGCGGAGCGGTCTAAGGCGTTGCGTTCAGGTGACAGTCTCCCCAGGAGGCGTGGGTTCGAATCCCACCTCAGACAGAGCCCATTGAAAGTACCAAACAAGAACAAAGCAAACACAGTAAAGAGAGCATTACCAGGTGCCAGGATGGCGGAGCGGTCTAAGGCGTTGCGTTCAGGTGACAGTCTCCCCAGGAGGCGTGGGTTCGAATCCCACCTCAGACAGAGCCCATTGAAAGTACCAAGCAAGAACAAAGGAAACACAGTCAAGAAAGCATTACCAGTTGCCAGGATGGCGGAGCGGTCTAAGGCGTTGCGTTCAGGTCGCAGTCTCCCTAGGAGGCGTGGGTTCGAATCCCACCTCAACAGAGCCCATTGAAAGTACCAAGCAAGAACAAAGCAAACACAGTCAAGAGAGCATTACCAGATGATAAGATGGCAGAGCGGTCTAAGGCATTGCGTTCAGGTCGCAGTGTCCCCAGGAGGCGTGGGTTCGAATCCCACCTCAGACAGTGCCCATTGAAAGTACCAAGCAAGAACAAAGCAAACACAGTCAAGAGATCATTACCAGTTGCCAGGATGGCGGAGCGGTCTAAGGTGTTGCGTTCAGGTCGCAGTCTCCCCAGGAGGCGTGGGTTCGAATCCCACCTCAGACAGAGCCCATTGAAAGTACCAAGCAAGAACAAAGCAAACACATTCAAGAGAGCATTACCAGTTGCCAGGATGGCAGAGCGGTCTAAGGCGTTGCGTTCAGGTCGCAGTCTCCCTAGGAGGCGTGGGTTCGAATCCCACCTCAGACAGAGCCCATTGAAAGTACCAAGCAAGAACAAAGCAAACACAGTCAAGAGAGCATTACCAGATGATAAGATGGCAGAGCGGTCTAAGGCGTTGCGTTCAGGTCGCAGTGTCCCCAGGAGGCGTGGGTTCGAATCCCACCTCAGACAGTGCCCATTGAAAGTACCAAGCAAGAACAAAGCAAACACAGTCAAGAGATCATTACCAGTTGCCAGGATGGCGGAGCGGTCTAAGGTGTTGCGTTCAGGTCGCAGTCTCCCCAGGAGGCGTGGGTTCGAATCCCACCTCAGACAGAGCCCATTGAAAGTACCAAGCAAGAACAAAGCAAACACATTCAAGAGAGCATTACCAGTTGCCAGGATGGCAGAGCGGTCTAAGGCGTTGCGTTCAGGTCGCAGTCACCCCTGGAGGCGTGGGTTCGAATCCCGCCTCAGACAGAGCCCATTGAAAGTACCAAGCAAGAAGAAAGCAAACACAGTCAAGAGAGCATTACCAGTTGCCAGGATGGCAGAGCGGTCTAAGGCGTTGCGTTCAGGTCGCAGTCTCCCCTGGTGGCGTGGGTTCGAATCCCGCCTCAGACAGAGCCCATTGAAAGTACCAAGCAAGAACAAAGCAAACACAGTCAAGAGAGCATTACCAGTTGCCAGGATGGCAGAGCGGTCTAAGGCGCTGCGTTCAGGTCGCAGTCTCCCCAGGAGGCGTGGGTTCGAATCCCGCCTCAGACAGAGCCCATTGAAAGTACCAAGCAAGAACAAAGTAAACACAGTCAAGAGAGCATTACCAGTTGCCAGGATGGCGGAGCGGTATAAGGCGTTGCGTTCAGGTCGCAGTCTCCCCAGGAGGCGTGGGTTCGAATCCCGCCTCAGACAGAGCCCATTGAAAGTACCAAGCAATAACCAAGGAAACACGGTCAAGAGAGCATTACCAGTTGCCAGGATGGCGGAGCGGTCTAAGGCGTTGCGTTCAGGTCACAGTCTCCCCAGGAGGCGTGGGTTCGAATCCCACCTCAGACAGAGCCCATTGAAAGTACCAAGCAAGAACAAAGCAAACACAGTAAAGAGAGCATTACCAGGTGCCAGGATGGCGGAGCGGTCTAAGGCGTTGCGTTCAGGTCGCAGTCTCCCCAGGAGGCGTGGGTTCGAATCCCACCTCTGACAGAGCCCATTGAAAGTACCAAGCAAGAACAAAGGAAACACAGTCAAGAAAGCATTACCAGTTGCCAGGATGGCGGAGCGGTCTAAGGCGTTGCGTTCAGGTCGCAGTCTCCCCAGGAGGCGTGGGTTCGAATCCCACCTCAGACAGAGCCCATTGAAAGTACCAAGCAAGAACAAAGCAAACACAGTCAAGAGAGCATTACCAGATGATAAGATGGCAGAGCGGTCTAAGGCGTTGCGTTCAGGTCGCAGTCTCCCCAGGAGGCGTGGGTTCAAATCCCACCTCAGACAGTGACCATTGAAAGTACCAAGCAAGAACAAAGCAAACACAGTCAAGAGAGCATTACCAGATGCCAGCATAGCGGAGCGGTCTAAGGTGTTGCGTTCAGGTCGCAGTCTCCCCAGGAGGCGTGGGTTCGAATCCCACCTCAGACAGAGCCCATTGAAAGTACCAAGCAAGAACAAAGCAAACACATTCAAGAGAGCATTACCAGTTGCCAGGATTGCATAGCGGTCTAAGGCGCTGCGTTCAGGTCGCCGTCTCCCCAGCAGGCGTGGGTTCAAATCCCGCAGCAGACAGAGCCCAATGAAAGTACCAAGAGAGAAGAAAGCAAAGACAGTCAAGAGAGCATTACCAGCTGCAAGGATGGCGGAGCGGTCGAAGGCGTTGCGTTCAGGTCGCAGTCTCCCCAGGAGGCGTGGGTTCGAATCCCACCTCAGACAGAGCCCATTGAAAGTACCAAGCAATGACAAAGGAAACACGGTCAAGAGAGCATTACCAGTTGCCAGGATGGCGGAGCGGTCTAAGGCGTTGCGTTCAGGTGACAGTCTCCCCAGGAGGCGTGGGTTCGAATCCCACCTCAGACAGAGCCCATTGAAAGTACCAAGCAAGAACAAAGCAAACACAGTAAAGAGAGCATTACCAGGTGCCAGGATGGCGGAGCGGTCTAAGGCGTTGCGTTCAGGTGACAGTCTCCCCAGGAGGCGTGGGTTCGAATCCCACCTCAGACAGAGCCCATTGAAAGTACCTAGCAATAACAAAGCAAACACGGTCAAGAGAGCATTACCAGTTGCCAGGATGGCGGAGCGGTCTAAGGCATTGCGTTCAGGTCGCAGTCTCCCCAGGAGGCGTGGGTTCGAATCCCACCTCAGACAGAGCCCATTGAAAGTACCAAGCAATAACCAAGGAAACACGGTCAAGAGAGCATTACCAGTTGCCAGGATGGCAGAGCGGTCTAAGGCGTTGCGGTCAGGTCACAGTCTCCCCAGGAGGCGTGGGTTCGAATCCCACCTCAGACAGAGCCCATTGAAAGTACCTAGCAAGAACAAAGGAAACACAGTCAAGAAAGCATTACCAGTTGCCAGGATGGCGGAGCGGTCTAAGGCGTTGCGTTCAGGTCGCAGTCTCCCCAGGAGGCGTGGGTTCGAATCCCACCTCAGACAGAGCCCATTGAAAGTACCAAGCAAGAAGAAAGCAAACACAGTCAAGAGAGCATTACCAGCTGCAAGGACGGCGGAACGGTCTTCGGCGTTGCGTTCAGGTCGCAGTCTCCCCAGGAGGCGTGGGTTCGAATCCCACCTCAGACAGAGCCCATTTAAAGTACCAAGCAAGAAGAAAGCAAACACAGTCAAGAGAGCATTACCAGCTGCCAGGATGGCGGAGCGGTCTAAGGCGTTGCGTTCAGGTCGCAGTCTCCCCTGGAGGCGTGGGTTCGAATCCCACCTCAGACAGAGCCCGTTGAAAGTACCAAGCAATAACAAAGCAAACACAGTCAAGAGAGCATTACCAGCTGCCAGGATGGCAGAGCGGTCTTAGGCGTTGCGTACAGGTCGCAGTCTCCCCAGGAGGCGTGGGTTCAAATCCCACCTCAGACAGAGCCCATTGAAAGTACCAAGCAATAACAAAGCAAACACAGTCAAGAGAGCATTACCAGATGATAAGATGGCAGAGCGGTCTAAGGCGTTGCGTTCAGGTCGCAGTCTCCCCAGGAGGCGTGGGTTCAAATCCCACCTCAGACAGTGCCCATTGAAAGTACCAAGCAAGAACAAAGCAAACACAGTAAAGAGAGCATTACCAGGTGCCAGGATGGCGGAGCGGTCTAAGGCGTTGCGTTCAGGTCGCAGTCTCCCCAGGAGGCGTGGGTTCGAATCCCACCTCAGACAGAGCCCATTGAAAGTACCAAGCAAGAACAAAGCAAACACAGTCAAGAGAGCATTACCAGCTGCAAGGATGGCAGAGCGGTCTTAGGCGTTGCGTACAGGTCGCAGTCTCCCCAGGAGGCGTGGGTTCAAATCCCACCTCAGACAGAGCCCATTGAAAGTACCAAGCAATAACAAAGCAAACACAGTCAAGAGAGCATTACCAGATGATAAGATGGCAGAGCGGTCTAAGGCGTTGCGTTCAGGTCGCAGTCTCCCCAGGAGGCGTGGGTTCAAATCCCACCTCAGACAGTGCCCATTGAAAGTACCAAGCAAGAACAAAGCAAACACAGTCAAGAGAGCATTACCAGTTTCAAGCATAGCGGAGCGGTCTAAGGCGTTGCGTTCAGGTCGCAGTCTCCACAGGAGGCGTGGGTTCGAATCCCACCTCAGACAGAGCCCATTGAAAGTACCAAGCAATAACCAAGGAAACACGGTCAAGAGAGCATTACCAGTTGCCAGGATGGCGGAGCGGTCTAAGGCGTTGCGTTCAGGTCACAGTCTCCCCAGGAGGCGTGGGTTCGAATCCCACCTCAGACAGAGCCCATTGAAAGTACCAAGCAAGAACAAAGGAAACACAGTCAAGAAAGCATTACCAGTTGCCAGGATGGCGGAGCGGTCTAAGGCGTTGCGTTCAGGTCGCAGTCTCCCTAGGAGGCGTGGGTTCGAATCCCACCTCAGACAGAGCCCATTGAAAGTACCAAGCAAGAACAAAGCAAACACAGTCAAGAGAGCATTACCAGATGATAAGATGGCAGAGCGGTCTAAGGCGTTGCGTTCAGGTCGCAGTGTCCCCAGGAGGCGTGGGTTCGAATCCCACCTCAGACAGTGCCCATTGAAAGTACCAAGCAAGAACAAAGCAAACACAGTCAAGAGATCATTACCAGTTTCCAGGATGGCGGAGCGGTCTAAGGTGTTGCGTTCAGGTCGCAGTCTCCCCAGGAGGCGTGGGTTCGAATCCCACCTCAGACAGAGCCCATTGAAAGTACCAAGCAAGAACAAAGCAAACACATTAAAGAGAGCATTACCAGTTGCCAGGATGGCAGAGCGGTCTAAGGCGTTGCGTTCAGGTCGCAGTCTCCCTAGGAGGCGTGGGTTCGAATCCCACCTCAGACAGAGCCCATTGAAAGTACCAAGCAAGAACAAAGCAAACACAGTCAAGAGAGCATTACCAGATGATAAGATGGCAGAGCGGTCTAAGGCGTTGCGTTCAGGTCGCAGTGTCCCCAGGAGGCGTGGGTTCGAATCCCACCTCAGACAGTGCCCATTGAAAGTACCAAGCAAGAACAAAGCAAACACAGTCAAGAGATCATTACCAGTTGCCAGGATGGCGGAGCGGTCTAAGGTGTTGCGTTCAGGTCGCAGTCTCCCCAGGAGGCGTGGGTTCGAATCCCACCTCAGACAGAGCCCATTGAAAGTACCAAGCAAGAACAAAGCAAACACATTCAAGAGAGCATTACCAGTTGCCAGGATGGCAGAGCGGTCTAAGGCGTTGCGTTCAGGTCGCAGTCACCCCTGGAGGCGTGGGTTCGAATCCCGCCTCAGACAGAGCCCATTGAAAGTACCAAGCAAGAAGAAAGCAAACACAGTCAAGAGAGCATTACCAGTTGCCAGGATGGCAGAGCGGTCTAAGGCGTTGCGTTCAGGTCGCAGTCTCCCCTGGTGGCGTGGGTTCGAATCCCGCCTCAGACAGAGCCCATTGAAAGTACCAAGCAAGAACAAAGCAAACACAGTCAAGAGAGCATTACCAGTTGCCAGGATGGCAGAGCGGTCTAAGGCGCTGCGTTCAGGTCGCAGTCTCCCCAGGAGGCGTGGGTTCGAATCCCGCCTCAGACAGAGCCCATTGAAAGTACCAAGCAAGAACAAAGTAAACACAGTCAAGAGAGCATTACCAGTTGCCAGGATGGCGGAGCGGTATAAGGCGTTGCGTTCAGGTCGCAGTCTCCCCAGGAGGCGTGGGTTCGAATCCCACCTCAGACAGAGCCAATTGAAAGTACCAAGCAATAACCAAGGAAACACGGTCAAGAGAGCATTACCAGTTGCCAGGATGGCGGAGCGGTCTAAGGCGTTGCGTTCAGGTCACAGTCTCCCCAGGAGGCGTGGGTTCGAATCCCACCTCAGACAGAGCCCATTGAAAGTACCAAGCAAGAACAAAGCAAACACAGTAAAGAGAGCATTACCAGGTGCCAGGATGGCGGAGCGGTCTAAGGCGTTGCGTTCAGGTCGCAGTCTCCCCAGGAGGCGTGGGTTCGAATCCCACCTCTGACAGAGCCCATTGAAAGTACCAAGCAAGAACAAAGGAAACACAGTCAAGAAAGCATTACCAGTTGCCAGGATGGCGGAGCGGTCTAAGGCGTTGCGTTCAGGTCGCAGTCTCCCCAGGAGGCGTGGGTTCGAATCCCACCTCAGACAGAGCCCATTGAAAGTACCAAGCAAGAACAAAGCAAACACAGTCAAGAGAGCATTACCAGATGATAAGATGGCAGAGCGGTCTAAGGCGTTGCGTTCAGGTCGCAGTCTCCCCAGGAGGCGTGGGTTCAAATCCCACCTCAGACAGTGACCATTGAAAGTACCAAGCAAGAACAAAGCAAACACAGTCAAGAGAGCATTACCAGATGCCAGCATAGCGGAGCGGTCTAAGGTGTTGCGTTCAGGTCGCAGTCTCCCCAGGAGGCGTGGGTTCGAATCCCACCTCAGACAGAGCCCATTGAAAGTACCAAGCAAGAACAAAGCAAACACATTCAAGAGAGCATTACCAGTTGCCAGGATTGCATAGCGGTCTAAGGCGCTGCGTTCAGGTCGCCGTCTCCCCAGCAGGCGTGGGTTCAAATCCCGCAGCAGACAGAGCCCAATGAAAGTACCAAGAGAGAAGAAAGCAAAGACAGTCAAGAGAGCATTACCAGCTGCAAGGATGGCGGAGCGGTCGAAGGCGTTGCGTTCAGGTCGCAGTCTCCCCAGGAGGCGTGGGTTCGAATCCCACCTCAGACAGAGCCCATTGAAAGTACCAAGCAATGACAAAGGAAACACGGTCAAGAGAGCATTACCAGTTGCCAGGATGGCGGAGCGGTCTAAGGCGTTGCGTTCAGGTGACAGTCTCCCCAGGAGGCGTGGGTTCGAATCCCACCTCAGACAGAGCCCATTGAAAGTACCAAGCAAGAACAAAGCAAACACAGTAAAGAGAGCATTACCAGGTGCCAGGATGGCGGAGCGGTCTAAGGCGTTGCGTTCAGGTGACAGTCTCCCCAGGAGGCGTGGGTTCGAATCCCACCTCAGACAGAGCCCATTGAAAGTACCTAGCAATAACAAAGCAAACACGGTCAAGAGAGCATTACCAGTTGCCAGGATGGCGGAGCGGTCTAAGGCATTGCGTTCAGGTCGCAGTCTCCCCAGGAGGCGTGGGTTCGAATCCCACCTCAGACAGAGCCCATTGAAAGTACCAAGCAATAACCAAGGAAACACGGTCAAGAGAGCATTACCAGTTGCCAGGATGGCAGAGCGGTCTAAGGCGTTGCGGTCAGGTCACAGTCTCCCCAGGAGGCGTGGGTTCGAATCCCACCTCAGACAGAGCCCATTGAAAGTACCTAGCAAAAACAAAGGAAACACAGTCAAGAAAGCATTACCAGTTGCCAGGATGGCGGAGCGGTCTAAGGCGTTGCGTTCAGGTCGCAGTCTCCCCAGGAGGCGTGGGTTCGAATCCCACCTCAGACAGAGCCCATTGAAAGTACCAAGCAAGAAGAAAGCAAACACAGTCAAGAGAGCATTACCAGCTGCAAGGACGGCGGAGCGGTCTTCGGCGTTGCGTTCAGGTCGCAGTCTCCCCAGGAGGCGTGGGTTCGAATCCCACCTCAGACAGAGCCCATTTAAAGTACCAAGCAAGAAGAAAGCAAACACAGTCAAGAGAGCATTACCAGCTGCCAGGATGGCGGAGCGGTCTAAGGCGTTGCGTTCAGGTCGCAGTCTCCCCTGGAGGCGTGGGTTCGAATCCCACCTCAGACAGAGCCCGTTGAAAGTACCAAGCAATAACAAAGCAAACACAGTCAAGAGAGCATTACCAGCTGCCAGGATGGCAGAGCGGTCTTAGGCGTTGCGTACAGGTCGCAGTCTCCCCAGGAGGCGTGGGTTCAAATCCCACCTCAGACAGAGCCCATTGAAAGTACCAAGCAATAACAAAGCAAACACAGTCAAGAGAGCATTACCAGATGATAAGATGGCAGAGCGGTCTAAGGCGTTGCGTTCAGGTCGCAGTCTCCCCAGGAGGCGTGGGTTCAAATCCCACCTCAGACAGTGCCCATTGAAAGTACCAAGCAAGAACAAAGCAAACACAGTAAAGAGAGCATTACCAGGTGCCAGGATGGCGGAGCGGTCTAAGGCGTTGCGTTCAGGTCGCAGTCTCCCCAGGAGGCGTGGGTTCGAATCCCACCTCAGACAGAGCCCATTGAAAGTACCAAGCAAGAACAAAGCAAACACAGTCAAGAGAGCATTACCAGCTGCAAGGATGGCAGAGCGGTCTTAGGCGTTGCGTACAGGTCGCAGTCTCCCCAGGAGGCGTGGGTTCAAATCCCACCTCAGACAGAGCCCATTGAAAGTACCAAGCAATAACAAAGCAAACACAGTCAAGAGAGCATTACCAGATGATAAGATGGCAGAGCGGTCTAAGGCGTTGCGTTCAGGTCGCAGTCTCCCCAGGAGGCGTGGGTTCAAATCCCACCTCAGACAGTGCCCATTGAAAGTACCAAGCAAGAACAAAGCAAACACAGTCAAGAGAGCATTACCAGTTTCAAGCATAGCGGAGCGGTCTAAGGCGTTGCGTTCAGGTCGCAGTCTCCACAGGAGGCGTGGGTTCGAATCCCACCTCAGACAGAGCCCATTGAAAGTACCAAGCAATAACCAAGGAAACACGGTCAAGAGAGCATTACCAGTTGCCAGGATGGCGGAGCGGTCTAAGGCGTTGCGTTCAGGTCACAGTCTCCCCAGGAGGCGTGGGTTCGAATCCCACCTCAGACAGAGCCCATTGAAAGTACCAAGCAAGAACAAAGGAAACACAGTCAAGAAAGCATTACCAGTTGCCAGGATGGCGGAGCGGTCTAAGGCGTTGCGTTCAGGTCGCAGTCTCCCTAGGAGGCGTGGGTTCGAATCCCACCTCAGACAGAGCCCATTGAAAGTACCAAGCAAGAACAAAGCAAACACAGTCAAGAGAGCATTACCAGATGATAAGATGGCAGAGCGGTCTAAGGCGTTGCGTTCAGGTCGCAGTGTCCCCAGGAGGCGTGGGTTCGAATCCCACCTCAGACAGTGCCCATTGAAAGTACCAAGCAAGAACAAAGCAAACACAGTCAAGAGATCATTACCAGTTTCCAGGATGGCGGAGCGGTCTAAGGTGTTGCGTTCAGGTCGCAGTCTCCCCAGGAGGCGTGGGTTCGAATCCCACCTCAGACAGAGCCCATTGAAAGTACCAAGCAAGAACAAAGCAAACACATTCAAGAGAGCA
Organism: Idiotropiscis lumnitzeri; assembly: GCF_059441095.1. NCBI lineage: Eukaryota > Metazoa > Chordata > Actinopteri > Syngnathiformes > Syngnathidae > Idiotropiscis > Idiotropiscis lumnitzeri. The sequence goes on from NW_028283566.1 coordinate 2,477,182, forward strand.
TTACCAGTTGCCAGGATGGCAGAGCGGTCTAAGGCGTTGCGTTCAGGTCGCAGTCTCCCTAGGAGGCGTGGGTTCGAATCCCACCTCAGACAGAGCCCATTGAAAGTACCAAGCAAGAACAAAGCAAACACAGTCAAGAGAGCATTACCAGATGATAAGATGGCAGAGCGGTCTAAGGCGTTGCGTTCAGGTCGCAGTGTCCCCAGGAGGCGTGGGTTCGAATCCCACCTCAGACAGTGCCCATTGAAAGTACCAAGCAAGAACAAAGCAAACACAGTCAAGAGATCATTACCAGTTGCCAGGATGGCGGAGCGGTCTAAGGTGTTGCGTTCAGGTCGCAGTCTCCCCAGGAGGCGTGGGTTCGAATCCCACCTCAGACAGAGCCCATTGAAAGTACCAAGCAAGAACAAAGCAAACACATTCAAGAGAGCATTACCAGTTGCCAGGATGGCAGAGCGGTCTAAGGCGTTGCGTTCAGGTCGCAGTCACCCCTGGAGGCGTGGGTTCGAATCCCGCCTCAGACAGAGCCCATTGAAAGTACCAAGCAAGAAGAAAGCAAACACAGTCAAGAGAGCATTACCAGTTGCCAGGATGGCAGAGCGGTCTAAGGCGTTGCGTTCAGGTCGCAGTCTCCCCTGGTGGCGTGGGTTCGAATCCCGCCTCAGACAGAGCCCATTGAAAGTACCAAGCAAGAACAAAGCAAACACAGTCAAGAGAGCATTACCAGTTGCCAGGATGGCAGAGCGGTCTAAGGCGCTGCGTTCAGGTCGCAGTCTCCCCAGGAGGCGTGGGTTCGAATCCCGCCTCAGACAGAGCCCATTGAAAGTACCAAGCAAGAACAAAGCAAACACAGTCAAGAGAGCATTACCAGATGATAAGATGGCAGAGCGGTCTAAGGCGTTGCGTTCAGGTCACAGTCTCCCCAGGAGGCGTGGGTTCGAATCCCACCTCAGACAGAGCCCATTGAAAGTACCAAGCAAGAACAAAGCAAACACAGTAAAGAGAGCATTACCAGGTGCCAGGATGGCGGAGCGGTCTAAGGCGTTGCGTTCAGGTCGCAGTCTCCCCAGGAGGCGTGGGTTCGAATCCCACCTCTGACAGAGCCCATTGAAAGTACCAAGCAAGAACAAAGGAAACACAGTCAAGAAAGCATTACCAGTTGCCAGGATGGCGGAGCGGTCTAAGGCGTTGCGTTCAGGTCGCAGTCTCCCCAGGAGGCGTGGGTTCGAATCCCACCTCAGACAGAGCCCATTGAAAGTACCAAGCAAGAACAAAGCAAACACAGTCAAGAGAGCATTACCAGATGATAAGATGGCAGAGCGGTCTAAGGCGTTGCGTTCAGGTCGCAGTCTCCCCAGGAGGCGTGGGTTCAAATCCCACCTCAGACAGTGACCATTGAAAGTACCAAGCAAGAACAAAGCAAACACAGTCAAGAGAGCATTACCAGATGCCAGCATAGCGGAGCGGTCTAAGGTGTTGCGTTCAGGTCGCAGTCTCCCCAGGAGGCGTGGGTTCGAATCCCACCTCAGACAGAGCCCATTGAAAGTACCAAGCAAGAACAAAGCAAACACATTCAAGAGAGCATTACCAGTTGCCAGGATTGCAGAGCGGTCTAAGGCGCTGCGTTCAGGTCGCCGTCTCCCCAGCAGGCGTGGGTTCAAATCCCGCAGCAGACAGAGCCCAATGAAAGTACCAAGCAAGAAGAAAGCAAAGACAGTAAAGAGAGCATTACCAGGTGCCAGGATGGCGGAGCGGTCTAAGGCGTTGCGTTCAGGTCGCAGTCTCCCCTGGAGGCGTGGGTTCGAATCCCACCTCAGACAGAGCCCATTGAAAGTACCTAGCAATAACAAAGCAAACACGGTCAAGAGAGCATTACCAGTTGCCAGGATGGCGGAGCGGTCTAAGGCGTTGCGTTCAGGTCGCAGTCTCCCCGGGAGGCGTGGGTTCGAATCCCACCTCAGACAGAGCCCATTGAAAGTACCAAGCAATAACCAAGGAAACACGGTCAAGAGAGCATTACCAGTTGCCAGGATGGCAGAGCGGTCTAAGGCGTTGCGGTCAGGTCACAGTCTCCCCAGGAGGCGTGGGTTCGAATCCCACCTCAGACAGAGCCCATTGAAAGTACCAAGCAAGAACAAAGGAAACACAGTCAAGAAAGCATTACCAGTTGCCAGGATGGCGGAGCGGTCTAAGGCGTTGCGTTCAGGTCGCAGTCTCCCCAGGAGGCGTGGGTTCGAATCCCACCTCAGACAGAGCCCATTGAAAGTACCAAGCAAGAAGAAAGCAAACACAGTCAAGAGAGCATTACCAGCTGCAAGGACGGCGGAGCGGTCTTCGGCGTTGCGTTCAGGTCGCAGTCTCCCCAGGAGGCGTGGGTTCGAATCCCACCTCAGACAGAGCCCATTGAAAGTACCAAGCAAGAAGAAAGCAAACACAGTCAAGAGAGCATTACCAGCTGCCAGGATGGCAGAGCGGTCTAAGGCGTTGCGTTCAGGTCGCAGTCTCCCCTGGAGGCGTGGGTTCGAATCCCACCTCAGACAGAGCCCGTTGAAAGTACCAAGCAATAACAAAGCAAACACAGTCAAGAGAGCATTACCAGCTGCCAGGATGGCAGAGCGGTCTAAGGCGTTGCGTTCAGGTCACAGTCTCCCCAGGAGGCGTGGGTTCGAATCCCACCTCAGACAGAGCCCATTGAAAGTACCAAGCAAGAACAAAGCAAACACAGTAAAGAGAGCATTACCAGGTGCCAGGATGGCGGAGCGGTCTAAGGCGTTGCGTTCAGGTCGCAGTCTCCCCAGGAGGCGTGGGTTCGAATCCCACCTCAGACAGAGCCCATTGAAAGTACCAAGCAAGAACAAAGCAAACACAGTCAAGAGAGCATTACCAGCTGCAAGGATGGCAGAGCGGTCTTAGGCGTTGCGTACAGGTCGCAGTCTCCCCAGGAGGCGTGGGTTCAAATCCCACCTCAGACAGAGCCCATTGAAAGTACCAAGCAATAACCAAGGAAACACAGTCAAGAGAGCATTACCAGTTTCAAGCATAGCGGAGCGGTCTAAGGCGTTGCGTTCAGGTCGCAGTCTCCACAGGAGGCGTGGGTTCGAATCCCACCTCAGACAGAGCCCATTGAAAGTACCAAGCAATAACAAAGCAAACACAGTCAAGAGAGCATTACCAGCTGCCAGGATGGCAGAGCGGTCTAAGGCGTTGCGTTCAGGTCGCAGTCTCCCCTGGAGGCGTGGGTTCGAATCCCACCTCAGACAGAGCCCGTTGAAAGTACCAAGCAATAACAAAGCAAACACAGTCAAGAGAGCATTACCAGCTGCCAGGATGGCAGAGCGGTCTAAGGCGTTGCGTTCAGGTCACAGTCTCCCCAGGAGGCGTGGGTTCGAATCCCACCTCAGACAGAGCCCATTGAAAGTACCAAGCAAGAACAAAGCAAACACAGTAAAGAGAGCATTACCAGGTGCCAGGATGGCGGAGCGGTCTAAGGCGTTGCGTTCAGGTCGCAGTCTCCCCAGGAGGCGTGGGTTCGAATCCCACCTCAGACAGAGCCCATTGAAAGTACCAAGCAAGAACAAAGCAAACACAGTCAAGAGAGCATTACCAGCTGCAAGGATGGCAGAGCGGTCTTAGGCGTTGCGTACAGGTCGCAGTCTCCCCAGGAGGCGTGGGTTCAAATCCCACCTCAGACAGAGCCCATTGAAAGTACCAAGCAATAACCAAGGAAACACAGTCAAGAGAGCATTACCAGTTTCAAGCATAGCGGAGCGGTCTAAGGCGTTGCGTTCAGGTCGCAGTCTCCACAGGAGGCGTGGGTTCGAATCCCACCTCAGACAGAGCCCATTGAAAGTACCAAGCAATAACCAAGGAAACACGGTCAAGAGAGCATTACCAGTTGCCAGGATGGCGGAGCGGTCTCAGGCGTTGCGTTCAGGTCACAGTCTCCCCAGGAGGCGTGGGTTCGAATCCCACCTCAGACAGAGCCCATTGAAAGTACCAAGCAAGAACAAAGCAAACACAGTAAAGAGAGCATTACCAGGTGCCAGGATGGCGGAGCGGTCTAAGGCGTTGCGTTCAGGTCGCAGTCTCCCCAGGAGGCGTGGGTTCGAATCCCACCTCAGACAGTGCCCATTGAAAGTACCAAGCAAGAACAAAGCAAACACAGTCAAGGGAGCATTACCAGTTGCAAGCATAGCGGAGCGGTCTAAGGCGTTGCGTTCAGGTCGCAGTCTCCACAGGAGGCGTGGGTTCGAATCCCACCTCAGACAGAGCCCATTGAAAGTACCAAGCAATAACCAAGGAATCACGGTCAAGAGAGCATTACCAGTTGCCAGGATGGCGGAGCGGTCTAAGGCGTTGTGTTCAGGTCACAGTCTCCCCAGGAGGCGTGGGTTCGAATCCCACCTCAGACAGAGCCCATTGAAAGTACCAAGCAAGAACAAAGCAAACACAGTAAAGAGAGCATTACCAGGTGCCAGGATGGCGGAGCGGTCTAAGGCGTTGCGTTCAGGTCGCAGTCTCCCCAGGAGGCGTGGGTTCGAATCCCACCTCAGACAGAGCCCATTGAAAGTACCAAGCAAGAACAAAGGAAACACAGTCAAGAAAGCATTACCAGTTGCCAGGATGGCGGTGCGGTCTAAGGCGTTGCGTTCAGGTCGCAGTCTCCCCAGGAGGCGTGGGTTCGAATCCCACCTCAGACAGAGCCCATTGAAAGTACCAAGCAAGAACAAAGCAAACACAGTCAAGAGAGCATTACCAGATGATAAGATGGCAGTGCGGTCTAAGGCGTTGCGTTCAGGTCGCAGTCTCCCCAGGAGGCGTGGGTTCAAATCCCACCTCAGACAGAGCCCATTGAAAGTACCAAGCAAGAACAAAGCAAACACATTCAAGAGAGCATTACCAGTTGCCAGGATTGCAGAGCGGTCTAAGGCGCTGCGTTCAGGTCGCTGTCTCCCCAGCAGGCGTGGGTTCAAATCCCGCAGCAGACAGAGCCCAATGAAAGTACCAAGCAAGAAGAAAGCAAAGACAGTCAAGAGAGCATTACCAGCTGCAAGGATGGCGGAGCGGTCGAAGGCGTTGCGTTCAGGTCGCAGTCTCCCCAGGAGGCGTGGGTTCGAATCCCACCTCAGACAGAGCCCATTGAAAGTACCAAGCAATGACAAAGGAAACACGGTCAAGAGAGCATTACCAGTTGCCAGGATGGCGGAGCGGTCTAAGGCGTTGCGTTCAGGTGACAGTCTCCCCAGGAGGCGTGGGTTCGAATCCCACCTCAGACAGAGCCCATTGAAAGTACCAAGCAAGAACAAAGCAAACACAGTCAAGAGAGCATTACCAGATGCCAGCATAGCGGAGCGGTCTAAGGTGTTGCGTTCAGGTCGCAGTCTCCCCAGGAGGCGTGGGTTCGAATCCCACCTCAGACAGAGCCCATTGAAAGTACCAAGCAAGAACAAAGCAAACACATTCAAGAGAGCATTACCAGTTGCCAGGATTGCAGAGCGGTCTAAGGCGCTGCGTTCAGGTCGCCGTCTCCCCAGCAGGCGTGGGTTCAAATCCCGCAGCAGACAGAGCCCAATGAAAGTACCAAGCAAGAAGAAAGCAAAGACAGTCAAGAGAGCATTACCAGCTGCAAGGATGGCGGAGCGGTCGAAGGCGTTGCGTTCAGGTCGCAGTCTCCCCAGGAGGCGTGGGTTCGAATCCCACCTCAGACAGAGCCCATTGAAAGTACCAAGCAATGACAAAGGAAACACGGTCAAGAGAGCATTACCAGTTGCCAGGATGGCGGATCGGTCTAAGGCGTTGCGTTCAGGTGACAGTCTCCCCAGGAGGCGTGGGTTCGAATCCCACCTCAGACAGAGCCCATTGAAAGTACCAAGCAAGAACAAAGCAAACACAGTAAAGAGAGCATTACCAGGTGCCAGGATGGCGGATCGGTCTAAGGCGTTGCGTTCAGGTGACAGTCTCCCCAGGAGGCGTGGGTTCGAATCCCACCTCAGACAGAGCCCATTGAAAGTACCAAGCAAGAACAAAGCAAACACAGTAAAGAGAGCATTACCAGGTGCCAGGATGGCGGAGCGGTCTAAGGCGTTGCGTTTAGGTGACAGTCTCCCCAGGAGGCGTGGGTTCGAATCCCACCTCAGACAGAGCCCATTGAAAGTACCAAGCAAGAACAAAGCAAACACAGTAAAGAGAGCATTACCAGGTGCCAGGATGGCGGAGCGGTCTAAGGCGTTGCGTTCAGGTCGCAGTCTCCCCTGGAGGCGTGGGTTCGAATCCCACCTCAGACAGAGCCCATTGAAAGTACCTAGCAATAACAAAGCAAACACGGTCAAGAGAGCATTACCAGTTGCCAGGATGGCGGAGCGGTCTAAGGCGTTGCGTTCAGGTCGCAGTCTCCCCAGGAGGCGTGGGTTCGAATCCCACCTCAGACAGAGCCCATTGAAAGTACCAAGCAATAACCAAGGAAACACGGTCAAGAGAGCATTACCAGTTGCCAGGATGGCAGAGCGGTCTAAGGCGTTGCGGTCAGGTCACAGTCTCCCCAGGAGGCGTGGGTTCGAATCCCACCTCAGACAGAGCCCATTGAAAGTACCAAGCAAGAACAAAGGAAACACAGTCAAGAAAGCATTACCAGTTGCCAGGATGGCGGAGCGGTCTAAGGCGTTGCGTTCAGGTCGCAGTCTCCCCAGGAGGCGTGGGTTCGAATCCCACCTCAGACAGAGCCCATTGAAAGTACCAAGCAAGAAGAAAGCAAACACAGTCAAGAGAGCATTAACAGCTGCCAGGATGGCGGAGCGGTCTAAGGCGTTGCGTTCAGGTCGCAGTCTCCCCTGGAGGCGTGGGTTCGAATCCCACCTCAGACAGAGCCCGTTGAAAGTACCAAGCAATAACAAAGCAAACACAGTCAAGAGAGCATTACCAGCTGCCAGGATGGCAGAGCGGTCTAAGGCGTTGCGTTCAGGTCACAGTCTCCCCAGGAGGCGTGGGTTTGAATCCCACCTCAGACAGAGCCCATTGAAAGTACCAAGCAAGAACAAAGCAAACACAGTAAAGAGAGCATTACCAGGTGCCAGGATGGCGGAGCGGTCTAAGGCGTTGCGTTCAGGTCGCAGTCTCCCCAGGAGGCGTGGGTTCGAATCCCACCTCAGACAGAGCCCATTGAAAGTACCAAGCAAGAACAAAGCAAACACAGTCAAGAGAGCATTACCAGCTGCAAGGATGGCAGAGCGGTCTTAGGCGTTGCGTACAGGTCGCAGTCTCCCCAGGAGGCGTGGGTTCAAATCCCACCTCAGACAGAGCCCATTGAAAGTACCAAGCAATAACCAAGGAAACACGGTCAAGAGAGCATTACCAGTTGCCAGGATGGCGGAGCGGTCTAAGGCGTTGCGTTGAGGTCGCAGTCTCCCCAGGAGGCGTGGGTTCAAATCCCACCTCAGACAGTGCCCATTGAAAGTACCAAGCAAGAACAAAGCAAACACAGTCAAGAGAGCATTACCAGTTTCAAGCATAGCGGAGCGGTCTAAGGCGTTGCGTTCAGGTCGCAGTCTCCACAGGAGGCGTGGGTTCGAATCCCACCTCAGACAGAGCCCATTGAAAGTACCAAGCAATAACCAAGGAAACACGGTCAAGAGAGCATTACCAGTTGCCAGGATGGCGGAGCGGTCTCAGGCGTTGCGTTCAGGTCACAGTCTCCCCAGGAGGCGTGGGTTCGAATCCCACCTCATACAGAGCCCATTGAAAGTACCAAGCAAGAACAAAGCAAACACAGTAAAGAGAGCATTACCAGGTGCCAGAATGGCGGAGCGGTCTAAGGCGTTGCGTTCAGGTCGCAGTCTCCCCAGGAGGCGTGGGTTCGAATCCCACCTCAGACAGAGCCCATTGAAAGTACCAAGCAAGAACAAAGCAAACACAGTCAAGAGAGCATTACCAGATGATAAGATGGCAGAGCGGTCTGAGGCGTTGCGTTCAGGTCGCAGTCTCCCCAGGAGGCGTGGGTTGAAATCCCACCTCAGACAGTGCCCATTGAAAGTACCAAGCAAGTACAAAGCAAACACAGTCAAGAGAGCATTACCAGTTGCAAGCATAGCGGAGCGGTCTAAGGCGTTGCGTTCAGGTCGCAGTCTCCACAGGAGGCGGGGGATTGAATCCCACCTCAGACAGAGCCCATTGAAAGTACCAAGCAATAACCAAGGAAACACGGTCAAGAGAGCATTACCAGTTGCCAGGATGGCGGAGCGGTCTAAGGCGTTGCGTTCAGGTCACAGTCTCCCCAGGAGGCGTGGGTTCGAATCCCACCTCAGACAGAGCCCATTGAAAGTACCAAGCAAGAACAAAGCAAACACAGTAAAGAGAGCATTACCAGGTGCCAGGATGGTGGAGCGGTCTAAGGCGTTGCGTTCAGGTTGCAGTCTCCCCAGGAGGCGTGGGTTCGAATCGCACCTCAGACAGAGCCGATTGAAAGTACCAAGCAAGAACAAAGCAAACACAGTCAAGAGAGCATTACCAGATGATAAGATGGCGGAGCGGTCTAAGGCGTTGCGTTCAGGTCGCAGTCTCCCCAGGGGGCGTGGGTTCGAATCCCACCTCAGACAGAGCCCATTGAAAGTACCAAGCAAGAACAAAGCAAACACATTCAAGAGAGCATTACCAGTTGCCAGGATGGCAGAGCGGTCTAAGGCGCTGCGTTCAGGTCGCAGTCTCCCCAGGAGGCGTGGGTTCAAATCCCGCAGCAGACAGAGCTCATTGAAAGTACCAAGCAAGAAGAAAGCAAACACAGTCAAGAGAGCATTACCAGATGCCAGCATAGCGGAGCGGTCTAAGGCGTTGCGTTCAGGTCGCAGTCTCCCCAGGAGGCGTGGGTTCGAATCCCACCTCAGACAGAGCCCATTGAAAGTACCAAGCAAGAACAAAGGAAACACAGTCAAGAAAGCATTACCAGTTGCCAGGATGGCGGAGCGGTCTAAGGCGTTGCGTTCAGGTCGCAGTCTCCCCAGGAGGCGTGGGTTCGAATCCCACCTCAGACAGAGCCCATTGAAAGTACCAAGCAAGAACAAAGCAAACACAGTCAAGAGAGCATTACCAGATGATAAGATGGCAGAGCGGTCTAAGGCGTTGCGTTCAGGTCGCAGTCTCCCCAGGAGGCGTGGGTTCAAATCCCACCTCAGACAGTGACCATTGAAAGTACCAAGCAAGAACAAAGCAAACACAGTCAAGAGAGCATTACCAGATGCCAGCATAGCGGAGCGGTCTAAGGCGTTGCATTCAGGTCGCAGTGTCCCCAGGAGGCGTGGGTTCGAATCCCACCTCAGACAGTGCCCATTGAAAGTACCAAGCAAGAACAAAGCAAACACAGTCAAGAGAGCATTACCAGTTGCCAGGATGGCGGAGCGGTCTAAGGTGTTGCGTTCAGGTCGCAGTCTCCCCAGGAGGCGTGGGTTCGAATCCCACCTCAGACAGAGCCCATTGAAAGTACCAAGCAAGAACAAAGCAAACACATTCAAGAGAGCATTACCAGTTGCCAGGATGGCAGAGCGGTCTAAGGCGCTGCGTTCAGGTCGCAGTCTCCCCAGGAGGCGTGGGTTCAAATCCCGCAGCAGACAGAGCCCAATGAAAGTACCAAGCAATGACAAAGGAAACACGGTCAAGAGAGCATTATCAGTTGCCAGGATGGCGGAGCGGTCTAAGGCGTTGCGTTCAGGTCGCAGTCTCCCCAGGAGGCGTGGGTTCGAAACCCACCTCAGACAGAGCCCATTGAAAGTACCAAGCAAGAACAAAGCAAACACAGTCAAGATAGCAGTACCAGATGATAAGATGGCAGAGCGGTCTAAGGCGTTGCGTTCAGGTCGCAGTCTCCCCAGGAGGCGTGGGTTCAAATCCCACCTCAGACAGTGCCCATTGAAAGTACCAAGCAAGAACAAAGCAAACACAGTCAAGAGAGCATTACCAGTTGCCAGCATAGCGGAGCGGTCTAAGGCGTTGCGTCCAGGTCGCAGTCTCCACAGGAGGCGTGGGTTCGAATCCCACCTCAGACAGAGCCCATTGAAAGTACCAAGCAATAACCAAGGAAACACGGTCAAGAGAGCATTACCAGTTGCCAGGATGGCGGAGCGGTCTAAGGCGTTGCGTTCAGGTCACAGTCTCCCCAGGAGGCGTGGGTTCGAATCCCACCTCAGACAGAGCCCATTGAAAGTACCAAGCAAGAACAAAGCAAACACAGTAAAGAGAGCATTACCAGGTGCCAGGATGGTGGAGCGGTCTAAGGCGTTGCGTTCAGGTTGCAGTCTCCCCAGGAGGCGTGGGTTCGAATCCCACCTCAGACAGAGCCCATTGAAAGTACCAAGCAAGAACAAAGGAAACACAGTCAAGAAAGCATTACCAGTTGCCAGGATGGCGGAGCGGTCTAAGGCGTTGCGTTCAGGTCGCAGTCTCCCCAGGAGGCGTGGGTTCGAATCCCACCTCAGACAGAGCCCATTGAAAGTACCAAGCAAGAACAAAGCAAACACGGTCAAGAGAGCATTACCAGTTGCCAGGATGGCGCAGCGGTCTAAGGCGTTGCGTTCAGGACGCAGTCTCCACAGGAGGCGTGGGTTCGAATCCCACCTCAGACAGAGCCCATTGAAAGTACCAAGCAAGAACCAAGGAAACACGGTCAAGAGAGCGTTACCAGTTGCCAGGATGGCGGAGCGGTCTAAGGCGTTGCGGTCAGGTCACAGTCTCCCTAGGAGGCGTGGGTTCGAATCCCACCTCAGACAGAGCCCATTGAAAGTACCAAGCAAGAACAAAGCAAACACAGTAAAGAGAGCATTACCAGGTGCCAGGATGGCGGAGCGGTCTAAGGCGTTGCGTTCAGGTCACAGTCTCCCCAGGAGGCGTGGGTTCGAATCCCACCTCAGACAGAGCCCATTGAAAGTACCAAGCAAGAACAAAGCAAACACAGTAAAGAGAGCATTACAAGGTGCCAGGATGGCGGAGCGGTCTAAGGCGATGCGTTCAGGTCGCAGTCTCCCCAGGAGGCGTGGGTTCGAATCCCACCTCAGACAGAGCCCATTGAAAGTACCAAGCAAGAACAAAGGAAACACAGTCAAGAAAGCATTACCAGTTGCCAGGATGGCGGAGCGGTCTAAGGCGTTGCGTTCAGGTCGCAGTCTCCCCAGGAGGCGTGGGTTCGAATCCCACCTCAGACAGAGCCCATTGAAAGTACCAAGCAAGAACAAAGCAAACACAGTCAAGAGAGCATTACCAGATGATAAGATGGCAGAGCGGTCTAAGGCGTTGCGTTCAGGTCGCAGTCTCCCCAGGAGGCGTGGGTTCAAATCCCACCTCAGACAGTGACCATTGAAAGTACCAAGCAATAACAAAGCAAACACAGTCAAGAGAGCATTACCAGATGCCAGCATAGCGGAGCGGTCTAAGGCGTTGCATTCAGGTCGCAGTGTCCCCAGGAGGCGTGGGTTCGAATCCCACCTCAGACAGTGCCCATTGAAAGTACCAAGCAAGAACAAAGCAAACACAGTCAAGAGAGCATTAACAGCTGCCAGGATGGCGGAGCGGTCTAAGGCGTTGCGTTCAGGTCGCAGTCTCCCCTGGAGGCGTGGGTTCGAATCCCACCTCAGACAGAGCCCGTTGAAAGTACCAAGCAATAACAAAGCAAACACAGTCAAGAGAGCATTACCAGCTGCCAGGATGGCAGAGCGGTCTAAGGCGTTGCGTTCAGGTCGCAGTCTCCCCAGGAGGCGTGGGTTCGAATCCCACCTCAGACAGAGCCCATTGAAAGTACCAAGCAAGAACAAAGCAAACACATTCAAGAGAGCATTACCAGTTGCCAGGATGGCAGAGCGGTCTAAGGCGCTGCGTTCAGGTCGCAGTCTCCCCAGGAGGCGTGGGTTCGAATCCCACCTCAGACAGAGCCCATTGAAAGTACCAAGCAAGAACAAAGCAAACACAGTCAAGAGAGCATTACCAGATGATAAGATGGCAGAGCGGTCTAAGGCGTTGCGTTCAGGTCGCAGTCTCCCCAGGAGGCGTGGGTTCAAATCCCACCTCAGACAGTGCCCATTGAAAGTACCAAGCAAGAACAAAGCAAACACAGTCAAGAGAGCATTACCAGTTGCCAGCATAGCGGAGCGGTCTAAGGCGTTGCGTCCAGGTCGCAGTCTCCACAGGAGGCGTGGGTTCGAATCCCACCTCAGACAGAGCCCATTGAAAGTACCAAGCAATAACCAAGGAAACACGGTCAAGAGAGCATTACCAGTTGCCAGGATGGCGGAGCGGTCTAAGGCGTTGCGTTCAGGTCACAGTCTCCCCAGGAGGCGTGGGTTCGAATCCCACCTCAGACAGAGCCCATTGAAAGTACCAAGCAAGAACAAAGCAAACACAGTAAAGAGAGCATTACCAGGTGCCAGGATGGTGGAGCGGTCTAAGGCGTTGCGTTCAGGTTGCAGTCTCCCCAGGAGGCGTGGGTTCGAATCCCACCTCAGACAGAGCCCATTGAAAGTACCAAGCAAGAACAAAGGAAACACAGTCAAGAAAGCATTACCAGTTGCCAGGATGGCGGAGCGGTCTAAGGCGTTGCGTTCAGGTCGCAGTCTCCCCAGGAGGCGTGGGTTCGAATCCCACCTCAGACAGAGCCCATTGAAAGTACCAAGCAAGAACAAAGCAAACACGGTCAAGAGAGCATTACCAGTTGCCAGGATGGCGCAGCGGTCTAAGGCGTTGCGTTCAGGACGCAGTCTCCACAGGAGGCGTGGGTTCGAATCCCACCTCAGACAGAGCCCATTGAAAGTGCCAAGCAATAACCAAGGAAACACGGTCAAGAGAGCGTTACCAGTTGCCAGGATGGCGGAGCGGTCTAAGGCGTTGCGGTCAGGTCACAGTCTCCCTAGGAGGCGTGGGTTCGAATCCCACCTCAGACAGAGCCCATTGAAAGTACCAAGCAAGAACAAAGCAAACACAGTAAAGAGAGCATTACCAGGTGCCAGGATGGCGGAGCGGTCTAAGGCGCTGCGTTCAGGTCGCAGTCTCCCCAAGAGGCGTGGGTTCAAATCCCGCAGCAGACAGAGCTCATTGAAAGTACCAAGCAAGAACAAAGCAAACACAGTAAAGAGAGCATTACAAGGTGCCAGGATGGCGGAGCGGTCTAAGGCGATGCGTTCAGGTCGCAGTCTCCCCAGGAGGCGTGGGTTCGAATCCCACCTCAGACAGAGCCCATTGAAAGTACCAAGCAAGAACAAAGCAAACACAGTCAAGAGAGCATTACCAGATGATAAGATGGCAGAGCGGTCTGAGGCGTTGCGTTCAGGTCGCAGTCTCCCCAGGAGGCGTGGGTTCAAATCCCACCTCAGACAGTGCCCATTGAAAGTACCAAGCAAGTACAAAGCAAACACAGTCAAGAGAGCATTACCAGTTGCAAGCATAGCGGAGCGGTCTAAGGCGTTGCGTTCAGGTCGCAGTCTCCACAGGAGGCGGGGGATTGAATCCCACCTCAGACAGAGCCCATTGAAAGTACCAAGCAATAACCAAGGAAACACGGTCAAGAGAGCATTACCAGTTGCCAGGATGGCGGAGCGGTCTAAGGCGTTGCGTTCAGGTCACAGTCTCCCCAGGAGGCGTGGGTTCGAATCCCACCTCAGACAGAGCCCATTGAAAGTACCAAGCAAGAACAAAGCAAACACAGTAAAGAGAGCATTACCAGGTGCCAGGATGGTGGAGCGGTCTAAGGCGTTGCGTTCAGGTTGCAGTCTCCCCAGGAGGCGTGGGTTCGAATCGCACCTCAGACAGAGCCCATTGAAAGTACCAAGCAAGAACAAAGCAAACACAGTCAAGAGAGCATTACCAGATGATAAGATGGCGGAGCGGTCTAAGGCGTTGCGTTCAGGTCGCAGTCTCCCCAGGGGGCGTGGGTTCGAATCCCACCTCAGACAGAGCCCATTGAAAGTACCAAGCAAGAACAAAGCAAACACATTCAAGAGAGCATTACCAGTTGCCAGGATGGCAGAGCGGTCTAAGGCGCTGCGTTCAGGTCGCAGTCTCCCCAGGAGGCGTGGGTTCAAATCCCGCAGCAGACAGAGCTCATTGAAAGTACCAAGCAAGAAGAAAGCAAACACAGTCAAGAGAGCATTACCAGATGCCAGCATAGCGGAGCGGTCTAAGGCGTTGCGTTCAGGTCGCAGTCTCCCCAGGAGGCGTGGGTTCGAATCCCACCTCAGACAGAGCCCATTGAAAGTACCAATCAAGAACAAAGGAAACACAGTCAAGAAAGCATTACCAGTTGCCAGGATGGCGGAGCGGTCTAAGGCGTTGCGTTCAGGTCGCAGTCTCCCCAGGAGGCATGGGTTCGAATCCCACCTCAGACAGAGCCCATTGAAAGTACCAAGCAAGAACAAAGCAAACACAGTCAAGAGAGCATTACCAGATGATAAGATGGCAGAGCGGTCTAAGGCGTTGCGTTCAGGTCGCAGTCTCCCCAGGAGGCGTGGGTTCAAATCCCACCTCAGACAGTGACCATTGAAAGTACCAAGCAAGAACAAAGCAAACACAGTCAAGAGAGCATTACCAGATGCCAGCATAGCGGAGCGGTCTAAGGCGTTGCATTCAGGTCGCAGTGTCCCCAGGAGGCGTGGGTTCGAATCCCACCTCAGACAGTGCCCATTGAAAGTACCAAGCAAGAACAAAGCAAACACAGTCAAGAGAGCATTACCAGTTGCCAGGATGGCGGAGCGGTCTAAGGTGTTGCGTTCACGTCGCAGTCTCCCCAGGAGGCGTGGGTTCGAATCCCACCTCAGACAGAGCCCATTGAAAGTACCAAGCAAGAACAAAGCAAACACATTCAAGAGAGCATTACCAGTTGCCAGGATGGCAGAGCGGTCTAAGGCGCTGCGTTCAGGTCGCAGTCTCCCCAGGAGGCGTGGGTTCAAATCCCGCAGCAGACAGAGCCCAATGAAAGTACCAAGCAATGACAAAGGAAACACGGTCAAGAGAGCATTACCAGTTGCCAGGATGGCGGAGCGGTCTAAGGCGTTGCGTTCAGGTCGCAGTCTCCCCAGGAGGCGTGGGTTCGAAACCCACCTCAGACAGAGCCCATTGAAAGTACCAAGCAAGAACAAAGCAAACACAGTCAAGATAGCAGTACCAGATGATAAGATGGCAGAGCGGTCTAAGGCGTTGCGTTCAGGTCGCAGTCTCCCCAGGAGGCGTGGGTTCAAATCCCACCTCAGACAGTGCCCATTGAAAGTACCAAGCAAGAACAAAGCAAACACAGTCAAGAGAGCATTACCAGTTGCCAGCATAGCGGAGCGGTCTAAGGCGTTGCGTCCAGGTCGCAGTCTCCACAGGAGGCGTGGGTTCGAATCCCACCTCAGACAGAGCCCATTGAAAGTACCAAGCAATAACCAAGGAAACACGGTCAAGAGAGCATTACCAGTTGCCAGGATGGCGGAGCGGTCTAAGGCGTTGCGTTCAGGTCACAGTCTCCCCAGGAGGCGTGGGTTCGAATCCCACCTCAGACAGAGCCCATTGAAAGTACCAAGCAAGAACAAAGCAAACACAGTAAAGAGAGCATTACCAGGTGCCAGGATGGTGGAGCGGTCTAAGGCGTTGCGTTCAGGTTGCAGTCTCCCCAGGAGGCGTGGGTTCGAATCCCACCTCAGACAGAGCCCATTGAAAGTACCAAGCAAGAACAAAGGAAACACAGTCAAGAAAGCATTACCAGTTGCCAGGATGGCGGAGCGGTCTAAGGCGTTGCGTTCAGGTCGCAGTCTCCCCAGGAGGCGTGGGTTCGAATCCCACCTCAGACAGAGCCCATTGAAAGTACCAAGCAAGAACAAAGCAAACACGGTCAAGAGAGCATTACCAGTTGCCAGGATGGCGCAGCGGTCTAAGGCGTTGCGTTCAGGACGCAGTCTCCACAGGAGGCGTGGGTTCGAATCCCACCTCAGACAGAGCCCATTGAAAGTACCAAGCAATAACCAAGGAAACACGGTCAAGAGAGCGTTACCAGTTGCCAGGATGGCGGAGCGGTCTAAGGCGTTGCGGTCAGGTCACAGTCTCCCTAGGAGGCGTGGGTTCGAATCCCACCTCAGACAGAGCCCATTGAAAGTACCAAGCAAGAACAAAGCAAACACAGTAAAGAGAGCATTACCAGGTGCCAGGATGGCGGAGCGGTCTAAGGCGTTGCGTTCAGGTCACAGTCTCCCCAGGAGGCGTGGGTTCGAATCCCACCTCAGACAGAGCCCATTGAAAGTACCAAGAAAGAACAAAGCAAACACAGTAAAGAGAGCATTACAAGGTGCCAGGATGGCGGAGCGGTCTAAGGCGATGCGTTCAGGTCGCAGTCTCCCCAGGAGGCGTGGGTTCGAATCCCACCTCAGACAGAGCCCATTGAAAGTACCAAGCAAGAACAAAGGAAACACAGTCAAGAAAGCATTACCAGTTGCCAGGATGGCGGAGCGGTCTAAGGCGTTGCGTTCAGGTCGCAGTCTCCCCAGGAGGCGTGGGTTCGAATCCCACCTCAGACAGAGCCCATTGAAAGTACCAAGCAAGAACAAAGCAAACACAGTCAAGAGAGCATTACCAGATGATAAGATGGCAGAGCGGTCTAAGGCGTTGCGTTCAGGTCGCAGTCTCCCCAGGAGGCGTGGGTTCAAATCCCACCTCAGACAGTGACCATTGAAAGTACCAAGCAAGAACAAAGCAAACACAGTCAAGAGAGCATTACCAGATGCCAGCATAGCGGAGCGGTCTAAGGCGTTGCATTCAGGTCGCAGTGTCCCCAGGAGGCGTGGGTTCGAATCCCACCTCAGACAGTGCCCATTGAAAGTACCAAGCAAGAACAAAGCAAACACAGTCAAGAGAGCATTAACAGCTGCCAGGATGGCGGAGCGGTCTAAGGCGTTGCGTTCAGGTCACAGTCTCCCCTGGAGGCGTGGGTTCGAATCCCACCTCAGACAGAGCCCGTTGAAAGTACCAAGCAATAACAAAGCAAACACAGTCAAGAGAGCATTACCAGCTGCCAGGATGGCAGAGCGGTCTAAGGCGTTGCGTTCAGGTCGCAGTCTCCCCAGGAGGCGTGGGTTCGAATCCCACCTCAGACAGAGCCCATTGAAAGTACCAAGCAAGAACAAAGCAAACACATTCAAGAGAGCATTACCAGTTGCCAGGATGGCAGAGCGGTCTAAGGCGCTGCGTTCAGGTCGCAGTCTCCCCAGGAGGCGTGGGTTCAAATCCCGCAGCAGACAGAGCCCAATGAAAGTACCAAGCAATGACAAAGGAAACACGGTCAAGAGAGCATTACCAGTTGCCAGGATGGCGGAGCGGTCTAAGGCGTTGCGTTCAGGTCGCAGTCTCCCCAGGAGGCGTGGGTTCGAAACCCACCTCAGACAGAGCCCATTGAAAGTACCAAGCAAGAACAAAGCAAACACAGTCAAGATAGCAGTACCAGATGATAAGATGGCAGAGCGGTCTAAGGCGTTGCGTTCAGGTCGCAGTCTCCCCAGGAGGCGTGGGTTCAAATCCCACCTCAGACAGTGCCCATTGAAAGTACCAAGCAAGAACAAAGCAAACACAGTCAAGAGAGCATTACCAGTTGCCAGCATAGCGGAGCGGTCTAAGGCGTTGCGTCCAGGTCGCAGTCTCCACAGGAGGCGTGGGTTCGAATCCCACCTCAGACAGAGCCCATTGAAAGTACCAAGCAATAACCAAGGAAACACGGTCAAGAGAGCATTACCAGTTGCCAGGATGGCGGAGCGGTCTAAGGCGTTGCGTTCAGGTCACAGTCTCCCCAGGAGGCGTGGGTTCGAATCCCACCTCAGACAGAGCCCATTGAAAGTACCAAGCAAGAACAAAGCAAACACAGTAAAGAGAGCATTACCAGGTGCCAGGATGGTGGAGCGGTCTAAGGCGTTGCGTTCAGGTTGCAGTCTCCCCAGGAGGCGTGGGTTCGAATCCCACCTCAGACAGAGCCCATTGAAAGTACCAAGCAAGAACAAAGGAAACACAGTCAAGAAAGCATTACCAGTTGCCAGGATGGCGGAGCGGTCTAAGGCGTTGCGTTCAGGTCGCAGTCTCCCCAGGAGGCGTGGGTTCGAATCCCACCTCAGACAGAGCCCATTGAAAGTACCAAGCAAGAACAAAGCAAACACGGTCAAGAGAGCATTACCAGTTGCCAGGATGGCGCAGCGGTCTAAGGCGTTGCGTTCAGGACGCAGTCTCCACAGGAGGCGTGGGTTCGAATCCCACCTCAGACAGAGCCCATTGAAAGTACCAAGCAATAACCAAGGAAACACGGTCAAGAGAGCGTTACCAGTTGCCAGGATGGCGGAGCGGTCTAAGGCGTTGCGGTCAGGTCACAGTCTCCCTAGGAGGCGTGGGTTCGAATCCCACCTCAGACAGAGCCCATTGAAAGTACCAAGCTAGAACAAAGCAAACACAGTAAAGAGAGCATTACCAGGTGCCAGGATGGCGGAGCGGTCTAAGGCGCTGCGTTCAGGTCGCAGTCTCCCCAAGAGGCGTGGGTTCAAATCCCGCAGCAGACAGAGCTCATTGAAAGTACCAAGCAAGAACAAAGCAAACACAGTAAAGAGAGCATTACAAGGTGCCAGGATGGCGGAGCGGTCTAAGGCGATGCGTTCAGGTCGCAGTCTCCCCAGGAGGCGTGGGTTCGAATCCCACCTCAGACAGAGCCCATTGAAAGTACCAAGCAAGAACAAAGGAAACACAGTCAAGAAAGCATTACCAGTTGCCAGGATGGCGGAGCGGTCTAAGGCGTTGCGTTCAGGTCGCAGTCTCCCCAGGAGGCGTGGGTTCGAATCCCACCTCAGACAGAGCCCATTGAAAGTACCAAGCAAGAACAAAGCAAACACAGTCAAGAGAGCATTACCAGATGATAAGATGGCAGAGCGGTCTAAGGCGTTGCGTTCAGGTCGCAGTCTCCCCAGGAGGCGTGGGTTCAAATCCCACCTCAGACAGTGACCATTGAAAGTACCAAGCAAGAACAAAGCAAACACAGTCAAGAGAGCATTACCAGATGCCAGCATAGCGGAGCGGTCTAAGGCGTTGCATTCAGGTCGCAGTGTCCCCAGGAGGCGTGGGTTCGAATCCCACCTCAGACAGTGCCCATTGAAAGTACCAAGCAAGAACAAAGCAAACACAGTCAAGAGAGCATTAACAGCTGCCAGGATGGCGGAGCGGTCTAAGGCGTTGCGTTCAGGTCGCAGTCTCCCCTGGAGGCGTGGGTTCGAATCCCACCTCAGACAGAGCCCGTTGAAAGTACCAAGCAATAACAAAGCAAACACAGTCAAGAGAGCATTACCAGCTGCCAGGATGGCAGAGCGGTCTAAGGCGTTGCGTTCAGGTCACAGTCTCCCCAGGAGGCGTGGGTTTGAATCCCACCTCAGACAGAGCCCATTGAAAGTACCAAGCAAGAACAAAGCAAACACAGTAAAGAGAGCATTACCAGGTGCCAGGATGGCGGAGCGGTCTAAGGCGTTGCGTTCAGGTCGCAGTCTCCCCAGGAGGCGTGGGTTCGAATCCCACCTCAGACAGAGCCCATTGAAAGTACCAAGCAAGAACAAAGCAAACACAGTCAAGAGAGCATTACCAGCTGCAAGGATGGCAGAGCGGTCTGAGGCGTTGCGTACAGGTCGCAGTCTCCCCAGGAGGCGTGGGTTCAAATCCCACCTCAGACAGAGCCCATTGAAAGTACCAAGCAATAACCAAGGAAACACGGTCAAGAGAGCATTACCAGTTGCCAGGATGGCGGAGCGGTCTAAGGCGTTGCGTTGAGGTCGCAGTCTCCCCAGGAGGCGTGGGTTCGAATCCCACCTCAGACAGTGCCCATTGAAAGTACCAAGCAAGAACAAAGCAAACACAGTCAAGAGAGCATTACCAGTTTCAAGCATAGCGGAGCGGTCTAAGGCGTTGCGTTCAGGTCGCAGTCTCCACAGGAGGCGTGGGTTCGAATCCCACCTCAGACAGAGCCCATTGAAAGTACCAAGCAATAACTAAGGAAACACGGTCAAGAGAGCATTACCAGTTGCCAGGATGGCGGAGCGGTCTCAGGCGTTGCGTTCAGGTCACAGTCTCCCCAGGAGGCGTGGGTTCGAATCCCACCTCATACAGAGCCCATTGAAAGTACCAAGCAAGAACAAAGCAAACACAGTAAAGAGAGCATTACCAGGTGCCAGGATGGCGGAGCGGTCTAAGGCGTTGCGTTCAGGTCGCAGTCTCCCCAGGAGGCGTGGGTTCGAATCCCACCTCAGACAGAGCCCATTGAAAGTACCAAGCAAGAACAAAGCAAACACAGTCAAGAGAGCATTACCAGATGATTAGATGGCAGAGCGGTCTGAGGCGTTGCGTTCAGGTCGCAGTCTCTCCAGGAGGCGTGGGTTCAAATCCCACCTCAGACAGTGCCCATTGAAAGTACCAAGCAAGTACAAAGCAAACACAGTCAAGAGAGCATTACCAGTTGCAAGCATAGCGGAGCGGTCTAAGGCGTTGCGTTCAGGTCGCAGTCTCCACAGGAGGCGTGGGTTTGAATCCCACCTCAGACAGAGCCCATTGAAAGTACCAAGCAATAACCAAGGAAACACGGTCAAGAGAGCATTACCAGTTGCCAGGATGGCGGAGCGGTCTAAGGCGTTGCGTTCAGGTCACAGTCTCCCCAGGAGGCGTGGGTTCGAATCCCACCTCAGACAGAGCCCATTGAAAGTACCAAGCAAGAACAAAGCAAACACAGTAAAGAGAGCATTACCAGGTGCCAGGATGGTGGAGCGGTCTAAGGCGTTGCGTTCAGGTTGCAGTCTCCCCAGGAGGCGTGGGTTCGAATCGCACCTCAGACAGAGCCCATTGAAAGTACCAAGCAAGAACAAAGCAAACACAGTCAAGAGAGCATTACCAGATGATAAGATGGCGGAGCGGTCTAAGGCGTTGCGTTCAGGTCGCAGTCTCCCCAGGAGGCGTGGGTTCGAATCCCACCTCAGACAGAGCCCATTGAAAGTACCAAGCAAGAACAAAGGAAACACAGTCAAGAAAGCATTACCAGTTGCCAGGATGGCGGAGCGGTCTAAGGCGTTGCGTTCAGGTCGCAGTCTCCCCAGGAGGCGTGGGTTCGAATCCCACCTCAGACAGAGCCCATTGAAAGTACCAAGCAAGAACAAAGCAAACACAGTCAAGAGAGCATTACCAGATGATAAGATGGCAGTGCGGTCTAAGGCGTTGCGTTCAGGTCGCAGTCTCCCCAGGAGGCGTGGGTTCAAATCCCACCTCAGACAGAGCCCATTGAAAGTACCAAGCAAGAACAAAGCAAACACAGTCAAGAGAGCATTACCAGATGCCAGCATAGCGGAGCGGTCTAAGGCGTTGCATTCAGGTCGCAGTGTCCCCAGGAGGCGTGGGTTCGAATCCCACCTCAGACAGTGCCCATTGAAAGTACCAAGCAAGAACAAAGCAAACACAGTCAAGAGAGCATTACCAGTTGCCAGGATGGCGGAGCGGTCTAAGGCGTTGCGTTCAGGTCGCAGTCTCCCCAGGAGGCGTGGGTTCGAATCCCACCTCAGACAGAGCCCATTGAAAGTACCAAGCAAGAACAAAGCAAACACATTCAAGAGAGCATTACCAGTTGCCAGGATGGCAGAGCGGTCTAAGGCGCTGCGTTCAGGTCGCAGTCTCCCCAGGAGGCGTGGGTTCAAATCCCGCAGCAGACAGAGCCCAATGAAAGTACCAAGCAATGACAAAGGAAACACGGTCAAGAGAGCATTACCAGTTGCCAGGATGGCGGAGCGGTCTAAGGCGTTGCGTTCAGGTCGCAGTCTCCCCAGGAGGCGTGGGTTCGAAACCCACCTCAGACAGAGCCCATTGAAAGTACCAAGCAAGAACAAAGCAAACACAGTCAAGATAGCAGTACCAGATGATAAGATGGCAGAGCGGTCTAAGGCGTTGCGTTCAGGTCGCAGTCTCCCCAGGAGGCGTGGGTTCAAATCCCACCTCAGACAGTGCCCATTGAAAGTACCAAGCAAGAACAAAGCAAACACAGTCAAGAGAGCATTACCAGTTGCCAGCATAGCGGAGCGGTCTAAGGCGTTGCGTCCAGGTCGCAGTCTCCACAGGAGGCGTGGGTTCGAATCCCACCTCAGACAGAGCCCATTGAAAGTACCAAGCAATAACCAAGGAAACACGGTCAAGAGAGCATTACCAGTTGCCAGGATGGCGGAGCGGTCTAAGGCGTTGCGTTCAGGTCACAGTCTCCCCAGGAGGCGTGGGTTCGAATCCCACCTCAGACAGAGCCCATTGAAAGTACCAAGCAAGAACAAAGCAAACACAGTAAAGAGAGCATTACCAGGTGCCAGGATGGTGGAGCGGTCTAAGGCGTTGCGTTCAGGTTGCAGTCTCCCCAGGAGGCGTGGGTTCGAATCCCACCTCAGACAGAGCCCATTGAAAGTACCAAGCAAGAACAAAGGAAACACAGTCAAGAAAGCATTACCAGTTGCCAGGATGGCGGAGCGGTCTAAGGCGTTGCGTTCAGGTCGCAGTCTCCCCAGGAGGCGTGGGTTCGAATCCCACCTCAGACAGAGCCCATTGAAAGTACCAAGCAAGAACAAAGCAAACACGGTCAAGAGAGCATTACCAGTTGCCAGGATGGCGCAGCGGTCTAAGGCGTTGCGTTCAGGACGCAGTCTCCACAGGAGGCGTGGGTTCGAATCCCACCTCAGACAGAGCCCATTGAAAGTACCAAGCAATAACCAAGGAAACACGGTCAAGAGAGCGTTACCAGTTGCCAGGATGGCGGAGCGGTCTAAGGCGTTGCGGTCAGGTCACAGTCTCCCTAGGAGGCGTGGGTTCGAATCCCACCTCAGACAGAGCCCATTGAAAGTACCAAGCAAGAACAAAGCAAACACAGTAAAGAGAGCATTACCAGGTGCCAGGATGGCGGAGCGGTCTAAGGCGTTGCGTTCAGGTCACAGTCTCCCCAGGAGGCGTGGGTTCGAATCCCACCTCAGACAGAGCCCATTGAAAGTACCAAGCAAGAACAAAGCAAACACAGTAAAGAGAGCATTACAAGGTGCCAGGATGGCGGAGCGGTCTAAGGCGATGCGTTCAGGTCGCAGTCTCCCCAGGAGGCGTGGGTTCGAATCCCACCTCAGACAGAGCCCATTGAAAGTACCAAGCAAGAACAAAGGAAACACAGTCAAGAAGGCATTACCAGTTGCCAGGATGGCGGAGCGGTCTAAGGCGTTGCGTTCAGGTCGCAGTCTCCCCAGGAGGCGTGGGTTCGAATCCCACCTCAGACAGAGCCCATTGAAAGTACCAAGCAAGAACAAAGCAAACACAGTCAAGAGAGCATTACCAGATGATAAGATGGCAGAGCGGTCTAAGGCGTTGCGTTCAGGTCGCAGTCTCCCCAGGAGGCGTGGGTTCAAATCCCACCTCAGACAGTGACCATTGAAAGTACCAAGCAAGAACAAAGCAAACACAGTCAAGAGAGCATTACCAGATGCCAGCATAGCGGAGCGGTCTAAGGCGTTGCATTCAGGTCGCAGTGTCCCCAGGAGGCGTGGGTTCGAATCCCACCTCAGACAGTGCCCATTGAAAGTACCAAGCAAGAACAAAGCAAACACAGTCAAGAGAGCATTACCAGTTGCCAGGATGGCGGAGCGGTCTAAGGTGTTGCGTTCAGGTCGCAGTCTCCCCAGGAGGCGTGGGTTCGAATCCCACCTCAGACAGAGCCCATTGAAAGTACCAAGCAAGAACAAAGCAAACACATTCAAGAGAGCATTACCAGTTGCCAGGATGGCAGAGCGGTCTAAGGCGCTGCATTCAGGTCGCAGTCTCCCCAGGAGGCGTGTGTTCAAATCCCGCAGCAGACAGAGCCCAATGAAAGTACCAAGCAATGACAAAGGAAACACAGTCAAGAAAGCATTACCAGTTGCCAGGATGGCGGAGCGGTCTAAGGCGTTGCGTTCAGGTCGCAGTCTCCCCAGGAGGCGTGGGTTCGAATCCCACCTCAGACAGAGCCCATTGAAAGTACCAAGCAAGAACAAAGCAAACACGGTCAAGAGAGCATTACCAGTTGCCAGGATGGCGCAGCGGTCTAAGGCGTTGCGTTCAGGACGCAGTCTCCACAGGAGGCGTGGGTTCGAATCCCACCTCAGACAGAGCCCATTGAAAGTACCAAGCAATAACCAAGGAAACACGGTCAAGAGAGCGTTACCAGTTGCCAGGATGGCGGAGCGGTCTAAGGCGTTGCGGTCAGGTCACAGTCTCCCTAGGAGGCGTGGGTTCGAATCCCACCTCAGACAGAGCCCATTGAAAGTACCAAGCAAGAACAAAGCAAACACAGTAAAGAGAGCATTACCAGGTGCCAGGATGGCGGAGCGGTCTAAGGCGTTGCGTTCAGGTCACAGTCTCCCCAGGAGGCGTGGGTTCGAATCCCACCTCAGACAGAGCCCATTGAAAGTACCAAGCAAGAACAAAGCAAACACAGTAAAGAGAGCATTACAAGGTGCCAGGATGGCGGAGCGGTCTAAGGCGATGCGTTCAGGTCGCAGTCTCCCCAGGAGGCGTGGGTTCGAATCCCACCTCAGACAGAGCCCATTGAAAGTACCAAGCAAGAACAAAGGAAACACAGTCAAGAAAGCATTACCAGTTGCCAGGATGGCGGAGCGGTCTAAGGCGTTGCGTTCAGGTCGCAGTCTCCCCAGGAGGCGTGGGTTCGAATCCCACCTCAGACAGAGCCCATTGAAAGTACCAAGCAAGAACAAAGCAAACACAGTCAAGAGAGCATTACCAGATGATAAGATGGCAGAGCGGTCTAAGGCGTTGCGTTCAGGTCGCAGTCTCCCCAGGAGGCGTGGGTTCAAATCCCACCTCAGACAGTGACCATTGAAAGTACCAAGCAAGAACAAAGCAAACACAGTCAAGAGAGCATTACCAGATGCCAGCATAGCGGAGCGGTCTAAGGCGTTGCATTCAGGTCGCAGTGTCCCCAGGAGGCGTGGGTTCGAATCCCACCTCAGACAGTGCCCATTGAAAGTACCAAGCAAGAACAAAGCAAACACAGTCAAGAGAGCATTAACAGCTGCCAGGATGGCGGAGCGGTCTAAGGCGTTGCGTTCAGGTCACAGTCTCCCCTGGAGGCGTGGGTTCGAATCCCACCTCAGACAGAGCCCGTTGAAAGTACCAAGCAATAACAAAGCAAACACAGTCAAGAGAGCATTACCAGCTGCCAGGATGGCAGAGCGGTCTAAGGCGTTGCGTTCAGGTCGCAGTCTCCCCAGGAGGCGTGGGTTCGAATCCCACCTCAGACAGAGCCCATTGAAAGTACCAAGCAAGAACAAAGCAAACACATTCAAGAGAGCATTACCAGTTGCCAGGATGGCAGAGCGGTCTAAGGCGCTGCGTTCAGGTCGCAGTCTCCCCAGGAGGCGTGGGTTCAAATCCCGCAGCAGACAGAGCCCAATGAAAGTACCAAGCAATGACAAAGGAAACACGGTCAAGAGAGCATTACCAGTTGCCAGGATGGCGGAGCGGTCTAAGGCGTTGCGTTCAGGTCGCAGTCTCCCCAGGAGGCGTGGGTTCGAAACCCACCTCAGACAGAGCCCATTGAAAGTACCAAGCAAGAACAAAGCAAACACAGTCAAGATAGCAGTACCAGATGATAAGATGGCAGAGCGGTCTAAGGCGTTGCGTTCAGGTCGCAGTCTCCCCAGGAGGCGTGGGTTCAAATCCCACCTCAGACAGTGCCCATTGAAAGTACCAAGCAAGAACAAAGCAAACACAGTCAAGAGAGCATTACCAGTTGCCAGCATAGCGGAGCGGTCTAAGGCGTTGCGTCCAGGTCGCAGTCTCCACAGGAGGCGTGGGTTCGAATCCCACCTCAGACAGAGCCCATTGAAAGTACCAAGCAATAACCAAGGAAACACGGTCAAGAGAGCATTACCAGTTGCCAGGATGGCGGAGCGGTCTAAGGCGTTGCGTTCAGGTCACAGTCTCCCCATGAGGCGTGGGTTCGAATCCCACCTCAGACAGAGCCCATTGAAAGTACCAAGCAAGAACAAAGCAAACACAGTAAAGAGAGCATTACCAGGTGCCAGGATGGTGGAGCGGTCTAAGGCGTTGCGTTCAGGTTGCAGTCTCCCCAGGAGGCGTGGGTTCGAATCCCACCTCAGACAGAGCCCATTGAAAGTACCAAGCAAGAACAAAGGAAACACAGTCAAGAAAGCATTACCAGTTGCCAGGATGGCGGAGCGGTCTAAGGCGTTGCGTTCAGGTCGCAGTCTCCCCAGGAGGCGTGGGTTCGAATCCCACCTCAGACAGAGCCCATTGAAAGTACCAAGCAAGAACAAAGCAAACACGGTCAAGAGAGCATTACCAGTTGCCAGGATGGCGCAGCGGTCTAAGGCGTTGCGTTCAGGACGCAGTCTCCACAGGAGGCGTGGGTTCGAATCCCACCTCAGACAGAGCCCATTGAAAGTACCAAGCAATAACCAAGGAAACACGGTCAAGAGAGCGTTACCAGTTGCCAGGATGGCGGAGCGGTCTAAGGCGTTGCGGTCAGGTCACAGTCTCCCTAGGAGGCGTGGGTTCGAATCCCACCTCAGACAGAGCCCATTGAAAGTACCAAGCTAGAACAAAGCAAACACAGTAAAGAGAGCATTACCAGGTGCCAGGATGGCGGAGCGGTCTAAGGCGCTGCGTTCAGGTCGCAGTCTCCCCAAGAGGCGTGGGTTCAAATCCCGCAGCAGACAGAGCTCATTGAAAGTACCAAGCAAGAACAAAGCAAACACAGTAAAGAGAGCATTACAAGGTGCCAGGATGGCGGAGCGGTCTAAGGCGATGCGTTCAGGTCGCAGTCTCCCCAGGAGGCGTGGGTTCGAATCCCACCTCAGACAGAGCCCATTGAAAGTACCAAGCAAGAACAAAGGAAACACAGTCAAGAAAGCATTACCAGTTGCCAGGATGGCGGAGCGGTCTAAGGCGTTGCGTTCAGGTCGCAGTCTCCCCAGGAGGCGTGGGTTCGAATCCCACCTCAGACAGAGCCCATTGAAAGTACCAAGCAAGAACAAAGCAAACACAGTCAAGAGAGCATTACCAGATGATAAGATGGCAGAGCGGTCTAAGGCGTTGCGTTCAGGTCGCAGTCTCCCCAGGAGGCGTGGGTTCAAATCCCACCTCAGACAGTGACCATTGAAAGTACCAAGCAAGAACAAAGCAAACACAGTCAAGAGAGCATTACCAGATGCCAGCATAGCGGAGCGGTCTAAGGCGTTGCATTCAGGTCGCAGTGTCCCCAGGAGGCGTGGGTTCGAATCCCACCTCAGACAGTGCCCATTGAAAGTACCAAGCAAGAACAAAGCAAACACAGTCAAGAGAGCATTAACAGCTGCCAGGATGGCGGAGCGGTCTAAGGCGTTGCGTTCAGGTCGCAGTCTCCCCTGGAGGCGTGGGTTCGAATCCCACCTCAGACAGAGCCCGTTGAAAGTACCAAGCAATAACAAAGCAAACACAGTCAAGAGAGCATTACCAGCTGCCAGGATGGCAGAGCGGTCTAAGGCGTTGCGTTCAGGTCACAGTCTCCCCAGGAGGCGTGGGTTTGAATCCCACCTCAGACAGAGCCCATTGAAAGTACCAAGCAAGAACAAAGCAAACACAGTAAAGAGAGCATTACCAGGTGCCAGGATGGCGGAGCGGTCTAAGGCGTTGCGTTCAGGTCGCAGTCTCCCCAGGAGGCGTGGGTTCGAATCCCACCTCAGACAGAGCCCATTGAAAGTACCAAGCAAGAACAAAGCAAACACAGTCAAGAGAGCATTACCAGCTGCAAGGATGGCAGAGCGGTCTGAGGCGTTGCGTACAGGTCGCAGTCTCCCCAGGAGGCGTGGGTTCAAATCCCACCTCAGACAGAGCCCATTGAAAGTACCAAGCAATAACCAAGGAAACACGGTCAAGAGAGCATTACCAGTTGCCAGGATGGCGGAGCGGTCTAAGGCGTTGCGTTGAGGTCGCAGTCTCCCCAGGAGGCGTGGGTTCGAATCCCACCTCAGACAGTGCCCATTGAAAGTACCAAGCAAGAACAAAGCAAACACAGTCAAGAGAGCATTACCAGTTTCAAGCATAGCGGAGCGGTCTAAGGCGTTGCGTTCAGGTCGCAGTCTCCACAGGAGGCGTGGGTTCGAATCCCACCTCAGACAGAGCCCATTGAAAGTACCAAGCAATAACTAAGGAAACACGGTCAAGAGAGCATTACCAGTTGCCAGGATGGCGGAGCGGTCTCAGGCGTTGCGTTCAGGTCACAGTCTCCCCAGGAGGCGTGGGTTCGAATCCCACCTCATACAGAGCCCATTGAAAGTACCAAGCAAGAACAAAGCAAACACAGTAAAGAGAGCATTACCAGGTGCCAGGATGGCGGAGCGGTCTAAGGCGTTGCGTTCAGGTCGCAGTCTCCCCAGGAGGCGTGGGTTCGAATCCCACCTCAGACAGAGCCCATTGAAAGTACCAAGCAAGAACAAAGCAAACACAGTCAAGAGAGCATTACCAGATGATTAGATGGCAGAGCGGTCTGAGGCGTTGCGTTCAGGTCGCAGTCTCTCCAGGAGGCGTGGGTTCAAATCCCACCTCAGACAGTGCCCATTGAAAGTACCAAGCAAGTACAAAGCAAACACAGTCAAGAGAGCATTACCAGTTGCAAGCATAGCGGAGCGGTCTAAGGCGTTGCGTTCAGGTCGCAGTCTCCACAGGAGGCGTGGGTTTGAATCCCACCTCAGACAGAGCCCATTGAAAGTACCAAGCAATAACCAAGGAAACACGGTCAAGAGAGCATTACCAGTTGCCAGGATGGCGGAGCGGTCTAAGGCGTTGCGTTCAGGTCACAGTCTCCCCAGGAGGCGTGGGTTCGAATCCCACCTCAGACAGAGCCCATTGAAAGTACCAAGCAAGAACAAAGCAAACACAGTAAAGAGAGCATTACCAGGTGCCAGGATGGTGGAGCGGTCTAAGGCGTTGCGTTCAGGTTGCAGTCTCCCCAGGAGGCGTGGGTTCGAATCGCACCTCAGACAGAGCCCATTGAAAGTACCAAGCAAGAACAAAGCAAACACAGTCAAGAGAGCATTACCAGATGATAAGATGGCGGAGCGGTCTAAGGCGTTGCGTTCAGGTCGCAGTCTCCCCAGGAGGCGTGGGTTCGAAACCCACCTCAGACAGAGCCCATTGAAAGTACCAAGCAAGAACAAAGCAAACACAGTCAAGATAGCAGTACCAGATGATAAGATGGCAGAGCGGTCTAAGGCGTTGCGTTCAGGTCGCAGTCTCCCCAGGAGGCGTGGGTTCAAATCCCACCTCAGACAGTGCCCATTGAAAGTACCAAGCAAGAACAAAGCAAACACAGTCAAGAGAGCATTACCAGTTGCCAGCATAGCGGAGCGGTCTAAGGCGTTGCGTCCAGGTCGCAGTCTCCACAGGAGGCGTGGGTTCGAATCCCACCTCAGACAGAGCCCATTGAAAGTACCAAGCAATAACCAAGGAAACACGGTCAAGAGAGCATTACCAGTTGCCAGGATGGCGGAGCGGTCTAAGGCGTTGCGTTCAGGTCACAGTCTCCCCAGGAGGCGTGGGTTCGAATCCCACCTCAGACAGAGCCCATTGAAAGTACCAAGCAAGAACAAAGCAAACACAGTAAAGAGAGCATTACCAGGTGCCAGGATGGTGGAGCGGTCTAAGGCGTTGCGTTCAGGTTGCAGTCTCCCCAGGAGGCGTGGGTTCGAATCCCACCTCAGACAGAGCCCATTGAAAGTACCAAGCAAGAACAAAGGAAACACAGTCAAGAAAGCATTACCAGTTGCCAGGATGGCGGAGCGGTCTAAGGCGTTGCGTTCAGGTCGCAGTCTCCCCAGGAGGCGTGGGTTCGAATCCCACCTCAGACAGAGCCCATTGAAAGTACCAAGCAAGAACAAAGCAAACACGGTCAAGAGAGCATTACCAGTTGCCAGGATGGCGCAGCGGTCTAAGGCGTTGCGTTCAGGACGCAGTCTCCACAGGAGGCGTGGGTTCGAATCCCACCTCAGACAGAGCCCATTGAAAGTACCAAGCAATAACCAAGGAAACACGGTCAAGAGAGCGTTACCAGTTGCCAGGATGGCGGAGCGGTCTAAGGCGTTGCGGTCAGGTCACAGTCTCCCTAGGAGGCGTGGGTTCGAATCCCACCTCAGACAGAGCCCATTGAAAGTACCAAGCAAGAACAAAGCAAACACAGTAAAGAGAGCATTACCAGGTGCCAGGATGGCGGAGCGGTCTAAGGCGTTGCGTTCAGGTCACAGTCTCCCCAGGAGGCGTGGGTTCGAATCCCACCTCAGACAGAGCCCATTGAAAGTACCAAGCAAGAACAAAGCAAACACAGTAAAGAGAGCATTACAAGGTGCCAGGATGGCGGAGCGGTCTAAGGCGATGCGTTCAGGTCGCAGTCTCCCCAGGAGGCGTGGGTTCGAATCCCACCTCAGACAGAGCCCATTGAAAGTACCAAGCAAGAACAAAGGAAACACAGTCAAGAAGGCATTACCAGTTGCCAGGATGGCGGAGCGGTCTAAGGCGTTGCGTTCAGGTCGCAGTCTCCCCAGGAGGCGTGGGTTCGAATCCCACCTCAGACAGAGCCCATTGAAAGTACCAAGCAAGAACAAAGCAAACACAGTCAAGAGAGCATTACCAGATGATAAGATGGCAGAGCGGTCTAAGGCGTTGCGTTCAGGTCGCAGTCTCCCCAGGAGGCGTGGGTTCAAATCCCACCTCAGACAGTGACCATTGAAAGTACCAAGCAAGAACAAAGCAAACACAGTCAAGAGAGCATTACCAGATGCCAGCATAGCGGAGCGGTCTAAGGCGTTGCATTCAGGTCGCAGTGTCCCCAGGAGGCGTGGGTTCGAATCCCACCTCAGACAGTGCCCATTGAAAGTACCAAGCAAGAACAAAGCAAACACAGTCAAGAGAGCATTACCAGTTGCCAGGATGGCGGAGCGGTCTAAGGTGTTGCGTTCAGGTCGCAGTCTCCCCAGGAGGCGTGGGTTCGAATCCCACCTCAGACAGAGCCCATTGAAAGTACCAAGCAAGAACAAAGCAAACACATTCAAGAGAGCATTACCAGTTGCCAGGATGGCAGAGCGGTCTAAGGCGCTGCATTCAGGTCGCAGTCTCCCCAGGAGGCGTGTGTTCAAATCCCGCAGCAGACAGAGCCCAATGAAAGTACCAAGCAATGACAAAGGAAACACGGTCAAGAGAGCATTATAAGGTGCCAGGATGGCGGAGCGGTCTAAGGCGTTGCGTTCAGGTCGCAGTCTCCCCAGGAGGCGTGGGTTCGAATCCCACCTCAGACAGAGCCCATTGAAAGTACCAAGCAAGAACAAAGCAAACACATTCAAGAGAGCATTACCAGTTGCCAGGATTGCAGAGCGGTCTAAGGCGCTGCGTTCAGGTCGCCGTCTCCCCCGCAGGCGTGGGTTCAAATCCCGCAGCAGACAGAGCCCAATGAAAGTACCAAGCAAGAAGAAAGCAAAGACAGTCAAGAGAGCATTACCAGCTGCAAGGATGGCGGAGCGGTCGAAGGCGTTGCGTTCAGGTCGCAGTCTCCCCAGGAGGCGTGGGTTCGAATCCCACCTCAGACAGAGCCCATTGAAAGTACCAAGCAATGACAAAGGAAACACGGTCAAGAGAGCATTACCAGTTGCCAGGATGGCGGAGCGGTCTAAGGCGTTGCGTTCAGGTGACAGTCTCCCCAGGAGGCGTGGGTTCGAATCCCACCTCAGACAGAGCCCATTGAAAGTACCAAGCAAGAACAAAGCAAACACAGTCAAGAGAGCATTACCAGATGATAAGATGGCAGAGCGGTCTAAGGCGTTGCGTTCAGGTCGCAGTCTCCCCAGGAGGCGTGGGTTCAAATCCCACCTCAGACAGTGACCATTGAAAGTACCAAGCAAGAACAAAGCAAACACAGTCAAGAGAGCATTACCAGATGCCAGCATAGCGGAGCGGTCTAAGGCGTTGCGTTCAGGTCGCAGTGTCCCCAGGAGGCGTGGGTTCGAATCCCACCTCAGACAGAGCCCATTGAAAGTACCAAGCAAGAACAAAGGAAACACGGTCAAGAGAGCATTACCAGTTGCCAGGATGGCGGAGCGGTCTAAGGCGTTGCGTTCAGGTGACAGTCTCCCCAGGAGGCGTGGGTTCGAATCCCACCTCAGACAGAGCCCATTGAAAGTACCAAGCAAGAACAAAGCAAACACAGTCAAGAGAGCATTACCAGATGATAAGATGGCAGAGCGGTCTAAGGCGTTGCGTTCAGGTCGCAGTCTCCCCAGGAGGCGTGGGTTCGAATCCCACCTCAGACAGTGCCCATTGAAAGTACCAAGCAAGAACAAAGCAAACACAGTCAAGAGAGCATTACCAGTTGCCAGGATGGCGGAGCAGTCTAAGGTGTTGCGTTCAGGTCGCAGTCTTCCCAGGAGGCGTGGGTTCGAATCCCGCCTCAGACAGAGCCCATTGAAAGTACCAAGCAAGAACAAAGCAAACACAGTCAAGAGAGCATTACCAGTTGCCAGGATGGCAGAGCGGTCTAAGGCGCTGCGTTCAGGTCGCAGTCTCCCCAGGAGGCGTGGGTTCGAATCCCGCCTCAGACAGAGCCCATTGAAAGTACCAAGCAAGAACAAAGGAAACACGGTCAAGAGAGCATTACCAGTTGCCAGGATGGCGGAGCGGTCTAAGGCGTTGCGTTCAGGTGACAGTCTCCCCAGGAGGCGTGGGTTCGAATCCCACCTCAGACAGAGCCCATTGAAAGTACCAAGCAAGAACAAAGCAAACACAGTCAAGAGAGCATTACCAGATGATAAGATGGCAGAGCGGTCTAAGGCGTTGCGTTCAGGTCGCAGTCTCCCCAGGAGGCGTGGGTTCGAATCCCACCTCAGACAGTGCCCATTGAAAGTACCAAGCAAGAACAAAGCAAACACAGTCAAGAGAGCATTACCAGTTGCCAGGATGGCGGAGCGGTCTAAGGTGTTGCGTTCAGGTCGCAGTCTCCCCAGGAGGCGTGGGTTCGAATCCCACCTCAGACAGAGCCCATTGAAAGTACCAAGCAAGAACAAAGCAAACACAGTAAAGAGAGCATTACAAGGTGCCAGGATGGCGGAGCGGTCTAAGGCGTTGCGTTCAGGTCGCAGTCTCCCCAGGAGGCGTGGGTTCAAATCCCACCTCAGACAGAGCCCATTGAAAGTACCAAGCAAGAACAAAGGAAACACAGTCAAGAAAGCATTACCAGTTGCCAGGATGGCGGAGCGGTCTAAGGCGTTGCGTTCAGGTCGCAGTCTCCCCAGGAGGCGTGGGTTCGAATCCCACCTCAGACAGAGCCCATTGAAAGTACCAAGCAAGAACAAAGCAAACACAGTCAAGAGAGCATTACCAGATGATAAGATGGCAGAGCGGTCTAAGGCGTTGCGTTCAGGTCGCAGTCTCCCCAGGAGGCGTGGGTTCAAATCCCACCTCAGACAGTGACCATTGAAAGTACCAAGCAAGAACAAAGCAAACACAGTCAAGAGAGCATTACCAGATGCCAGCATAGCGGAGCGGTCTAAGGCGTTGCATTCAGGTCGCAGTGTCCCCAGGAGGCGTGGGTTCGAATCCCACCTCAGACAGTGCCCATTGAAAGTACCAAGCAAGAACAAAGCAAACACAGTCAAGAGAGCATTACCAGTTGCCAGGATGGTGGAGCGGTCTAAGGTGTTGCGTTCAGGTCGCAGTCTCCCCAGGAGGCGTGGGTTCGAATCCCACCTCAGACAGAGCCCATTGAAAGTACCAAGCAAGAACAAAGCAAACACATTCAAGAGAGCATTACCAGTTGCCAGGATGGCAGAGCGGTCTAAGGCGCTGCGTTCAGGTCGCAGTCTCCCCAGGAGGCGTGGGTTCAAATCCCGCAGCAGACAGAGCCCAATGAAAGTACCAAGCAATGACAAAGGAAACACGGTCAAGAGAGCATTACAAGGTGCCAGGATGGCGAAGCGGTCTAAGGCGTTGCGTTCAGGTCGCAGTCTCCCCAGGAGGCGTGGGTTCGAATCCCACCTCAGACAGAGCCCATTGAAAGTACCAAGCAAGAACAAAGCAAACACATTCAAGAGAGCATTACCAGTTGCCAGGATTGCAGAGCGGTCTAAGGCGCTGCGTTCAGGTCGCCGTCTCCCCAGCAGGCGTGGGTTCAAATCCCGCAGCAGACAGAGCCCAATGAAAGTACCAAGCAAGAAGAAAGCAAAGACAGTCAAGAGAGCATTACCAGCTGCAAGGATGGCGGAGCGGTCGAAGGCGTTGCGTTCAGGTCGCAGTCTCCCCAGGAGGCGTGGGTTCGAATCCCACCTCAGACAGAGCCCATTGAAAGTACCAAGCAATGACAAAGGAAACACGGTCAAGAGAGCATTACCAGTTGCCAGGATGGCGGAGCGGTCTAAGGCGTTGCGTTCAGGTGACAGTCTCCCCAGGAGGCGTGGGTTCGAATCCCACCTCAGACAGAGCCCATTAAAAGTACCAAGCAAGAACAAAGCAAACACAGT
This sequence comes from Idiotropiscis lumnitzeri, assembly GCF_059441095.1. Lineage (NCBI taxonomy): Eukaryota > Metazoa > Chordata > Actinopteri > Syngnathiformes > Syngnathidae > Idiotropiscis > Idiotropiscis lumnitzeri. The sequence continues at coordinate 2,511,732 of NW_028283566.1, forward strand.
CAAGAGAGCATTACCAGATGATAAGATGGCAGAGCGGTCTAAGGCGTTGCGTTCAGGTCGCAGTCTCCCCAGGAGGCGTGGGTTCAAATCCCACCTCAGACAGTGACCATTGAAAGTACCAAGCAAGAACAAAGCAAACACAGTCAAGAGAGCATTACCAGATGCCAGCATAGCGGAGCGGTCTAAGGCGTTGCGTTCAGGTCGCAGTGTCCCCAGGAGGCGTGGGTTCGAATCCCACCTCAGACAGAGCCCATTGAAAGTACCAAGCAAGAACAAAGGAAACACGGTCAAGAGAGCATTACCAGTTGCCAGGATGGCGGAGCGGTCTAAGGCGTTGCGTTCAGGTGACAGTCTCCCCAGGAGGCGTGGGTTCGAATCCCACCTCAGACAGAGCCCATTGAAAGTACCAAGCAAGAACAAAGCAAACACAGTCAAGAGAGCATTACCAGATCATAAGATGGCAGAGCGGTCTAAGGCGTTGCGTTCAGGTCGCAGTCTCCCCAGGAGGCGTGGGTTCGAATCCCACCTCAGACAGTGCCCATTGAAAGTACCAAGCAAGAACAAAGCAAACACAGTCAAGAGAGCATTACCAGATGATAAGATGGCAGAGCGGTCTAAGGCGTTGCGTTCAGGTCGCAGTCTCCCCAGGAGGCGTGGGTTCAAATCCCACCTCAGACAGTGACCATTGAAAGTACCAAGCAAGAACAAAGCAAACACAGTCAAGAGAGCATTACCAGATGCCAGCATAGCGGAGCGGTCTAAGGCGTTGCATTCAGGTCGCAGTGTCCCCAGGAGGCGTGGGTTCGAATCCCACCTCAGACAGTGCCCATTGAAAGTACCAAGCAAGAACAAAGCAAACACAGTCAAGAGAGCATTACCAGTTGCCAGGATGGCGGAGCGGTCTAAGTTGTTGCGTTCAGGTCGCAGTCTCCCCAGGAGGCGTGGGTTCGAATCCCACCTCAGACAGAGCCCATTGAAAGTACCAAGCAAGAACAAAGCAAACACATTCAAGAGAGCATTACCAGTTGCCAGGATGGCAGAGCGGTCTAAGGCGCTGCGTTCAGGTCGCAGTCTCCCCAGGAGGCGTGGGTTCAAATCCCGCAGCAGACAGAGCCCAATGAAAGTACCAAGCAATGACAAAGGAAACACGGTCAAGAGAGCATTACAAGGTGCCAGGATGGCGGAGCGGTCTAAGGCGTTGCGTTCAGGTCGCAGTCTCCCCAGGAGGCGTGGGTTCGAATCCCACCTCAGACAGAGCCCATTGAAAGTACCAAGCAAGAACAAAGCAAACACATTCAAGAGAGCATTACCAGTTGCCAGGATTGCAGAGCGGTCTAAGGCGCTGCGTTCAGGTCGCCGTCTCCCCAGCAGGCGTGGGTTCAAATCCCGCAGCAGACAGAGCCCAATGAAAGTACCAAGCAAGAAGAAAGCAAAGACAGTCAAGAGAGCATTACCAGCTGCAAGGATGGCGGAGCGGTCGAAGGCGTTGCGTTCAGGTCGCAGTCTCCCCAGGAGGCGTGGGTTCGAATCCCACCTCAGACAGAGCCCATTGAAAGTACCAAGCAATGACAAAGGAAACACGGTCAAGAGAGCATTACCAGTTGCCAGGATGGCGGAGCGGTCTAAGGCGTTGCGTTCAGGTGACAGTCTCCCCAGGAGGCGTGGGTTCGAATCCCACCTCAGACAGAGCCCATTGAAAGTACCAAGCAAGAACAAAGCAAACACAGTCAAGAGAGCATTACCAGATGATAAGATGGCAGAGCGGTCTAAGGCGTTGCGTTCAGGTCGCAGTCTCCCCAGGAGGCGTGGGTTCAAATCCCACCTCAGACAGTGACCATTGAAAGTACCAAGCAAGAACAAAGCAAACACAGTCAAGAGAGCATTACCAGATGCCAGCATAGCGGAGCGGTCTAAGGCGTTGCGTTCAGGTCGCAGTGTCCCCAGGAGGCGTGGGTTCGAATCCCACCTCAGACAGAGCCCATTGAAAGTACCAAGCAAGAACAAAGGAAACACGGTCAAGAGAGCATTACCAGTTGCCAGGATGGCGGAGCGGTCTAAGGCGTTGCGTTCAGGTCGCAGTCTCCCCAGGAGGCGTGGGTTCGAATCCCACCTCAGACAGAGCCCATTGAAAGTACCAAGCAATGACAAAGGAAACACGCTCAAGAGAGCATTACCAGTTGCCAGGATGGCGGAGCGGTCTAAGGCGTTGCGTTCAGGTGACAGTCTCCCCAGGAGGCGTGGGTTCGAATCCCACCTCAGACAGAGCACATTGAAAGTACCAAGCAAGAACAAAGCAAACACAGTCAAGAGAGCATTACCAGATGATAAGATGGCAGAGCGGTCTAAGGCGTTGCGTTCAGGTCGCAGTCTCCCCAGGAGGCGTGGGTTCAAATCCCACCTCAGACAGTGACCATTGAAAGTACCAAGCAAGAACAAAGCAAACACAGTCAAGAGAGCATTACCAGATGCCAGCGTAGCGGAGCGGTCTAAGGCGTTGCGTTCAGGTCGCAGTGTCCCCAGGAGGCGTGGGTTCGAATCCCACCTCAGACAGTGCCCATTGAAAGTACCAAGCAAGAACAAAGCAAACACAGTCAAGAGATCATTACCAGTTGCCAGGATGGCGGAGCGGTCTAAGGTGTTGCGTTCAGGTCGCAGTCTCCCCAGGAGGCGTGGGTTCGAATCCCACCTCAGACAGAGCCCATTGAAAGTACCAAGCAAGAACAAAGCAAACACATTCAAGAGAGCATTACCAGTTGCCAGGATGGCAGAGCGGTCTAAGGCGTTGCGTTCAGGTCGCAGTCACCCCTGGAGGCGTGGGTTCGAATCCCGCCTCAGACAGAGCCCATTGAAAGTACCAAGCAAGAAGAAAGCAAACACAGTCAAGAGGGCATTACCAGTTGCCAGGATGGCAGAGCGGTCTAAGGCGTTGCGTTCAGGTCGCAGTCTCCCCTGGTGGCGTGGGTTCGAATCCCGCCTCAGACAGAGCCCATTGAAAGTACCAAGAAAGAACAAAGCAAACACAGTCAAGAGAGCATTACCAGTTGCCAGGATGGCAGAGCGGTCTAAGGCGCTGCGTTCAGGTCGCAGTCTCCCCAGGAGGCGTGGGTTCGAATCCCGCCTCAGACAGAGCCCATTGAAAGTACCAAGCAAGAACAAAGTAAACACAGTCAAGAGAGCATTACCAGTTGCCAGGATGGCGGAGCGGTATAAGGCGTTGCGTTCAGGTCGCAGTCTCCCCAGGAGGCGTGGGTTCGAATCCCGCCTCAGACAGAGCCCATTGAAAGTACCAAGCAATAACCAAGGAAACACGGTCAAGAGAGCATTACCAGTTGCCAGGATGGCGGAGCGGTCTAAGGCGTTGCGTTCAGGTCTCAGTCTCCCCAGGAGGCGTGGGTTCGAATCCCACCTCAGACAGAGCCCATTGAAAGTACCAAGCAAGAACAAAGCAAACACATTCAAGAAAGCATTACCAGGTGCCAGGATGGCGGAGCGGTCTAAGGCGTTGCGTTCAGGTCGCAGTCTCCCCAGGAGGCGTGGGTTCGAATCCCACCTCAGACAGAGCCCATTGAAAGTACCAAGCCAGAACAAAGGAAACACAGTCAAGAAAGCATTACCAGTTGCCAGGATGGCGGAGCGGTCTAAGGCGTTGCGTTCAGGTCGCAGTCTCCCCAGGAGGCGTGGATTCGAATCCCACCTCAGACAGAGCCCATTGAAAGTACCAAGCAAGAACAAAGTAAACACAGTCAAGAGAGCATTACCAGTTGCCAGGATGGCGGAGCGGTATAAGGCGTTGCGTTCAGGTCGCAGTCTCCCCAGGAGGCGTGGGTTCGAATCCCGCCTCAGACAGAGCCCATTGAAAGTTCCAAGCAAGAACAAAGCAAACACAGTCAAGAGAGCATTACCAGTTGCCAGGATGGCAGAGCGGTCTAAGGCGCTGCGTTCAGGTCGCAGTCTTCCCAGGAGGCGTGGGTTTGAATGCCGCAGCAGACAGAGCCCATTGAAAGTAACAAGCAAGAAGAAAGCAAACACAGTCAAGAGAGCATTACCAGCTGCAAGGATGGCAGAGCGGTCTTAGGCGTTGCGTTCAGGTCGCAGTCTCCCCAGGAGGCGTGGGTTCGAATCCCGCCTCAGACAGAGCCCATTGAAAGTACTAAGCAAGAACAAAGCAAACACAGTCAAGAGAGCATTACCAGATGATAAGATGGCAGAGCGGTCTAAGGCGTTGCGTTCAGGTCGCAGTCTCCCCTGGAGGCGTGGGTTCAAATCCCACCTCAGACAGTGCCCATTGAAAGTACCAAGCAAGAACAAAGCAAACACAGTCAAGAGAGCATTACCAGTTGCAAGCATAGCAGAGCGGTCTAATGCGTTGCGTTCAGGTCGCAGTCTCCACAGGAGGCGTGGGTTCGAATCCCACCTCAGACAGAGCCCATTGAAAGTACCAAGCAATAACCAAGGAAACACGGTCAAGAGAGCATTACCAGTTGCCAGGATGGCGGAGCGGTCTAAGGCGTTGCGTTCAGGTCACAGTCTCCCCAGAAGGCGTGGGTTCGAATCCCACCTCAGACAGAGCCCATTGAAAGTACCAAGCAAGAACAAAGCAAACACAGTAAAGAGAGCATTACCAGGTGCCAGGATGGCGGAGCGGTCTAAGGCGTTGCGTTCAGGTCGCAGTCTCCCCAGGAGGCGTGGGTTCGAATCCCACCTCAGACAGAGCCCATTGAAAGTACCAAGCAAGAACAAAGGAAACACAGTCAAGAAAGCATTACCAGTTGCCAGGATGGCGGAGCGGTCTAAGGCGTTGCGTTCAGGTCACAGTCTCCCCAGAAGGCGTGGGTTCGAATCCCACCTCAGACAGAGCCCATTGAAAGTACCAAGCAAGAACAAAGCAAACACAGTAAAGAGAGCATTACCAGGTGCCAGGATGGCGGAGCGGTCTAAGGCGTTGCGTTCAGGTCGCAGTCTCCCCAGGAGGCGTGGGTTCGAATCCCACCTCAGACAGAGCCCATTGAAAGTACCAAGCAAGAACAAAGCAAACACAGTCAAGAGAGCATTACCAGATGATAAGATGGCAGAGCGGTCTAAGGCGTTGCGTTCAGGTCGCAGTCTCCCCAGGAGGCGTGGGTTCAAATCCCACCTCAGACAGTGACCATTGAAAGTACCAAGCAAGAACAAAGCAAACACAGTCAAGAGAGCATTACCAGATGCCAGCATAGCGGAGCGGTCTAAGGTGTTGCGTTCAGGTCGCAGTCTCCCCAGGAGGCGTGGGTTCGAATCCCACCTCAGACAGAGCCCATTGAAAGTACCAAGCAAGAACAAAGCAAACACATTCAAGAGAGCATTACCAGTTGCCAGGATTGCAGAGCGGTCTAAGGCGCTGCGTTCAGGTCGCCGTCTCCCCAGCAGGCGTGGGTTCAAATCCCACCTCAGACAGTGACCATTGAAAGTACCAAGCAAGAACAAAGCAAACACAGTCAAGAGAGCATTACCAGATGCCAGCATAGCGGAGCGGTCTAAGGCGTTGCGTTCAGGTCGCAGTGTCCCCAGGAGGCGTGGGTTCGAATCCCACCTCAGACAGAGCCCATTGAAAGTACCAAGCAAGAACAAAGGAAACACGGTCAAGAGAGCATTACCAGTTGCCAGGATGGCGGAGCGGTCTAAGGCGTTGCGTTCAGGTCGCAGTCTCCCCAGGAGGCGTGGGTTCGAATCCCACCTCAGACAGAGCCCATTGAAAGTACCAAGCAATGACAAAGGAAACACGCTCAAGAGAGCATTACCAGTTGCCAGGATGGCGGAGCGGTCTAAGGCGTTGCGTTCAGGTGACAGTCTCCCCAGGAGGCGTGGGTTCGAATCCCACCTCAGACAGAGCACATTGAAAGTACCAAGCAAGAACAAAGCAAACACAGTCAAGAGAGCATTACCAGATGATAAGATGGCAGAGCGGTCTAAGGCGTTGCGTTCAGGTCGCAGTCTCCCCAGGAGGCGTGGGTTCAAATCCCACCTCAGACAGTGTCCATTGAAAGTACCAAGCAAGAACAAAGCAAACACAGTCAAGAGAGCATTACCAGATGCCAGCGTAGCGGAGCGGTCTAAGGCGTTGCGTTCAGGTCGCAGTGTCCCCAGGAGGCGTGGGTTCGAATCCCACCTCAGACAGTGCCCATTGAAAGTACCAAGCAAGAACAAAGCAAACACAGTCAAGAGATCATTACCAGTTGCCAGGATGGCGGAGCGGTCTAAGGTGTTGCGTTCAGGTCGCAGTCTCCCCAGGAGGCGTGGGTTCGAATCCCACCTCAGACAGAGCCCATTGAAAGTACCAAGCAAGAACAAAGCAAACACATTCAAGAGAGCATTACCAGTTGCCAGGATGGCAGAGCGGTCTAAGGCGTTGCGTTCAGGTCGCAGTCACCCCTGGAGGCGTGGGTTCGAATCCCGCCTCAGACAGAGCCCATTGAAAGTACCAAGCAAGAAGAAAGCAAACACAGTCAAGAGGGCATTACCAGTTGCCAGGATGGCAGAGCGGTCTAAGGCGTTGCGTTCAGGTCGCAGTCTCCCCTGGTGGCGTGGGTTCGAATCCCGCCTCAGACAGAGCCCATTGAAAGTACCAAGCAAGAACAAAGCAAACACAGTCAAGAGAGCATTACCAGTTGCCAGGATGGCAGAGCGGTCTAAGGCGCTGCGTTCAGGTCGCAGTCTCCCCAGGAGGCGTGGGTTCGAATCCCGCCTCAGACAGAGCCCATTGAAAGTACCAAGCAAGAACAAAGTAAACACAGTCAAGAGAGCATTACCAGATCATAAGATGGCAGAGCGGTCTAAGGCGTTGCGTTCAGGTCGCAGTCTCCCCAGGAGGCGTGGGTTCGAATCCCACCTCAGACAGTGCCCATTGAAAGTACCAAGCAAGAACAAAGCAAACACAGTCAAGAGAGCATTACCAGATGATAAGATGGCAGAGCGGTCTAAGGCGTTGCGTTCAGGTCGCAGTCTCCCCAGGAGGCGTGGGTTCAAATCCCACCTCAGACAGTGACCATTGAAAGTACCAAGCAAGAACAAAGCAAACACAGTCAAGAGAGCATTACCAGATGCCAGCATAGCGGAGCGGTCTAAGGCGTTGCATTCAGGTCGCAGTGTCCCCAGGAGGCGTGGGTTCGAATCCCACCTCAGACAGTGCCCATTGAAAGTACCAAGCAAGAACAAAGCAAACACAGTCAAGAGAGCATTACCAGTTGCCAGGATGGTGGAGCGGTCTAAGGTGTTGCGTTCAGGTCGCAGTCTCCCCAGGAGGCGTGGGTTCGAATCCCACCTCAGACAGAGCCCATTGAAAGTACCAAGCAAGAACAAAGCAAACACATTCAAGAGAGCATTACCAGTTGCCAGGATGGCAGAGCGGTCTAAGGCGCTGCGTTCAGGTCGCAGTCTCCCCAGGAGGCGTGGGTTCAAATCCCGCAGCAGACAGAGCCCAATGAAAGTACCAAGCAATGACAAAGGAAACACGGTCAAGAGAGCATTACAAGGTGCCAGGATGGCGAAGCGGTCTAAGGCGTTGCGTTCAGGTCGCAGTCTCCCCAGGAGGCGTGGGTTCGAATCCCACCTCAGACAGAGCCCATTGAAAGTACCAAGCAAGAACAAAGCAAACACATTCAAGAGAGCATTACCAGTTGCCAGGATTGCAGAGCGGTCTAAGGCGCTGCGTTCAGGTCGCCGTCTCCCCAGCAGGCGTGGGTTCAAATCCCGCAGCAGACAGAGCCCAATGAAAGTACCAAGCAAGAAGAAAGCAAAGACAGTCAAGAGAGCATTACCAGCTGCAAGGATGGCGGAGCGGTCGAAGGCGTTGCGTTCAGGTCGCAGTCTCCCCAGGAGGCGTGGGTTCGAATCCCACCTCAGACAGAGCCCATTGAAAGTACCAAGCAATGACAAAGGAAACACGGTCAAGAGAGCATTACCAGTTGCCAGGATGGCGGAGCGGTCTAAGGCGTTGCGTTCAGGTGACAGTCTCCCCAGGAGGCGTGGGTTCGAATCCCACCTCAGACAGAGCCCATTAAAAGTACCAAGCAAGAACAAAGCAAACACAGTCAAGAGAGCATTACCAGATGATAAGATGGCAGAGCGGTCTAAGGCGTTGCGTTCAGGTCGCAGTCTCCCCAGGAGGCGTGGGTTCAAATCCCACCTCAGACAGTGACCATTGAAAGTACCAAGCAAGAACAAAGCAAACACAGTCAAGAGAGCATTACCAGATGCCAGCATAGCGGAGCGGTCTAAGGCGTTGCGTTCAGGTCGCAGTGTCCCCAGGAGGCGTGGGTTCGAATCCCACCTCAGACAGAGCCCATTGAAAGTACCAAGCAAGAACAAAGGAAACACGGTCAAGAGAGCATTACCAGTTGCCAGGATGGCGGAGCGGTCTAAGGCGTTGCGTTCAGGTGACAGTCTCCCCAGGAGGCGTGGGTTCGAATCCCACCTCAGACAGAGCCCATTGAAAGTACCAAGCAAGAACAAAGCAAACACAGTCAAGAGAGCATTACCAGATCATAAGATGGCAGAGCGGTCTAAGGCGTTGCGTTCAGGTCGCAGTCTCCCCAGGAGGCGTGGGTTCGAATCCCACCTCAGACAGTGCCCATTGAAAGTACCAAGCAAGAACAAAGCAAACACAGTCAAGAGAGCATTACCAGATGATAAGATGGCAGAGCGGTCTAAGGCGTTGCGTTCAGGTCGCAGTCTCCCCAGGAGGCGTGGGTTCAAATCCCACCTCAGACAGTGACCATTGAAAGTACCAAGCAAGAACAAAGCAAACACAGTCAAGAGAGCATTACCAGATGCCAGCATAGCGGAGCGGTCTAAGGCGTTGCATTCAGGTCGCAGTGTCCCCAGGAGGCGTGGGTTCGAATCCCACCTCAGACAGTGCCCATTGAAAGTACCAAGCAAGAACAAAGCAAACACAGTCAAGAGAGCATTACCAGTTGCCAGGATGGCGGAGCGGTCTAAGTTGTTGCGTTCAGGTCGCAGTCTCCCCAGGAGGCGTGGGTTCGAATCCCACCTCAGACAGAGCCCATTGAAAGTACCAAGCAAGAACAAAGCAAACACATTCAAGAGAGCATTACCAGTTGCCAGGATGGCAGAGCGGTCTAAGGCGCTGCGTTCAGGTCGCAGTCTCCCCAGGAGGCGTGGGTTCAAATCCCGCAGCAGACAGAGCCCAATGAAAGTACCAAGCAATGACAAAGGAAACACGGTCAAGAGAGCATTACAAGGTGCCAGGATGGCGGAGCGGTCTAAGGCGTTGCGTTCAGGTCGCAGTCTCCCCAGGAGGCGTGGGTTCGAATCCCACCTCAGACAGAGCCCATTGAAAGTACCAAGCAAGAACAAAGCAAACACATTCAAGAGAGCATTACCAGTTGCCAGGATTGCAGAGCGGTCTAAGGCGCTGCGTTCAGGTCGCCGTCTCCCCAGCAGGCGTGGGTTCAAATCCCGCAGCAGACAGAGCCCAATGAAAGTACCAAGCAAGAAGAAAGCAAAGACAGTCAAGAGAGCATTACCAGCTGCAAGGATGGCGGAGCGGTCGAAGGCGTTGCGTTCAGGTCGCAGTCTCCCCAGGAGGCGTGGGTTCGAATCCCACCTCAGACAGAGCCCATTGAAAGTACCAAGCAATGACAAAGGAAACACGGTCAAGAGAGCATTACCAGTTGCCAGGATGGCGGAGCGGTCTAAGGCGTTGCGTTCAGGTGACAGTCTCCCCAGGAGGCGTGGGTTCGAATCCCACCTCAGACAGAGCCCATTGAAAGTACCAAGCAAGAACAAAGCAAACACAGTCAAGAGAGCATTACCAGATGATAAGATGGCAGAGCGGTCTAAGGCGTTGCGTTCAGGTCGCAGTCTCCCCAGGAGGCGTGGGTTCAAATCCCACCTCAGACAGTGACCATTGAAAGTACCAAGCAAGAACAAAGCAAACACAGTCAAGAGAGCATTACCAGATGCCAGCATAGCGGAGCGGTCTAAGGCGTTGCGTTCAGGTCGCAGTGTCCCCAGGAGGCGTGGGTTCGAATCCCACCTCAGACAGAGCCCATTGAAAGTACCAAGCAAGAACAAAGGAAACACGGTCAAGAGAGCATTACCAGTTGCCAGGATGGCGGAGCGGTCTAAGGCGTTGCGTTCAGGTCGCAGTCTCCCCAGGAGGCGTGGGTTCGAATCCCACCTCAGACAGAGCCCATTGAAAGTACCAAGCAATGACAAAGGAAACACGCTCAAGAGAGCATTACCAGTTGCCAGGATGGCGGAGCGGTCTAAGGCGTTGCGTTCAGGTGACAGTCTCCCCAGGAGGCGTGGGTTCGAATCCCACCTCAGACAGAGCACATTGAAAGTACCAAGCAAGAACAAAGCAAACACAGTCAAGAGAGCATTACCAGATGATAAGATGGCAGAGCGGTCTAAGGCGTTGCGTTCAGGTCGCAGTCTCCCCAGGAGGCGTGGGTTCAAATCCCACCTCAGACAGTGACCATTGAAAGTACCAAGCAAGAACAAAGCAAACACAGTCAAGAGAGCATTACCAGATGCCAGCGTAGCGGAGCGGTCTAAGGCGTTGCGTTCAGGTCGCAGTGTCCCCAGGAGGCGTGGGTTCGAATCCCACCTCAGACAGTGCCCATTGAAAGTACCAAGCAAGAACAAAGCAAACACAGTCAAGAGATCATTACCAGTTGCCAGGATGGCGGAGCGGTCTAAGGTGTTGCGTTCAGGTCGCAGTCTCCCCAGGAGGCGTGGGTTCGAATCCCACCTCAGACAGAGCCCATTGAAAGTACCAAGCAAGAACAAAGCAAACACATTCAAGAGAGCATTACCAGTTGCCAGGATGGCAGAGCGGTCTAAGGCGTTGCGTTCAGGTCGCAGTCACCCCTGGAGGCGTGGGTTCGAATCCCGCCTCAGACAGAGCCCATTGAAAGTACCAAGCAAGAAGAAAGCAAACACAGTCAAGAGGGCATTACCAGTTGCCAGGATGGCAGAGCGGTCTAAGGCGTTGCGTTCAGGTCGCAGTCTCCCCTGGTGGCGTGGGTTCGAATCCCGCCTCAGACAGAGCCCATTGAAAGTACCAAGAAAGAACAAAGCAAACACAGTCAAGAGAGCATTACCAGTTGCCAGGATGGCAGAGCGGTCTAAGGCGCTGCGTTCAGGTCGCAGTCTCCCCAGGAGGCGTGGGTTCGAATCCCGCCTCAGACAGAGCCCATTGAAAGTACCAAGCAAGAACAAAGTAAACACAGTCAAGAGAGCATTACCAGTTGCCAGGATGGCGGAGCGGTATAAGGCGTTGCGTTCAGGTCGCAGTCTCCCCAGGAGGCGTGGGTTCGAATCCCGCCTCAGACAGAGCCCATTGAAAGTACCAAGCAATAACCAAGGAAACACGGTCAAGAGAGCATTACCAGTTGCCAGGATGGCGGAGCGGTCTAAGGCGTTGCGTTCAGGTCTCAGTCTCCCCAGGAGGCGTGGGTTCGAATCCCACCTCAGACAGAGCCCATTGAAAGTACCAAGCAAGAACAAAGCAAACACATTCAAGAAAGCATTACCAGGTGCCAGGATGGCGGAGCGGTCTAAGGCGTTGCGTTCAGGTCGCAGTCTCCCCAGGAGGCGTGGGTTCGAATCCCACCTCAGACAGAGCCCATTGAAAGTACCAAGCCAGAACAAAGGAAACACAGTCAAGAAAGCATTACCAGTTGCCAGGATGGCGGAGCGGTCTAAGGCGTTGCGTTCAGGTCGCAGTCTCCCCAGGAGGCGTGGATTCGAATCCCACCTCAGACAGAGCCCATTGAAAGTACCAAGCAAGAACAAAGTAAACACAGTCAAGAGAGCATTACCAGTTGCCAGGATGGCGGAGCGGTATAAGGCGTTGCGTTCAGGTCGCAGTCTCCCCAGGAGGCGTGGGTTCGAATCCCGCCTCAGACAGAGCCCATTGAAAGTTCCAAGCAAGAACAAAGCAAACACAGTCAAGAGAGCATTACCAGTTGCCAGGATGGCAGAGCGGTCTAAGGCGCTGCGTTCAGGTCGCAGTCTTCCCAGGAGGCGTGGGTTTGAATGCCGCAGCAGACAGAGCCCATTGAAAGTAACAAGCAAGAAGAAAGCAAACACAGTCAAGAGAGCATTACCAGCTGCAAGGATGGCAGAGCGGTCTTAGGCGTTGCGTTCAGGTCGCAGTCTCCCCAGGAGGCGTGGGTTCGAATCCCGCCTCAGACAGAGCCCATTGAAAGTACTAAGCAAGAACAAAGCAAACACAGTCAAGAGAGCATTACCAGATGATAAGATGGCAGAGCGGTCTAAGGCGTTGCGTTCAGGTCGCAGTCTCCCCTGGAGGCGTGGGTTCAAATCCCACCTCAGACAGTGCCCATTGAAAGTACCAAGCAAGAACAAAGCAAACACAGTCAAGAGAGCATTACCAGTTGCAAGCATAGCAGAGCGGTCTAATGCGTTGCGTTCAGGTCGCAGTCTCCACAGGAGGCGTGGGTTCGAATCCCACCTCAGACAGAGCCCATTGAAAGTACCAAGCAATAACCAAGGAAACACGGTCAAGAGAGCATTACCAGTTGCCAGGATGGCGGAGCGGTCTAAGGCGTTGCGTTCAGGTCACAGTCTCCCCAGAAGGCGTGGGTTCGAATCCCACCTCAGACAGAGCCCATTGAAAGTACCAAGCAAGAACAAAGCAAACACAGTAAAGAGAGCATTACCAGGTGCCAGGATGGCGGAGCGGTCTAAGGCGTTGCGTTCAGGTCGCAGTCTCCCCAGGAGGCGTGGGTTCGAATCCCACCTCAGACAGAGCCCATTGAAAGTACCAAGCAAGAACAAAGGAAACACAGTCAAGAAAGCATTACCAGTTGCCAGGATGGCGGAGCGGTCTAAGGCGTTGCGTTCAGGTCACAGTCTCCCCAGAAGGCGTGGGTTCGAATCCCACCTCAGACAGAGCCCATTGAAAGTACCAAGCAAGAACAAAGCAAACACAGTAAAGAGAGCATTACCAGGTGCCAGGATGGCGGAGCGGTCTAAGGCGTTGCGTTCAGGTCGCAGTCTCCCCAGGAGGCGTGGGTTCGAATCCCACCTCAGACAGAGCCCATTGAAAGTACCAAGCAAGAACAAAGCAAACACAGTCAAGAGAGCATTACCAGATGATAAGATGGCAGAGCGGTCTAAGGCGTTGCGTTCAGGTCGCAGTCTCCCCAGGAGGCGTGGGTTCAAATCCCACCTCAGACAGTGACCATTGAAAGTACCAAGCAAGAACAAAGCAAACACAGTCAAGAGAGCATTACCAGATGCCAGCATAGCGGAGCGGTCTAAGGTGTTGCGTTCAGGTCGCAGTCTCCCCAGGAGGCGTGGGTTCGAATCCCACCTCAGACAGAGCCCATTGAAAGTACCAAGCAAGAACAAAGCAAACACATTCAAGAGAGCATTACCAGTTGCCAGGATTGCAGAGCGGTCTAAGGCGCTGCGTTCAGGTCGCCGTCTCCCCAGCAGGCGTGGGTTCAAATCCCACCTCAGACAGTGACCATTGAAAGTACCAAGCAAGAACAAAGCAAACACAGTCAAGAGAGCATTACCAGATGCCAGCATAGCGGAGCGGTCTAAGGCGTTGCGTTCAGGTCGCAGTGTCCCCAGGAGGCGTGGGTTCGAATCCCACCTCAGACAGAGCCCATTGAAAGTACCAAGCAAGAACAAAGGAAACACGGTCAAGAGAGCATTACCAGTTGCCAGGATGGCGGAGCGGTCTAAGGCGTTGCGTTCAGGTCGCAGTCTCCCCAGGAGGCGTGGGTTCGAATCCCACCTCAGACAGAGCCCATTGAAAGTACCAAGCAATGACAAAGGAAACACGCTCAAGAGAGCATTACCAGTTGCCAGGATGGCGGAGCGGTCTAAGGCGTTGCGTTCAGGTGACAGTCTCCCCAGGAGGCGTGGGTTCGAATCCCACCTCAGACAGAGCACATTGAAAGTACCAAGCAAGAACAAAGCAAACACAGTCAAGAGAGCATTACCAGATGATAAGATGGCAGAGCGGTCTAAGGCGTTGCGTTCAGGTCGCAGTCTCCCCAGGAGGCGTGGGTTCAAATCCCACCTCAGACAGTGACCATTGAAAGTACCAAGCAAGAACAAAGCAAACACAGTCAAGAGAGCATTACCAGATGCCAGCGTAGCGGAGCGGTCTAAGGCGTTGCGTTCAGGTCGCAGTGTCCCCAGGAGGCGTGGGTTCGAATCCCACCTCAGACAGTGCCCATTGAAAGTACCAAGCAAGAACAAAGCAAACACAGTCAAGAGATCATTACCAGTTGCCAGGATGGCGGAGCGGTCTAAGGTGTTGCGTTCAGGTCGCAGTCTCCCCAGGAGGCGTGGGTTCGAATCCCACCTCAGACAGAGCCCATTGAAAGTACCAAGCAAGAACAAAGCAAACACATTCAAGAGAGCATTACCAGTTGCCAGGATGGCAGAGCGGTCTAAGGCGTTGCGTTCAGGTCGCAGTCACCCCTGGAGGCGTGGGTTCGAATCCCGCCTCAGACAGAGCCCATTGAAAGTACCAAGCAAGAAGAAAGCAAACACAGTCAAGAGGGCATTACCAGTTGCCAGGATGGCAGAGCGGTCTAAGGCGTTGCGTTCAGGTCGCAGTCTCCCCTGGTGGCGTGGGTTCGAATCCCGCCTCAGACAGAGCCCATTGAAAGTACCAAGCAAGAACAAAGCAAACACAGTCAAGAGAGCATTACCAGTTGCCAGGATGGCAGAGCGGTCTAAGGCGCTGCGTTCAGGTCGCAGTCTCCCCAGGAGGCGTGGGTTCGAATCCCGCCTCAGACAGAGCCCATTGAAAGTACCAAGCAAGAACAAAGTAAACACAGTCAAGAGAGCATTACCAGTTGCCAGGATGGCGGAGCGGTATAAGGCGTTGCGTTCAGGTCGCAGTCTCCCCAGGAGGCGTGGGTTCGAATCCCGCCTCAGACAGAGCCCATTGAAAGTACCAAGCAATAACCAAGGAAACACGGTCAAGAGAGCATTACCAGTTGCCAGGATGGCGGAGCGGTCTAAGGCGTTGCGTTCAGGTCTCAGTCTCCCCAGGAGGCGTGGGTTCGAATCCCACCTCAGACAGAGCCCATTGAAAGTACCAAGCAAGAACAAAGCAAACACATTCAAGAAAGCATTACCAGGTGCCAGGATGGCGGAGCGGTCTAAGGCGTTGCGTTCAGGTCGCAGTCTCCCCAGGAGGCGTGGGTTCGAATCCCACCTCAGACAGAGCCCATTGAAAGTACCAAGCCAGAACAAAGGAAACACAGTCAAGAAAGCATTACCAGTTGCCAGGATGGCGGAGCGGTCTAAGGCGTTGCGTTCAGGTCGCAGTCTCCCCAGGAGGCGTGGATTCGAATCCCACCTCAGACAGAGCCCATTGAAAGTACCAAGCAAGAACAAAGTAAACACAGTCAAGAGAGCATTACCAGTTGCCAGGATGGCGGAGCGGTATAAGGCGTTGCGTTCAGGTCGCAGTCTCCCCAGGAGGCGTGGGTTCGAATCCCGCCTCAGACAGAGCCCATTGAAAGTTCCAAGCAAGAACAAAGCAAACACAGTCAAGAGAGCATTACCAGTTGCCAGGATGGCAGAGCGGTCTAAGGCGCTGCGTTCAGGTCGCAGTCTTCCCAGGAGGCGTGGGTTTGAATGCCGCAGCAGACAGAGCCCATTGAAAGTAACAAGCAAGAAGAAAGCAAACACAGTCAAGAGAGCATTACCAGCTGCAAGGATGGCAGAGCGGTCTTAGGCGTTGCGTTCAGGTCGCAGTCTCCCCAGGAGGCGTGGGTTCGAATCCCGCCTCAGACAGAGCCCATTGAAAGTACTAAGCAAGAACAAAGCAAACACAGTCAAGAGAGCATTACCAGATGATAAGATGGCAGAGCGGTCTAAGGCGTTGCGTTCAGGTCGCAGTCTCCCCTGGAGGCGTGGGTTCAAATCCCACCTCAGACAGTGCCCATTGAAAGTACCAAGCAAGAACAAAGCAAACACAGTCAAGAGAGCATTACCAGTTGCAAGCATAGCAGAGCGGTCTAATGCGTTGCGTTCAGGTCGCAGTCTCCACAGGAGGCGTGGGTTCGAATCCCACCTCAGACAGAGCCCATTGAAAGTACCAAGCAATAACCAAGGAAACACGGTCAAGAGAGCATTACCAGTTGCCAGGATGGCGGAGCGGTCTAAGGCGTTGCGTTCAGGTCACAGTCTCCCCAGAAGGCGTGGGTTCGAATCCCACCTCAGACAGAGCCCATTGAAAGTACCAAGCAAGAACAAAGCAAACACAGTAAAGAGAGCATTACCAGGTGCCAGGATGGCGGAGCGGTCTAAGGCGTTGCGTTCAGGTCGCAGTCTCCCCAGGAGGCGTGGGTTCGAATCCCACCTCAGACAGAGCCCATTGAAAGTACCAAGCAAGAACAAAGGAAACACAGTCAAGAAAGCATTACCAGTTGCCAGGATGGCGGAGCGGTCTAAGGCGTTGCGTTCAGGTCACAGTCTCCCCAGAAGGCGTGGGTTCGAATCCCACCTCAGACAGAGCCCATTGAAAGTACCAAGCAAGAACAAAGCAAACACAGTAAAGAGAGCATTACCAGGTGCCAGGATGGCGGAGCGGTCTAAGGCGTTGCGTTCAGGTCGCAGTCTCCCCAGGAGGCGTGGGTTCGAATCCCACCTCAGACAGAGCCCATTGAAAGTACCAAGCAAGAACAAAGCAAACACAGTCAAGAGAGCATTACCAGATGATAAGATGGCAGAGCGGTCTAAGGCGTTGCGTTCAGGTCGCAGTCTCCCCAGGAGGCGTGGGTTCAAATCCCACCTCAGACAGTGACCATTGAAAGTACCAAGCAAGAACAAAGCAAACACAGTCAAGAGAGCATTACCAGATGCCAGCATAGCGGAGCGGTCTAAGGTGTTGCGTTCAGGTCGCAGTCTCCCCAGGAGGCGTGGGTTCGAATCCCACCTCAGACAGAGCCCATTGAAAGTACCAAGCAAGAACAAAGCAAACACATTCAAGAGAGCATTACCAGTTGCCAGGATTGCAGAGCGGTCTAAGGCGCTGCGTTCAGGTCGCCGTCTCCCCAGCAGGCGTGGGTTCAAATCCCGCAGCAGACAGAGCCCAATGAAAGTACCAAGCAAGAAGAAAGCAAAGACAGTCAAGAGAGCATTACCAGCTGCAAGGATGGCGGAGCGGTCGAAGGCGTTGCGTTCAGGTCGCAGTCTCCCCAGGAGGCGTGGGTTCGAATCCCACCTCAGACAGAGCCCATTGAAAGTACCAAGCAATGACAAAGGAAACACGGTCAAGAGAGCATTACCAGTTGCCAGGATGGCGGAGCGGTCTAAGGCGTTGCGTTCAGGTGACAGTCTCCCCAGGAGGCGTGGGTTCGAATCCCACCTCAGACAGAGCCCATTGAAAGTACCAAGCAAGAACAAAGCAAACACAGTAAAGAGAGCATTACCAGGTGCCAGGATGGCGGAGCGGTCTAAGGCGTTGCGTTCAGGTGACAGTCTCCCCAGGAGGCGTGGGTTCGAATCCCACCTCAGACAGAGCCCATTGAAAGTACCAAGCAAGAACAAAGCAAACACAGTAAAGAGAGCATTACCAGGTGCCAGGATGGCGGAGCGGTCTAAGGCGTTGCGTTCAGGTCGCAGTCTCCCCTGGAGGCGTGGGTTCGAATCCCACCTCAGACAGAGCCCATTGAAAGTACCTAGCAATAACAAAGCAAACACGGTCAAGAGAGCATTACCAGTTGCCAGGATGGCGGAGCGGTCTAAGGCATTGCGTTCAGGTCGCAGTCTCCCCAGGAGGCGTGGGTTCGAATCCCACCTCAGACAGAGCCCATTGAAAGTACCAAGCAATAACAAAGGAAACACGGTCAAGAGAGCATTACCAGTTGCCAGGATGGCAGAGCGGTCTAAGGCGTTGCGGTCAGGTCACAGTCTCCCCAGGAGGCGTGGGTTCGAATCCCACCTCAGACAGAGCCCATTGAAAGTACCAAGCAAGAACAAAGGAAACACAGTCAAGAAAGCATTACCAGTTGCCAGGATGGCGGAGCGGTCTAAGGCGTTGCGTTCAGGTCGCAGTCTCCCCAGGAGGCGTGGGTTCGAATCCCACCTCAGACAGAGCCCATTGAAAGTACCAAGCAAGAAGAAAGCAAACACAGTCAAGAGAGCATTACCAGCTGCAAGGACGGCGGAGCGGTCTTCGGCGTTGCGTTCAGGTCGCAGTCTCCCCAGGAGGCGTGGGTTCGAATCCCACCTCAGACAGAGCCCATTTAAAGTACCAAGCAAGAAGAAAGCAAACACAGTCAAGAGAGCATTACCAGCTGCCAGGATGGCGGAGCGGTCTAAGGCGTTGCGTTCAGGTCGCAGTCTCCCCTGGAGGCGTGGGTTCGAATCCCACCTCAGACAGAGCCCGTTGAAAGTACCAAGCAATAACAAAGCAAACACAGTCAAGAGAGCATTACCAGCTGCCAGGATGGCAGAGCGGTCGAAGGCGTTGCGTTCAGGTCACAGTCTCCCCAGGAGGCGTGGGTTCAAATCCCACCTCAGACAGAGCCCATTGAAAGTACCAAGCAAGAACAAAGCAAACACAGTAAAGAGAGCATTACCAGGTGCCAGGATGGCGGAGCGGTCTAAGGCGTTGCGTTCAGGTCGCAGTCTCCCCAGGAGGCGTGGGTTCGAATCCCACCTCAGACAGAGCCCATTGAAAGTACCAAGCAAGAACAAAGCAAACACAGTCAAGAGAGCATTACCAGCTGCAAGGATGGCAGAGCGGTCTTAGGCGTTGCGTTACAGGTCGCAGTCTCCCCAGGAGGCGTGGGTTCAAATCCCACCTCAGACAGAGCCCATTGAAAGTACCAAGCAATAACAAAGCAAACACAGTCAAGAGAGCATTACCAGATGATAAGATGGCAGAGCGGTCTAAGGCGTTGCGTTCAGGTCGCAGTCTCCCCAGGAGGCGTGGGTTCAAATCCCACCTCAGACAGTGCCCATTGAAAGTACCAAGCAAGAACAAAGCAAACACAGTCAAGAGAGCATTACCAGTTTCAAGCATAGCGGAGCGTCTAAGGCGTTGCGTTCAGGTCGCAGTCTCCACAGGAGGCGTGGGTTCGAATCCCACCTCAGACAGAGCCCATTGAAAGTACCAAGCAATAACCAAGGAAACACGGTCAAGAGAGCATTACCAGTTGCCAGGATGGCGGAGCGGTCTAAGGCGTTGCGTTCAGGTCACAGTCTCCCCAGGAGGCGTGGGTTCGAATCCCACCTCAGACAGAGCCCATTGAAAGTACCAAGCAAGAACAAAGGAAACACAGTCAAGAAAGCATTACCAGTTGCCAGGATGGCGGAGCGGTCTAAGGCGTTGCGTTCAGGTCGCAGTCTCCCCAGGAGGCGTGGGTTCGAATCCCACCTCAGACAGAGCCCATTGAAAGTACCAAGCAAGAACAAAGGAAACACAGTCAAGAAAGCATTACCAGTTGCCAGGATGGCGGAGCGGTCTAAGGCGTTGCGTTCAGGTCACAGTCTCCCCAGAAGGCGTGGGTTCGAATCCCACCTCAGACAGAGCCCATTGAAAGTACCAAGCAAGAACAAAGCAAACACAGTAAAGAGAGCATTACCAGGTGCCAGGATGGCGGAGCGGTCTAAGGCGTTGCGTTCAGGTCGCAGTCTCCCCAGGAGGCGTGGGTTCGAATCCCACCTCAGACAGAGCCCATTGAAAGTACCAAGCAAGAACAAAGCAAACACAGTCAAGAGAGCATTACCAGATGATAAGATGGCAGAGCGGTCTAAGGCGTTGCGTTCAGGTCGCAGTCTCCCCAGGAGGCGTGGGTTCAAATCCCACCTCAGACAGTGACCATTGAAAGTACCAAGCAAGAACAAAGCAAACACAGTCAAGAGAGCATTACCAGATGCCAGCATAGCGGAGCGGTCTAAGGTGTTGCGTTCAGGTCGCAGTCTCCCCAGGAGGCGTGGGTTCGAATCCCACCTCAGACAGAGCCCATTGAAAGTACCAAGCAAGAACAAAGCAAACACATTCAAGAGAGCATTACCAGTTGCCAGGATTGCAGAGCGGTCTAAGGCGCTGCGTTCAGGTCGCCGTCTCCCCAGCAGGCGTGGGTTCAAATCCCGCAGCAGACAGAGCCCAATGAAAGTACCAAGCAAGAAGAAAGCAAAGACAGTCAAGAGAGCATTACCAGCTGCAAGGATGGCGGAGCGGTCGAAGGCGTTGCGTTCAGGTCGCAGTCTCCCCAGGAGGCGTGGGTTCGAATCCCACCTCAGACAGAGCCCATTGAAAGTACCAAGCAATGACAAAGGAAACACGGTCAAGAGAGCATTACCAGTTGCCAGGATGGCGGAGCGGTCTAAGGCGTTGCGTTCAGGTGACAGTCTCCCCAGGAGGCGTGGGTTCGAATCCCACCTCAGACAGAGCCCATTGAAAGTACCAAGCAAGAACAAAGCAAACACAGTAAAGAGAGCATTACCAGGTGCCAGGATGGCGGAGCGGTCTAAGGCGTTGCGTTCAGGTGACAGTCTCCCCAGGAGGCGTGGGTTCGAATCCCACCTCAGACAGAGCCCATTGAAAGTACCAAGCAAGAACAAAGCAAACACAGTAAAGAGAGCATTACCAGGTGCCAGGATGGCGGAGCGGTCTAAGGCGTTGCGTTCAGGTCGCAGTCTCCCCTGGAGGCGTGGGTTCGAATCCCACCTCAGACAGAGCCCATTGAAAGTACCTAGCAATAACAAAGCAAACACGGTCAAGAGAGCATTACCAGTTGCCAGGATGGCGGAGCGGTCTAAGGCATTGCGTTCAGGTCGCAGTCTCCCCAGGAGGCGTGGGTTCGAATCCCACCTCAGACAGAGCCCATTGAAAGTACCAAGCAATAACAAAGGAAACACGGTCAAGAGAGCATTACCAGTTGCCAGGATGGCAGAGCGGTCTAAGGCGTTGCGGTCAGGTCACAGTCTCCCCAGGAGGCGTGGGTTCGAATCCCACCTCAGACAGAGCCCATTGAAAGTACCAAGCAAGAACAAAGGAAACACAGTCAAGAAAGCATTACCAGTTGCCAGGATGGCGGAGCGGTCTAAGGCGTTGCGTTCAGGTCGCAGTCTCCCCAGGAGGCGTGGGTTCGAATCCCACCTCAGACAGAGCCCATTGAAAGTACCAAGCAAGAAGAAAGCAAACACAGTCAAGAGAGCATTACCAGCTGCAAGGACGGCGGAGCGGTCTTCGGCGTTGCGTTCAGGTCGCAGTCTCCCCAGGAGGCGTGGGTTCGAATCCCACCTCAGACAGAGCCCATTTAAAGTACCAAGCAAGAAGAAAGCAAACACAGTCAAGAGAGCATTACCAGCTGCCAGGATGGCGGAGCGGTCTAAGGCGTTGCGTTCAGGTCGCAGTCTCCCCTGGAGGCGTGGGTTCGAATCCCACCTCAGACAGAGCCCGTTGAAAGTACCAAGCAATAACAAAGCAAACACAGTCAAGAGAGCATTACCAGCTGCCAGGATGGCAGAGCGGTCGAAGGCGTTGCGTTCAGGTCACAGTCTCCCCAGGAGGCGTGGGTTCAAATCCCACCTCAGACAGAGCCCATTGAAAGTACCAAGCAAGAACAAAGCAAACACAGTAAAGAGAGCATTACCAGGTGCCAGGATGGCGGAGCGGTCTAAGGCGTTGCGTTCAGGTCGCAGTCTCCCCAGGAGGCGTGGGTTCGAATCCCACCTCAGACAGAGCCCATTGAAAGTACCAAGCAAGAACAAAGCAAACACAGTCAAGAGAGCATTACCAGCTGCAAGGATGGCAGAGCGGTCTTAGGCGTTGCGTTACAGGTCGCAGTCTCCCCAGGAGGCGTGGGTTCAAATCCCACCTCAGACAGAGCCCATTGAAAGTACCAAGCAATAACAAAGCAAACACAGTCAAGAGAGCATTACCAGATGATAAGATGGCAGAGCGGTCTAAGGCGTTGCGTTCAGGTCGCAGTCTCCCCAGGAGGCGTGGGTTCAAATCCCACCTCAGACAGTGCCCATTGAAAGTACCAAGCAAGAACAAAGCAAACACAGTCAAGAGAGCATTACCAGTTTCAAGCATAGCGGAGCGTCTAAGGCGTTGCGTTCAGGTCGCAGTCTCCACAGGAGGCGTGGGTTCGAATCCCACCTCAGACAGAGCCCATTGAAAGTACCAAGCAATAACCAAGGAAACACGGTCAAGAGAGCATTACCAGTTGCCAGGATGGCGGAGCGGTCTAAGGCGTTGCGTTCAGGTCACAGTCTCCCCAGGAGGCGTGGGTTCGAATCCCACCTCAGACAGAGCCCATTGAAAGTACCAAGCAAGAACAAAGGAAACACAGTCAAGAAAGCATTACCAGTTGCCAGGATGGCGGAGCGGTCTAAGGCGTTGCGTTCAGGTCGCAGTCTCCCTAGGAGGCGTGGGTTCGAATCCCACCTCAGACAGAGCCCATTGAAAGTACCAAGCAAGAACAAAGCAAACACAGTCAAGAGAGCATTACCAGATGATAAGATGGCAGAGCGGTCTAAGGCGTTGCGTTCAGGTCGCAGTCTCCCCAGGAGGCGTGGGTTCAAATCCCACCTCAGACAGTGACCATTGAAAGTACCAAGCAAGAACAAAGCAAACACAGTCAAGAGAGCATTACCAGATGCCAGCATAGCGGAGCGGTCTAAGGCGTTGCGTTCAGGTCGCAGTGTCCCCAGGAGGCGTGGGTTCGAATCCCACCTCAGACAGTGCCCATTGAAAGTACCAAGCAAGAACAAAGCAAACACAGTCAAGAGATCATTACCAGTTGCCAGGATGGCGGAGCGGTCTAAGGTGTTGCGTTCAGGTCGCAGTCTCCCCAGGAGGCGTGGGTTCGAATCCCACCTCAGACAGAGCCCATTGAAAGTACCAAGCAAGAACAAAGCAAACACATTCAAGAGAGCATTACCAGTTGCCAGGATGGCAGAGCGGTCTAAGGCGTTGCGTTCAGGTCGCAGTCACCCCTGGAGGCGTGGGTTCGAATCCCGCCTCAGAAGGAGCCCATTGAAAGTACCAAGCAAGAAGAAAGCAAACACAGTCAAGAGAGCATTACCAGTTGCCAGGATGGCAGAGCGGTCTAAGGCGTTGCGTTCAGGTCGCAGTCTCCCCTGGTGGCGTGGGTTCGAATCCCGCCTCAGACAGAGCCCATTGAAAGTACCAAGCAAGAACAAAGCAAACACAGTCAAGAGAGCATTACCAGTTGCCAAGATGGCAGAGCGGTCTAAGGCGCTGCGTTCAGGTCGCAGTCTCCCCAGGAGGCGTGGGTTCGAATCCCGCCTCAGACAGAGCCCATTGAAAGTACCAAGCAAGAACAAAGTAAACACAGTCAAGAGAGCATTACCAGTTGCCAGGATGGCGGAGCGGTATAAGGCGTTGCGTTCAGGTCGCAGTCTCCCCAGGAGGCGTGGGTTCGAATCCCGCCTCAGACAGAGCCCATTGAAAGTACCAAGCAATAACCAAGGAAACACGGTCAAGAGAGCATTACCAGTTGCCAGGATGGCGGAGCGGTCTAAGGCGTTGCGTTCAGGTCACAGTCTCCCAAGGAGGCGTGGGTTCGAATCCCACCTCAGACAGAGCCCATTGAAAGTACCAAGCAAGAACAAAGCAAACACAGTAAAGAGAGCATTACCAGGTGCCAGGATGGCGGAGCGGTCTAAGGCGTTGCGTTCAGGTCGCAGTCTCCCCAGGAGGCGTGGGTTCGAATCCCACCTCTGACAGAGCCCATTGAAAGTACCAAGCAAGAACAAAGGAAACACAGTCAAGAAAGCATTACCAGTTGCCAGGATGGCGGAGCGGTCTAAGGCGTTGCGTTCAGGTCGCAGTCTCCCCAGGAGGCGTGGGTTCGAATCCCACCTCAGACAGAGCCCATTGAAAGTACCAAGCAAGAACAAAGCAAACACAGTCAAGAGAGCATTACCAGATGATAAGATGGCAGAGCGGTCTAAGGCGTTGCGTTCAGGTCGCAGTCTCCCCAGGAGGCGTGGGTTCAAATCCCACCTCAGACAGTGACCATTGAAAGTACCAAGCAAGAACAAAGCAAACACAGTCAAGAGAGCATTACCAGATGCCAGCATAGCGGAGCGGTCTAAGGTGTTGCGTTCAGGTCGCAGTCTCCCCAGGAGGCGTGGGTTCGAATCCCACCTCAGACAGAGCCCATTGAAAGTACCAAGCAAGAACAAAGCAAACACATTCAAGAGAGCATTACCAGTTGCCAGGATTGCAGAGCGGTCTAAGGCGCTGCGTTCAGGTCGCCGTCTCCCCAGCAGGCGTGGGTTCAAATCCCGCAGCAGACAGAGCCCAATGAAAGTACCAAGCAAGAAGAAAGCAAAGACAGTCAAGAGAGCATTACCAGCTGCAAGGATGGCGGAGCGGTCGAAGGCGTTGCGTTCAGGTCGCAGTCTCCCCAGGAGGCGTGGGTTCGAATCCCACCTCAGACAGAGCCCATTGAAAGTACCAAGCAATGACAAAGGAAACACGGTCAAGAGAGCATTACCAGTTGCCAGGATGGCGGATCGGTCTAAGGCGTTGCGTTCAGGTGACAGTCTCCCCAGGAGGCGTGGGTTCGAATCCCACCTCAGACAGAGCCCATTGAAAGTACCAAGCAAGAACAAAGCAAACACATTCAAGAGAGCATTACCAGTTGCCAGGATTGCAGAGCGGTCTAAGGCGCTGCGTTCAGGTCGCCGTCTCCCCAGCAGGCGTGGGTTCAAATCCCGCAGCAGACAGAGCCCAATGAAAGTACCAAGCAAGAAGAAAGCAAAGACAGTAAAGAGAGCATTACCAGGTGCCAGGATGACGGAGCGGTCTAAGGCGTTGCGTTCAGGTCGCAGTCTCCCCTGGAGGCGTGGGTTCGAATCCCACCTCAGACAGAGCCCATTGAAAGTACCTAGCAATAACAAAGCAAACGCGGTCAAGAGAGCATTACCAGTTGCCAGGATGGCGGAGCGGTCTAAGGCGTTGCGTTCAGGTCGCAGTCTCCCCAGGAGGCGTGGGTTCGAATCCCACCTCAGACAGAGCCCATTGAAAGTACCAAGCAATAACCAAGGAAACACGGTCAAGAGAGCATTACCAGTTGCCAGGATGGCAGAGCGGTCTAAGGCGTTGCGGTCAGGTCACAGTCTCCCCAGGAGGCGTGGGTTCGAATCCCACCTCAGACAGAGCCCATTGAAAGTACCAAGCAAGAACAAAGGAAACACAGTCAAGAAAGCATTACCAGTTGCCAGGATGGCGGAGCGGTCTAAGGCGTTGCGTTCAGGTCGCAGTCTCCCCAGGAGGCGTGGGTTCGAATCCCACCTCAGACAGAGCCCATTGAAAGTACCAAGCAAGAAGAAAGCAAACACAGTCAAGAGAGCATTACCAGCTGCAAGGACGGCGGAGCGGTCTTCGACGTTGCGTTCAGGTCGCAGTCTCCCCAGGAGGCGTGGGTTCGAATCCCACCTCAGACAGAGCCCATTGAAAGTACCAAGCAAGAAGAAAGCAAACACAGTCAAGAGAGCATTACCAGCTGCCAGGATGGCGGAGCGGTCTAAGGCGTTGCGTTCAGGTCGCAGTCTCCCCTGGAGGCGTGGGTTCGAATCCCACCTCAGACAGAGCCCGTTGAAAGTACCAAGCAATAACAAAGCAAACACAGTCAAGAGAGCATTACCAGCTGCCAGGATGGCAGAGCGGTCTAAGGCGTTGCGTTCAGGTCACAGTCTCCCCAGGAGGCGTGGGTTCGAATCCCACCTCAGACAGAGTCCATTGAAAGTACCAAGCAAGAACAAAGCAAACACAGTAAAGAGAGCATTACCAGGTGCCAGGATGGCGGAGCGGTCTAAGGCGTTGCGTTCAGGTCGCAGTCTCCCCAGGAGGCGTGGGTTCGAATCCCACCTCAGACAGAGCCCATTGAAAGTACCAAGCAAGAACAAAGCAAACACAGTCAAGAGAGCATTACCAGCTGCAAGGATGGCAGAGCGGTCTTAGGCGTTGCGTACAGGTCGCAGTCTCCCCAGGAGGCGTGGGTTCAAATCCCACCTCAGACAGAGCCCATTGAAAGTACCAAGCAATAACCAAGGAAACACGGTCAAGAGAGCATTACCAGTTGCCAGGATGGCGGAGCGGTCTAAGGCGTTGCGTTCAGGTCGCAGTGTCCCCAGGAGGCGTGGGTTCGAATCCCACCTCAGACAGAGCCCATTGAAAGTACCAAGCAAGAACAAAGGAAACACGGTCAAGAGAGCATTACCAGTTGCCAGGATGGCGGAGCGGTCTAAGGCGTTGCGTTCAGGTCGCAGTCTCCCCAGGAGGCGTGGGTTCGAATCCCACCTCAGACAGAGCCCATTGAAAGTACCAAGCAATGACAAAGGAAACACGGTCAAGAGAGCATTACCAGTTGCCAGGATGGCGGAGCGGTCTAAGGCGTTGCGTTCAGGTGACAGTCTCCCCAGGAGGCGTGGGTTCGAATCCCACCTCAGACAGAGCCCATTGAAAGTACCAAGCAAGAACAAAGCAAACACAGTCAAGAGAGCATTACCAGATGATAAGATGGCAGAGCGGTCTAAGGCGTTGCGTTCAGGTCGCAGTCTCCCCAGGAGGCGTGGGTTCAAATCCCACCTCAGACAGTGACCATTGAAAGTACCAAGCAAGAACAAAGCAAACACAGTCAAGAGAGCATTACCAGATGCCAGCGTAGCGGAGCGGTCTAAGGCGTTGCGTTCAGGTCGCAGTGTCCCCAGGAGGCGTGGGTTCGAATCCCACCTCAGACAGTGCCCATTGAAAGTACCAAGCAAGAACAAAGCAAACACAGTCAAGAGATCATTACCAGTTGCCAGGATGGCGGAGCGGTCTAAGGTGTTGCGTTCAGGTCGCAGTCTCCCCAGGAGGCGTGGGTTCGAATCCCACCTCAGACAGAGCCCATTGAAAGTACCAAGCAAGAACAAAGCAAACACATTCAAGAGAGCATTACCAGTTGCCAGGATGGCAGAGCGGTCTAAGGCGTTGCGTTCAGGTCGCAGTCACCCCTGGAGGCGTGGGTTCGAATCCCGCCTCAGACAGAGCCCATTGAAAGTACCAAGCAAGAAGAAAGCAAACACAGTCAAGAGGGCATTACCAGTTGCCAGGATGGCAGAGCGGTCTAAGGCGTTGCGTACAGGTCGCAGTCTCCCCTGGTGGCGTGGGTTCGAATCCCGCCTCAGACAGAGCCCATTGAAAGTACCAAGCAAGAACAAAGCAAACACAGTCAAGAGAGCATTACCAGTTGCCAGGATGGCAGAGCGGTCTAAGGCGCTGCGTTCAGGTCGCAGTCTCCCCAGGAGGCGTGGGTTCGAATCCCGCCTCAGACAGAGCCCATTGAAAGTACCAAGCAAGAACAAAGTAAACACAGTCAAGAGAGCATTACCAGTTGCCAGGATGGCGGAGCGGTATAAGGCGTTGCGTTCAGGTCGCAGTCTCCCCAGGAGGCGTGGGTTCGAATCCCGCCTCAGACAGAGCCCATTGAAAGTACCAAGCAATAACCAAGGAAACACGGTCAAGAGAGCATTACCAGTTGCCAGGATGGCGGAGCGGTCTAAGGCGTTGCGTTCAGGTCACAGTCTCCCCAGGAGGCGTGGGTTCGAATCCCACCTCAGACAGAGCCCATTGAAAGTACCAAGCAAGAACAAAGCAAACACATTCAAGAAAGCATTACCAGGTGCCAGGATGGCGGAGCGGTCTAAGGCGTTGCGTTCAGGTCGCAGTCTCCCCAGGAGGCGTGGGTTCGAATCCCACCTCAGACAGAGCCCATTGAAAGTACCAAGCCAGAACAAAGGAAACACAGTCAAGAAAGCATTACCAGTTGCCAGGATGGCGGAGCGGTCTAAGGCGTTGCGTTCAGGTCGCAGTCTCCCCAGGAGGCGTGGATTCGAATCCCACCTCAGACAGAGCCCATTGAAAGTACCAAGCAAGAACAAAGTAAACACAGTCAAGAGAGCATTACCAGTTGCCAGGATGGCGGAGCGGTATAAGGCGTTGCGTTCAGGTCGCAGTCTCCCCAGGAGGCGTGGGTTCGAATCCCGCCTCAGACAGAGCCCATTGAAAGTTCCAAGCAAGAACAAAGCAAACACAGTCAAGAGAGCATTACCAGTTGCCAGGATGGCAGAGCGGTCTAAGGCGCTGCGTTCAGGTCGCAGTCTTCCCAGGAGGCGTGGGTTTGAATGCCGCAGCAGACAGAGCCCATTGAAAGTAACAAGCAAGAAGAAAGCAAACACAGTCAAGAGAGCATTACCAGCTGCAAGGATGGCAGAGCGGTCTTAGGCGTTGCGTTCAGGTCGCAGTCTCCCCAGGAGGCGTGGGTTCGAATCCCGCCTCAGACAGAGCCCATTGAAAGTACTAAGCAAGAACAAAGCAAACACAGTCAAGAGAGCATTACCAGATGATAAGATGGCAGAGCGGTCTAAGGCGTTGCGTTCAGGTCGCAGTCTCCCCAGGAGGCGTGGGTTCAAATCCCACCTCAGACAGTGCCCATTGAAAGTACCAAGCAAGAACAAAGCAAACACAGTCAAGAGAGCATTACCAGTTGCAAGCATAGCAGAGCGGTCTAATGCGTTGCGTTCAGGTCGCAGTCTCCACAGGAGGCGTGGGTTCGAATCCCACCTCAGACAGAGCCCATTGAAAGTACCAAGCAATAACCAAGGAAACACGGTCAAGAGAGCATTACCAGTTGCCAGGATGGCGGAGCGGTCTAAGGCGTTGCGTTCAGGTCACAGTCTCCCCAGAAGGCGTGGGTTCGAATCCCACCTCAGACAGAGCCCATTGAAAGTACCAAGCAAGAACAAAGCAAACACAGTAAAGAGAGCATTACCAGGTGCCAGGATGGCGGAGCGGTCTAAGGCGTTGCGTTCAGGTCGCAGTCTCCCCAGGAGGCGTGGGTTCGAATCCCACCTCAGACAGAGCCCATTGAAAGTACCAAGCAAGAACAAAGGAAACACAGTCAAGAAAGCATTACCAGTTGCCAGGATGGCGGAGCGGTCTAAGGCGTTGCGTTCAGGTCACAGTCTCCCCAGAAGGCGTGGGTTCGAATCCCACCTCAGACAGAGCCCATTGAAAGTACCAAGCAAGAACAAAGCAAACACAGTAAAGAGAGTATTACCAGGTGCCAGGATGGCGGAGCGGTCTAAGGCGTTGCGTTCAGGTCGCAGTCTCCCCAGGAGGCGTGGGTTCGAATCCCACCTCAGACAGAGCCCATTGAAAGTACCAAGCAAGAACAAAGCAAACACAGTCAAGAGAGCATTACCAGATGATAAGATGGCAGAGCGGTCTAAGGCGTTGCGTTCAGGTCGCAGTCTCCCCAGGAGGCGTGGGTTCAAATCCCACCTCAGACAGTGACCATTGAAAGTACCAAGCAAGAACAAAGCAAACACAGTCAAGAGAGCATTACCAGATGCCAGCATAGCGGAGCGGTCTAAGGTGTTGCGTTCAGGTCGCAGTCTCCCCAGGAGGCGTGGGTTCGAATCCCACCTCAGACAGAGCCCATTGAAAGTACCAAGCAAGAACAAAGCAAACACATTCAAGAGAGCATTACCAGTTGCCAGGATTGCAGAGCGGTCTAAGGCGCTGCGTTCAGGTCGCCGTCTCCCCAGCAGGCGTGGGTTCAAATCCCGCAGCAGACAGAGCCCAATGAAAGTACCAAGCAAGAAGAAAGCAAAGACAGTCAAGAGAGCATTACCAGCTGCAAGGATGGCGGAGCGGTCGAAGGCGTTGCGTTCAGGTCGCAGTCTCCCCAGGAGGCGTGGGTTCGAATCCCACCTCAGACAGAGCCCATTGAAAGTACCAAGCAATGACAAAGGAAACACGGTCAAGAGAGCATTACCAGTTGCCAGGATGGCGGAGCGGTCTAAGGCGTTGCGTTCAGGTGACAGTCTCCCCAGGAGGCGTGGGTTCGAATCCCACCTCAGACAGAGCCCATTGAAAGTACCAAGCAAGAACAAAGCAAACACAGTAAAGAGAGCATTACCAGGTGCCAGGATGGCGGAGCGGTCTAAGGCGTTGCGTTCAGGTGACAGTCTCCCCAGGAGGCGTGGGTTCGAATCCCACCTCAGACAGAGCCCATTGAAAGTACCAAGCAAGAACAAAGCAAACACAGTAAAGAGAGCATTACCAGGTGCCAGGATGGCGGAGCGGTCTAAGGCGTTGCGTTCAGGTCGCAGTCTCCCCTGGAGGCGTGGGTTCGAATCCCACCTCAGACAGAGCCCATTGAAAGTACCTAGCAATAACAAAGCAAACACGGTCAAGAGAGCATTACCAGTTGCCAGGATGGCGGAGCGGTCTAAGGCATTGCGTTCAGGTCGCAGTCTCCCCAGGAGGCGTGGGTTCGAATCCCACCTCAGACAGAGCCCATTGAAAGTACCAAGCAATAACCAAGGAAACACGGTCAAGAGAGCATTACCAGTTGCCAGGATGGCAGAGCGGTCTAAGGCGTTGCGGTCAGGTCACAGTCTCCCCAGGAGGCGTGGGTTCGAATCCCACCTCAGACAGAGCCCATTGAAAGTACCAAGCAAGAACAAAGGAAACACAGTCAAGAAAGCATTACCAGTTGCCAGGATGGCGGAGCGGTCTAAGGCGTTGCGTTCAGGTCGCAGTCTCCCCAGGAGGCGTGGGTTCGAATCCCACCTCAGACAGAGCCCATTGAAAGTACCAAGCAAGAAGAAAGCAAACACAGTCAAGAGAGCATTACCAGCTGCAAGGACGGCGGAGCGGTCTTCGGCGTTGCGTTCAGGTCGCAGTCTCCCCAGGAGGCGTGGGTTCGAATCCCACCTCAGACAGAGCCCATTTAAAGTACCAAGCAAGAAGAAAGCAAACACAGTCAAGAGAGCATTACCAGCTGCCAGGATGGCGGAGCGGTCTAAGGCGTTGCGTTCAGGTCGCAGTCTCCCCTGGAGGCGTGGGTTCGAATCCCACCTCAGACAGAGCCCGTTGAAAGTACCAAGCAATAACAAAGCAAACACAGTCAAGAGAGCATTACCAGCTGCCAGGATGGCAGAGCGGTCGAAGGCGTTGCGTTCAGGTCACAGTCTCCCCAGGAGGCGTGGGTTCAAATCCCACCTCAGACAGAGCCCATTGAAAGTACCAAGCAAGAACAAAGCAAACACAGTAAAGAGAGCATTACCAGGTGCCAGGATGGCGGAGCGGTCTAAGGCGTTGCGTTCAGGTCGCAGTCTCCCCAGGAGGCGTGGGTTCGAATCCCACCTCAGACAGAGCCCATTGAAAGTACCAAGCAAGAACAAAGCAAACACAGTCAAGAGAGCATTACCAGCTGCAAGGATGGCAGAGCGGTCTTAGGCGTTGCGTTACAGGTCGCAGTCTCCCCAGGAGGCGTGGGTTCAAATCCCACCTCAGACAGAGCCCATTGAAAGTACCAAGCAATAACAAAGCAAACACAGTCAAGAGAGCATTACCAGATGATAAGATGGCAGAGCGGTCTAAGGCGTTGCGTTCAGGTCGCAGTCTCCCCAGGAGGCGTGGGTTCAAATCCCACCTCAGACAGTGCCCATTGAAAGTACCAAGCAAGAACAAAGCAAACACAGTCAAGAGAGCATTACCAGTTTCAAGCATAGCGGAGCGTCTAAGGCGTTGCGTTCAGGTCGCAGTCTCCACAGGAGGCGTGGGTTCGAATCCCACCTCAGACAGAGCCCATTGAAAGTACCAAGCAATAACCAAGGAAACACGGTCAAGAGAGCATTACCAGTTGCCAGGATGGCGGAGCGGTCTAAGGCGTTGCGTTCAGGTCACAGTCTCCCCAGGAGGCGTGGGTTCGAATCCCACCTCAGACAGAGCCCATTGAAAGTACCAAGCAAGAACAAAGGAAACACAGTCAAGAAAGCATTACCAGTTGCCAGGATGGCGGAGCGGTCTAAGGCGTTGCGTTCAGGTCGCAGTCTCCCTAGGAGGCGTGGGTTCGAATCCCACCTCAGACAGAGCCCATTGAAAGTACCAAGCAAGAACAAAGCAAACACAGTCAAGAGAGCATTACCAGATGATAAGATGGCAGAGCGGTCTAAGGCGTTGCGTTCAGGTCGCAGTCTCCCCAGGAGGCGTGGGTTCAAATCCCACCTCAGACAGTGACCATTGAAAGTACCAAGCAAGAACAAAGCAAACACAGTCAAGAGAGCATTACCAGATGCCAGCATAGCGGAGCGGTCTAAGGCGTTGCGTTCAGGTCGCAGTGTCCCCAGGAGGCGTGGGTTCGAATCCCACCTCAGACAGTGCCCATTGAAAGTACCAAGCAAGAACAAAGCAAACACAGTAAAGAGAGCATTACCAGCTGCCAGGATGGCAGAGCGGTCGAAGGCGTTGCGTTCAGGTCACAGTCTCCCCAGGAGGCGTGGGTTCAAATCCCACCTCAGACAGAGCCCATTGAAAGTACCAAGCAAGAACAAAGCAAACACAGTAAAGAGAGCATTACCAGGTGCCAGGATGGCGGAGCGGTCTAAGGTGTTGCGTTCAGGTCGCAGTCTCCCCAGGAGGCGTGGGTTCGAATCCCACCTCAGACAGAGTCAAGTCAAGTCAAGTCAATTTTATTTGTATAGCCCTTAATCACAGACAGTCTCAAAGGGCTTTACATAGCCACAATCGACATCCCCGATCTTAACCCCCAGGAGGGCAAGGAAAAACTCACAAAACCTCATTAGGGGAAAAGTGAGAAACCTTGAGAAGGGACCACAGATGGGGGAATCCCCCTTCCAGGATGACCAGGCTGCAATGGATGCCAACTGGGCAACATTTGGCACATACAATGATGCTATGCAATAATAGATGAGATAATATAAGAGTCAATTGAATGAAGTGCTGCAGGAAGATGACTTCAGTGGAGTGGGTCCTCATCCAGGGCCGTAATATCCATGGCAGCATATCCGAAGATGAGCCTTTTATCTTGTACCGGTCAGTTGGTGTAAATTCAGTACAGCCACTTCCAAGTGAATCGCCATCACCTAATTCGGGGAATTGGGAACAGAAAAGAAAGAACAGAAATAGCAAACAGGCCAACAAGTAGTTCAATGAAGTGCTGAAATATAAGGAAATCAGAAAAGGCGCTGCATGAAGACGACTTCGGCAGAGCAGGTCCCTTCCCGGTTCGTCAGTGCCGTAATCTTCAAAGCATGTCCCCATCACCTAATTCCCAAGCAGGGGAAGGAGGGGGCAGAAAAGAGAAGAAGCGGCAGTAAACAGGCCAACAAATAATTAAATTAGATGCTAAAGTATATAAATAAATTGATCAAATGTCGCGCTGCAGGAAGACGACATCACTGGAACAGGTGCATGCCCAGTTGGTCAATGCCTTAAACTTCCTAGTGGGTCACCGTCACCTAATCCCCCAGCCGGGGGAAAAGGGGGCAGAAAAGAAAACAAAAGAAAAAAAAAAAAAAAGCGGCAGTAAACAGGCCAACAAATATTTCAGCTAAATGCACAAGAGTATAAATGCGTCTTTAATAGTGTTTTGAACATTTCTACTGAGGTGGCGCCTCTAATATCTGAGGGAAGTGCATTCCAAAGCATTGGTGCCCGAATAGAGAACGCTCTAGAACCTGCGGACTTCTTTTTGGCTCGCGGGATCACTAAAAGACCAGCATTTTGTGAGCGAAGGTTTCGGGACGGAACATATGGTACCACGAGGTCAACGAGATAAGAAGGTGCTAAGCCGTGCAATATTTTAAAAGTAAGTAGCAGAACTTTAAAATCACATCTCAAGTGGACCGGAAGCCAATGCAAATTGGCTAATATCGGGGTAATATGATCAAACTTTCTCGTCTTAGTTAAGAGTCTAGCTGCTGCATTTTGAACTAACTGCAGACTTTTAATACTCGACATGGGGAGACCCGAGAGCAAAGCGTTACAATAGTCGAGGCGAGATGTAACAAACGCATGGATTAAGATTTCCGCGTCACACGTTGATAGAATTGGGCGAATTTTAGCAATGTTACGCAGATGAAAAAACGCAGTTCGAGTAATATTTTTAATGTGCATTTGAAAAGACATAGTTGCGTCAAATATAACACCGAGATTTTTTGTTGAATCCTTTTGGATAATATTACATTTATCGATATTCAGAGTGGTGTCTTTGAAAAGGTACCGATGACGCGCTGGTCCAATGATGAGCATCTCGGTTTTATCTGAGTTAAGACGCAAAAAATTGAAAGACATCCATTGTTTAATTTCGGCAAGGCACGCCTCTAATTTATAGCAGTCGCGGGGATTCGTTATATCCAACGGCATGTATAATTGCGTATCATCAGCGTAACAGTGAAAACTAATGTTATATTTCCGTATAATATCACCAAGCGGTAGCATATAGATGCTAAACAATAGAGGTCCAAGTACCGATCCCTGCGGAACTCCACATATGATCTTACAAAGATCCGAAGTCGTATTGCCATGAATTACACGGTGCGTCCTCTCCGACAGATACGAATTAAACCAAGAAAGCGCTGAACCTGAAATGCCAACACACGTTTCAAGGCGTTTTAATAATATGTTATGATCAACGGTATCAAAAGCGGCACTAAGATCGAGTAAGAGTAATATTGATGAGGTGTCGGCGTCCATAGCTATGAGAAGATCATTAGTAACTTTAGCAAGGGCCGTCTCAGTAGAGTGGTCGGCTCTAAAACCCGATTGGAAAGGTTCAAATTGATTATTAACAGTCATATATTCATTAAGTTGTTGCGCTACGACTTTTTCAAGAATTTTTGCAATAAACGGAAGATTTGAAACCGGCCTATAGTTGATGAGACTCTCTGGGTCAAGGTTTGGTTGCTTAAGTAACGGTCGGATAACGGCGGTCCTAAAAGCTGCTGGTACTACACCCGTGGTAAGTGATAGATTAATTATATTTAAAACAGACGGTCCTAGGGTCGTAAACAGTTCTTTAATTAGTTTGCCAGGAAGCGGATCGAGCACACAAGTTGTCGGTTTTGCCGCACTAACCAATTTTGTTAGGCTCTCAAGAGATATTTTTTTAAATTGACATAAGGTTATCGGACAGTTATCAGCCCTAATGTCCCTATTAACACAATTTATCGCGGAATTCGACGGAATTTTAAGAACAGTGTCTTTAATCTCATCACGAATACATTCTATCTTCTGAGTAAAAAATTGCATAAAATCGTGAGCTGAATAGGAAGAGCTATCCGAGGTTGGTCGCTGTTGTGTTAGCATTGCTACGGTATCAAATAAATATTTAGGATTGTTTTTATGTAAGACAATTAATCTAGAATAATAATTAGTTTTGGCTAAATTAAGCGCTTCTTTGTATATTAGTAAACTATCGCACCATGCCTGACGGAAGACCTCAAGTTTGGTCGCACGCCATTTGCGCTCAAGCTTCCTACAAGATCGTTTCAGTACGCGCGTTTCCTCTGTAAACCACGGAGTAAGCCTCTTTGGACGAGTTTTAGTTTTTAAAGGCGCGACGGAGTCAAGCGCATTTAACAAGGCGACATTAAAGTTGTTTGTGAGATCATCAATCGTACCAATATAATTAGGAAACGAAGCAGTTGCTAAAGGGAGTAGCTCAGAGAGCGCAACGATGGTTGAGGAGCTAATGTTACGGCTGCTATAATTTTGATTATGGTCAGAACGATGACAGTGAGCCAAGACTTCAAATTTGATAAAGTAATGGTCAGATATAGCACTGGTATATGGTAATACAATTATTTTTGAAGATGCTAAGCCTCGGGTTAATACCAAATCTAGCGTATTGCCATTTATATGCGTTGCTTCATTTATTATTTGCGTGAAACCAAACATATCAATGATTGTCCGAAACGCTACCGTAAGTGGTTCCGACGGGAGATTCATATGAATGTTGAAGTCGCCCATGATAAGTATATTATCCGCATGAGTTACTAAATCAGCTACGAATTCAGAAAATTCATCTAAAAAGCCGGAGTAAGAGCCAGGTGGACGATAAAGAACGGCAAGATAAAACGGCAGCTCGGCTGAGGATCGCATAATGAGAGCCCATTGAAAGTACCAAGCAAGAACAAAGCAAACACATTCAAGAGAGCATTACCAGTTGCCAGGATGGCAGAGCGGTCTAAGGCGTTGCGTTCAAGTCGCAGTCACCCCTGGAGGCGTGGGTTCGAATCCCGCCTCAGAAGGAGCCCATTGAAAGTACCAAGCAAGAAGAAAGCAAACACAGTCAAGAGAGCATTACCAGTTGCCAGGATGGCAGAGCGGTCTAAGGCGTTGCGTTCAGGTCGCAGTCTCCCCTGGTGGCGTGGGTTCGAATCCCGCCTCAGACAGAGCCCATTGAAAGTACCAAGCAAGAACAAAGCAAACACAGTCAAGAGAGCATTACCAGTTGCCAAGATGGCAGAGCGGTCTAAGGCGCTGCGTTCAGGTCGCAGTCTCCCCAGGAGGCGTGGGTTCGAATCCCGCCTCAGACAGAGCCCATTGAAAGTACCAAGCAAGAACAAAGTAAACACAGTCAAGAGAGCATTACCAGTTGCCAGGATGGCGGAGCGGTATAAGGCGTTGCGTTCAGGTCGCAGTCTCCCCAGGAGGCGTGGGTTCGAATCCCGCCTCAGACAGAGCCCATTGAAAGTACCAAGCAATAATCAAGGAAACACGGTCAAGAGAGCATTACCAGTTGCCAGGATGGCGGAGCGGTCTAAGGCGTTGCGTTCAGGTCACAGTCTCCCAAGGAGGCGTGGGTTCGAATCCCACCTCAGACAGAGCCCATTGAAAGTACCAAGCAAGAACAAAGCAAACACAGTAAAGAGAGCATTACCAGGTGCCAGGATGGCGGAGCGGTCTAAGGCGTTGCGTTCAGGTCGCAGTCTCCCCAGGAGGCGTGGGTTCGAATCCCACCTCTGACAGAGCCCATTGAAAGTACCAAGCAAGAACAAAGGAAACACAGTCAAGAAAGCATTACCAGTTGCCAGGATGGCGGAGCGGTCTAAGGCGTTGCGTTCAGGTCGCAGTCTCCCCAGGAGGCGTGGGTTCGAATCCCACCTCAGACAGAGCCCATTGAAAGTACCAAGCAAGAACAAAGCAAACACAGTCAAGAGAGCATTACCAGATGATAAGATGGCAGAGCGGTCTAAGGCGTTGCGTTCAGGTCGCAGTCTCCCCAGGAGGCGTGGGTTCAAATCCCACCTCAGACAGTGACCATTGAAAGTACCAAGCAAGAACAAAGCAAACACAGTCAAGAGAGCATTACCAGATGCCAGCATAGCGGAGCGGTCTAAGGTGTTGCGTTCAGGTCGCAGTCTCCCCAGGAGGCGTGGGTTCGAATCCCACCTCAGACAGAGCCCATTGAAAGTACCAAGCAAGAACAAAGCAAACACATTCAAGAGAGCATTACCAGTTGCCAGGATTGTAGAGCGGTCTAAGGCGCTGCGTTCAGGTCGCCGTCTCCCCAGCAGGCGTGGGTTCAAATCCCGCAGCAGACAGAGCCCAATGAAAGTACCAAGCAAGAAGAAAGCAAAGACAGTCAAGAGAGCATTACCAGCTGCAAGGATGGCGGAGCGGTCGAAGGCGTTGCGTTCAGGTCGCAGTCTCCCCAGGAGGCGTGGGTTCGAATCCCACCTCAGACAGAGCCCATTGAAAGTACCAAGCAATGACAAAGGAAACACGGTCAAGAGAGCATTACCAGTTGCCAGGATGGCGGATCGGTCTAAGGCGTTGCGTTCAGGTGACAGTCTCCCCAGGAGGCGTGGGTTCGAATCCCACCTCAGACAGAGCCCATTGAAAGTACCAAGCAAGAACAAAGCAAACACATTCAAGAGAGCATTACCAGTTGCCAGGATTGCAGAGCGGTCTAAGGCGCTGCGTTCAGGTCGCCGTCTCCCCAGCAGGCGTGGGTTCAAATCCCGCAGCAGACAGAGCCCAATGAAAGTACCAAGCAAGAAGAAAGCAAAGACAGTAAAGAGAGCATTACCAGGTGCCAGGATGACGGAGCGGTCTAAGGCGTTGCGTTCAGGTCGCAGTCTCCCCTGGAGGCGTGGGTTCGAATCCCACCTCAGACAGAGCCCATTGAAAGTACCTAGCAATAACAAAGCAAACGCGGTCAAGAGAGCATTACCAGTTGCCAGGATGGCGGAGCGGTCTAAGGCGTTGCGTTCAGGTCGCAGTCTCCCCAGGAGGCGTGGGTTCGAATCCCACCTCAGACAGAGCCCATTGAAAGTACCAAGCAATAACCAAGGAAACACGGTCAAGAGAGCATTACCAGTTGCCAGGATGGCAGAGCGGTCTAAGGCGTTGCGGTCAGGTCACAGTCTCCCCAGGAGGCGTGGGTTCGAATCCCACCTCAGACAGAGCCCATTGAAAGTACCAAGCAAGAACAAAGGAAACACAGTCAAGAAAGCATTACCAGTTGCCAGGATGGCGGAGCGGTCTAAGGCGTTGCGTTCAGGTCGCAGTCTCCCCAGGAGGCGTGGGTTCGAATCCCACCTCAGACAGAGCCCATTGAAAGTACCAAGCAAGAAGAAAGCAAACACAGTCAAGAGAGCATTACCAGCTGCAAGGACGGCGGAGCGGTCTTCGGCGTTGCGTTCAGGTCGCAGTCTCCCCAGGAGGCGTGGGTTCGAATCCCACCTCAGACAGAGCCCATTGAAAGTACCAAGCAAGGAGAAAGCAAACACAGTCAAGAGAGCATTACCAGCTGCCAGGATGGCGGAGCGGTCTAAGGCGTTGCGTTCAGGTCGCAGTCTCCCCTGGAGGCGTGGGTTCGAATCCCACCTCAGACAGAGCCCGTTGAAAGTACCAAGCAATAACAAAGCAAACACAGTCAAGAGAGCATTACCAGCTGCCAGGATGGCAGAGCGGTCTAAGGCGTTGCGTTCAGGTCACAGTCTCCCCAGGAGGCGTGGGTTCGAATCCCACCTCAGACAGAGTCCATTGAAAGTACCAAGCAAGAACAAAGCAAACACAGTAAAGAGAGCATTACCAGGTGCCAGGATGGCGGAGCGGTCTAAGGCGTTGCGTTCAGGTCGCAGTCTCCCCAGGAGGCGTGGGTTCGAATCCCACCTCAGACAGAGCCCATTGAAAGTACCAAGCAAGAACAAAGCAAACACAGTCAAGAGAGCATTACCAGCTGCAAGGATGGCAGAGCGGTCTTAGGCGTTGCGTACAGGTCGCAGTCTCCCCAGGAGGCGTGGGTTCAAATCCCACCTCAGACAGAGCCCATTGAAAGTACCAAGCAATAACCAAGGAAACACGGTCAAGAGAGCATTACCAGTTGCCAGGATGGCGGAGCGGTCTAAGGCGTTGCGTTCAGGTCGCAGTCTCCCCAGGAGGCGTGGGTTCAAATCCCACCTCAGACAGTGCCCATTGAAAGTACCAAGCAAGAACAAAGCAAACACAGTCAAGAGAGCATTACCAGTTTCAAGCATAGCGGAGCGGTCTAAGGCGTTGCGTTCAGGTCGCAGTCTCCACAGGAGGCGTGGGTTCGAATCCCACCTCAGACAGAGCCCATTGAAAGTACCAAGCAATAACCAAGGAAACACGGTCAAGAGAGCATTACCAGTTGCCAGGATGGCGGAGCGGTCTCACGCGTTGCGTTCAGGTCACAGTCTCCCCAGGAGGCGTGGGTTCGAATCCCACCTCAGACAGAGCCCATTGAAAGTACCAAGCAAGAACAAAGCAAACACAGTAAAGAGAGCATTACCAGGTGCCAGGATGGCGGAGCGGTCTAAGGCGTTGCGTTCAGGTCGCAGTCTCCCCAGGAGGCGTGGGTTCGAATCCCACCTCAGACAGAGCCCATTGAAAGTACCAAGCAAGAACAAAGCAAACACAGTCAAGAGAGCATTACCAGTTGCAAGCATAGCGGAGCGGTCTAAGGCGTTGCGTTCAGGTCGCAGTCTCCACAGGAGGCGTGGGTTCGAATCCCACCTCAGACAGAGCCCATTGAAAGTACCAAGCAATAACCAAGGAAACACGGTCAAGAGAGCATTACCAGTTGCCAGGATGGCGGAGCGGTCTAAGGCGTTGTGTTCAGGTCACAGTCTCCCCAGGAGGCGTGGGTTCGAATCCCACCTCAGACAGAGCCCATTGAAAGTACCAAGCAAGAACAAAGCAAACACAGTAAAGAGAGCATTACCAGGTGCCAGGATGGCGGAGCGGTCTAAGGCGTTGCGTTCAGGTCGCATTCTCCCCAGGAGGCGTGGGTTCGAATCCCACCTCAGACAGAGCCCATTGAAAGTACCAAGCAAGAACAA
Source organism: Idiotropiscis lumnitzeri (assembly GCF_059441095.1). Taxonomy (NCBI): domain Eukaryota; kingdom Metazoa; phylum Chordata; class Actinopteri; order Syngnathiformes; family Syngnathidae; genus Idiotropiscis; species Idiotropiscis lumnitzeri. Next base: position 2,551,902 of record NW_028283566.1, read on the forward strand.
AGGAAACACAGTCAAGAAAGCATTACCAGTTGCCAGGATGGCGGAGCGGTCTAAGGCGTTGCGTTCAGGTCACAGTCTCCCCAGAAGGCGTGGGTTCGAATCCCACCTCAGACAGAGCCCATTGAAAGTACCAAGCAAGAACAAAGCAAACACAGTAAAGAGAGCATTACCAGGTGCCAGGATGGCGGAGCGGTCTAAGGCGTTGCGTTCAGGTCGCAGTCTCCCCAGGAGGCGTGGGTTCGAATCCCACCTCAGACAGAGCCCATTGAAAGTACCAAGCAAGAACAAAGCAAACACAGTCAAGAGAGCATTACCAGATGATAAGATGGCAGAGCGGTCTAAGGCGTTGCGTTCAGGTCGCAGTCTCCCCAGGAGGCGTGGGTTCAAATCCCACCTCAGACAGTGACCATTGAAAGTACCAAGCAAGAACAAAGCAAACACAGTCAAGAGAGCATTACCAGATGCTAGCATAGCGGAGCGGTCTAAGGTGTTGCGTTCAGGTCGCAGTCTCCCCAGGAGGCGTGGGTTCGAATCCCACCTCAGACAGAGCCCATTGAAAGTACCAAGCAAGAACAAAGCAAACACATTCAAGAGAGCATTACCAGTTGCCAGGATTGCAGAGCGGTCTAAGGCGCTGCGTTCAGGTCGCCGTCTCCCCAGCAGGCGTGGGTTCAAATCCCGCAGCAGACAGAGCCCAATGAAAGTACCAAGCAAGAAGAAAGCAAAGACAGTCAAGAGAGCATTACCAGCTGCAAGGATGGCGGAGCGGTCGAAGGCGTTGCGTTCAGGTCGCAGTCTCCCCAGGAGGCGTGGGTTCGAATCCCACCTCAGACAGAGCCCATTGAAAGTACCAAGCAATGACAAAGGAAACACGGTCAAGAGAGCATTACCAGTTGCCAGGATGGCGGAGCGGTCTAAGGCGTTGCGTTCAGGTGACAGTCTCCCCAGGAGGCGTGGGTTCGAATCCCACCTCAGACAGAGCCCATTGAAAGTACCAAGCAAGAACAAAGCAAACACAGTAAAGAGAGCATTACCAGGTGCCAGGATGGCGGAGCGGTCTAAGGCGTTGCGTTCAGGTGACAGTCTCCCCAGGAGGCGTGGGTTCGAAACCCACCTCAGACAGAGCCCATTGAAAGTACCTGTCAGGAGTCGCCTTGCGGCGATGAGGAGGTGGACCCAAGAAGCGAGGAAGCAGGGGTAGGTGAAGCTTTAAGGAGATTTATTGTGGAGCTTGGTGGGGACGAACAACGGGGCGTGGGCAAAGAAACAACACAGGCAACTGAACGAGACTAACTGGACGATGACAAGGACCAAACACGAGACGGGAACGAGCCAGGCGGACAGGGAACGAAGACAAGTACAACAACGGGAGCGAAGCGCAAGTCGTGAGAGTCCGAGGTGACGTGGCAACAGGAGGCAAACAGGGTAATGACCCGACACTGCGTTGTCGGTCTGGAAGGTTTAAATAGTCCGGGTACTTAGGGGAGCAGATGGGAAGCAGGTGCGTGATGATGACTAGGAACAGGTGCGTGATGATGACTAGGAACAGGTGCGTAGCTGGTGAGAACGAAAACAATAACAAAGGCACATGGCAGGGAGGTGATGAAAACAATAACAAAAGGCACATGGCAGGAAGGAGGGAAGAAAATAACAACAAAAACACTGACGTGGCAGACACGGGTCATGACAGTACCCCCCCCTCAAGGGACGGCTTCCAGACGTCCCAAACGAAAACAGTCAAAAATGAAACCAAGTCCAAGAACGAGGGTGGGCGGAAGGGGGCCGGTAGGTGGGACCAAGGCCCGCGAACTAGGCCGGTCTGGCGGATGTCCAGGGGGCCAGACCAGCGAGCCCCGACGGGGCCATTCGGGCGGACGTCCGGGAGGCGGGACCAAGGCCCGCGAACTAGGCTGGTCTGGCGGATGTCCAGGGGGCCAGACCAGCGAGTCCCGACGGGGCCATTCGGGCGGACGTCCGGGAGGCGGGACCAAGGCCCGCGAACTAGGCCAGTCTGGCGGATATCTAGGGGGCCAGACCAGCGAGTCCCGACGGGGCCATTCAGGCGGGCGTCCGGGAGGCCCGATCAACAAGTCCACCCGTGAACACTCAGGCGGACGTCCGGGCGCACCCGAGACCGGAACGTGGAGCGGCGGCTGGTCGTCCAGCCCCGCCGAGTCAGGAACGTGGAGCGGCGGCTGGTCGTCGAACCCCGCCGAGACAGGAACGTGGAGCGGCGGCAGGTCGTCGAGCCCCGCCGAAGCAGGAACGTGGAGCTGTGGCTGGTCGTCGAACGCCGGCGGGACGGGAACTTGGAGCGGCGGATGATCGTCGAGTGCCCGCGGGACAGGAACGTGGAGCGGCGGCTGGTCCTCGAACCCCGCCGAGACAGGAACGTGGAGCGGCGGCTGGTCCTCGAACCCCGCCGAGACAGGAACGTGGAGCGGCGGCTGGTCCTCGAACCCCGCCGAGACCGGAACGTGGCCCGGCGGGTGGTCCTCCAACCCCGCTGAGACAGGAACGTGGAGCGGCGGCAGGTCATCGCACCCCGCCGGGACAGGAACGTGGAGCGGCGGCTGGTCCTCGAACCCCGCCGAGACAGGAACGTGGAGTGGCGGCTGGTCCTCGAACCCCGCCGAGACCGGAACGTGGCACGGCGGCTGGTCCTCCAACCCCGCTGAGACAGGAACGAGGAGCGGCGGCGGTTCGTCGGATGCCGCCGAGGCAAGGGCGGCAGGCGGCGGCTGGTCATCGTCCACCGCTGAGGCAGGAATCTGGAGCGGTAGTGGATCGTCGGACGCCGCCGACACGGAGGCGAGAAGTGACGGTGGTTCATCTGGCACCGCAGGGCCAGAGGCGAGTGGCGACGGCGGTTCATCGGACGCCGCCGAGAACGGGACTTGGAGCCGCGGCGGGCCGGGCGCAGCGGGGACCGGGACTGGTAGCGGACGCAGGGCGTGCTCCGCCGCGACAGGGACTTGTGACGGACGCAAGGCGTGCTCCGCCAGAACTGGGACTTGTGGCGGACGCGGGGCCTGCTCCGCCGGAACAGGGACTGGGGGCGGACGCAGAACGTGCTCCGCCGGGATAGGGACTTGTGGCGGACGCATGGCGTGCTCCGCCGGAACAGGGACTTGTGGCGGACGCAGGACGTGCTCCGCCAGAACAGGGACTTGTGGCGGAGGCATGGCGTGCTCCGCCGGAACAGGGACTTGGGGCGGACGCATGGAGTGCTCCGCCGGAACAGGGACTTGCGGCGGACGCAGGACGTGCTCCGCCGGAACAGGGACTGATGGCGGACACAGGGCGTGCTCCGCCGGGACAGGGACTCATCTGCTGGCGGGGAGCCGGCACGGGGTGCGGCAGCTGGCGGGGAACCGGAACGGGGCTCGGCAGCTGGCGGGGAGCCGGGAAGGGGCTCAGCAGCTGGCGGGGAGCCGGGAAGGGGCTCAGCAGCTGGGGAGGAACCGGAACGGGGCTCAGCAGCTAGCGGGGAGCTGAGACGGGGCTCAGCAGCTGGCAGAGAGCCGGGATGGGACGCTGCGGCTGGAGAGGAGCCGGGACAAAGTTCAGTAGCTGGCGGGGGGGCGACAGAGGGCCGGATGCAGCAGTCGGTCCGGGCACAGCCGAACCGGGGGCCCTGATCCCTATCAGCCTGCCGCCATAGGGAATCAGGGGAATGGGGAACACGCGGGACCAAGGTTACAGGGGCTGGTGAACGCGAGCTAGGGGGTGCCAGGGGAACGTGAGCAGGTGCTAAAACCGATGGTGAACGAGGGGAACGACGTGGCCGTGATCTACGTGATTTGGGACGTGAAGTGCGCGAGGTGGATTGGGAGGTGGTCTTGGAAGACTCAAACGAAAAAGGTGTCAGGAATGGTTCGAGGGGGAAAAAGTGACTGGTACTAACTGTGTCCGGGTGGCGCTGAGCGTCTAACAAGGCGTAGATGTGGTCTGCATCGTACTCGTGATCCGAGTCGACAAAAACGTGCGGGGCATAGTGCTCAGAATCATCTGCTAACTCATTATCAACTAAAGCGTGAGTGGGTGAATTGGCCTGGTGATCAAAATTGTCGTCGTAATCGGAATCAATGGTACAGTGTGGAGGAAGGTCGGGAAGGAAGACGAGGGCGTTACCGTGAAAGGAAGACGAGGTACGGGGCTGGTCGGCAGGCTGGTGAGGGGCAGGCACCGGAGGCTGCACGGTCGGTGCAGCTGACGTGGGGGCTGCATGGGTTGCTGCAGCTGACGTGGAGGCGACGTGGGTTGCTGCTACGGACGTGGAGGCGACGTGGGTTGCGGCAGATGACGTGGAAGCGGGACGCCTTTCAGCCAGCTGTCGGTCGGCCAGCTGTGCCAGCCTCATGCTCTCCACCATCTTGACCTCCAGCTCCACCATCTGAGCTGTCAGCTCCATGATAGTCTCCCGGGGTGGTACCGCGGCGGCGCCCTTCTCCGCGATCGAGGCCACCTGCTCCGCTATCTGGGCCAGTCGTGCGCCCAACTCAGCGCGGCGGGAGTCCAAAAGGTAGGCGGTCTTTTCGAACAAGTCCTCGTAATCTGGGGAAGCGGGTAGCGTGGCAGACGTGGCGCTGAGCTGATCGGCGGGTTGGTGGGGGGGGTCCGTGCGGCGGTGTCCATGACGCCGCCGCGAGCCCCTCGCTGGGTCCTTTTTTCGAGGTCGGGTCATTCTGTCAGGAGTCGCCTTGCGGCGATGAGGAGGTGGACCCAAGAAGCGAGGAAGCAGGGGTAGGTGAAGCTTTAAGGAGATTTATTGTGGAGCTTGGTGGGGACGAACAACGGGGCGTGGGCAAAGAAACAACACAGGCAACTGAACGAGACTAACTGGACGATGACAAGGACCAAACACGAGACGGGAACGAGCCAGGCGGACAGGGAACGAAGACAAGTACAAAAACGGGAGCGAAGCGCAAGTCGTGAGAGTCCGAGGTGACGTGGCAACAGGAGGCAAACAGGGTAATGACCCGACACTGCGTTGTCGGTCTGGAAGGTTTAAATAGTCCGGGTACTTAGGGGAGCAGATGGGAAGCAGGTGCGTGATGATGACTAGGAACAGGTGCGTGATGATGACTAGGAACAGGTGCGTAGCTGGTGAGAACGAAAACAATAACAAAGGCACATGGCAGGGAGGTGATGAAAACAATAACAAAAGGCACATGGCAGGAAGGAGGGAAGAAAATAACAACAAAAACACTGACGTGGCAGACACGGGTCATGACAGTACCAAGCAAGAACAAAGCAAACACAGTAAAGAGAGCATTACCAGGTGCCAGGATGGCGGAGCGGTCTAAGGCGTTGCGTTCAGGTCGCAGTCTCCCCTGGAGGCGTGGGTTCGAATCCCACCTCAGACAGAGCCCATTGAAAGTACCTAGCAATAACAAAGCAAACACGGTCAAGAGAGCATTACCAGTTGCCAGGATGGCGGAGCGGTCTAAGGCATTGCGTTCAGGTCGCAGTCTCCCCAGGAGGCGTGGGTTCGAATCCCACCTCAGACAGAGCCCATTGAAAGTACCAAGCAATAACCAAGGAAACACGGTCAAGAGAGCATTACCAGTTGCCAGGATGGCAGAGCGGTCTAAGGCGTTGCGGTCAGGTCACAGTCTCCCCAGGAGGCGTGGGTTCGAATCCCACCTCAGACAGAGCCCATTGAAAGTATCAAGCAAGAACAAAGGAAACACAGTCAAGAAAGCATTACCAGCTGCCAGGATGGCAGAGCGGTCGAAGGCGTTGCGTTCAGGTCACAGTCTCCCCAGGAGGCGTGGGTTCGAATCCCACCTCAGACAGAGCCCATTGAAAGTACCAAGCAAGAACAAAGCAAACACAGTAAAGAGAGCATTACCAGGTGCCAGGATGGCGGAGCGGTCTAAGGCGTTGCGTTCAGGTCGCAGTCTCCCCAGGAGGCGTGGGTTCGAATCCCACCTCAGACAGAGCCCATTGAAAGTACCAAGCAAGAACAAAGCAAACACAGTCAAGAGAGCATTACCAGCTGCAAGGATGGCAGAGCGGTCTTAGGCGTTGCGTTACAGGTCGCAGTCTCCCCAGGAGGCGTGGGTTCAAATCCCACCTCAGACAGAGCCCATTGAAAGTACCAAGCAATAACAAAGCAAACACAGTCAAGAGAGCATTACCAGATGATAAGATGGCAGAGCGGTCTAAGGCGTTGCGTTCAGGTCGCAGTCTCCCCAGGAGGCGTGGGTTCAAATCCCACCTCAGACAGTGCCCATTGAAAGTACCAAGCAAGAACAAAGCAAACACAGTCAAGAGAGCATTACCAGTTTCAAGCATAGCGGAGCGTCTAAGGCGTTGCGTTCAGGTCGCAGTCTCCACAGGAGGCGTGGGTTCGAATCCCACCTCAGACAGAGCCCATTGAAAGTACCAAGCAATAACCAAGGAAACACGGTCAAGAGAGCATTACCAGTTGCCAGGATGGCGGAGCGGTCTAAGGCGTTGCGTTCAGGTCACAGTCTCCCCAGGAGGCGTGGGTTCGAATCCCACCTCAGACAGAGCCCATTGAAAGTACCAAGCAAGAACAAAGGAAACACAGTCAAGAAAGCATTACCAGTTGCCAGGATGGCGGAGCGGTCTAAGGCGTTGCGTTCAGGTCGCAGTCTCCCTAGGAGGCGTGGGTTCGAATCCCACCTCAGACAGAGCCCATTGAAAGTACCAAGCAAGAACAAAGCAAACACAGTAAAGAGAGCATTACCAGGTGCCAGGATGGCGGAGCGGTCTAAGGCGTTGCGTTCAGGTCGCAGTCTCCCCAGGAGGCGTGGGTTCGAATCCCGCCTCAGACAGAGCCCATTGAAAGTACCAAGCAAGAAGAAAGCAAACACAGTCAAGAGAGCATTACCAGTTGCCAGGATGGCAGAACGGTCTAAGGCGTTGCGTTCAGGTCGCAGTCACCCCTGGAGGCGTGGGTTCGAATCCCGCCTCAGACAGTGCCCATTGAAAGTACCAAGCAAGAACAAAGCAAACACAGTCAAGAGATCATTACCAGTTGCCAGGATGGCGGAGCGGTCTAAGGTGTTGCGTTCAGGTCGCAGTCTCCCCAGGAGGCGTGGGTTCGAATCCCGCCTCAGACAGAGCCCATTGAAAGTACCAAGCAAGAACAAAGCAAACACATTCAAGAGAGCATTACCAGTTGCCAGGATGGCAGAGCGGTCTAAGGCGTTGCGTTCAGGTCGCAGTCACCCCTGGAGGCGTGGGTTCGAATCCCGCCTCAGAAGGAGCCCATTGAAAGTACCAAGCAAGAAGAAAGCAAACACAGTCAAGAGAGCATTACCAGTTGCCAGGATGGCAGAGCGGTCTAAGGCGTTGCGTTCAGGTCGCAGTCTCCCCTGGTGGCGTGGGTTCGAATCCCGCCTCAGACAGAGCCCATTGAAAGTACCAAGCAAGAACAAAGCAAACACAGTCAAGAGAGCATTACCAGTTGCCAAGATGGCAGAGCGGTCTAAGGCGCTGCGTTCAGGTCGCAGTCTCCCCAGGAGGCGTGGGTTCGAATCCCGCCTCAGACAGAGCCCATTGAAAGTACCAAGCAAGAACAAAGTAAACACAGTCAAGAGAGCATTACCAGTTGCCAGGATGGCGGAGCGGTATAAGGCGTTGCGTTCAGGTCGCAGTCTCCCCAGGAGGCGTGGGTTCGAATCCCGCCTCAGACAGAGCCCATTGAAAGTACCAAGCAATAACCAAGGAAACACGGTCAAGAGAGCATTACCAGTTGCCAGGATGGCGGAGCGGTCTAAGGCGTTGCGTTCAGGTCACAGTCTCCCCAGGAGGCGTGGGTTCGAATCTCACCTCAGACAGAGCCCATTGAAAGTACCAAGCAAGAACAAAGCAAACACAGTCAAGAGAGCATTACCAGATGCCAGCATAGCGGAGCGGTCTAAGGCGTTGCGTTCAGGTCGCAGTGTCCCCAGGAGGCGTGGGTTCGAATCCCACCTCAGACAGTGCCCATTGAAAGTACCAAGCAAGAACAAAGCAAACACAGTAAAGAGAGCATTACCAGGTGCCAGGATGGCGGAGCGGTCTAAGGCGTTGCGTTCAGGTGACAGTCTCCCCAGGAGGCGTGGGTTCGAATCCCACCTCAGACAGAGCCCATTGAAAGTACCAAGCAAGAACAAAGCAAACACAGTAAAGAGAGCATTACCAGGTGCCAGGATGGCGGAGCGGTCTAAGGCGTTGCGTTCAGGTCGCAGTCTCCCCTGGAGGCGTGGGTTCGAATCCCACCTCAGACAGAGCCCATTGAAAGTACCTAGCAATAACAAAGCAATCACGGTCAAGAGAGCATTACCAGTTGCCAGGATGGCGGAGCGGTCTAAGGCGTTGCGTTCAGGTCGCAGTCTCCCCAGGAGGCGTGGGTTAGAATCCCACCTCAGACAGAGCCCATTGAAAGTACCAAGCAATAACCAAGGAAACACGGTCAAGAGAGCATTACCAGTTGCCAGGATGGCAGAGCGGTCTAAGGCGTTGCGGTCAGGTCACAGTCTCCCCAGGAGGCGTGGGTTCGAATCCCACCTCAGACAGAGCCCATTGAAAGTACCAAGCAAGAACAAAGGAAACACAGTCAAGAAAGCATTACCAGTTGCCAGGATGGCGGAGCGGTCTAAGGCGTTGCGTTCAGGTCGCAGTCTCCCCAGGAGGCGTGGGTTCGAATCCCACCTCAGACAGAGCCCATTGAAAGTACCAAGCAAGAAAAAGCAAACACAGTCAAGAGAGCATTACCAGCTGCAAGGACGGCGGAGCGGTCTTCGGCGTTGCGTTCAGGTCGCAGTCTCCCCAGGAGGCGTGGGTTCGAATCCCATCTCAGACAGAGCCCATTGAAAGTACCAAGCAAGAAGAAAGCAAACACAGTCAAGAGAGCATTAACAGCTGCCAGGATGGCGGAGCGGTCTAAGGCGTTGCGTTCAGGTCGCAGTCTCCCCTGGAGGCGTGGGTTCGAATCCCACCTCAGACAGAGCCCGTTGAAAGTACCAAGCAATAACAAAGCAAACACAGTCAAGAGAGCATTACCAGCTGCCAGGATGGCAGAGCGGTCTAAGGCGTTGCGTTCAGGTCACAGTCTCCCCAGGAGGCGTGGGTTCGAATCCCACCTCAGACAGAGCCCATTGAAAGTACCAAGCAAGAACAAAGCAAACACAGTAAAGAGAGCATTACCAGGTGCCAGGATGGCGGAGCGGTCTAAGGCGTTGCGTTCAGGTCGCAGTCTCCCCAGGAGGCGTGGGTTCGAATCCCACCTCAGACAGAGCCCATTGAAAGTAACAAGCAAGAACAAAGCAAACACAGTCAAGAGAGCATTACCAGCTGCAAGGATGGCAGAGCGGTCTTAGGCGTTGCGTACAGGTCGCAGTCTCCCCAGGAGGCGTGGGTTCAAATCCCACCTCAGACAGAGCCCATTGAAAGTACCAAGCAATAACCAAGGAAACACGGTCAAGAGAGCATTACCAGTTGCCAGGATGGCGGAGCGGTCTAAGGCGTTGCGTTCAGGTCGCAGTCACCCCTGGAGGCGTGGGTTCGAATCCCGCCTCAGAAGGAGCCCATTGAAAGTACCAAGCAAGAAGAAAGCAAACACAGTCAAGAGAGCATTACCAGTTGCCAGGATGGCAGAGCGGTCTAAGGCGTTGCGTTCAGGTCGCAGTCTCCCCTGGTGGCGTGGGTTCGAATCCCGCCTCAGACAGAGCCCATTGAAAGTACCAAGCAAGAACAAAGCAAACACAGTCAAGAGAGCATTACCAGTTGCCAAGATGGCAGAGCGGTCTAAGGCGCTGCGTTCAGGTCGCAGTCTCCCCAGGAGGCGTGGGTTCGAATCCCGCCTCAGACAGAGCCCATTGAAAGTACCAAGCAAGAACAAAGTAAACACAGTCAAGAGAGCATTACCAGTTGCCAGGATGGCGGAGCGGTATAAGGCGTTGCGTTCAGGTCGCAGTCTCCCCAGGAGGCGTGGGTTCGAATCCCGCCTCAGACAGAGCCCATTGAAAGTACCAAGCAATAACCAAGGAAACACGGTCAAGAGAGCATTACCAGTTGCCAGGATGGCGGAGCGGTCTAAGGCGTTGCGTTCAGGTCACAGTCTCCCCAGGAGGCGTGGGTTCGAATCTCACCTCAGACAGAGCCCATTGAAAGTACCAAGCAAGAACAAAGCAAACACAGTCAAGAGAGCATTACCAGATGCCAGCATAGCGGAGCGGTCTAAGGCGTTGCGTTCAGGTCGCAGTGTCCCCAGGAGGCGTGGGTTCGAATCCCACCTCAGACAGTGCCCATTGAAAGTACCAAGCAAGAACAAAGCAAACACAGTAAAGAGAGCATTACCAGGTGCCAGGATGGCGGAGCGGTCTAAGGCGTTGCGTTCAGGTGACAGTCTCCCCAGGAGGCGTGGGTTCGAATCCCACCTCAGACAGAGCCCATTGAAAGTACCAAGCAAGAACAAAGCAAACACAGTAAAGAGAGCATTACCAGGTGCCAGGATGGCGGAGCGGTCTAAGGCGTTGCGTTCAGGTCGCAGTCTCCCCTGGAGGCGTGGGTTCGAATCCCACCTCAGACAGAGCCCATTGAAAGTACCTAGCAATAACAAAGCAAACACGGTCAAGAGAGCATTACCAGTTGCCAGGATGGCGGAGCGGTCTAAGGCGTTGCGTTCAGGTCGCAGTCTCCCCAGGAGGCGTGGGTTAGAATCCCACCTCAGACAGAGCCCATTGAAAGTACCAAGCAATAACCAAGGAAACACGGTCAAGAGAGCATTACCAGTTGCCAGGATGGCAGAGCGGTCTAAGGCGTTGCGGTCAGGTCACAGTCTCCCCAGGAGGCGTGGGTTCGAATCCCACCTCAGACAGAGCCCATTGAAAGTACCAAGCAAGAACAAAGGAAACACAGTCAAGAAAGCATTACCAGTTGCCAGGATGGCGGAGCGGTCTAAGGCGTTGCGTTCAGGTCGCAGTCTCCCCAGGAGGCGTGGGTTCGAATCCCACCTCAGACAGAGCCCATTGAAAGTACCAAGCAAGAAGAAAGCAAACACAGTCAAGAGAGCATTACCAGCTGCAAGGACGGCGGAGCGGTCTTCGGCGTTGCGTTCAGGTCGCAGTCTCCCCAGGAGGCGTGGGTTCGAATCCCATCTCAGACAGAGCCCATTGAAAGTACCAAGCAAGAAGAAAGCAAACACAGTCAAGAGAGCATTAACAGCTGCCAGGATGGCGGAGCGGTCTAAGGCGTTGCGTTCAGGTCGCAGTCTCCCCTGGAGGCGTGGGTTCGAATCCCACCTCAGACAGAGCCCGTTGAAAGTACCAAGCAATAACAAAGCAAACACAGTCAAGAGAGCATTACCAGCTGCCAGGATGGCAGAGCGGTCTAAGGCGTTGCGTTCAGGTCACAGTCTCCCCAGGAGGCGTGGGTTCGAATCCCACCTCAGACAGAGCCCATTGAAAGTACCAAGCAAGAACAAAGCAAACACAGTAAAGAGAGCATTACCAGGTGCCAGGATGGCGGAGCGGTCTAAGGCGTTGCGTTCAGGTCGCAGTCTCCCCAGGAGGCGTGGGTTCGAATCCCACCTCAGACAGAGCCCATTGAAAGTAACAAGCAAGAACAAAGCAAACACAGTCAAGAGAGCATTACCAGCTGCAAGGATGGCAGAGCGGTCTTAGGCGTTGCGTACAGGTCGCAGTCTCCCCAGGAGGCGTGGGTTCAAATCCCACCTCAGACAGAGCCCATTGAAAGTACCAAGCAATAACCAAGGAAACACGGTCAAGAGAGCATTACCAGTTGCCAGGATGGCGGAGCGGTCTAAGGCGTTGCGTTGAGGTCGCAGTCTCCCCAGGAGGCGTGGGTTCAAATCCCACCTCAGACAGTGCCCATTGAAAGTACCAAGCAAGAACAAAGCAAACACAGTCAAGAGAGCATTACCAGTTTCAAGCATAGCGGAGCGGTCTAAGGCGTTGCGTTCAGGTCGCAGTCTCCACAGGAGGCGTGGGTTCGAATCCCACCTCAGACAGAGCCCATTGAAAGTACCAAGCAATAACCAAGGAAACACGGTCAAGAGAGCATTACCAGTTGCCAGGATGGCGGAGCGGTCTCAGGCGTTGCGTTCAGGTCACAGTCTCCCCAGGAGGCGTGGGTTCGAATCCCACCTCATACAGAGCCCATTGAAAGTACCAAGCAAGAACAAAGCAAACACAGTAAAGAGAGCATTACCAGTTGCCAGGATGGCGGAGCGGTCTAAGGCGTTGCGTTCAGGTCACAGTCTCCCCAGGAGGCGTGGGTTCGAATCCCACCTCAGACAGAGCCCATTGAAAGTACCAAGCAAGAACAAAGGAAACACAGTCAAGAAAGCATTACCAGTTGCCAGGATGGCGGAGCGGTCTAAGGCGTTGCGTTCAGGTCGCAGTCTCCCTAGGAGGCGTGGGTTCGAATCCCACCTCAGACAGAGCCCATTGAAAGTACCAAGCAAGAACAAAGCAAACACAGTCAAGAGAGCATTACCAGATGATAAGATGGCAGAGCGGTCTAAGGCGTTGCGTTCAGGTCGCAGTCTCCCCAGGAGGCGTGGGTTCAAATCCCACCTCAGACAGTGACCATTGAAAGTACCAAGCAAGAACAAAGCAAACACAGTCAAGAGAGCATTACCAGATGCCAGCATAGCGGAGCGGTCTAAGGCGTTGCGTTCAGGTCGCAGTGTCCCCAGGAGGCGTGGGTTCGAATCCCACCTCAGACAGTGCCCATTGAAAGTACCAAGCAAGAACAAAGCAAACACATTCAAGAGAGCATTACCAGTTGCCAGGATGGCAGAACGGTCTAAGGCGTTGCGTTCAGGTCGCAGTCACCCCTGGAGGCGTGGGTTCGAATCCCGCCTCAGACAGAGCCCATTGAAAGTACCAAGCAAGAAGAAAGCAAACACAGTCAAGAGAGCATTACCAGTTGCCAGGATGGCAGAACGGTCTAAGGCGTTGCGTTCAGGTCGCAGTCACCCCTGGAGGCGTGGGTTCGAATCCCGCCTCAGACAGAGCCCATTGAAAGTACCAAGCAAGAAGAAAGCAAACACAGTCAAGAGAGCATTACCAGTTGCCAGGATGGCAGAGTGGTCTAAGGCGTTGCGGTCAGGTCACAGTCTCCCCAGGAGGCGTGGGTTCGAATCCCACCTCAGACAGAGCCCATTGAAAGTACCAAGCAAGAACAAAGGAAACACAGTCAAGAAAGCATTACCAGTTGCCAGGATGGCGGAGCGGTCTAAGGCGTTGCGTTCAGGTCGCAGTCTCCCCAGGAGGCGTGGGTTCGAATCCCACCTCAGACAGAGCCCATTGAAAGTACCAAGCAAGAAGAAAGCAAACACAGTCAAGAGAGCATTACCAGCTGCAAGGACGGCGGAGCGGTCTTCGGCGTTGCGTTCAGGTCGCAGTCTCCCCAGGAGGCGTGGGTTCGAATCCCATCTCAGACAGAGCCCATTGAAAGTACCAAGCAAGAAGAAAGCAAACACAGTCAAGAGAGCATTAACAGCTGCCAGGATGGCGGAGCGGTCTAAGGCGTTGCGTTCAGGTCGCAGTCTCCCCTGGAGGCGTGGGTTCGAATCCCACCTCAGACAGAGCCCGTTGAAAGTACCAAGCAATAACAAAGCAAACACAGTCAAGAGAGCATTACCAGCTGCCAGGATGGCAGAGCGGTCTAAGGCGTTGCGTTCAGGTCACAGTCTCCCCAGGAGGCGTGGGTTCGAATCCCACCTCAGACAGAGCCCATTGAAAGTACCAAGCAAGAACAAAGCAAACACAGTAAAGAGAGCATTACCAGGTGCCAGGATGGCGGAGCGGTCTAAGGCGTTGCGTTCAGGTCGCAGTCTCCCCAGGAGGCGTGGGTTCGAATCCCACCTCAGACAGAGCCCATTGAAAGTAACAAGCAAGAACAAAGCAAACACAGTCAAGAGAGCATTACCAGCTGCAAGGATGGCAGAGCGGTCTTAGGCGTTGCGTACAGGTCGCAGTCTCCCCAGGAGGCGTGGGTTCAAATCCCACCTCAGACAGAGCCCATTGAAAGTACCAAGCAATAACCAAGGAAACACGGTCAAGAGAGCATTACCAGTTGCCAGGATGGCGGAGCGGTCTAAGGCGTTGCGTTCAGGTCGCAGTCACCCCTGGAGGCGTGGGTTCGAATCCCGCCTCAGAAGGAGCCCATTGAAAGTACCAAGCAAGAAGAAAGCAAACACAGTCAAGAGAGCATTACCAGTTGCCAGGATGGCAGAGCGGTCTAAGGCGTTGCGTTCAGGTCGCAGTCTCCCCTGGTGGCGTGGGTTCGAATCCCGCCTCAGACAGAGCCCATTGAAAGTACCAAGCAAGAACAAAGCAAACACAGTCAAGAGAGCATTACCAGTTGCCAAGATGGCAGAGCGGTCTAAGGCGCTGCGTTCAGGTCGCAGTCTCCCCAGGAGGCGTGGGTTCGAATCCCGCCTCAGACAGAGCCCATTGAAAGTACCAAGCAAGAACAAAGTAAACACAGTCAAGAGAGCATTACCAGTTGCCAGGATGGCGGAGCGGTCTAAGGCGTTGCGTTCAGGTCGCAGTCTCCCCAGGAGGCGTGGGTTCGAATCCCGCCTCAGACAGAGCCCATTGAAAGTACCAAGCAATAACCAAGGAAACACGGTCAAGAGAGCATTACCAGTTGCCAGGATGGCGGAGCGGTCTAAGGCGTTGCGTTCAGGTCACAGTCTCCCCAGGAGGCGTGGGTTCGAATCTCACCTCAGACAGAGCCCATTGAAAGTACCAAGCAAGAACAAAGCAAACACAGTCAAGAGAGCATTACCAGATGCCAGCATAGCGGAGCGGTCTAAGGCGTTGCGTTCAGGTCGCAGTGTCCCCAGGAGGCGTGGGTTCGAATCCCACCTCAGACAGTGCCCATTGAAAGTACCAAGCAAGAACAAAGCAAACACAGTAAAGAGAGCATTACCAGGTGCCAGGATGGCGGAGCGGTCTAAGGCGTTGCGTTCAGGTGACAGTCTCCCCAGGAGGCGTGGGTTCGAATCCCACCTCAGACAGAGCCCATTGAAAGTACCAAGCAAGAACAAAGCAAACACAGTAAAGAGAGCATTACCAGGTGCCAGGATGGCGGAGCGGTCTAAGGCGTTGCGTTCAGGTCGCAGTCTCCCCTGGAGGCGTGGGTTCGAATCCCACCTCAGACAGAGCCCATTGAAAGTACCTAGCAATAACAAAGCAAACACGGTCAAGAGAGCATTACCAGTTGCCAGGATGGCGGAGCGGTCTAAGGCGTTGCGTTCAGGTCGCAGTCTCCCCAGGAGGCGTGGGTTAGAATCCCACCTCAGACAGAGCCCATTGAAAGTACCAAGCAATAACCAAGGAAACACGGTCAAGAGAGCATTACCAGTTGCCAGGATGGCAGAGCGGTCTAAGGCGTTGCGGTCAGGTCACAGTCTCCCCAGGAGGCGTGGGTTCGAATCCCACCTCAGACAGAGCCCATTGAAAGTACCAAGCAAGAACAAAGGAAACACAGTCAAGAAAGCATTACCAGTTGCCAGGATGGCGGAGCGGTCTAAGGCGTTGCGTTCAGGTCGCAGTCTCCCCAGGAGGCGTGGGTTCGAATCCCACCTCAGACAGAGCCCATTGAAAGTACCAAGCAAGAAGAAAGCAAACACAGTCAAGAGAGCATTACCAGCTGCAAGGACGGCGGAGCGGTCTTCGGCGTTGCGTTCAGGTCGCAGTCTCCCCAGGAGGCGTGGGTTCGAATCCCATCTCAGACAGAGCCCATTGAAAGTACCAAGCAAGAAGAAAGCAAACACAGTCAAGAGAGCATTAACAGCTGCCAGGATGGCGGAGCGGTCTAAGGCGTTGCGTTCAGGTCGCAGTCTCCCCTGGAGGCGTGGGTTCGAATCCCACCTCAGACAGAGCCCGTTGAAAGTACCAAGCAATAACAAAGCAAACACAGTCAAGAGAGCATTACCAGCTGCCAGGATGGCAGAGCGGTCTAAGGCGTTGCGTTCAGGTCACAGTCTCCCCAGGAGGCGTGGGTTCGAATCCCACCTCAGACAGAGCCCATTGAAAGTACCAAGCAAGAACAAAGCAAACACAGTAAAGAGAGCATTACCAGGTGCCAGGATGGCGGAGCGGTCTAAGGCGTTGCGTTCAGGTCGCAGTCTCCCCAGGAGGCGTGGGTTCGAATCCCACCTCAGACAGAGCCCATTGAAAGTAACAAGCAAGAACAAAGCAAACACAGTCAAGAGAGCATTACCAGCTGCAAGGATGGCAGAGCGGTCTTAGGCGTTGCGTACAGGTCGCAGTCTCCCCAGGAGGCGTGGGTTCAAATCCCACCTCAGACAGAGCCCATTGAAAGTACCAAGCAATAACCAAGGAAACACGGTCAAGAGAGCATTACCAGTTGCCAGGATGGCGGAGCGGTCTAAGGCGTTGCGTTGAGGTCGCAGTCTCCCCAGGAGGCGTGGGTTCAAATCCCACCTCAGACAGTGCCCATTGAAAGTACCAAGCAAGAACAAAGCAAACACAGTCAAGAGAGCATTACCAGTTTCAAGCATAGCGGAGCGGTCTAAGGCGTTGCGTTCAGGTCGCAGTCTCCACAGGAGGCGTGGGTTCGAATCCCACCTCAGACAGAGCCCATTGAAAGTACCAAGCAATAACCAAGGAAACACGGTCAAGAGAGCATTACCAGTTGCCAGGATGGCGGAGCGGTCTCAGGCGTTGCGTTCAGGTCACAGTCTCCCCAGGAGGCGTGGGTTCGAATCCCACCTCATACAGAGCCCATTGAAAGTACCAAGCAAGAACAAAGCAAACACAGTAAAGAGAGCATTACCAGTTGCCAGGATGGCGGAGCGGTCTAAGGCGTTGCGTTCAGGTCACAGTCTCCCCAGGAGGCGTGGGTTCGAATCCCACCTCAGACAGAGCCCATTGAAAGTACCAAGCAAGAACAAAGGAAACACAGTCAAGAAAGCATTACCAGTTGCCAGGATGGCGGAGCGGTCTAAGGCGTTGCGTTCAGGTCGCAGTCTCCCTAGGAGGCGTGGGTTCGAATCCCACCTCAGACAGAGCCCATTGAAAGTACCAAGCAAGAACAAAGCAAACACAGTCAAGAGAGCATTACCAGATGATAAGATGGCAGAGCGGTCTAAGGCGTTGCGTTCAGGTCGCAGTCTCCCCAGGAGGCGTGGGTTCAAATCCCACCTCAGACAGTGACCATTGAAAGTACCAAGCAAGAACAAAGCAAACACAGTCAAGAGAGCATTACCAGATGCCAGCATAGCGGAGCGGTCTAAGGCGTTGCGTTCAGGTCGCAGTGTCCCATGGAGGCGTGGGTTCGAATCCCACCTCAGACAGTGCCCATTGAAAGTACCAAGCAAGAACAAAGCAAACACATTCAAGAGAGCATTACCAGTTGCCAGGATGGCAGAACGGTCTAAGGCGTTGCGTTCAGGTCGCAGTCACCCCTGGAGGCGTGGGTTCGAATCCCGCCTCAGACAGAGCCCATTGAAAGTACCAAGCAAGAAGAAAGCAAACACAGTCAAGAGAGCATTACCAGTTGCCAGGATGGCAGAACGGTCTAAGGCGTTGCGTTCAGGTCGCAGTCACCCCTGGAGGCGTGGGTTCGAATCCCGCCTCAGACAGAGCCCATTGAAAGTACCAAGCAAGAAGAAAGCAAACACAGTCAAGAGAGCATTACCAGTTGCCAGGATGGCAGAGTGGTCTAAGGCGTTGCGTTCAGGTCGCAGTCTCCCCTGGTGGCGTGGGTTCGAATCCCGCCTCAGACAGAGCCCATTGAAAGTACCAAGCAAGAACAAAGGAAACACGGTCAAGAGAGCATTACCAGTTGCCAGGATGGCGGAGCGGTCTCAGGCGTTGCGTTCAGGTCACAGTCTCCCCAGGAGGCGTGGGTTCGAATCCCACCTCATACAGAGCCCATTGAAAGTACCAAGCAAGAACAAAGCAAACACAGTAAAGAGAGCATTACCAGTTGCCAGGATGGCGGAGCGGTCTAAGGCGTTGCGTTCAGGTCACAGTCTCCCCAGGAGGCGTGGGTTCGAATCCCACCTCAGACAGAGCCCATTGAAAGTACCAAGCAAGAACAAAGGAAACACAGTCAAGAAAGCATTACCAGTTGCCAGGATGGCGGAGCGGTCTAAGGCGTTGCGTTCAGGTCACAGTCTCCCCAGGAGGCGTGGGTTCGAATCCCACCTCAGACAGAGCCCATTGAAAGTACCAAGCAAGAACAAAGCAAACACAGTCAAGAGAGCATTACCAGATGATAAGATGGCAGAGCGGTCTAAGGCGTTGCGTTCAGGTCGCAGTCTCCCCAGGAGGCGTGGGTTCAAATCCCACCTCAGACAGTGACCATTGAAAGTACCAAGCAAGAAGAAAGCAAACACAGTCAAGAGAGCATTACCAGATGCCAGCATAGCGGAGCGGTCTAAGGCGTTGCGTTCAGGTCGCAGTCTCCCCTGGTGGCGTGGGTTCGAATCCCGCCTCAGACAGAGCCCATTGCAAGAACAAAGCAAACACAGTCAAGAGAGCATTACCAGTTGCCAGGATGGCGGAGCGGTCTGAGGCGCTGCGTTCAGGTCCCAGTCTCCCCAGGAGGCGTGGGTTCGAATCCCGTCTCAGACAGAGCCCATTGAAATTACCAATCAAGAACAAAGCAAACACAGTCAAGAGAGCATTACCAGTTGCCAGGATGGCAGAGCGGTCTAAGGCGCTGCGTTCAGGTCGCAGTCTTCCCAGGAGGCGTGGGTTTGAATGCCGCAGCAGACAGAGACCATTGAAAGTAACAAGCAAGAAGAAAGCAAACACAGTCAAGAGAGCATTACCAGCTGCAAGGATGGCAGAGCGGTCTTACGCGTTGCGTTCAGGTCGCAGTCTCCCCAGGAGGCGTGGGTTCGAATCCCGCCTCAGACAGAGCCCATTGAAAGTACCAAGCAAGAACAAAGCAAACACAGTCAAGAGAGCATTACCATATGATAAGATGGCAGAGCGGTCTAAGGCGTTGCGTTCAGGTCGCAGTCTCCCCAGGAGGCGTGGGTTCAAATCCCACCTCAGACAGTGCCCATTGAAAGTACCAAGCAAGAACAAAGCAAACACAGTCAAGAGAGCATTACCAGTTGCAAGCATAGCGGAGCGGTCTAAGGCGTTGCGTTCAGGTCGCAGTCTCCACAGGAGGCGTGGGTTCGAATCCCACCTCAGACAGAGCCCATTGAAAGTACCAAGCAATAACCAAGGAAACACGGTCAAGAGAGCATTACCAGTTGCCAGGATGGCGGAGCGGTCTAAGGCGTTGCGTTCAGGTCACAGTCTCCCCAGGAGGCGTGGGTTCGAATCCCACCTCAGACAGAGCCCATTGAAAGTACCAAGCAAGAACAAAGCAAACACAGTCAAGAGAGCATTACCAGATGATAAGATGGCAGAGCGGTCTAAGGCGTTGCGTTCAGGTCGCAGTCTCCCCAGGAGGCGTGGGTTCAAATCCCACCTCAGACAGTGCCCATTGAAAGTACCAAGCAAGAACAAAGCAAACACAGTCAAGAGAGCATTACCAGTTGCAAGCATAGCGGAGCGGTCTAAGGCGTTGCGTTCAGGTCGCAGTCTCCACAGGAGGCGTGGGTTCGAATCCCACCTCAGACAGAGCCCATTGAAAGTACCAAGCAATAACCAAGGAAACACGGTCAAGAGAGCATTACCAGTTGCCAGGATGGCGGAGCGGTCTAAGGCGTTGCGTTCAGGTCACAGTCTCCCCAGGAGGCGTGGGTTCGAATCCCACCTCAGACAGAGCCCATTGAAAGTACCAAGCAAGAACAAAGGAAACACAGTCAAGAAAGCATTACCAGTTGCCAGGATGGCGGAGCGGTCTAAGGCGTTGCGTTCAGGTCGCAGTCTCCCTAGGAGGCGTGGGTTCGAATCCCACCTCAGACAGAGCCCATTTAAAGTACCAAGCAAGAACAAAGCAAACACAGTCAAGAGAGCATTACCAGATGATAAGATGGCAGAGCGGTCTAAGGCGTTGCGTTCAGGTCGCAGTCTCCCCAGGAGGCGTGGGTTCAAATCCCACCTCAGACAGTGACCATTGAAAGTACCAAGCAAGAACAAAGCAAACACAGTCAAGAGAGCATTACCAGATGCCAGCATAGCGGAGCGGTCTAAGGCGTTGCGTTCAGGTCGCAGTGTCCCCAGGAGGCGTGGGTTCGAATCCCACCTCAGACAGTGCCCATTGAAAGTACCAAGCAAGAACAAAGCAAACACAGTCAAGAGATCATTACCAGTTGCCAGGATGGCGGAGCGGTCTAAGGTGTTGCGTTCAAGTCGCAGTCACCCCAGGAGGCGTGGGTTCGAATCCCACCTCAGACAGAGCCCATTGAAAGTACCAAGCAAGAACAAAGCAAACACATTCAAGAGAGCATTACCAGTTGCCAGGATGGCAGAGCGGTCTAAGGCATTGCGTTCAGGTCGCAGTCACCCCTGGAGGCGTGGGTTCGAATCCCGCCTCAGACAGAGCCCATTGAAAGTACCAAGCAAGAAGAAAGCAAACACAGTCAAGAGAGCATTACCAGTTGCCAGGATGGCAGAGCGGTCTAAGGCGCTGCGTTCAGGTCGCAGTCTCCCCAGGAGGCGTGGGTTCGAATCCCGCCTCAGACAGAGCCCATTGAAAGTACCAAGCAAGAACAAAGCAAACACAGTCAAGAGAGCATTACCAGTTGCCAGGATGGCGGAGCGGTCTAAGGCGCTGCGTTCAGGTCCCAGTCTCCCCAGGAGGCGTGGGTTCGAATCCCGTCTCAGACAGAGCCCATTGAAATTACCAATCAAGAACAAAGCAAACACAGTCAAGAGAGCATTACCAGTTGCCAGGATGGCAGAGCGGTCTAAGGCGCTGCGTTCAGGTCGCAGTCTTCCCCGGAGGCGTGGGTTTGAATGCCGCAGCAGACAGAGCCCATTGAAAGTACCAAGCAAGAACAAAGCAAACACAGTCAAGAGAGCATTACCAGTTGCCAGGATGGCAGAGCGGTCTAAGACGCTGCGTTCAGGTCACAGTCTCCCCAGGAGGCGTGGGTTCGAATCCCACCTCAGACAGAGCCCATTGAAAGTACCAAGCAAGAACAAAGCAAACACATTCAAGAGAGCATTACCAGTTGCCAGGATGGCAGAGCGGTCTAAGGCGTTGCGTTCAGGTCGCAGTCACCCCTGGAGGCGTGGGTTCGAATCCCGCCTCAGACAGAGCCCATTGAAAGTACCAAGCAAGAAGAAAGCAAACACAGTCAAGAGAGCATTACCAGTTGCCAGGATGGCAGAGCGGTCTAAGGCGTTGCGTTCAGGTCGCAGTCTCCCCTGGTGGCGTGGGTTCGAATCCCGCCTCAGACAGAGCCCATTGAAAGTACCAAGCAAGAACAAAGCAAACACAGTCAAGAGAGCATTACCAGTTGCCAGGATGGCGGAGCGGTCTAAGGCGCTGCGTTCAGGTCCCAGTCTCCCCAGGAGGCGTGGGTTCGAATCCCGTCTCAGACAGAGCCCATTGAAATTACCAATCAAGAACAAAGCAAACACAGTCAAGAGAGCATTACCAGTTGCCAGGATGGCAGAGCGGTCTAAGGCGCTGCGTTCAGGTCGCAGTCTTCCCAGGAGGCGTGGGTTTGAATGCCGCAGCAGACAGAGCCCATTGAAAGTAACAAGCAAGAAGAAAGCAAACACAGTCAAGAGAGCATTACCAGTTGCCAGGATGGCGGAGCGGTCTAAGGCGCTGCGTTCAGGTCCCAGTCTCCCCAGGAGGCGTGGGTTCGAATCCCGTCTCAGACAGAGCCCATTGAAAGTACCAAGCAAGAACAAAGCAAACACAGTCAAGAGAGCATTACCAGTTGCCAGGATGGCGGAGCGGTCTAAGGCGCTGCGTTCAGGTCCCAGTCTCCCCAGGAGGCGTGGGTTCGAATCCCGTCTCAGACAGAGCCCATTGAAATTACCAATCAAGAACAAAGCAAACACAGTCAAGAGAGCATTACCAGTTGCCAGGATGGCAGAGCGGTCTAAGGCGCTGCGTTCAGGTCGCAGTCTTCCCAGGAGGCGTGGGTTTGAATGCCGCAGCAGACAGAGCCCATTGAAAGTACCAAGCAAGAACAAAGCAAACACAGTCAAGAGAGCATTACCAGTTGCCAGGATGGCAGAGCGGTCTAAGACGCTGCGTTCAGGTCACAGTCTCCCCAGGAGGCGTGGGTTCGAATCCCACCTCAGACAGAGCCCATTGAAAGTACCAAGCAAGAACAAAGCAAACACATTCAAGAGAGCATTACCAGTTGCCAGGATGGCAGAGCGGTCTAAGGCGTTGCGTTCAGGTCGCAGTCTTCCCAGGAGGCGTGGGTTTGAATGCCGCAGCAGACAGAGCCCATTGAAAGTAACAAGCAAGAAGAAAGCAAACACAGTCAAGAGAGCATTACCAGTTGCCAGGATGGCGGAGCGGTCTAAGGCGCTGCGTTCAGGTCCCAGTCTCCCCAGGAGGCGTGGGTTCGAATCCCGTCTCAGACAGAGCCCATTGAAATTACCAATCAAGAACAAAGCAAACACAGTCAAGAGAGCATTACCAGTTGCCAGGATGGCAGAGCGGTCTAAGGCGCTGCGTTCAGGTCGCAGTCTTCCCAGGAGGCGTGGGTTTGAATGCCGCAGCAGACAGAGCCCATTGAAAGTACCAAGCAAGAACAAAGCAAACACAGTCAAGAGAGCATTACCAGTTGCCAGGATGGCAGAGCGGTCTAAGACGCTGCGTTCAGGTCACAGTCTCCCCAGGAGGCGTGGGTTCGAATCCCACCTCAGACAGAGCCCATTGAAAGTACCAAGCAAGAACAAAGCAAACACATTCAAGAGAGCATTACCAGTTGCCAGGATGGCAGAGCGGTCTAAGGCGTTGCGTTCAGGTCGCAGTCACCCCTGGAGGCGTGGGTTCGAATCCCGCCTCAGACAGAGCCCATTGAGAGTACCAAGCAAGAAGAAAGCAAACACAGTCAAGAGAGCATTACCAGTTGCCAGGATGGCAGAGCGGTCTAAGGCGTTGCGTTCAGGTCGCAGTCTCCCCTGGTGGCGTGGGTTCGAATCCCGCCTCAGACAGAGCCCATTGAAAGTACCAAGCAAGAACAAAGCAAACACAGTCAAGAGAGCATTACCAGTTGCCAGGATGGCGGAGCGGTCTAAGGCGCTGCGTTCAGGTCCCAGTCTCCCCAGGAGGCGTGGGTTCGAATCCCGTCTCAGACAGAGCCCATTGAAATTACCTACCAAGAACAAAGCAAACACAGTCAAGAGAGCATTACCAGTTGCCAGGATGGCAGAGCGGTCTAAGGCGCTGCGTTCAGGTCGCAGTCTTCCCAGGAGGCGTGGGTTTGAATGCCGCAGCAGACAGAGCCCATTGAAAGTAACAAGCAAGAAGAAAGCAAACACAGTCAAGAGAGCATTACCAGTTGCCAGGATGGCGGAGCGGTCTAAGGCGCTGCGTTCAGGTCCCAGTCTCCCCAGGAGGCGTGGGTTCGAATCCCGTCTCAGACAGAGCCCATTGAAATTACCAATCAAGAACAAAGCAAACACAGTCAAGAGAGCATTACCAGTTGCCAGGATGGCAGAGCGGTCTAAGGCGCTGCGTTCAGGTCGCAGTCTTCCCAGGAGGCGTGGGTTTGAATGCCGCAGCAGACAGAGCCCATTGAAAGTAACAAGCAAGAAGAAAGCAAACACAGTCAAGAGAGCATTACCAGCTGCAAGGATGGCAGAGCGGTCTTAGGCGTTGCGTACAGGTCGCAGTCTCCCCAGGAGGCGTGGGTTCAAATCCCACCTCAGACAGAGCCCATTGAAAGTACCAAGCAATAACCAAGGAAACACGGTCAAGAGAGCATTACCAGTTGCCAGGATGGCGGAGCGGTCTAAGGCGTTGCGTTGAGGTCGCAGTCTCCCCAGGAGGCGTGGGTTCAAATCCCAACTCAGACAGTGCCCATTGAAAGTACCAAGCAAGAACAAAGCAAACACAGTCAAGAGAGCATTACCAGTTTCAAGCATAGCGGAGCGGTCTAAGGCGTTGCGTTCAGGTCGCAGTCTCCACAGGAGGCGTGGGTTCGAATCCCACCTCAGACAGAGCCCATTGAAAGTACCAAGCAATAACCAAGGAAACACGGTCAAGAGAGCATTACCAGTTGCCAGGATGGCGGAGCGGTCTCAGGCGTTGCGTTCAGGTCACAGTCTCCCCAGGAGGCGTGGGTTCGAATCCCACCTCATACAGAGCCCATTGAAAGTACCAAGCAAGAACAAAGCAAACACAGTAAAGAGAGCATTACCAGTTGCCAGGATGGCGGAGCGGTCTAAGGCGTTGCGTTCAGGTCACAGTCTCCCCAGGAGGCGTGGGTTCGAATCCCACCTCAGACAGAGCCCATTGAAAGTACCAAGCAAGAACAAAGGAAACACAGTCAAGAAAGCATTACCAGTTGCCAGGATGGCGGAGCGGTCTAAGGCGTTGCGTTCAGGTCGCAGTCTCCCTAGGAGGCGTGGGTTCGAATCCCACCTCAGACAGAGCCCATTGAAAGTACCAAGCAAGAACAAAGCAAACACAGTCAAGAGAGCATTACCAGATGATAAGATGGCAGAGCGGTCTAAGACGTTGCGTTCAGGTCGCAGTCTCCCCAGGAGGCGTGGGTTCAAATCCCACCTCAGATAGTGACCATTGAAAGTACCAAGCAAGAACAAAGCAAACACAATCAAGAGAGCATTACCAGATGCCAGCATAGCGGAGCGGTCTAAGGCGTTGCGTTCAGGTCGCAGTGTCCCCAGGAGGCGTGGGTTCGAATCCCAACTCAGACAGTGCCCATTGAAAGTACCAAGCAAGAACAAAGCAAACACAGTCAAGAGATCATTGCCAGTTGCTCGGATGGCGGAGCGGTCTAAGGTGTTGCGTTCAGGTCGCAGTCTCCCCAGGAGGCGTGGGTTCGAATCCCACCTCAGACAGAGCCCATTGAAAGTACCAAGCAAGAACAAAGCAAACACATTCAAGAGAGCATTACCAGTTGCCAGGATGGCAGAGCGGTCTAAGGCGTTGCGTTCAGGTCGCAGTCACCCCTGGAGGCGTGGGTTCGAATCCCGCCTCAGACAGAGCCCATTGAAAGTACCAAGCAAGAAGAAAGCAAACACAGTCAAGAGAGCATTACCAGTTGCCAGGATGGCAGAGCGGTCTAAGGCGTTGCGTTCAGGTCGCAGTCTCCCCTGGTGGCGTGGGTTCGAATCCCGCCTCAGACAGAGCCCATTGAAAGTACCAAGCAAGAACAAAGGAAACACGGTCAAGAGAGCATTACCAGTTGCCAGGATGGCGGAGCGGTCTCAGGCGTTGCGTTCAGGTCACAGTCTCCCCAGGAGGCGTGGGTTCGAATCCCACCTCATACAGAGCCCATTGAAAGTACCAAGCAAGAACAAAGCAAACACAGTAAAGAGAGCATTACCAGTTGCCAGGATGGCGGAGCGGTCTAAGGCGTTGCGTTCAGGTCACAGTCTCCCCAGGAGGCGTGGGTTCGAATCCCACCTCAGACAGAGCCCATTGAAAGTACCAAGCAAGAACAAAGGAAACACAGTCAAGAAAGCATTACCAGTTGCCAGGATGGCGGAGCGGTCTAAGGCGTTGCGTTCAGGTCGCAGTCTCCCAAGGAGGCGTGGGTTCGAATCCCACCTCAGACAGAGCCCATTGAAAGTACCAAGCAAGAACAAAGCAAACACAGTCAAGAGAGCATTACCAGATGATAAGATGGCAGAGCGGTCTAAGGCGTTGCGTTCAGGTCGCAGTCTCCCCAGGAGGCGTGGGTTCAAATCCCACCTCAGACAGTGACCATTGAAAGTACCAAGCAAGAACAAAGCAAACACAGTCAAGAGAGCATTACCAGATGCCAGCATAGCGGAGCGGTCTAAGGCGTTGCGTTCAGGTCGCAGTGTCCCCAGGAGGCGTGGGTTCGAATCCCACCTCAGACAGTGCCCATTGAAATTACCAATCAAGAACAAAGCAAACACAGTCAAGAGAGCATTACCAGTTGCCAGGATGGCAGAGCGGTCTAAGGCGTTGCGTTGAGGTCGCAGTCTCCCCAGGAGGCGTGGGTTCAAATCCCAACTCAGACAGTGCCCATTGAAAGTACCAAGCAAGAACAAAGCAAACACAGTCAAGAGAGCATTACCAGTTTCAAGCATAGCGGAGCGGTCTAAGGCGTTGCGTTCAGGTCGCAGTCTCCACAGGAGGCGTGGGTTCGAATCCCACCTCAGACAGAGCCCATTGAAAGTACCAAGCAATAACCAAGGAAACACGGTCAAGAGAGCATTACCAGTTGCCAGGATGGCGGAGCGGTCTCAGGCGTTGCGTTCAGGTCACAGTCTCCCCAGGAGGCGTGGGTTCGAATCCCACCTCATACAGAGCCCATTGAAAGTACCAAGCAAGAACAAAGCAAACACAGTAAAGAGAGCATTACCAGTTGCCAGGATGGCGGAGCGGTCTAAGGCGTTGCGTTCAGGTCACAGTCTCCCCAGGAGGCGTGGGTTCGAATCCCACCTCAGACAGAGCCCATTGAAAGTACCAAGCAAGAACAAAGGAAACACAGTCAAGAAAGCATTACCAGTTGCCAGGATGGCGGAGCGGTCTAAGGCGTTGCGTTCAGGTCGCAGTCTCCCTAGGAGGCGTGGGTTCGAATCCCACCTCAGACAGAGCCCATTGAAAGTACCAAGCAAGAACAAAGCAAACACAGTCAAGAGAGCATTACCAGATGATAAGATGGCAGAGCGGTCTAAGACGTTGCGTTCAGGTCGCAGTCTCCCCAGGAGGCGTGGGTTCAAATCCCACCTCAGATAGTGACCATTGAAAGTACCAAGCAAGAACAAAGCAAACACAATCAAGAGAGCATTACCAGATGCCAGCATAGCGGAGCGGTCTAAGGCGTTGCGTTCAGGTCGCAGTGTCCCCAGGAGGCGTGGGTTCGAATCCCAACTCAGACAGTGCCCATTGAAAGTACCAAGCAAGAACAAAGCAAACACAGTCAAGAGATCATTGCCAGTTGCTCGGATGGCGGAGCGGTCTAAGGTGTTGCGTTCAGGTCGCAGTCTCCCCAGGAGGCGTGGGTTCGAATCCCACCTCAGACAGAGCCCATTGAAAGTACCAAGCAAGAACAAAGCAAACACATTCAAGAGAGCATTACCAGTTGCCAGGATGGCAGAGCGGTCTAAGGCGTTGCGTTCAGGTCGCAGTCACCCCTGGAGGCGTGGGTTCGAATCCCGCCTCAGACAGAGCCCATTGAAAGTACCAAGCAAGAAGAAAGCAAACACAGTCAAGAGAGCATTACCAGTTGCCAGGATGGCAGAGCGGTCTAAGGCGTTGCGTTCAGGTCGCAGTCTCCCCTGGTGGCGTGGGTTCGAATCCCGCCTCAGACAGAGCCCATTGAAAGTACCAAGCAAGAACAAAGGAAACACGGTCAAGAGAGCATTACCAGTTGCCAGGATGGCGGAGCGGTCTCAGGCGTTGCGTTCAGGTCACAGTCTCCCCAGGAGGCGTGGGTTCGAATCCCACCTCATACAGAGCCCATTGAAAGTACCAAGCAAGAACAAAGCAAACACAGTAAAGAGAGCATTACCAGTTGCCAGGATGGCGGAGCGGTCTAAGGCGTTGCGTTCAGGTCACAGTCTCCCCAGGAGGCGTGGGTTCGAATCCCACCTCAGACAGAGCCCATTGAAAGTACCAAGCAAGAACAAAGGAAACACAGTCAAGAAAGCATTACCAGTTGCCAGGATGGCGGAGCGGTCTAAGGCGTTGCGTTCAGGTCGCAGTCTCCCAAGGAGGCGTGGGTTCGAATCCCACCTCAGACAGAGCCCATTGAAAGTACCAAGCAAGAACAAAGCAAACACAGTCAAGAGAGCATTACCAGATGATAAGATGGCAGAGCGGTCTAAGGCGTTGCGTTCAGGTCGCAGTCTCCCCAGGAGGCGTGGGTTCAAATCCCACCTCAGACAGTGACCATTGAAAGTACCAAGCAAGAACAAAGCAAACACAGTCAAGAGAGCATTACCAGATGCCAGCATAGCGGAGCGGTCTAAGGCGTTGCGTTCAGGTCGCAGTGTCCCCAGGAGGCGTGGGTTCGAATCCCACCTCAGACAGTGCCCATTGAAATTACCAATCAAGAACAAAGCAAACACAGTCAAGAGAGCATTACCAGTTGCCAGGATGGCAGAGCGGTCTAAGGCGCTGCGTTCAGGTCGCAGTCTTCCCAGGAGGCGTGGGTTTGAATGCCGCAGCAGACAGAGCCCATTGAAAGTAACAAGCAAGAAGAAAGCAAACACAGTCAAGAGAGCATTACCAGCTGCAAGGATGGCAGAGCGGTCTTACGCGTTGCGTTCAGGTCGCAGTCTCCCCAGGAGGCGTGGGTTCGAATCCCGCCTCAGACAGAGCCCATTGAAAGTACCAAGCAAGAACAAAGCAAACACAGTCAAGAGAGCATTACCAGATGATAAGATGGCAGAGCGGTCTAAGGCGTTGCGTTCAGGTCGCAGTCTCCCCAGGAGGCATGGGTTCAAATCCCACCTCAGACAGTGCCCATTGAAAGTACCAAGCAAGAACAAAGCAAACACAGTCAAGAGAGCATTACCAGTTGCAAGCATAGCGGAGCGGTCTAAGGCGTTGCGTTCAGGTCGCAGTCTCCACAGGAGGCGTGGGTTCGAATCCCACCTCAGACAGAGCCCATTGAAAGTACCAAGCAATAACCAAGGAAACACGGTCAAGAGAGCATTACCAGTTGCCAGGATGGCGGAGCGGTCTAAGGCGTTGCGTTCAGGTCACAGTCTCCCCAGGAGGCGTGGGTTCGAATCCCACCTCAGACAGAGCCCATTGAAAGTACCAAGCAAGAACAAAGGAAACACAGTCAAGAAAGCATTACCAGTTGCCAGGATGGCGGAGCGGTCTAAGGCGTTGCGTTCAGGTCGCAGTCTCCCTAGGAGGCGTGGGTTCGAATCCCACCTCAGACAGAGCCCATTGAAAGTACCAAGCAAGAACAAAGCAAACACAGTCAAGAGAGCATTACCAGATGATAAGATGGCAGAGCGGTCTAAGGCGTTGCGTTCAGGTCGCAGTCTCCCCAGGAGGCGTGGGTTCAAATCCCACCTCAGACAGTGCCCATTGAAAGTACCAAGCAAGAACAAAGCAAACACAGTCAAGAGAGCATTACCAGTTGCAAGCATAGCGGAGCGGTCTAAGGCGTTGCGTTCAGGTCGCAGTCTCCACAGGAGGCGTGGGTTCGAATCCCACCTCAGACAGAGCCCATTGAAAGTACCAAGCAATAACCAAGGAAACACGGTCAAGAGAGCATTACCAGTTGCCAGGATGGCGGAGCGGTCTAAGGCGTTGCGTTCAGGTCACAGTCTCCCCAGGAGGCGTGGGTTCGAATCCCACCTCAGACAGAGCCCATTGAAAGTACCAAGCAAGAACAAAGGAAACACAGTCAAGAAAGCATTACCAGTTGCCAGGATGGCGGAGCGGTCTAAGGCGTTGCGTTCAGGTCGCAGTCTCCCTAGGAGGCGTGGGTTCGAATCCCACCTCAGACAGAGCCCATTGAAAGTACCAAGCAAGAACAAAGCAAACACAGTCAAGAGAGCATTACCAGATGATAAGATGGCAGAGCGGTCTAAGGCGTTGCGTTCAGGTCGCAGTCTCCCCAGGAGGCGTGGGTTCAAATCCCACCTCAGACAGTGACCATTGAAAGTACCAAGCAAGAACAAAGCAAACACAGTCAAGAGAGCATTACCAGATGCCAGCATAGCGGAGCGGTCTAAGGCGTTGCGTTCAGGTCGCAGTCTCCCCAGGAGGCGTGGGTTCGAATCCCACCTCAGACAGTGCCCATTGAAAGTACCAAGCAAGAACAAAGCAAACACAGTCAAGAGATCATTACCAGTTGCCAGGATGGCGGAGCGGTCTAAGGTGTTGCGTTCAGGTCGCAGTCTCCCCAGGAGGCGTGGGTTCGAATCCCACCTCAGACAGAGCCCATTGAAAGTACCAAGCAAGAACAAAGCAAACACATTCAAGAGAGCATTACCAGTTGCCAGGATGGCGGAGCGGTCTAAGGCGTTGCGTTCAGGTCGCAGTCTCCCTAGGAGGCGTGGGTTCGAATCCCACCTCAGACAGAGCCCATTGAAAGTACCAAGCAAGAACAAAGCAAACACAGTCAAGAGAGCATTACCAGATGATAAGATGGCAGAGCGGTCTAAGGCGTTGCGTTCAGGTCGCAGTCTCCCCAGGAGGCGTGGGTTCAAATCCCACCTCAGACAGTGACCATTGAAAGTACCAAGCAAGAACAAAGCAAACACAGTCAAGAGAGCATTACCAGATGCCAGCATAGCGGAGCGGTCTAAGGCGTTGCGTTCAGATCGCAGTCTCCCCAGGAGGCGTGGGTTCGAATCCCACCTCAGACAGTGCCCATTGAAAGTACCAAGCAAGAACAAAGCAAACACAGTCAAGAGATCATTACCAGTTGCCAGGATGGCGGAGCGGTCTAAGGTGTTGCGTTCAGGTCGCAGTCTCCCCAGGAGGCGTGGGTTCGAATCCCACCTCAGACAGAGCCCATTGAAAGTACCAAGCAAGAACAAAGCAAACACATTCAAGAGAGCATTACCAGTTGCCAGGATGGCAGAGCGGTCTAAGGCGTTGCGTTCAGGTCGCAGTCACCCCTGGAGGCGTGGGTTCGAATCCCGTCTCAGACAGAGCCCATTGAAAGTACCAAGCAAGAAGAAAGCAAACACAGTCAACAGAGCATTACCAGATGCCAGGATGGCAGAGCGGTCTAAGGCGCTGCGTTCAGGTCGCAGTCTCCCCAGGAGGCGTGGGTTCGAATCCCGCCTCAGACAGAGCCCATTGAAAGTACCAAGCAAGAACAAAGTAAACACAGTCAAGAGAGCATTACCAGTTGCCAGGATGGCGGAGCGGTATAAGGCGTTGCGTTCAGGTCGCAGTCTCCCCAGGAGGCGTGGGTTCGAATCCCGCCTCAGACAGAGCCCATTGAAAGTACCAAGCAAGAACAAAGCAAACACAGTCAAGAGAGCATTACCAGTTGCCAGGATGGCGGAGCGGTCTAAGGCGCTGCGTTCAGGTCCCAGTCTCCCCAGGAGGCGTGGGTTCGAATCCCGTCTCAGACAGAGCCCATTGAAATTACCAATCAAGAACAAAGCAAACACAGTCAAGAGAGCATTACCAGTTGCCAGGATGGCAGAGCGGTCTAAGGCGCTGCGTTCAGGTCGCAGTCTTCCCAGGAGGCGTGGGTTTGAATGCCGCAGCAGACAGAGCCCATTGAAAGTAACAAGCAAGAAGAAAGCAAACACAGTCAAGAGAGCATTACCAGCTGCAAGGATGGCAGAGCGGTCTTACGCGTTGCGTTCAGGTCGCAGTCTCCCCAGGAGGCGTGGGTTCGAATCCCGCCTCAGACAGAGCCCATTGAAAGTACCAAGCAAGAACAAAGCAAACACAGTCAAGAGAGCATTACCAGATGATAAGATGGCAGAGCGGTCTAAGGCGTTGCGTTCAGGTCGCAGTCTCCCCAGGAGGCATGGGTTCAAATCCCACCTCAGACAGTGCCCATTGAAAGTACCAAGCAAGAACAAAGCAAACACAGTCAAGAGAGCATTACCAGTTGCAAGCATAGCGGAGCGGTCTAAGGCGTTGCGTTCAGGTCGCAGTCTCCACAGGAGGCGTGGGTTCGAATCCCACCTCAGACAGAGCCCATTGAAAGTACCAAGCAATAACCAAGGAAACACGGTCAAGAGAGCATTACCAGTTGCCAGGATGGCGGAGCGGTCTAAGGCGTTGCGTTCAGGTCACAGTCTCCCCAGGAGGCGTGGGTTCGAATCCCACCTCAGACAGAGCCCATTGAAAGTACCAAGCAAGAACAAAGCAAACACAGTAAAGAGAGCATTACCAGGTGCCAGGATGGCGGAGCGGTCTAAGGCGTTGCGTTCAGGTCGCAGTCTCCCCAGGAGGCGTGGGTTCGAATCCCACCTCAGACAGAGCCCATTGAAAGTACCAAGCAAGAACAAAGGAAACACAGTCAAGAAAGCATTACCAGTTGCCAGGATGGCGGAGCGGTCTAAGGCGTTGCGTTCAGGTCGCAGTCTCCCCAGGAGGCGTGGGTTCAAATCCCACCTCAGACAGTGCCCATTGAAAGTACCAAGCAAGAACAAAGCAAACACAGTCAAGAGAGCATTACCAGTTGCAAGCATAGCGGAGCGGTCTAAGGCGTTGCGTTCAGGTCGCAGTCTCCACAGGAGGCGTGGGTTCGAATCCCACCTCAGACAGAGCCCATTGAAAGTACCAAGCAAGAACAAAGCAAACACAGTCAAGAGAGCATTACCAGTTGCCAGGATGGCAGAGCGGTCTAAGGCGTTGCGTTCAGGTCGCAGTCTCCCCTGGTGGCGTGGGTTCGAATCCCGCCTCAGACAGAGCCCATTGAAAGTACCAAGCAAGAACAAAGGAAACACGGTCAAGAGAGCATTACCAGTTGCCAGGATGGCGGAGCGGTCTCAGGCGTTGCGTTCAGGTCACAGTCTCCCCAGGAGGCGTGGGTTCGAATCCCACCTCATACAGAGCCCATTGAAAGTACCAAGCAAGAACAAAGCAAACACAGTAAAGAGAGCATTACCAGTTGCCAGGATGGCGGAGCGGTCTAAGGCGTTGCGTTCAGGTCACAGTCTCCCCAGGAGGCGTGGGTTCGAATCCCACCTCAGACAGAGCCCATTGAAAGTACCAAGCAAGAACAAAGGAAACACAGTCAAGAAAGCAAGAACAAAGCAAACACAGTCAAGAGATCATTACCAGTTGCCAGGATGGCGGAGCGGTCTAAGGTGTTGCGTTCAGGTCGCAGTCTCCCCAGGAGGCGTGGGTTCGAATCCCACCTCAGACAGAGCCCATTGAAAGTACCAAGCAAGAACAAAGCAAACACATTCAAGAGAGCATTACCAGTTGCCAGGATGGCGGAGCGGTCTAAGGCGTTGCGTTCAGGTCGCAGTCTCCCTAGGAGGCGTGGGTTCGAATCCCACCTCAGACAGAGCCCATTGAAAGTACCAAGCAAGAACAAAGCAAACACAGTCAAGAGAGCATTACCAGATGATAAGATGGCAGAGCGGTCTAAGGCGTTGCGTTCAGGTCGCAGTCTCCCCAGGAGGCGTGGGTTCAAATCCCACCTCAGACAGTGACCATTGAAAGTACCAAGCAAGAACAAAGCAAACACAGTCAAGAGAGCATTACCAGATGCCAGCATAGCGGAGCGGTCTAAGGCGTTGCGTTCAGATCGCAGTCTCCCCAGGAGGCGTGGGTTCGAATCCCACCTCAGACAGTGCCCATTGAAAGTACCAAGCAAGAACAAAGCAAACACAGTCAAGAGATCATTACCAGTTGCCAGGATGGCGGAGCGGTCTAAGGTGTTGCGTTCAGGTCGCAGTCTCCCCAGGAGGCGTGGGTTCGAATCCCACCTCAGACAGAGCCCATTGAAAGTACCAAGCAAGAACAAAGCAAACACATTCAAGAGAGCATTACCAGTTGCCAGGATGGCAGAGCGGTCTAAGGCGTTGCGTTCAGGTCGCAGTCACCCCTGGAGGCGTGGGTTCGAATCCCGTCTCAGACAGAGCCCATTGAAAGTACCAAGCAAGAAGAAAGCAAACACAGTCAACAGAGCATTACCAGTTGCCAGGATGGCAGAGCGGTCTAAGGCGCTGCGTTCAGGTCGCAGTCTCCCCAGGAGGCGTGGGTTCGAATCCCGCCTCAGACAGAGCCCATTGAAAGTACCAAGCAAGAACAAAGTAAACACAGTCAAGAGAGCATTACCAGTTGCCAGGATGGCGGAGCGGTATAAGGCGTTGCGTTCAGGTCGCAGTCTCCCCAGGAGGCGTGGGTTCGAATCCCGCCTCAGACAGAGCCCATTGAAAGTACCAAGCAAGAACAAAGCAAACACAGTCAAGAGAGCATTACCAGTTGCCAGGATGGCGGAGCGGTCTAAGGCGCTGCGTTCAGGTCCCAGTCTCCCCAGGAGGCGTGGGTTCGAATCCCGTCTCAGACAGAGCCCATTGAAATTACCAATCAAGAACAAAGCAAACACAGTCAAGAGAGCATTACCAGTTGCCAGGATGGCAGAGCGGTCTAAGGCGCTGCGTTCAGGTCGCAGTCTTCCCAGGAGGCGTGGGTTTGAATGCCGCAGCATACAGAGCCCATTGAAAGTAACAAGCAAGAAGAAAGCAAACACAGTCAAGAGAGCATTACCAGCTGCAAGGATGGCAGAGCGGTCTTACGCGTTGCGTTCAGGTCGCAGTCTCCCCAGGAGGCGTGGGTTCGAATCCCGCCTCAGACAGAGCCCATTGAAAGTACCAAGCAAGAACAAAGCAAACACAGTCAAGAGAGCATTACCAGATGATAAGATGGCAGAGCGGTCTAAGGCGTTGCGTTCAGGTCGCAGTCTCCCCAGGAGGCGTGGGTTCAAATCCCACCTCAGACAGTGCCCATTGAAAGTACCAAGCAAGAACAAAGCAAACACACTCAAGAGAGCATTACCAGTTGCAAGCATAGCGGAGCGGTCTAAGGCCTTGCGTTCAGGTCGCAGTCTCCACAGGAGGCGTGGGTTCGAATCCCACCTCAGACAGAGCCCATTGAAAGTACCAAGCAATAACCAAGGAAACACGGTCAAGAGAGCATTACCAGTTGCCAGGATGGCGGAGCGGTCTAAGGCGTTGCGTTCAGGTCACAGTCTCCCCAGGAGGCGTGGGTTCGAATCCCACCTCAGACAGAGCCCATTGAAAGTACCAAGCAAGAACAAAGCAAACACAGTAAAGAGAGCATTACCAGGTGCCAGGATGGCGGAGCGGTCTAAGGCGTTGCGTTCAGGTCGCAGTCTCCCCAGGAGGCGTGGGTTCGAATCCCACCTCAGACAGAGCCCATTGAAAGTACCAAGCAAGAACAAAGGAAACACAGTCAAGAAAGCATTACCAGTTGCCAGGATGGCGGAGCGGTCTAAGGCGTTGCGTTCAGGTCGCAGTCTCCCCAGGAGGCGTGGGTTCGAATCCCACCTCAGACAGAGCCCATTGAAAGTACCAAGCAAGAACAAAGCAAACACAGTCAAGAGAGCATTACCAGATGATAAGATGGCAGAGCGGTCTAAGGCGTTGCGTTCAGGTCGCAGTCTCCCCAGGAGGCGTGGGTTCGAATCCCACCTCAGACAGAGCCCATTGAAAGTACCAAGCAAGAACAAAGCAAACACAGTCAAGAGAGCATTACCAGTTGCCAGGATGGCAGAGCGGTCTAAGGCGTTGCGTTCAGGTCGCAGTCTCCCCTGGTGGCGTGGGTTCGAATCCCGCCTCAGACAGAGCCCATTGAAAGTACCAAGCAAGAACAAAGGAAACACGGTCAAGAGAGCATTACCAGTTGCCAGGATGGCGGAGCGGTCTCAGGCGTTGCGTTCAGGTCACAGTCTCCCCAGGAGGCGTGGGTTCGAATCCCACCTCATACAGAGCCCATTGAAAGTACCAAGCAAGAACAAAGCAAACACAGTAAAGAGAGCATTACCAGTTGCCAGGATGGCGGAGCGGTCTAAGGCGTTGCGTTCAGGTCACAGTCTCCCCAGGAGGCGTGGGTTCGAATCCCACCTCAGACAGAGCCCATTGAAAGTACCAAGCAAGAACAAAGGAAACACAGTCAAGAAAGCATTACCAGTTGCCAGGATGGCGGAGCGGTCTAAGGCGTTGCGTTCAGGTCGCAGTCTCCCAAGGAGGCGTGGGTTCGAATCCCACCTCAGACAGAGCCCATTGAAAGTACCAAGCAAGAACAAAGCAAACACAGTCAAGAGAGCATTACCAGATGATAAGATGGCAGAGCGGTCTAAGGCGTTGCGTTCAGGTCGCAGTCTCCCCAGGAGGCGTGGGTTCAAATCCCACCTCAGACAGTGACCATTGAAAGTACCAAGCAAGAACAAAGCAAACACAGTCAAGAGAGCATTACCAGATGCCAGCATAGCGGAGTGGTCTAAGGCGTTGCGTTCAGGTCGCAGTGTCCCCAGGAGGCGTGGGTTCGAATCCCACCTCAGACAGTGCCCATTGAAAGTACCAAGCAAGAACAAAGCAAACACAGTCAAGAGATCATTACCAGTTGCCAGGATGGCGGAGCGGTCTAAGGTGTTGCGTTCAGGTCGCAGTCTCCCCAGGAGGCGTGGGTTCGAATCCCACCTCAGACAGAGCCCATTGAAAGTACCAAGCAAGAACAAAGCAAACACATTCAAGAGAGCATTACCAGTTGCCAGGATGGCAGAGCGGTCTAAGGCGTTGCGTTCAGGTCGCAGTCACCCCTGGAGGCGTGGGTTCGAATCCCGCCTCAGACAGAGCCCATTGAAAGTACCAAGCAAGAAGAAAGCAAACACAGTCAAGAGAGCATTACCAGTTGCCAGGATGGCAGAGCGGTCTAAGGCGTTGCGTTCAGGTCGCAGTCTCCCCTGGTGGCGTGGGTTCGAATCCCGCCTCAGACAGAGCCCATTGAAAGTACCAAGCAAGAACAAAGCAAACACAGTCAAGAGAGCATTACCAGTTGCCAGGATGGCGGAGCGGTCTAAGGCGCTGCGTTCAGGTCCCAGTCTCCCCAGGAGGCGTGGGTTCGAATCCCGTCTCAGACAGAGCCCATTGAAATTACCAATCAAGAACAAAGCAAACACAGTCAAGAGAGCATTACCAGTTGCCAGGATGGCAGAGCGGTCTAAGGCGCTGCGTTCAGGTCGCAGTCTTCCCAGGAGGCGTGGGTTTGAATGCCGCAGCAGACAGAGCCCATTGAAAGTAACAAGCAAGAAGAAAGCAAACACAGTCAAGAGAGCATTACCAGCTGCAAGGATGGCAGAGCGGTCTTACGCGTTGCGTTCAGGTCGCAGTCTCCCCAGGAGGCGTGGGTTCGAATCCTGCCTCAGACAGAGCCCATTGAAAGTACCAAGCAAGAACAAAGCAAACACAGTCAAGAGAGCATTACCAGATGATAAGATGGCAGAGCGGTCTAAGGCGTTGCGTTCAGGTCGCAGTCTCCCCAGGAGGCGTGGGTTCAAATCCCACCTCAGACAGTGCCCATTGAAAGTACCAAGCAAGAACAAAGCAAACACAGTCAAGAGAGCATTACCAGTTGCAAGCATAGCGGAGCGGTCTAAGGCGTTGCGTTCAGGTCGCAGTCTCCACAGGAGGCGTGGGTTCGAATCCCACCTCAGACAGAGCCCATTGAAAGTACCAAGCAATAACCAAGGAAACACGGTCAAGAGAGCATTACCAGTTGCCAGGATGGCGGAGCGGTCTAAGGCGTTGCGTTCAGGTCACAGTCTCCCCAGGAGGCGTGGGTTCGAATCCCACCTCAGACAGAGCCCATTGAAAGTACCAAGCAAGAACAAAGGAAACACAGTCAAGAAAGCATTACCAGTTGCCAGGATGGCGGAGCGGTCTAAGGCGTTGCGTTCAGGTCGCAGTCTCCCTAGGAGGCGTGGGTTCGAATCCCACCTCAGACAGAGCCCATTGAAAGTACCAAGCAAGAACAAAGCAAACACAGTCAAGAGAGCATTACCAGATGATAAGATGGCAGAGCGGTCTAAGGCGTTGCGTTCAGGTCGCAGTCTCCCCAGGAGGCGTGGGTTCAAATCCCACCTCAGACAGTGCCCATTGAAAGTACCAAGCAAGAACAAAGCAAACACAGTCAAGAGAGCATTACCAGTTGCAAGCATAGCGGAGCGGTCTAAGGCGTTGCGTTCAGGTCGCAGTCTCCACAGGAGGCGTGGGTTCGAATCCCACCTCAGACAGAGCCCATTGAAAGTACCAAGCAATAACCAAGGAAACACGGTCAAGAGAGCATTACCAGTTGCCAGGATGGCGGAGCGGTCTAAGGCGTTGCGTTCAGGTCACAGTCTCCCCAGGAGGCGTGGGTTCGAATCCCACCTCAGACAGAGCCCATTGAAAGTACCAAGCAAGAACAAAGGAAACACAGTCAAGAAAGCATTACCAGTTGCCAGGATGGCGGAGCGGTCTAAGGCGTTGCGTTCAGGTCGCAGTCTCCCTAGGAGGCGTGGGTTCGAATCCCACCTCAGACAGAGCCCATTGAAAGTACCAAGCAAGAACAAAGCAAACACATTCAAGAGAGCATTACCAGTTGCCAGGATGGCAGAGCGGTCTAAGGCGTTGCGTTCAGGTCGCAGTCACCCCTGGAGGCGTGGGTTCGAATCCCGCCTCAGACAGAGCCCATTGAAAGTACCAAGCAAGAAGAAAGCAAACACAGTCAAGAGAGCATTACCAGTTGCCAGGATGGCAGAGCGGTCTAAGGCGTTGCGTTCAGGTCGCAGTCTCCCCTGGTGGCGTGGGTTCGAATCCCGCCTCAGACAGAGCCCATTGAAAGTACCAAGCAAGAACAAAGCAAACACAGTCAAGAGAGCATTACCAGTTGCCAGGATGGCGGAGCGGTCTAAGGCGCTGCGTTCAGGTCCCAGTCTCCCCAGGAGGCGTGGGTTCGAATCCCGTCTCAGACAGAGCCCATTGAAATTACCAATCAAGAACAAAGCAAACACAGTCAAGAGAGCATTACCAGTTGCCAGGATGGCAGAGCGGTCTAAGGCGCTGCGTTCAGGTCGCAGTCTTCCCAGGAGGCGTGGGTTTGAATGCCGCAGCAGACAGAGCCCATTGAAAGTAACAAGCAAGAAGAAAGCAAACACAGTCAAGAGAGCATTACCAGCTGCAAGGATGGCAGAGCGGTCTTACGCGTTGCGTTCAGGTCGCAGTCTCCCCAGGAGGCGTGGGTTCGAATCCCGCCTCAGACAGAGCCCATTGAAAGTACCAAGCAAGAACAAAGCAAACACAGTCAAGAGAGCATTACCAGATGATAAGATGGCAGAGCGGTCTAAGGCGTTGCGTTCAGGTCGCAGTCTCCCCAGGAGGCGTGGGTTCAAATCCCACCTCAGACAGTGCCCATTGAAAGTACCAAGCAAGAACAAAGCAAACACAGTCAAGAGAGCATTACCAGTTGCAAGCATAGCGGAGCGGTCTAAGGCGTTGCGTTCAGGTCGCAGTCTCCACAGGAGGCGTGGGTTCGAATCCCACCTCAGACAGAGCCCATTGAAAGTACCAAGCAATAACCAAGGAAACACGGTCAAGAGAGCATTACCAGTTGCCAGGATGGCGGAGCGGTCTAAGGCGTTGCGTTCAGGTCACAGTCTCCCCAGGAGGCGTGGGTTCGAATCCCACCTCAGACAGAGCCCATTGAAAGTACCAAGCAAGAACAAAGGAAACACAGTCAAGAAAGCATTACCAGTTGCCAGGATGGCGGAGCGGTCTAAGGCGTTGCGTTCAGGTCGCAGTCTCCCTAGGAGGCGTGGGTTCGAATCCCACCTCAGACAGAGCCCATTGAAAGTACCAAGCAAGAACAAAGCAAACACAGTCAAGAGAGCATTACCAGATGATAAGATGGCAGAGCGGTCTAAGGCGTTGCGTTCAGGTCGCAGTCTCCCCAGGAGGCGTGGGTTCAAATCCCACCTCAGACAGTGCCCATTGAAAGTAACAAGCAAGAACAAAGCAAACACAGTCAAGAGAGCATTACCAGTTGCAAGCATAGCGGAGCGGTCTAAGGCGTTGCGTTCAGGTCGCAGTCTCCACAGGAGGCGTGGGTTCGAATCCCACCTCAGACAGAGCCCATTGAAAGTACCAAGCAATAACCAAGGAAACACGGTCAAGAGAGCATTACCAGTTGCCAGGATGGCGGAGCGGTCTAAGGCGTTGCGTTCAGGTCACAGTCTCCCCAGGAGGCGTGGGTTCGAATCCCACCTCAGACAGAGCCCATTGAAAGTACCAAGCAAGAACAAAGGAAACACAGTCAAGAAAGCATTACCAGTTGCCAGGATGGCGGAGCGGTCTAAGGCGTTGCGTTCAGGTCGCAGTCTCCCTAGGAGGCGTGGGTTCGAATCCCACCTCAGACAGAGCCCATTGAAAGTACCAAGCAAGAACAAAGCAAACACAGTCAAGAGAGCATTACCAGATGATAAGATGGCAGAGCGGTCTAAGGCGTTGCGTTCAGGTCGCAGTCTCCCCAGGAGGCGTGGGTTCAAATCCCACCTCAGACAGTGACCATTGAAAGTACCAAGCAAGAACAAAGCAAACACAGTCAAGAGAGCATTACCAGATGCCAGCATAGCGGAGCGGTCTAAGGCGTTGCGTTCAGGTCGCAGTGTCCCCAGGAGGCGTGGGTTCGAATCCCACCTCAGACAGTGCCCATTGAAAGTACCAAGCAAGAACAAAGCAAACACAGTCAAGAGATCATTACCAGTTGCCAGGATGGCGGAGCGGTCTAAGGTGTTGCGTTCAGGTCGCAGTCTCCCCAGGAGGCGTGGGTTCGAATCCCACCTCAGACAGAGCCCATTGAAAGTACCAAGCAAGAACAAAGCAAACACATTCAAGAGAGCATTACCAGTTGCCAGGATGGCAGAGCGGTCTAAGGCGTTGCGTTCAGGTCGCAGTCACCCCTGGAGGCGTGGGTTCGAATCCCGCCTCAGACAGAGCCCATTGAAAGTACCAAGCAAGAAGAAAGCAAACACAGTCAAGAGAGCATTACCAGTTGCCAGGATGGCAGAGCGGTCTAAGGCGTTGCGTTCAGGTCGCAGTCTCCCCTGGTGGCGTGGGTTCGAATCCCGCCTCAGACAGAGCCCATTGAAAGTACCAAGCAAGAACAAAGCAAACACAGTCAAGAGAGCATTACCAGTTGCCAGGATGGCGGAGCGGTCTAAGGCGTTGCGTTCAGGTCGCAGTCTCCCTAGGAGGCGTGGGTTCGAATCCCACCTCAGACAGAGCCCATTGAAAGTACCAAGCAAGAACAAAGCAAACACAGTCAAGAGAGCATTACCAGATGATAAGATGGCAGAGCGGTCTAAGGCGTTGCGTTCAGGTCGCAGTCTCCCCAGGAGGCGTGGGTTCAAATCCCACCTCAGACAGTGACCATTGAAAGTACCAAGCAAGAACAAAGCAAACACAGTCAAGAGAGCATTACCAGATGCCAGCATAGCGGAGCGGTCTAAGGCGTTGCGTTCAGGTCGCAGTCTCCCCAGGAGGCGTGGGTTCGAATCCCACCTCAGACAGTGCCCATTGAAAGTACCAAGCAAGAACAAAGCAAACACAGTCAAGAGATCATTACCAGTTGCCAGGATGGCGGAGCGGTCTAAGGTGTTGCGTTCAGGTCGCAGTCTCCCCAGGAGGCGTGGGTTCGAATCCCACCTCAGACAGAGCCCATTGAAAGTACCAAGCAAGAACAAAGCAAACACATTCAAGAGAGCATTACCAGTTGCCAGGATGGCAGAGCGGTCTAAGGCGTTGCGTTCAGGTCGCAGTCACCCCTGGAGGCGTGGGTTCGAATCCCGTCTCAGACAGAGCCCATTGAAAGTACCAAGCAAGAAGAAAGCAAACACAGTCAAGAGAGCATTACCAGTTGCCAGGATGGCAGAGCGGTCTAAGGCGCTGCGTTCAGGTCGCAGTCTCCCCAGGAGGCGTGGGTTCGAATCCCGCCTCAGACAGAGCCCATTGAAAGTACCAAGCAAGAACAAAGTAAACACAGTCAAGAGAGCATTACCAGTTGCCAGGATGGCGGAGCGGTATAAGGCGTTGCGTTCAGGTCGCAGTCTCCCCAGGAGGCGTGGGTTCGAATCCCGCCTCAGACAGAGCCCATTGAAAGTACCAAGCAAGAACAAAGCAAACACAGTCAAGAGAGCATTACCAGTTGCCAGGATGGCGGAGCGGTCTAAGGCGCTGCGTTCAGGTCCCAGTCTCCCCAGGAGGCGTGGGTTCGAATCCCGTCTCAGACAGAGCCCATTGAAATTACCAATCAAGAACAAAGCAAACACAGTCAAGAGAGCATTACCAGTTGCCAGGATGGCAGAGCGGTCTAAGGCGCTGCGTTCAGGTCGCAGTCTTCCCAGGAGGCGTGGGTTTGAATGCCGCAGCAGACAGAGCCCATTGAAAGTAACAAGCAAGAAGAAAGCAAACACAGTCAAGAGAGCATTACCAGCTGCAAGGATGGCAGAGCGGTCTTACGCGTTGCGTTCAGGTCGCAGTCTCCCCAGGAGGCGTGGGTTCGAATCCCGCCTCAGACAGAGCCCATTGAAAGTACCAAGCAAGAACAAAGCAAACACAGTCAAGAGAGCATTACCAGATGATAAGATGGCAGAGCGGTCTAAGGCGTTGCGTTCAGGTCGCAGTCTCCCCAGGAGGCGTGGGTTCAAATCCCACCTCAGACAGTGCCCATTGAAAGTACCAAGCAAGAACAAAGCAAACACACTCAAGAGAGCATTACCAGTTGCAAGCATAGCGGAGCGGTCTAAGGCGTTGCGTTCAGGTCGCAGTCTCCACAGGAGGCGTGGGTTCGAATCCCACCTCAGACAGAGCCCATTGAAAGTACC
Source organism: Idiotropiscis lumnitzeri (assembly GCF_059441095.1). NCBI lineage: Eukaryota > Metazoa > Chordata > Actinopteri > Syngnathiformes > Syngnathidae > Idiotropiscis > Idiotropiscis lumnitzeri. Next base: position 2,594,314 of record NW_028283566.1, read on the forward strand.
AAGCAATAACCAAGGAAACACGGTCAAGAGAGCATTACCAGTTGCCAGGATGGCGGAGCGGTCTAAGGCGTTGCGTTCAGGTCACAGTCTCCCCAGGAGGCGTGGGTTCGAATCCCACCTCAGACAGAGCCCATTGAAAGTACCAAGCAAGAACAAAGCAAACACAGTAAAGAGAGCATTACCAGGTGCCAGGATGGCGGAGCGGTCTAAGGCGTTGCGTTCAGGTCGCAGTCTCCCCAGGAGGCGTGGGTTCGAATCCCACCTCAGACAGAGCCCATTGAAAGTACCAAGCAAGAACAAAGGAAACACAGTCAAGAAAGCATTACCAGTTGCCAGGATGGCGGAGCGGTCTAAGGCGTTGCGTTCAGGTCGCAGTCTCCCCAGGAGGCGTGGGTTCGAATCCCACCTCAGACAGAGCCCATTGAAAGTACCAAGCAAGAACAAAGCAAACACAGTCAAGAGAGCATTACCAGTTGCCAGGATGGCAGAGCGGTCTAAGGCGCTGCGTTCAGGTCGCAGTCTTCCCAGGAGGCGTGGGTTTGAATGCCGCAGCAGACAGAGCCCATTGAAAGTAACAAGCAAGAAGAAAGCAAACACAGTCAAGAGAGCATTACCAGCTGCAAGGATGGCAGAGCGGTCTTACGCGTTGCGTTCAGGTCGCAGTCTCCCCAGGAGGCGTGGGTTCGAATCCCGCCTCAGACAGAGCCCATTGAAAGTACCAAGCAAGAACAAAGCAAACACAGTCAAGAGAGCATTACCAGATGATAAGATGGCAGAGCGGTCTAAGGCGTTGCGTTCAGGTCGCAGTCTCCCCAGGAGGCGTGGGTTCAAATCCCACCTCAGACAGTGCCCATTGAAAGTACCAAGCAAGAACAAAGCAAACACACTCAAGAGAGCATTACCAGTTGCAAGCATAGCGGAGCGGTCTAAGGCGTTGCGTTCAGGTCGCAGTCTCCACAGGAGGCGTGGGTTCGAATCCCACCTCAGACAGAGCCCATTGAAAGTACCAAGCAATAACCAAGGAAACACGGTCAAGAGAGCATTACCAGTTGCCAGGATGGCGGAGCGGTCTAAGGCGTTGCGTTCAGGTCACAGTCTCCCCAGGAGGCGTGGGTTCGAATCCCACCTCAGACAGAGCCCATTGAAAGTACCAAGCAAGAACAAAGCAAACACAGTAAAGAGAGCATTACCAGGTGCCAGGATGGCGGAGCGGTCTAAGGCGTTGCGTTCAGGTCGCAGTCTCCCCAGGAGGCGTGGGTTCGAATCCCACCTCAGACAGAGCCCATTGAAAGTACCAAGCAAGAACAAAGGAAACACAGTCAAGAAAGCATTACCAGTTGCCAGGATGGCGGAGCGGTCTAAGGCGTTGCGTTCAGGTCGCAGTCTCCCCAGGAGGCGTGGGTTCGAATCCCACCTCAGACAGAGCCCATTGAAAGTACCAAGCAAGAACAAAGCAAACACAGTCAAGAGAGCATTACCAGATGATAAGATGGCAGAGCGGTCTAAGGCGTTGCGTTCAGGTCGCAGTCTCCCCAGGAGGCGTGGGTTCGAATCCCACCTCAGACAGAGCCCATTGAAAGTACCAAGCAAGAACAAAGCAAACACAGTCAAGAGAGCATTACCAGTTGCCAGGATGGCAGAGCGGTCTAAGGCGTTGCGTTCAGGTCGCAGTCTCCCCTGGTGGCGTGGGTTCGAATCCCGCCTCAGACAGAGCCCATTGAAAGTACCAAGCAAGAACAAAGGAAACACGGTCAAGAGAGCATTACCAGTTGCCAGGATGGCGGAGCGGTCTCAGGCGTTGCGTTCAGGTCACAGTCTCCCCAGGAGGCGTGGGTTCGAATCCCACCTCATACAGAGCCCATTGAAAGTACCAAGCAAGAACAAAGCAAACACAGTAAAGAGAGCATTACCAGTTGCCAGGATGGCGGAGCGGTCTAAGGCGTTGCGTTCAGGTCACAGTCTCCCCAGGAGGCGTGGGTTCGAATCCCACCTCAGACAGAGCCCATTGAAAGTACCAAGCAAGAACAAAGGAAACACAGTCAAGAAAGCATTACCAGTTGCCAGGATGGCGGAGCGGTCTAAGGCGTTGCGTTCAGGTCGCAGTCTCCCAAGGAGGCGTGGGTTCGAATCCCACCTCAGACAGAGCCCATTGAAAGTACCAAGCAAGAACAAAGCAAACACAGTCAAGAGAGCATTACCAGATGATAAGATGGCAGAGCGGTCTAAGGCGTTGCGTTCAGGTCGCAGTCTCCCCAGGAGGCGTGGGTTCAAATCCCACCTCAGACAGTGACCATTGAAAGTACCAAGCAAGAACAAAGCAAACACAGTCAAGAGAGCATTACCAGATGCCAGCATAGCGGAGTGGTCCAAGGCGTTGCGTTCAGGTCGCAGTGTCCCCAGGAGGCGTGGGTTCGAATCCCACCTCAGACAGTGCCCATTGAAAGTACCAAGCAAGAACAAAGCAAACACAGTCAAGAGATCATTACCAGTTGCCAGGATGGCGGAGCGGTCTAAGGTGTTGCGTTCAGGTCGCAGTCTCCCCAGGAGGCGTGGGTTCGAATCCCACCTCAGACAGAGCCCATTGAAAGTACCAAGCAAGAACAAAGCAAACACATTCAAGAGAGCATTACCAGTTGCCAGGATGGCAGAGCGGTCTAAGGCGTTGCGTTCAGGTCGCAGTCACCCCTGGAGGCGTGGGTTCGAATCCCGCCTCAGACAGAGCCCATTGAAAGTACCAAGCAAGAAGAAAGCAAACACAGTCAAGAGAGCATTACCAGTTGCCAGGATGGCAGAGCGGTCTAAGGCGTTGCGTTCAGGTCGCAGTCTCCCCTGGTGGCGTGGGTTCGAATCCCGCCTCAGACAGAGCCCATTGAAAGTACCAAGCAAGAACAAAGCAAACACAGTCAAGAGAGCATTACCAGTTGCCAGGATGGCGGAGCGGTCTAAGGCGCTGCGTTCAGGTCCCAGTCTCCCCAGGAGGCGTGGGTTCGAATCCCGTCTCAGACAGAGCCCATTGAAATTACCAATCAAGAACAAAGCAAACACAGTCAAGAGAGCATTACCAGTTGCCAGGATGGCAGAGCGGTCTAAGGCGCTGCGTTCAGGTCGCAGTCTTCCCAGGAGGCGTGGGTTTGAATGCCGCAGCAGACATAGCCCATTGAAAGTAACAAGCAAGAAGAAAGCAAACACAGTCAAGAGAGCATTACCAGCTGCAAGGATGGCAGAGCGGTCTTACGCGTTGCGTTCAGGTCGCAGTCTCCCCAGGAGGCGTGGGTTCGAATCCCGCCTCAGACAGAGCCCATTGAAAGTACCAAGCAAGAACAAAGCAAACACAGTCAAGAGAGCATTACCAGATGATAAGATGGCAGAGCGGTCTAAGGCGTTGCGTTCAGGTCGCAGTCTCCCCAGGAGGCGTGGGTTCAAATCCCACCTCAGACAGTGCCCATTGAAAGTACCAAGCAAGAACAAAGCAAACACAGTCAAGAGAGCATTACCAGTTGCAAGCATAGCGGAGCGGTCTAAGGCGTTGCGTTCAGGTCGCAGTCTCCACAGGAGGCGTGGGTTCGAATCCCACCTCAGACAGAGCCCATTGAAAGTACCAAGCAATAACCAAGGAAACACGGTCAAGAGAGCATTACCAGTTGCCAGGATGGCGGAGCGGTCTAAGGCGTTGCGTTCAGGTCACAGTCTCCCCAGGAGGCGTGGGTTCGAATCCCACCTCAGACAGAGCCCATTGAAAGTACCAAGCAAGAACAAAGGAAACACAGTCAAGAAAGCATTACCAGTTGCCAGGATGGCGGAGCGGTCTAAGGCGTTGCGTTCAGGTCGCAGTCTCCCTAGGAGGCGTGGGTTCGAATCCCACCTCAGACAGAGCCCATTGAAAGTACCAAGCAAGAACAAAGCAAACACAGTCAAGAGAGCATTACCAGATGATAAGATGGCAGAGCGGTCTAAGGCGTTGCGTTCAGGTCGCAGTCTCCCCAGGAGGCGTGGGTTCAAATCCCACCTCAGACAGTGCCCATTGAAAGTACCAAGCAAGAACAAAGCAAACACAGTCAAGAGAGCATTACCAGTTGCAAGCATAGCGGAGCGGTCTAAGGCGTTGCGTTCAGGTCGCAGTCTCCACAGGAGGCGTGGGTTCGAATCCCACCTCAGACAGAGCCCATTGAAAGTACCAAGCAATAACCAAGGAAACACGGTCAAGAGAGCATTACCAGTTGCCAGGATGGCGGAGCGGTCTAAGGCGTTGCGTTCAGGTCACAGTCTCCCCAGGAGGCGTGGGTTCGAATCCCACCTCAGACAGAGCCCATTGAAAGTACCAAGCAAGAACAAAGGAAACACAGTCAAGAAAGCATTACCAGTTGCCAGGATGGCGGAGCGGTCTAAGGCGTTGCGTTTAGGTCGCAGTCTCCCTAGGAGGCGTGGGTTCGAATCCCACCTCAGACAGAGCCCATTGAAAGTACCAAGCAAGAACAAAGCAAACACATTCAAGAGAGCATTACCAGTTGCCAGGATGGCAGAGCGGTCTAAGGCGTTGCGTTCAGGTCGCAGTCACCCCTGGAGGCGTGGGTTCGAATCCCGCCTCAGACAGAGCCCATTGAAAGTACCAAGCAAGAAGAAAGCAAACACAGTCAAGAGAGCATTACCAGTTGCCAGGATGGCAGAGCGGTCTAAGGCGTTGCGTTCAGGTCGCAGTCTCCCCTGGTGGCGTGGGTTCGAATCCCGCCTCAGACAGAGCCCATTGAAAGTACCAAGCAAGAACAAAGCAAACACAGTCAAGAGAGCATTACCAGTTGCCAGGATGGCGGAGCGGTCTAAGGCGCTGCGTTCAGGTCCCAGTCTCCCCAGGAGGCGTGGGTTCGAATCCCGTCTCAGAAAGAGCCCATTGAAATTACCAATCAAGAACAAAGCAAACACAGTCAAGAGAGCATTACCAGTTGCCAGGATGGCAGAGCGGTCTAAGGCGCTGCGTTCAGGTCGCAGTCTTCCCAGGAGGCGTGGGTTTGAATGCCGCAGCAGACAGAGCCCATTGAAAGTAACAAGCAAGAAGAAAGCAAACACAGTCAAGAGAGCATTACCAGCTGCAAGGATGGCAGAGCGGTCTTACGCGTTGCGTTCAGGTCGCAGTCTCCCCAGGAGGCGTGGGTTCGAATCCCGCCTCAGACAGAGCCCATTGAAAGTACCAAGCAAGAACAAAGCAAACACAGTCAAGAGAGCATTACCAGATGATAAGATGGCAGAGCGGTCTAAGGCGTTGCGTTCAGGTCGCAGTCTCCCCAGGAGGCGTGGGTTCAAATCCCACCTCAGACAGTGCCCATTGAAAGTACCAAGCAAGAACAAAGCAAACACAGTCAAGAGAGCATTACCAGTTGCAAGCATAGCGGAGCGGTCTAAGGCATTGCGTTCAGGTCGCAGTCTCCACAGGAGGCGTGGGTTCGAATCCCACCTCAGACAGAGCCCATTGAAAGTACCAAGCAATAACCAAGGAAACACGGTCAAGAGAGCATTACCAGTTGCCAGGATGGCGGAGCGGTCTAAGGCGTTGCGTTCAGGTCACAGTCTCCCCAGGAGGCGTGGGTTCGAATCCCACCTCAGACAGAGCCCATTGAAAGTACCAAGCAAGAACAAAGGAAACACAGTCAAGAAAGCATTACCAGTTGCCAGGATGGCGGAGCGGTCTAAGGCGTTGCGTTCAGGTCGCAGTCTCCCTAGGAGGCGTGGGTTCGAATCCCACCTCAGACAGAGCCCATTGAAAGTACCAAGCAAGAACAAAGCAAACACAGTCAAGAGAGCATTACCAGATGATAAGATGGCAGAGCGGTCTAAGGCGTTGCGTTCAGGTCGCAGTCTCCCCAGGAGGCGTGGGTTCAAATCCCACCTCAGACAGTGCCCATTGAAAGTACCAAGCAAGAACAAAGCAAACACAGTCAAGAGAGCATTACCAGTTTCAAGCATAGCGGAGCGGTCTAAGGCGTTGCGTTCAGGTCGCAGTCTCCACAGGAGGCGTGGGTTCGAATCCCACCTCAGACAGAGCCCATTGAAAGTACCAAGCAATAACCAAGGAAACACGGTCAAGAGAGCATTACCAGTTGCCAGGATGGCGGAGCGGTCTAAGGCGTTGCGTTCAGGTCACAGTCTCCCCAGGAGGCGTGGGTTCGAATCCCACCTCAGACAGAGCCCATTGAAAGTACCAAGCAAGAACAAAGGAAACACAGTCAAGAAAGCATTACCAGTTGCCAGGATGGCGGAGCGGTCTAAGGCGTTGCGTTTAGGTCGCAGTCTCCCTAGGAGGCGTGGGTTCGAATCCCACCTCAGACAGAGCCCATTGAAAGTACCAAGCAAGAACAAAGCAAACACATTCAAGAGAGCATTACCAGTTGCCAGGATGGCAGAGCGGTCTAAGGCGTTGCGTTCAGGTCGCAGTCACCCCTGGAGGCGTGGGTTCGAATCCCGCCTCAGACAGAGCCCATTGAAAGTACCAAGCAAGAAGAAAGCAAACACAGTCAAGAGAGCATTACCAGTTGCCAGGATGGCAGAGCGGTCTAAGGCGTTGCGTTCAGGTCGCAGTCTCCCCTGGTGGCGTGGGTTCGAATCCCGCCTCAGACAGAGCCCATTGAAAGTACCAAGCAAGAACAAAGCAAACACAGTCAAGAGAGCATTACCAGTTGCCAGGATGGCGGAGCGGTCTAAGGCGCTGCGTTCAGGTCCCAGTCTCCCCAGGAGGCGTGGGTTCGAATCCCGTCTCAGACAGAGCCCATTGAAATTACCAATCAAGAACAAAGCAAACACAGTCAAGAGAGCATTACCAGTTGCCAGGATGGCAGAGCGGTCTAAGGCGCTGCGTTCAGGTCGCAGTCTTCCCAGGAGGCGTGGGTTTGAATGCCGCAGCAGACAGAGCCCATTGAAAGTAACAAGCAAGAAGAAAGCAAACACAGTCAAGAGAGCATTACCAGCTGCAAGGATGGCAGAGCAGTCTTACGCGTTGCGTTCAGGTCGCAGTCTCCCCAGGAGGCGTGGGTTCGAATCCCGCCTCAGACAGAGCCCATTGAAAGTACCAAGCAAGAACAAAGCAAACACAGTCAAGAGAGCATTACCAGATGATAAGATGGCAGAGCGGTCTAAGGCGTTGCGTTCAGGTCGCAGTCTCCCCAGGAGGCGTGGGTTCAAATCCCACCTCAGACAGTGCCCATTGAAAGTACCAAGCAAGAACAAAGCAAACACAGTCAAGAGAGCATTACCAGTTGCAAGCATAGCGGAGCGGTCTAAGGCGTTGCGTTCAGGTCGCAGTCTCCACAGGAGGCGTGGGTTCGAATCCCACCTCAGACAGAGCCCATTGAAAGTACCAAGCAATAACCAAGGAAACACGGTCAAGAGAGCATTACCAGTTGCCAGGATGGCGGAGCGGTCTAAGGCGTTGCGTTCAGGTCACAGTCTCCCCAGGAGGCGTGGGTTCGAATCCCACCTCAGACAGAGCCCATTGAAAGTACCAAGCAAGAACAAAGGAAACACAGTCAAGAAAGCATTACCAGTTGCCAGGATGGCGGAGCGGTCTAAGGCGTTGCGTTCAGGTCGCAGTCTCCCTAGGAGGCGTGGGTTCGAATCCCACCTCAGACAGAGCCCATTGAAAGTACCAAGCAAGAACAAAGCAAACACAGTCAAGAGAGCATTACCAGATGATAAGATGGCAGAGCGGTCTAAGGCGTTGCGTTCAGGTCGCAGTCTCCCCAGGAGGCGTGGGTTCAAATCCCACCTCAGACAGTGACCATTGAAAGTACCAAGCAAGAACAAAGCAAACACAGTCAAGAGAGCATTACCAGTTGCCAGGATGGCAGAGCGGTCTAAGGCGTTGCGTTCAGGTCGCAGTCTCCCCTGGTGGCGTGGGTTCGAATCCCGCCTCAGACAGAGCCCATTGAAAGTACCAAGCAAGAACAAAGCAAACACAGTCAAGAGAGCATTACCAGTTGCCAGGATGGCGGAGCGGTCTAAGGCGCTGCGTTCAGGTCCCAGTCTCCCCAGGAGGCGTGGGTTCGAATCCCGTCTCAGACAGAGCCCATTGAAATTACCAATCAAGAACAAAGCAAACACAGTCAAGAGAGCATTACCAGTTGCCAGGATGGCAGAGCGGTCTAAGGCGCTGCGTTCAGGTCGCAGTCTTCCCAGGAGGCGTGGGTTTGAATGCCGCAGCAGACAGAGCCCATTGAAAGTAACAAGCAAGAAGAAAGCAAACACAGTCAAGAGAGCATTACCAGTTGCCAGGATGGCAGAGCGGTCTAAGGCGTTGCGTTCAGGTCGCAGTCACCCCTGGAGGCGTGGGTTCGAATCCCGCCTCAGACAGAGCCCATTGAAAGTACCAAGCAAGAAGAAAGCAAACACAGTCAAGAGAGCATTACCAGTTGCCAGGATGGCAGAGCGGTCTAAGGCGTTGCGTTCAGGTCGCAGTCTCCCCTGGTGGCGTGGGTTCGAATCCAGCCTCAGACAGAGCCCATTGAAAGTACCAAGCAAGAACAAAGCAAACACAGTCAAGAGAGCATTACCAGTTGCCAGGATGGCGGAGCGGTCTAAGGCGCTGCGTTCAGGTCCCAGTCTCCCCAGGAGGCGTGGGTTCGAATCCCGTCTCAGAAAGAGCCCATTGAAATTACCAATCAAGAACAAAGCAAACACAGTCAAGAGAGCATTACCAGTTGCCAGGATGGCAGAGCGGTCTAAGGCGCTGCGTTCAGGTCGCAGTCTTCCCAGGAGGCGTGGGTTTGAATGCCGCAGCAGACAGAGCCCATTGAAAGTAACAAGCAAGAAGAAAGCAAACACAGTCAAGAGAGCATTACCAGCTGCAAGGATGGCAGAGCGGTCTTACGCGTTGCGTTCAGGTCGCAGTCTCCCCAGGAGGCGTGGGTTCGAATCCCGCCTCAGACAGAGCCCATTGAAAGTACCAAGCAAGAACAAAGCAAACACAGTCAAGAGAGCATTACCAGATGATAAGATGGCAGAGCGGTCTAAGGCGTTGCGTTCAGGTCGCAGTCTCCCCAGGAGGCGTGGGTTCAAATCCCACCTCAGACAGTGCCCATTGAAAGTACCAAGCAAGAACAAAGCAAACACAGTCAAGAGAGCATTACCAGTTGCAAGCATAGCGGAGCGGTCTAAGGCGTTGCGTTCAGGTCGCAGTCTCCACAGGAGGCGTGGGTTCGAATCCCACCTCAGACAGAGCCCATTGAAAGTACCAAGCAATAACCAAGGAAACACGGTCAAGAGAGCATTACCAGTTGCCAGGATGGCGGAGCGGTCTAAGGCGTTGCGTTCAGGTCACAGTCTCCCCAGGAGGCGTGGGTTCGAATCCCACCTCAGACAGAGCCCATTGAAAGTACCAAGCAAGAACAAAGGAAACACAGTCAAGAAAGCATTACCAGTTGCCAGGATGGCGGAGCGGTCTAAGGCGTTGCGTTCAGGTCGCAGTCTCCCTAGGAGGCGTGGGTTCGAATCCCACCTCAGACAGAGCCCATTGAAAGTACCAAGCAAGAACAAAGCAAACACAGTCAAGAGAGCATTACCAGATGATAAGATGGCAGAGCGGTCTAAGGCGTTGCGTTCAGGTCGCAGTCTCCCCAGGAGGCGTGGGTTCAAATCCCACCTCAGACAGTGCCCATTGAAAGTAACAAGCAAGAACAAAGCAAACACAGTCAAGAGAGCATTACCAGTTGCAAGCATAGCGGAGCGGTCTAAGGCGTTGCGTTCAGGTCGCAGTCTCCACAGGAGGCGTGGGTTCGAATCCCACCTCAGACAGAGCCCATTGAAAGTACCAAGCAATAACCAAGGAAACACGGTCAAGAGAGCATTACCAGTTGCCAGGATGGCGGAGCGGTCTAAGGCGTTGCGTTCAGGTCACAGTCTCCCCAGGAGGCGTGGGTTCGAATCCCACCTCAGACAGAGCCCATTGAAAGTACCAAGCAAGAACAAAGGAAACACAGTCAAGAAAGCATTACCAGTTGCCAGGATGGCGGAGCGGTCTAAGGCGTTGCGTTCAGGTCGCAGTCTCCCTAGGAGGCGTGGGTTCGAATCCCACCTCAGACAGAGCCCATTGAAAGTACCAAGCAAGAACAAAGCAAACACAGTCAAGAGAGCATTACCAGATGATAAGATGGCAGAGCGGTCTAAGGCGTTGCGTTCAGGTCGCAGTCTCCCCAGGAGGCGTGGGTTCAAATCCCACCTCAGACAGTGACCATTGAAAGTACCAAGCAAGAACAAAGCAAACACAGTCAAGAGAGCATTACCAGATGCCAGCATAGCGGAGCGGTCTAAGGCGTTGCGTTCAGGTCGCAGTGTCCCCAGGAGGCGTGGGTTCGAATCCCACCTCAGACAGTGCCCATTGAAAGTACCAAGCAAGAACAAAGCAAACACAGTCAAGAGATCATTACCAGTTGCCAGGATGGCGGAGCGGTCTAAGGTGTTGCGTTCAGGTCGCAGTCTCCCCAGGAGGCGTGGGTTCGAATCCCACCTCAGACAGAGCCCATTGAAAGTACCAAGCAAGAACAAAGCAAACACATTCAAGAGAGCATTACCAGTTGCCAGGATGGCAGAGCGGTCTAAGGCGTTGCGTTCAGGTCGCAGTCACCCCTGGAGGCGTGGGTTCGAATCCCGCCTCAGACAGAGCCCATTGAAAGTACCAAGCAAGAAGAAAGCAAACACAGTCAAGAGAGCATTACCAGTTGCCAGGATGGCAGAGCGGTCTAAGGCGTTGCGTTCAGGTCGCAGTCTCCCCTGGTGGCGTGGGTTCGAATCCCGCCTCAGACAGAGCCCATTGAAAGTACCAAGCAAGAACAAAGCAAACACAGTCAAGAGAGCATTACCAGTTGCCAGGATGGCGGAGCGGTCTAAGGCGTTGCGTTCAGGTCGCAGTCTCCCTAGGAGGCGTGGGTTCGAATCCCACCTCAGACAGAGCCCATTGAAAGTACCAAGCAAGAACAAAGCAAACACAGTCAAGAGAGCATTACCAGATGATAAGATGGCAGAGCGGTCTAAGGCGTTGCGTTCAGGTCGCAGTCTCCCCAGGAGGCGTGGGTTCAAATCCCACCTCAGACAGTGACCATTGAAAGTACCAAGCAAGAACAAAGCAAACACAGTCAAGAGAGCATTACCAGATGCCAGCATAGCGGAGCGGTCTAAGGCGTTGCGTTCAGGTCGCAGTCTCCCCAGGAGGCGTGGGTTCGAATCCCACCTCAGACAGTGCCCATTGAAAGTACCAAGCAAGAACAAAGCAAACACAGTCAAGAGATCATTACCAGTTGCCAGGATGGCGGAGCGGTCTAAGGTGTTGCGTTCAGGTCGCAGTCTCCCCAGGAGGCGTGGGTTCGAATCCCACCTCAGACAGAGCCCATTGAAAGTACCAAGCAAGAACAAAGCAAACACATTCAAGAGAGCATTACCAGTTGCCAGGATGGCAGAGCGGTCTAAGGCGTTGCGTTCAGGTCGCAGTCACCCCTGGAGGCGTGGGTTCGAATCCCGTCTCAGACAGAGCCCATTGAAAGTACCAAGCAAGAAGAAAGCAAACACAGTCAAGAGAGCATTACCAGTTGCCAGGATGGCAGAGCGGTCTAAGGCGCTGCGTTCAGGTCGCAGTCTCCCCAGGAGGCGTGGGTTCGAATCCCGCCTCAGACAGAGCCCATTGAAAGTACCAAGCAAGAACAAAGTAAACACAGTCAAGAGAGCATTACCAGTTGCCAGGATGGCGGAGCGGTATAAGGCGTTGCGTTCAGGTCGCAGTCTCCCCAGGAGGCGTGGGTTCGAATCCCGCCTCAGACAGAGCCCATTGAAAGTACCAAGCAAGAACAAAGCAAACACAGTCAAGAGAGCATTACCAGTTGCCAGGATGGCGGAGCGGTCTAAGGCGCTGCGTTCAGGTCCCAGTCTCCCCAGGAGGCGTGGGTTCGAATCCCGTCTCAGACAGAGCCCATTGAAATTACCAATCAAGAACAAAGCAAACACAGTCAAGAGAGCATTACCAGTTGCCAGGATGGCAGAGCGGTCTAAGGCGCTGCGTTCAGGTCGCAGTCTTCCCAGGAGGCGTGGGTTTGAATGCCGCAGCAGACAGAGCCCATTGAAAGTAACAAGCAAGAAGAAAGCAAACACAGTCAAGAGAGCATTACCAGCTGCAAGGATGGCAGAGCGGTCTTACGCGTTGCGTTCAGGTCGCAGTCTCCCCAGGAGGCGTGGGTTCGAATCCCGCCTCAGACAGAGCCCATTGAAAGTACCAAGCAAGAACAAAGCAAACACAGTCAAGAGAGCATTACCAGATGATAAGATGGCAGAGCGGTCTAAGGCGTTGCGTTCAGGTCGCAGTCTCCCCAGGAGGCGTGGGTTCAAATCCCACCTCAGACAGTGCCCATTGAAAGTACCAAGCAAGAACAAAGCAAACACACTCAAGAGAGCATTACCAGTTGCAAGCATAGCGGAGCGGTCTAAGGCGTTGCGTTCAGGTCGCAGTCTCCACAGGAGGCGTGGGTTCGAATCCCACCTCAGACAGAGCCCATTGAAAGTACCAAGCAATAACCAAGGAAACACGGTCAAGAGAGCATTACCAGTTGCCAGGATGGCGGAGCGGTCTAAGGCGTTGCGTTCAGGTCACAGTCTCCCCAGGAGGCGTGGGTTCGAATCCCACCTCAGACAGAGCCCATTGAAAGTACCAAGCAAGAACAAAGCAAACACAGTAAAGAGAGCATTACCAGGTGCCAGGATGGCGGAGCGGTCTAAGGCGTTGCGTTCAGGTCGCAGTCTCCCCAGGAGGCGTGGGTTCGAATCCCACCTCAGACAGAGCCCATTGAAAGTACCAAGCAAGAACAAAGGAAACACAGTCAAGAAAGCATTACCAGTTGCCAGGATGGCGGAGCGGTCTAAGGCGTTGCGTTCAGGTCGCAGTCTCCCCAGGAGGCGTGGGTTCGAATCCCACCTCAGACAGAGCCCATTGAAAGTACCAAGCAAGAACAAAGCAAACACAGTCAAGAGAGCATTACCAGATGATAAGATGGCAGAGCGGTCTAAGGCGTTGCGTTCAGGTCGCAGTCTCCCCAGGAGGCGTGGGTTCGAATCCCACCTCAGACAGAGCCCATTGAAAGTACCAAGCAAGAACAAAGCAAACACAGTCAAGAGAGCATTACCAGTTGCCAGGATGGCAGAGCGGTCTAAGGCGTTGCGTTCAGGTCGCAGTCTCCCCTGGTGGCGTGGGTTCGAATCCCGCCTCAGACAGAGCCCATTGAAAGTACCAAGCAAGAACAAAGGAAACACGGTCAAGAGAGCATTACCAGTTGCCAGGATGGCGGAGCGGTCTCAGGCGTTGCGTTCAGGTCACAGTCTCCCCAGGAGGCGTGGGTTCGAATCCCACCTCATACAGAGCCCATTGAAAGTACCAAGCAAGAACAAAGCAAACACAGTAAAGAGAGCATTACCAGTTGCCAGGATGGCGGAGCGGTCTAAGGCGTTGCGTTCAGGTCACAGTCTCCCCAGGAGGCGTGGGTTCGAATCCCACCTCAGACAGAGCCCATTGAAAGTACCAAGCAAGAACAAAGGAAACACAGTCAAGAAAGCATTACCAGTTGCCAGGATGGCGGAGCGGTCTAAGGCGTTGCGTTCAGGTCGCAGTCTCCCAAGGAGGCGTGGGTTCGAATCCCACCTCAGACAGAGCCCATTGAAAGTACCAAGCAAGAACAAAGCAAACACAGTCAAGAGAGCATTACCAGATGATAAGATGGCAGAGCGGTCTAAGGCGTTGCGTTCAGGTCGCAGTCTCCCCAGGAGGCGTGGGTTCAAATCCCACCTCAGACAGTGACCATTGAAAGTACCAAGCAAGAACAAAGCAAACACAGTCAAGAGAGCATTACCAGATGCCAGCATAGCGGAGTGGTCCAAGGCGTTGCGTTCAGGTCGCAGTGTCCCCAGGAGGCGTGGGTTCGAATCCCACCTCAGACAGTGCCCATTGAAAGTACCAAGCAAGAACAAAGCAAACACAGTCAAGAGATCATTACCAGTTGCCAGGATGGCGGAGCGGTCTAAGGTGTTGCGTTCAGGTCGCAGTCTCCCCAGGAGGCGTGGGTTCGAATCCCACCTCAGACAGAGCCCATTGAAAGTACCAAGCAAGAACAAAGCAAACACATTCAAGAGAGCATTACCAGTTGCCAGGATGGCAGAGCGGTCTAAGGCGTTGCGTTCAGGTCGCAGTCACCCCTGGAGGCGTGGGTTCGAATCCCGCCTCAGACAGAGCCCATTGAAAGTACCAAGCAAGAAGAAAGCAAACACAGTCAAGAGAGCATTACCAGTTGCCAGGATGGCAGAGCGGTCTAAGGCGTTGCGTTCAGGTCGCAGTCTCCCCTGGTGGCGTGGGTTCGAATCCCGCCTCAGACAGAGCCCATTGAAAGTACCAAGCAAGAACAAAGCAAACACAGTCAAGAGAGCATTACCAGTTGCCAGGATGGCGGAGCGGTCTAAGGCGCTGCGTTCAGGTCCCAGTCTCCCCAGGAGGCGTGGGTTCGAATCCCGTCTCAGACAGAGCCCATTGAAATTACCAATCAAGAACAAAGCAAACACAGTCAAGAGAGCATTACCAGTTGCCAGGATGGCAGAGCGGTCTAAGGCGCTGCGTTCAGGTCGCAGTCTTCCCAGGAGGCGTGGGTTTGAATGCCGCAGCAGACATAGCCCATTGAAAGTAACAAGCAAGAAGAAAGCAAACACAGTCAAGAGAGCATTACCAGCTGCAAGGATGGCAGAGCGGTCTTACGCGTTGCGTTCAGGTCGCAGTCTCCCCAGGAGGCGTGGGTTCGAATCCCGCCTCAGACAGAGCCCATTGAAAGTACCAAGCAAGAACAAAGCAAACACAGTCAAGAGAGCATTACCAGATGATAAGATGGCAGAGCGGTCTAAGGCGTTGCGTTCAGGTCGCAGTCTCCCCAGGAGGCGTGGGTTCAAATCCCACCTCAGACAGTGCCCATTGAAAGTACCAAGCAAGAACAAAGCAAACACAGTCAAGAGAGCATTACCAGTTGCAAGCATAGCGGAGCGGTCTAAGGCGTTGCGTTCAGGTCGCAGTCTCCACAGGAGGCGTGGGTTCGAATCCCACCTCAGACAGAGCCCATTGAAAGTACCAAGCAATAACCAAGGAAACACGGTCAAGAGAGCATTACCAGTTGCCAGGATGGCGGAGCGGTCTAAGGCGTTGCGTTCAGGTCACAGTCTCCCCAGGAGGCGTGGGTTCGAATCCCACCTCAGACAGAGCCCATTGAAAGTACCAAGCAAGAACAAAGGAAACACAGTCAAGAAAGCATTACCAGTTGCCAGGATGGCGGAGCGGTCTAAGGCGTTGCGTTCAGGTCGCAGTCTCCCTAGGAGGCGTGGGTTCGAATCCCACCTCAGACAGAGCCCATTGAAAGTACCAAGCAAGAACAAAGCAAACACAGTCAAGAGAGCATTACCAGATGATAAGATGGCAGAGCGGTCTAAGGCGTTGCGTTCAGGTCGCAGTCTCCCCAGGAGGCGTGGGTTCAAATCCCACCTCAGACAGTGCCCATTGAAAGTACCAAGCAAGAACAAAGCAAACACAGTCAAGAGAGCATTACCAGTTGCAAGCATAGCGGAGCGGTCTAAGGCGTTGCGTTCAGGTCGCAGTCTCCACAGGAGGCGTGGGTTCGAATCCCACCTCAGACAGAGCCCATTGAAAGTACCAAGCAATAACCAAGGAAACACGGTCAAGAGAGCATTACCAGTTGCCAGGATGGCGGAGCGGTCTAAGGCGTTGCGTTCAGGTCACAGTCTCCCCAGGAGGCGTGGGTTCGAATCCCACCTCAGACAGAGCCCATTGAAAGTACCAAGCAAGAACAAAGGAAACACAGTCAAGAAAGCATTACCAGTTGCCAGGATGGCGGAGCGGTCTAAGGCGTTGCGTTTAGGTCGCAGTCTCCCTAGGAGGCGTGGGTTCGAATCCCACCTCAGACAGAGCCCATTGAAAGTACCAAGCAAGAACAAAGCAAACACATTCAAGAGAGCATTACCAGTTGCCAGGATGGCAGAGCGGTCTAAGGCGTTGCGTTCAGGTCGCAGTCACCCCTGGAGGCGTGGGTTCGAATCCCGCCTCAGACAGAGCCCATTGAAAGTACCAAGCAAGAAGAAAGCAAACACAGTCAAGAGAGCATTACCAGTTGCCAGGATGGCAGAGCGGTCTAAGGCGTTGCGTTCAGGTCGCAGTCTCCCCTGGTGGCGTGGGTTCGAATCCCGCCTCAGACAGAGCCCATTGAAAGTACCAAGCAAGAACAAAGCAAACACAGTCAAGAGAGCATTACCAGTTGCCAGGATGGCGGAGCGGTCTAAGGCGCTGCGTTCAGGTCCCAGTCTCCCCAGGAGGCGTGGGTTCGAATCCCGTCTCAGAAAGAGCCCATTGAAATTACCAATCAAGAACAAAGCAAACACAGTCAAGAGAGCATTACCAGTTGCCAGGATGGCAGAGCGGTCTAAGGCGCTGCGTTCAGGTCGCAGTCTTCCCAGGAGGCGTGGGTTTGAATGCCGCAGCAGACAGAGCCCATTGAAAGTAACAAGCAAGAAGAAAGCAAACACAGTCAAGAGAGCATTACCAGCTGCAAGGATGGCAGAGCGGTCTTACGCGTTGCGTTCAGGTCGCAGTCTCCCCAGGAGGCGTGGGTTCGAATCCCGCCTCAGACAGAGCCCATTGAAAGTACCAAGCAAGAACAAAGCAAACACAGTCAAGAGAGCATTACCAGATGATAAGATGGCAGAGCGGTCTAAGGCGTTGCGTTCAGGTCGCAGTCTCCCCAGGAGGCGTGGGTTCAAATCCCACCTCAGACAGTGCCCATTGAAAGTACCAAGCAAGAACAAAGCAAACACAGTCAAGAGAGCATTACCAGTTGCAAGCATAGCGGAGCGGTCTAAGGCATTGCGTTCAGGTCGCAGTCTCCACAGGAGGCGTGGGTTCGAATCCCACCTCAGACAGAGCCCATTGAAAGTACCAAGCAATAACCAAGGAAACACGGTCAAGAGAGCATTACCAGTTGCCAGGATGGCGGAGCGGTCTAAGGCGTTGCGTTCAGGTCACAGTCTCCCCAGGAGGCGTGGGTTCGAATCCCACCTCAGACAGAGCCCATTGAAAGTACCAAGCAAGAACAAAGGAAACACAGTCAAGAAAGCATTACCAGTTGCCAGGATGGCGGAGCGGTCTAAGGCGTTGCGTTCAGGTCGCAGTCTCCCTAGGAGGCGTGGGTTCGAATCCCACCTCAGACAGAGCCCATTGAAAGTACCAAGCAAGAACAAAGCAAACACAGTCAAGAGAGCATTACCAGATGATAAGATGGCAGAGCGGTCTAAGGCGTTGCGTTCAGGTCGCAGTCTCCCCAGGAGGCGTGGGTTCAAATCCCACCTCAGACAGTGCCCATTGAAAGTACCAAGCAAGAACAAAGCAAACACAGTCAAGAGAGCATTACCAGTTTCAAGCATAGCGGAGCGGTCTAAGGCGTTGCGTTCAGGTCGCAGTCTCCACAGGAGGCGTGGGTTCGAATCCCACCTCAGACAGAGCCCATTGAAAGTACCAAGCAATAACCAAGGAAACACGGTCAAGAGAGCATTACCAGTTGCCAGGATGGCGGAGCGGTCTAAGGCGTTGCGTTCAGGTCACAGTCTCCCCAGGAGGCGTGGGTTCGAATCCCACCTCAGACAGAGCCCATTGAAAGTACCAAGCAAGAACAAAGGAAACACAGTCAAGAAAGCATTACCAGTTGCCAGGATGGCGGAGCGGTCTAAGGCGTTGCGTTTAGGTCGCAGTCTCCCTAGGAGGCGTGGGTTCGAATCCCACCTCAGACAGAGCCCATTGAAAGTACCAAGCAAGAACAAAGCAAACACATTCAAGAGAGCATTACCAGTTGCCAGGATGGCAGAGCGGTCTAAGGCGTTGCGTTCAGGTCGCAGTCACCCCTGGAGGCGTGGGTTCGAATCCCGCCTCAGACAGAGCCCATTGAAAGTACCAAGCAAGAAGAAAGCAAACACAGTCAAGAGAGCATTACCAGTTGCCAGGATGGCAGAGCGGTCTAAGGCGTTGCGTTCAGGTCGCAGTCTCCCCTGGTGGCGTGGGTTCGAATCCCGCCTCAGACAGAGCCCATTGAAAGTACCAAGCAAGAACAAAGCAAACACAGTCAAGAGAGCATTACCAGTTGCCAGGATGGCGGAGCGGTCTAAGGCGCTGCGTTCAGGTCCCAGTCTCCCCAGGAGGCGTGGGTTCGAATCCCGTCTCAGACAGAGCCCATTGAAATTACCAATCAAGAACAAAGCAAACACAGTCAAGAGAGCATTACCAGTTGCCAGGATGGCAGAGCGGTCTAAGGCGCTGCGTTCAGGTCGCAGTCTTCCCAGGAGGCGTGGGTTTGAATGCCGCAGCAGACAGAGCCCATTGAAAGTAACAAGCAAGAAGAAAGCAAACACAGTCAAGAGAGCATTACCAGCTGCAAGGATGGCAGAGCAGTCTTACGCGTTGCGTTCAGGTCGCAGTCTCCCCAGGAGGCGTGGGTTCGAATCCCGCCTCAGACAGAGCCCATTGAAAGTACCAAGCAAGAACAAAGCAAACACAGTCAAGAGAGCATTACCAGATGATAAGATGGCAGAGCGGTCTAAGGCGTTGCGTTCAGGTCGCAGTCTCCCCAGGAGGCGTGGGTTCAAATCCCACCTCAGACAGTGCCCATTGAAAGTACCAAGCAAGAACAAAGCAAACACAGTCAAGAGAGCATTACCAGTTGCAAGCATAGCGGAGCGGTCTAAGGCGTTGCGTTCAGGTCGCAGTCTCCACAGGAGGCGTGGGTTCGAATCCCACCTCAGACAGAGCCCATTGAAAGTACCAAGCAATAACCAAGGAAACACGGTCAAGAGAGCATTACCAGTTGCCAGGATGGCGGAGCGGTCTAAGGCGTTGCGTTCAGGTCACAGTCTCCCCAGGAGGCGTGGGTTCGAATCCCACCTCAGACAGAGCCCATTGAAAGTACCAAGCAAGAACAAAGGAAACACAGTCAAGAAAGCATTACCAGTTGCCAGGATGGCGGAGCGGTCTAAGGCGTTGCGTTCAGGTCGCAGTCTCCCTAGGAGGCGTGGGTTCGAATCCCACCTCAGACAGAGCCCATTGAAAGTACCAAGCAAGAACAAAGCAAACACAGTCAAGAGAGCATTACCAGATGATAAGATGGCAGAGCGGTCTAAGGCGTTGCGTTCAGGTCGCAGTCTCCCCAGGAGGCGTGGGTTCAAATCCCACCTCAGACAGTGACCATTGAAAGTACCAAGCAAGAACAAAGCAAACACAGTCAAGAGAGCATTACCAGTTGCCAGGATGGCAGAGCGGTCTAAGGCGTTGCGTTCAGGTCGCAGTCTCCCCTGGTGGCGTGGGTTCGAATCCCGCCTCAGACAGAGCCCATTGAAAGTACCAAGCAAGAACAAAGCAAACACAGTCAAGAGAGCATTACCAGTTGCCAGGATGGCGGAGCGGTCTAAGGCGCTGCGTTCAGGTCCCAGTCTCCCCAGGAGGCGTGGGTTCGAATCCCGTCTCAGACAGAGCCCATTGAAATTACCAATCAAGAACAAAGCAAACACAGTCAAGAGAGCATTACCAGTTGCCAGGATGGCAGAGCGGTCTAAGGCGCTGCGTTCAGGTCGCAGTCTTCCCAGGAGGCGTGGGTTTGAATGCCGCAGCAGACAGAGCCCATTGAAAGTAACAAGCAAGAAGAAAGCAAACACAGTCAAGAGAGCATTACCAGTTGCCAGGATGGCAGAGCGGTCTAAGGCGTTGCGTTCAGGTCGCAGTCACCCCTGGAGGCGTGGGTTCGAATCCCGCCTCAGACAGAGCCCATTGAAAGTACCAAGCAAGAAGAAAGCAAACACAGTCAAGAGAGCATTACCAGTTGCCAGGATGGCAGAGCGGTCTAAGGCGTTGCGTTCAGGTCGCAGTCTCCCCTGGTGGCGTGGGTTCGAATCCAGCCTCAGACAGAGCCCATTGAAAGTACCAAGCAAGAACAAAGCAAACACAGTCAAGAGAGCATTACCAGTTGCCAGGATGGCGGAGCGGTCTAAGGCGCTGCGTTCAGGTCCCAGTCTCCCCAGGAGGCGTGGGTTCGAATCCCGTCTCAGAAAGAGCCCATTGAAATTACCAATCAAGAACAAAGCAAACACAGTCAAGAGAGCATTACCAGTTGCCAGGATGGCAGAGCGGTCTAAGGCGCTGCGTTCAGGTCGCAGTCTTCCCAGGAGGCGTGGGTTTGAATGCCGCAGCAGACAGAGCCCATTGAAAGTAACAAGCAAGAAGAAAGCAAACACAGTCAAGAGAGCATTACCAGCTGCAAGGATGGCAGAGCGGTCTTACGCGTTGCGTTCAGGTCGCAGTCTCCCCAGGAGGCGTGGGTTCGAATCCCGCCTCAGACAGAGCCCATTGAAAGTACCAAGCAAGAACAAAGCAAACACAGTCAAGAGAGCATTACCAGATGATAAGATGGCAGAGCGGTCTAAGGCGTTGCGTTCAGGTCGCAGTCTCCCCAGGAGGCGTGGGTTCAAATCCCACCTCAGACAGTGCCCATTGAAAGTACCAAGCAAGAACAAAGCAAACACAGTCAAGAGAGCATTACCAGTTGCAAGCATAGCGGAGCGGTCTAAGGCGTTGCGTTCAGGTCGCAGTCTCCACAGGAGGCGTGGGTTCGAATCCCACCTCAGACAGAGCCCATTGAAAGTACCAAGCAATAACCAAGGAAACACGGTCAAGAGAGCATTACCAGTTGCCAGGATGGCGGAGCGGTCTAAGGCGTTGCGTTCAGGTCACAGTCTCCCCAGGAGGCGTGGGTTCGAATCCCACCTCAGACAGAGCCCATTGAAAGTACCAAGCAAGAACAAAGGAAACACAGTCAAGAAAGCATTACCAGTTGCCAGGATGGCGGAGCGGTCTAAGGCGTTGCGTTCAGGTCGCAGTCTCCCTAGGAGGCGTGGGTTCGAATCCCACCTCAGACAGAGCCCATTGAAAGTACCAAGCAAGAACAAAGCAAACACAGTCAAGAGAGCATTACCAGATGATAAGATGGCAGAGCGGTCTAAGGCGTTGCGTTCAGGTCGCAGTCTCCCCAGGAGGCGTGGGTTCAAATCCCACCTCAGACAGTGCCCATTGAAAGTACCAAGCAAGAACAAAGCAAACACAGTCAAGAGAGCATTACCAGTTGCAAGCATAGCGGAGCGGTCTAAGGCGTTGCGTTCAGGTCGCAGTCTCCACAGGAGGCGTGGGTTCGAATCCCACCTCAGACAGAGCCCATTGAAAGTACCAAGCAATAACCAAGGAAACACGGTCAAGAGAGCATTACCAGTTGCCAGGATGGCGGAGCGGTCTAAGGCGTTGCGTTCAGGTCACAGTCTCCCCAGGAGGCGTGGGTTCGAATCCCACCTCAGACAGAGCCCATTGAAAGTACCAAGCAAGAACAAAGGAAACACAGTCAAGAAAGCATTACCAGTTGCCAGGATGGCGGAGCGGTCTAAGGCGTTGCGTTTAGGTCGCAGTCTCCCTAGGAGGCGTGGGTTCGAATCCCACCTCAGACAGAGCCCATTGAAAGTACCAAGCAAGAACAAAGCAAACACATTCAAGAGAGCATTACCAGTTGCCAGGATGGCAGAGCGGTCTAAGGCGTTGCGTTCAGGTCGCAGTCACCCCTGGAGGCGTGGGTTCGAATCCCGCCTCAGACAGAGCCCATTGAAAGTACCAAGCAAGAAGAAAGCAAACACAGTCAAGAGAGCATTACCAGTTGCCAGGATGGCAGAGCGGTCTAAGGCGTTGCGTTCAGGTCGCAGTCTCCCCTGGTGGCGTGGGTTCGAATCCCGCCTCAGACAGAGCCCATTGAAAGTACCAAGCAAGAACAAAGCAAACACAGTCAAGAGAGCATTACCAGTTGCCAGGATGGCGGAGCGGTCTAAGGCGCTGCGTTCAGGTCCCAGTCTCCCCAGGAGGCGTGGGTTCGAATCCCGTCTCAGACAGAGCCCATTGAAATTACCAATCAAGAACAAAGCAAACACAGTCAAGAGAGCATTACCAGTTGCCAGGATGGCAGAGCGGTCTAAGGCGCTGCGTTCAGGTCGCAGTCTTCCCAGGAGGCGTGGGTTTGAATGCCGCAGCAGACAGAGCCCATTGAAAGTAACAAGCAAGAAGAAAGCAAACACAGTCAAGAGAGCATTACCAGCTGCAAGGATGGCAGAGCGGTCTTACGCGTTGCGTTCAGGTCGCAGTCTCCCCAGGAGGCGTGGGTTCGAATCCCGCCTCAGACAGAGCCCATTGAAAGTACCAAGCAAGAACAAAGCAAACACAGTCAAGAGAGCATTACCAGATGATAAGATGGCAGAGCGGTCTAAGGCGTTGCGTTCAGGTCGCAGTCTCCCCAGGAGGCGTGGGTTCAAATCCCACCTCAGACAGTGCCCATTGAAAGTACCAAGCAAGAACAAAGCAAACACAGTCAAGAGAGCATTACCAGTTGCAAGCATAGCGGAGCGGTCTAAGGCGTTGCGTTCAGGTCGCAGTCTCCACAGGAGGCGTGGGTTCGAATCCCACCTCAGACAGAGCCCATTGAAAGTACCAAGCAATAACCAAGGAAACACGGTCAAGAGAGCATTACCAGTTGCCAGGATGGCGGAGCGGTCTAAGGCGTTGCGTTCAGGTCACAGTCTCCCCAGGAGGCGTGGGTTCGAATCCCACCTCAGACAGAGCCCATTGAAAGTACCAAGCAAGAACAAAGGAAACACAGTCAAGAAAGCATTACCAGTTGCCAGGATGGCGGAGCGGTCTAAGGCGTTGCGTTCAGGTCGCAGTCTCCCTAGGAGGCGTGGGTTCGAATCCCACCTCAGACAGAGCCCATTGAAAGTACCAAGCAAGAACAAAGCAAACACAGTCAAGAGAGCATTACCAGATGATAAGATGGCAGAGCGGTCTAAGGCGTTGCGTTCAGGTCGCAGTCTCCCCAGGAGGCGTGGGTTCAAATCCCACCTCAGACAGTGACCATTGAAAGTACCAAGCAAGAACAAAGCAAACACAGTCAAGAGAGCATTACCAGATGCCAGCATAGCGGAGCGGTCTAAGGCGTTGCGTTCAGGTCGCAGTGTCCCCAGGAGGCGTGGGTTCGAATCCCACCTCAGACAGTGCCCATTGAAAGTACCAAGCAAGAACAAAGCAAACACAGTCAAGAGATCATTACCAGTTGCCAGGATGGCGGAGCGGTCTAAGGTGTTGCGTTCAGGTCGCAGTCTCCCCAGGAGGCGTGGGTTCGAATCCCACCTCAGACAGAGCCCATTGAAAGTACCAAGCAAGAACAAAGCAAACACATTCAAGAGAGCATTACCAGTTGCCAGGATGGCAGAGCGGTCTAAGGCGTTGCGTTCAGGTCGCAGTCACCCCTGGAGGCGTGGGTTCGAATCCCGCCTCAGACAGAGCCCATTGAAAGTACCAAGCAAGAAGAAAGCAAACACAGTCAAGAGAGCATTACCAGTTGCCAGGATGGCAGAGCGGTCTAAGGCGTTGCGTTCAGGTCGCAGTCTCCCCTGGTGGCGTGGGTTCGAATCCCGCCTCAGACAGAGCCCATTGAAAGTACCAAGCAAGAACAAAGCAAACACAGTCAAGAGAGCATTACCAGTTGCCAGGATGGCGGAGCGGTCTAAGGCGCTGCGTTCAGGTCCCAGTCTCCCCAGGAGGCGTGGGTTCGAATCCCGTCTCAGACAGAGCCCATTGAAATTACCAATCAAGAACAAAGCAAACACAGTCAAGAGAGCATTACCAGTTGCCAGGATGGCAGAGCGGTCTAAGGCGCTGCGTTCAGGTCGCAGTCTTCCCAGGAGGCGTGGGTTTGAATGCCGCAGCAGACAGAGCCCATTGAAAGTAACAAGCAAGAAGAAAGCAAACACAGTCAAGAGAGCATTACCAGCTGCAAGGATGGCAGAGCGGTCTTACGCGTTGCGTTCAGGTCGCAGTCTCCCCAGGAGGCGTGGGTTCGAATCCCGCCTCAGACAGAGCCCATTGAAAGTACCAAGCAAGAACAAAGCAAACACAGTCAAGAGAGCATTACCAGATGATAAGATGGCAGAGCGGTCTAAGGCGTTGCGTTCAGGTCGCAGTCTCCCCAGGAGGCGTGGGTTCAAATCCCACCTCAGACAGTGCCCATTGAAAGTACCAAGCAAGAACAAAGCAAACACAGTCAAGAGAGCATTACCAGACGATAAGATGGCAGAGCGGTCTAAGGCGTTGCGTTCAGGTCGCAGTCTCCCCAGGAGGCGTGGGTTCAAATCCCACCTCAGACAGTGACCATTGAAAGTACCAAGCAAGAACAAAGCAAACACAGTCAAGAGAGCATTACCAGATGCCAGCATAGCGGAGCGGTCTAAGGCGTTGCGTTCAGGTCGCAGTGTCCCCAGGAGGCGTGGGTTCGAATCCCACCTCAGACAGTGCCCATTGAAAGTACCAAGCAAGAACAAAGCAAACACAGTCAAGAGATCATTACCAGTTGCCAGGATGGCGGAGCGGTCTAAGGTGTTGCGTTCAGGTCGCAGTCTCCCCAGGAGGCGTGGGTTCGAATCCCACCTCAGACAGAGCCCATTGAAAGTACCAAGCAAGAACAAAGCAAACACATTCAAGAGAGCATTACCAGTTGCCAGGATGGCAGAGCGGTCTAAGGCGTTGCGTTCAGGTCGCAGTCACCCCTGGAGGCGTGGGTTCGAATCCCGCCTCAGACAGAGCCCATTGAAAGTACCAAGCAAGAAGAAAGCAAACACAGTCAAGAGAGCATTACCAGTTGCCAGGATGGCAGAGCGGTCTAAGGCGCTGCGTTCAGGTCGCAGTCTCCCCAGGAGGCGTGGGTTCGAATCCCGCCTCAGACAGAGCCCATTGAAAGTACCAAGCAAGAACAAAGTAAACACAGTCAAGAGAGCATTACCAGTTGCCAGGATGGCGGAGCGGTATAAGGCGTTGCGTTCAGGTCGCAGTCTCCCCAGGAGGCGTGGGTTCGAATCCCGCCTCAGACAGAGCCCATTGAAAGTACCAAGCAAGAACAAAGCAAACACAGTCAAGAGAGCATTACCAGTTGCCAGGATGGCGGAGCGGTCTAAGGCGCTGCGTTCAGGTCCCAGTCTCCCCAGGAGGCGTGGGTTCGAATCCCGTCTCAGACAGAGCCCATTGAAATTACCAATCAAGAACAAAGCAAACACAGTCAAGAGAGCATTACCAGTTGCCAGGATGGCAGAGCGGTCTAAGGCGCTGCGTTCAGGTCGCAGTCTCCCCAGGAGGCGTGGGTTCGAATCCCGCCTCAGACAGAGCCCATTGAAAGTACCAAGCAAGAACAAAGTAAACACAGTCAAGAGATCATTACCAGTTGCCAGGATGGCGGAGCGGTATAAGGCGTTGCGTTCAGGTCGCAGTCTCCCCAGGAGGCGTGGGTTCGAATCCCGCCTCAGACAGAGCCCATTGAAAGTACCAAGCAAGAACAAAGCAAACACAGTCAAGAGAGCATTACCAGTTGCCAGGATGGCGGAGCGGTCTAAGGCGCTGCGTTCAGGTCCCAGTCTCCCCAGGAGGCGTGGGTTCGAATCCCGTCTCAGACAGAGCCCATTGAAATTACCAATCAAGAACAAAGCAAACACAGTCAAGAGAGCATTACCAGTTGCCAGGATGGCAGAGCGGTCTAAGGCGCTGCGTTCAGGTCGCAGTCTTCCCAGGAGGCGTGGGTTTGAATGCCGCAGCAGACAGAGCCCATTGAAAGTACCAAGCAAGAACAAAGCAAACACAGTCAAGAGAGCATTACCAGTTGCCAGGATGGCAGAGCGGTCTAAGGCGCTGCGTTCAGGTCGCAGTCTCCCCAGGAGGCGTGGGTTCGAATCCCGCCTCAGACAGAGCCCATTGAAAGTACCAAGCAAGAACAAAGTAAACACAGTCAAGAGAGCATTACCAGTTGCCAGGATGGCGGAGCGGTATAAGGCGTTGCGTTCAGGTCGCAGTCTCCCCAGGAGGCGTGGGTTCGAATCCCGCCTCAGACAGAGCCCATTGAAAGTACCAAGCAAGAACAAAGCAAACACAGTCAAGAGAGCATTACCAGTTGCCAGGATGGCGGAGCGGTCTAAGGCGCTGCGTTCAGGTCCCAGTCTCCCCAGGAGGCGTGGGTTCGAATCCCGTCTCAGACAGAGCCCATTGAAATTACCAATCAAGAACAAAGCAAACACAGTCAAGAGAGCATTACCAGTTGCCAGGATGGCAGAGCGGTCTAAGGCGCTGCGTTCAGGTCGCAGTCTCCCCAGGAGGCGTGGGTTTGAATGCCGCAGCAGACAGAGCCCATTGAAAGTAACAAGCAAGAAGAAAGCAAACAAAGTCAAGAGAGCATTACCAGCTGCAAGGATGGCAGAGCGGTCTTACGCGTTGCGTTCAGGTCGCAGTCTCCCCAGGAGGCGTGGGTTCGAATCCCGCCTCAGACAGAGCCCATTGAAAGTACCAAGCAAGAACAAAGCAAACACAGTCAAGAGAGCATTACCAGATGATAAGATGGCAGAGCGGTCTAAGGCGTTGCGTTCAGGTCGCAGTCTCCCCAGGAGGCGTGGGTTCAAATCCCACCTCAGACAGTGCCCATTGAAAGTACCAAGCAAGAACAAAGCAAACACAGTCAAGAGAGCATTACCAGTTGCAAGCATAGCGGAGCGGTCTAAGGCGTTGCGTTCAGGTCGCAGTCTCCACAGGAGGCGTGGGTTCGAATCCCACCTCAGACAGAGCCCATTGAAAGTACCAAGCAATAACCAAGGAAACACGGTCAAGAGAGCATTACCAGTTGCCAGGATGGCGGAGCGGTCTCAGGCGTTGCGTTCAGGTCACAGTCTCCCCAGGAGGCGTGGGTTCGAATCCCACCTCATACAGAGCCCATTGAAAGTACCAAGCAAGAACAAAGCAAACACAGTAAAGAGAGCATTACCAGGTGCCAGGATGGCGGAGCGGTCTAAGGCGTTGCGTTCAGGTCGCAGTCTCCCCAGGAGGCGTGGGTTCGAATCCCGCCTCAGACAGAGCCCATTGAAAGTACCAAGCAAGAACAAAGCAAACACAGTCAAGAGAGCATTACCAGATGATAAGATGGCAGAGCGGTCTAAGGCGTTGCGTTCAGGTCGCAGTCTCCCCAGGAGGCGTGGGTTCGAATCCCGCCTCAGACAGAGCCCATTGAAAGTACCAAGCAAGAACAAAGCAAACACAGTCAAGAGAGCATTACCAGATGATAAGATGGCAGAGCGGTCTAAGGCGTTGCGTTCAGGTCGCAGTCTCCCCAGGAGGCGTGGGTTCAAATCCCACCTCAGACAGTGCCCATTGAAAGTACCAAGCAAGAACAAAGCAAACACAGTCAAGAGAGCATTACCAGTTGCAAGCATAGCGGAGCGGTCTAAGGCGTTGCGTTCAGGTCGCAGTCTCCACAGGAGGCGTGGGTTCGAATCCCACCTCAGACAGAGCCCATTGAAAGTACCAAGCAATAACCAAGGAAACACGGTCAAGAGAGCATTACCAGTTGCCAGCATGGCGGAGCGGTCTAAGGCGTTGCGTTCAGGTCACAGTCTCCCCAGGAGGCGTGGGTTCGAATCCCACCTCAGACAGAGCCCATTGAAAGTACCAAGCAAGAACAAAGCAAACACAGTAAAGAGAGCATTACCAGGTGCCAGGATGGCGGAGCGGTCTAAGGCGTTGCGTTCAGGTCGCAGTCTCCCCAGGAGGCGTGGGTTCGAATCCCACCTCAGACAGAGCCCATTGAAAGTACCAAGCAAGAACAAAGGAAACACAGTCAAGAAAGCATTACCAGTTGCCAGGATGGCGGAGCGGTCTAAGGCGTTGCGTTCAGGTCGCAGTCTCCCCAGGAGGCGTGGGTTCGAATCCCACCTCAGACAGAGCCCATTGAAAGTACCAAGCAAGAACAAAGCAAACACAGTCAAGAGAGCATTACCAGCTGCAAGGATGGCAGAGCGGTCTTAGGCGTTGCGTACAGGTCGCAGTCTCCCCAGGAGGCGTGGGTTCAAATCCCACCTCAGACAGAGCCCATTGAAAGTACCAAGCAATAACCAAGGAAACACGGTCAAGAGAGCATTACCAGTTGCCAGGATGGCGGAGCGGTCTAAGGCGTTGCGTTCAGGTCGCAGTCTCCCCAGGAGGCGTGGGTTCAAATCCCACCTCAGACAGTGCCCATTGAAAGTACCAAGCAAGAACAAAGCAAACACAGTCAAGAGAGCATTACCAGTTTCAAGCATAGCGGAGCGGTCTAAGGCGTTGCGTTCAGGTCGCAGTCTCCACAGGAGGCGTTGGTTCGAATCCCACCTCAGACAGAGCCCATTGAAAGTACCAAGCAATAAACAAGGAAACACGGTCAAGAGAGCATTACCAGTTGCCAGGATGGCGGAGCGGTCTCAGGCGTTGCGTTCAGGTCACAGTCTCCCCAGGAGGCGTGGGTTCGAATCCCACCTCAGACAGAGCCCATTGAAAGTACCAAGCAAGATCAAAGCAAACACAGTAAAGAGAGCATTACCAGTTGCCAGGATGGCGGAGCGGTCTAAGGCGTTGCGTTCAGGTCACAGTCTCCCCAGGAGGCGTGGGTTCGAATCCCACCTCAGACAGAGCCCATTGAAAGTACCAAGCAAGAACAAAGGAAACACAGTCAAGAAAGCATTACCAGTTGCCAGGATGGCGGAGCGGTCTAAGGCGTTGCGTTCAGGTCGCAATCTCCCTAGGAGGCGTGGGTTCGAATCCCACCTCAGACAGAGCCCATTGAAAGTACCAAGCAAGAACAAAGCAAACACAGTCAAGAGAGCATTACCAGGTGCCAGGATGGCGGAGCGGTCTAAGGCGTTGCGTTCAGGTCGCAGTCTCCCCAGGAGGCGTGGGTTCAAATCCCACCTCAGACAGTGCCCATTGAAAGTACCAAGCAAGAACAAAGCAAACACAGTCAAGAGAGCATTACCAGTTTCAAAGCATAGTGGAGCGGTCTAAGGCGTTGCGTTCAGGTCGCAGTCTCCACAGGAGGCGTGGGTTCGAATCCCACCTCAGACAGAGCCCATTGAAAGTACCAAGCAATAACCAAGGAAACACGGTCAAGAGAGCATTACCAGTTGCCAGGATGGCGGAGCGGTCTCAGGCGTTGCGTTCAGGTCACAGTCTCCCCAGGAGGCGTGGGTTCGAATCCCACCTCAGACAGAGCCCATTGAAAGTACCAAGCAAGAACAAAGGAAACACAGTCAAGAAAGCATTACCAGTTGCCAGGATGGCGGAGCGGTCTAAGGCGTTGCGTTCAGGTCGCAATCTCCCTAGGAGGCGTGGGTTCGAATCCCACCTCAGACAGAGCCCATTGAAAGTACCAAGCAAGAACAAAGCAAACACATTCAAGAGAGCATTACCAGGGGCCAGGATGGCGGAGCGGTCTAAGGCGTTGCGTTCAGGTCGCAGTCTCCCCAGAAGGCGTGGGTTCGAATCCCGCCTCAGACAGAGCCCATTGAAAGTACCAAGCAAGAACAAAGCAAACACATTCAAGAGAGCATTACCAGGTGCCAGGATGGCGGAGCGGTCTAAGGCGTTGCGTTCAGGTCGCAGTCTCCCCAGGAGGCGTGGGTTCGAATCCCCCCTCAGACAGAGCCCATTGAAAGTACAAAGCAAGAACAAAGCAAACACATTCAAGAGAGCATTACCAGGGGCCAGGATGGCGGAGCGGTCTAAGGCGTTGCGTTCAGGTCGCAGTCTCCCCAGGAGGCGTGGGTTCTAATCCCACCACAGACAGAGCCCATTGAAAGTACCAAGTAAGAACAAAGCAAACACATTCAAGAGAGCATTACCAGGTGCCAGGATGGCGGAGCGGTCTAAGGCGTTGCGTTCAGGTCGCAGTCTCCCCAGGAGGCGTGGGTTCGAATCCCACCTCAGACAGTGCCCATTGAAAGTACCAAGCAAGAACAAAGCAAACACAGTCAAGAGAGCATTACCAGTTGCCAGGATGGCGGGGCGGTCTAAGGCGTTGCGTTCAGGTCGCAGTCTCCTCAGGAGGCGTGGGTTCGAATCCCGCCTCAGACAGAGCCCATTGAAAGTACCAAGCAAGAACAAAGCAAACACATTCAAGAGAGCATTACCAGGTGCCAGGATGGCGGAGCGGTCTAAGGCGTTGCGTTCAGGTCGCAGTCTCCCCAGGAGGCGTGGGTTCGAATCCCGCCTCAGACAGAGCCCATTGAAAGTACCAAGCAAGAACAAAGCAAACACAGTCAAGAGAGCATTACCAGGTGCCAGGATGGCGAAGCGGTGTAAGGCGTTGCGTTCAGGTCGCAGTCTCCCCAGGAGGCGTGGGTTCTATTCCCACCTCAGACAGTGCCCATTGAAAGTACCAAGCAAGAACAAAGCAAACACAGTCAAGAGAGCATTACCAGTTGCCAGGATGGCGGAGCGGTCTAAGGCGTTGCGTTCAGGTCGCAGTCTTCCCAGGAGGCGTGGGTTCGAATCCCACCTCAGACAGAGCCCATTGAAAGTACCAAGCAAGAACAAAGCAAACACATTCAAGAGAGCATTACCAGTTGCCAGGATGGCGGAGCGGTCTAAGGCGTTGCGTTCAGGTCGCAGTCTCCCCAGGAGGTGTGGGTTCGAATCCCACCTCAGACAGAGCCCATTGAAAGTACCAAGCAATAACAAAGGAAACACGGTCAAGAGAGCATTACCAGTTGCCAGGATGGCGAAGCAGTGTAAGGCGTTGCGTTCAGGTCGCAGTCTCCCCAGGAGGCGTGGGTTCGAATCCCACCTCAGACAGAGCCCATTGAAATTACCAAGCAATAACAAAGGAAACACGGTCAAGAGAGCATTACCAGTTGCCAGGATGGCGGAGCGGTCTAAGGCGTTGCGTTCAGGTCACAGTCTCCCCAGGAGGCGTGGGTTCTAATCCCACCACAGACAGAGCCCATTGAAAGTACCAAGTAAGAACAAAGCAAACACAGTCAAGAGAGCATTACCAGGTGCCAGGATGACGGAGCGGTCTAAGGCGTTGCGTTCAGGTCGCAGTCTCCCCAGGAGGCGTGGGTTCGAATCCCACCTCAGACAGTGCCCATTGAAAGTACCAAGCAAGAACAAAGCAAACACAGTCAAGAGAGCATTACCAGTTGCCAGGATGGCGGAGCGGTCTAAGGCGTTGCGTTCAGGTCGCAGTCTCCCCAGGAGGTGTGGGTTCGAATCCCACCTCAGACAGAGCCCATTGAAAGTACCAAGCAATAACAAAGGAAACACGGTCAAGAGAGCATTACCAGTTGCCAGGATGGCGAAGCAGTGTAAGGCGTTGCGTTCAGGTCGCAGTCTCCCCAGGAGGCGTGGGTTCGAATCCTACCTCAGACAGAGCCCATTGAAATTACCAAGCAATAACAAAGGAAACACGGTCAAGAGAGCATTACCAGTTGCCAGGATGGCGGAGCGGTCTAAGGCGTTGCGTTCAGGTCACAGTCTCCCCAGGAGGCGTGGGTTCTAATCCCACCACAGACAGAGCCCATTGAAAGTACCAAGTAAGAACAAAGCAAACACAGTCAAGAGAGCATTACCAGGTGCCAGGATGACGGAGCGGTCTAAGGCGTTGCGTTCAGGTCGCAGTCTCCCCAGGAGGCGTGGGTTCGAATCCCACCTCAGACAGTGCCCATTGAAAGTACCAAGCAAGAACAAAGCAAACACAGTCAAGAGAGCATTACCAGTTGCCAGGATGGCGGAGCGGTCGAAGGCGTTGCGTTCAGGTCGCAGTCTCCCCAGGAGGCGTGGGTTCGAATCACGCCTCAGACAGAGCCCATTGAAAGTACCAAGCAAGAACAAAGCAAACACATTCAAGAGAGCATTACCAGGTGCCAGGATGGTGGAGCGGTCTAAGGCGTTGCGTTCAGGTCGCAGTCTCCCCAGGAGGCGTGGGTTCGAATCCCACCTCAGACAGAGCCCATTGAAAGTACCAAGCAAGAACAAAGCAAACACAGTCAAGAGAGCATTACCAGGTGCCAGGATGGCGGAGCGGTCTAAGGCGTTGCGTTCAGGTCACAGTCTCCCCAGGAGGCGTGGGTTCTAATCCCACCACAGACAGAGCCCATTGAAAGTACCAAGTAAGAACAAAGCAAACACATTCAAGAGAGCATTACCAGGTGCCAGGATGGCGGAGCGGTCTAAGGCGTTGCGTTCAGGTCGCAGTCTCCCCAGGAGGCGTGGGTTCGAATCCCACCTCAGACAGAGCCCATTGAAAGTACCAAGCAAGAACAAAGCAAACACAGTCAAGAGAGCATTACCAGGTGCCAGGATGGCGAAGCGGTGTAAGGCGTTGCGTTCAGGTCGCAGTCTCCCCAGGAGGCGTGGGTTCGAATCCCACCTCAGACAGTGCCCATTGAAAGTACCAAGCAAGAACAAAGCAAACACATTCAAGAGAGCATTACCAGGTGCCAGGATGGCGGAGCGGTCTAAGGCGTTGCGTTCAGGTCGCAGTCTCCCCAGGAGGCGTGGGTTCGAATCCCACCTCAGACAGAGCCCATTGAAAGTACCAAGCAAGAACAAAGCAAACACAGTCAAGAGAGCATTACCAGGTGCCAGGATGACGGAGCGGTCTAAGGCGTTGCGTTCAGGTCGCAGTCTCCCCAGGAGGCGTGGGTTCGAATCCCACCTCAGACAGTGCCCATTGAAAGTACCAAGCAAGAACAAAGCAAACACAGTCAAGAGAGCATTACCAGTTGCCAGGATGGCGGAGCGGTCTAAGGCGTTGCGTTCAGGTCGCAGTCTCCCCAGGAGGCGTGGGTTCGAATCCCACCTCAGACAGAGCCCATTGAAAGTACCAAGCAAGAACAAAGCAAACACATTCAAGAGAGCATTACCAGTTGCCAGGATGGCGGAGCGGTCTAAGGCGTTGCGTTCAGGTCGCAGTCTCCCCAGGAGGTGGGGGTTCGAATCCCACCTCAGACAGAGCCCATTGAAAGTACCAAGCAATAACAAAGGAAACACGG
Source organism: Idiotropiscis lumnitzeri (assembly GCF_059441095.1). NCBI lineage: Eukaryota > Metazoa > Chordata > Actinopteri > Syngnathiformes > Syngnathidae > Idiotropiscis > Idiotropiscis lumnitzeri. Next base: position 2,627,314 of record NW_028283566.1, read on the forward strand.
TCAAGAGAGCATTACCAGTTGCCATGATGGCGAAGCGGTGTAAGGCGTTGCGTTCAGGTCGCAGTCTCCCCAGGAGGTGTGGGTTCGAATCCCACCTCAGACAGAGCCCATTGAAAGTACCAAGCAAGAACATAGGAAACACAGTAAAGAGAGCAACACCAGTTGCCAGGATGGCGGAGCGGTCTAAGACGTTGCGTTCAGGTCGCAGTCTCCCCAGGAGGCGTGGGTTCAAATCCCACCTCAGACAGTGCCCATTGAAAGTACAAAGCAAGAACAAAGCAAACACATTCAAGAGAGCATTACCAGGGGTCAGGATGGCAGAGCGGTCTAAGGCGTTGCGTTCAGGTCGCAGTCTCCCCAGGAGGCGTGGGTTCTAATCCCACCACAGACAGAGCCCATTGAAAGTACCAAGTAAGAACAAAGCAAACACATTCAAGAGAGCATTACCAGGTGCCAGGATGGCGGAGCGGTCTAAGGCATTGCGTTCAGGTCGCAGTCTCCCCAGGAGGCGTGGGTTCGAATCCCACCTCAGACAGAGCCCATTGAAAGTACCAAGCAAGAACAAAGCAAACACAGTCAAGAGAGCATTACCAGGTGCCAGGATGGCGAAGCGGTGTAAGGCGTTGCGTTCAGGTCGCAGTCTCCCCAGGAGGCGTGGGTTCTAATCCCACCTCAGACAGTGCCCATTGAAAGTACCAAGCAAGAACAAAGCAAACACATTCAAGAGAGCATTACCAGGTGCCAGGATGGCGGAGCGGTCTAAGGCGTTGCGTTCAGGTCGCAGTCTCCCCAGGAGGCGTGGGTTCGAATCCCACCTCAGACAGTGCCCATTGAAAGTACCAAGCAAGAACAAAGCAAACACAGTCAAGAGAGCATTACCAGTTGCCAGGATGGCGGAGCGGTCTAAGGCGTTGCGTTCAGGTCGCAGTCTCCCCAGGAGGCGTGGGTTCGAATCCCGCCTCAGACAGAGCCCATTGAAAGTACCAAGCAAGAACAAAGCAAACACATTCAAGAGAGCATTACCAGGTGCCAGGATGGCGGAGCGGTCTAAGGCATTGCGTTCAGGTCGCAGTCTCCCCAGGAGGCGTGTGTTCGAATCACGCCTCAGACAGAGCCCATTGAAAGTACCAAGCAAGAACAAAGCAAACACATTCAAGAGAGCATTACCAGGTGCCAGGATGGCGGAGCGGTCTAAGGCGTTGCGTTCAGGTCGCAGTCTCCCCAGGAGGCGTGGGTTCGAATCCCACCTCAGACAGTGCCCATTGAATGTACCAAGCAAGAACAAAGCAAACACAGTCAAGAGATCATTACCAGTTGCCAGGATGGCGGAGCGGTCTAAGGCGTTGCGTTCAGGTCGCAGTCTCCCCAGGAGGCGTGGGTTCGAATCCCGCCTCAGACAGAGCCCATTGAAAGTACCAAGCAAGAACAAAGCAAACACATTCAAGAGAGCATTACCAGGTGCCAGGATGGCGGAGCGGTCTAAGGCATTGCGTTCAGGTCGCAGTCTCCCCAGGAGGCGTGTGTTCGAATCACGCCTCAGACAGAGCCCATTGAAAGTACCAAGCAAGAAGAAAGCAAACACAGTCAAGAGAGCATTACCAGTTGCCAGGATGGCAGAGCGGTCTAAGGCGTTGCGTTCAGGTCGCAGTCTCCCCTGGTGGCGTGGGTTCGAATCCCGCCTCAGACAGAGCCCATTGAAAGTACCAAGCAAGAACAAAGCAAACACAGTCAAGAGAGCATTACCAGTTGCCAGGATGGCGGAGCGGTCTAAGGCGCTGCGTTCAGGTCCCAGTCTCCCCAGGAGGCGTGGGTTCGAATCCCGTCTCAGACAGAGCCCATTGAAATTACCAATCAAGAACAAAGCAAACACAGTCAAGAGAGCATTACCAGTTGCCAGGATGGCAGAGCGGTCTAAGGCGCTGCGTTCAGGTCGCAGTCTTCCCAGGAGGCGTGGGTTTGAATGCCGCAGCAGACAGAGCCCATTGAAAGTAACAAGCAAGAAGAAAGCAAACACAGTCAAGAGAGCATTACCAGCTGCAAGGATGGCAGAGCGGTCTTACGCGTTGCGTTCAGGTCGCAGTCTCCCCAGGAGGCGTGGGTTCGAATCCCGCCTCAGACAGAGCCCATTGAAAGTACCAAGCAAGAACAAAGCAAACACAGTCAAGAGAGCATTACCAGATGATAAGATGGCAGAGCGGTCTAAGGCGTTGCGTTCAGGTCGCAGTCTCCCCAGGAGGCGTGGGTTCAAATCCCACCTCAGACAGTGCCCATTGAAAGTACCAAGCAAGAACAAAGCAAACACAGTCAAGAGAGCATTACCAGTTGCAAGCATAGCGGAGCGGTCTAAGGCGTTGCGTTCAGGTCGCAGTCTCCACAGGAGGCGTGGGTTCGAATCCCACCTCAGACAGAGCCCATTGAAAGTACCAAGCAATAACCAAGGAAACACGGTCAAGAGAGCATTACCAGTTGCCAGGATGGCGGAGCGGTCTAAGGCGTTGCGTTCAGGTCACAGTCTCCCCAGGAGGCGTGGGTTCGAATCCCACCTCAGACAGAGCCCATTGAAAGTACCAAGCAAAAACAAAGGAAACACAGTCAAGAAAGCATTACCAGTTGCCAGGATGGCGGAGCGGTCTAAGGCGTTGCGTTCAGGTCGCAGTCTCCCTAGGAGGCGTGGGTTCGAATCCCACCTCAGACAGAGCCCATTGAAAGTACCAAGCAAGAACAAAGCAAACACAGTCAAGAGAGCATTACCAGATGATAAGATGGCAGAGCGGTCTAAGGCGTTGCGTTCAGGTCGCAGTCTCCCCAGGAGGCGTGGGTTCAAATCCCACCTCAGACAGTGACCATTGAAAGTACCAAGCAAGAACAAAGCAAACACAGTCAAGAGAGCATTACCAGATGCCAGCATAGCGGAGCGGTCTAAGGCGTTGCGTTCAGGTCGCAGTGTCCCCAGGAGGCGTGGGTTCGAATCCCACCTCAGACAGTGCCCATTGAAAGTACCAAGCAAGAACAAAGCAAACACAGTCAAGAGATCATTACCAGTTGCCAGGATGGCGGAGCGGTCTAAGGTGTTGCGTTCAGGTCGCAGTCTCCCCAGGAGGCGTGGGTTCGAATCCCACCTCAGACAGAGCCCATTGAAAGTACCAAGCAAGAACAAAGCAAACACATTCAAGAGAGCATTACCAGTTGCCAGGATGGCAGAGCGGTCTAAGGCGTTGCGTTCAGGTCGCAGTCACCCCTGGAGGCGTGGGTTCGAATCCCGCCTCAGACAGAGCCCATTGAAAGTACCAAGCAAGAAGAAAGCAAACACAGTCAAGAGAGCATTACCAGTTGCCAGGATGGCAGAGCGGTCTAAGGCGTTGCGTTCAGGTCGCAGTCTCCCCTGGTGGCGTGGGTTCGAATCCCGCCTCAGACAGAGCCCATTGAAAGTACCAAGCAAGAACAAAGCAAACACAGTCAAGAGAGCATTACCAGTTGCCAGGATGGCGGAGCGGTCTAAGGCGCTGCGTTCAGGTCCCAGTCTCCCCAGGAGGCGTGGGTTCGAATCCCGTCTCAGACAGAGCCCATTGAAATTACCAATCAAGAACAAAGCAAACACAGTCAAGAGAGCATTACCAGTTGCCAGGATGGCAGAGCGGTCTAAGGCGCTGCGTTCAGGTCGCAGTCTTCCCAGGAGGCGTGGGTTTGAATGCCGCAGCAGACAGAGCCCATTGAAAGTAACAAGCAAGAAGAAAGCAAACACAGTCAAGAGAGCATTACCAGCTGCAAGGATGGCAGAGCGGTCTTACGCGTTGCGTTCAGGTCGCAGTCTCCCCAGGAGGCGTGGGTTCGAATCCCGCCTCAGACAGAGCCCATTGAAAGTACCAAGCAAGAACAAAGCAAACACAGTCAAGAGAGCATTACCAGATGATAAGATGGCAGAGCGGTCTAAGGCGTTGCGTTCAGGTCGCAGTCTCCCCAGGAGGCGTGGGTTCAAATCCCACCTCAGACAGTGCCCATTGAAAGTACCAAGCAAGAACAAAGCAAACACAGTCAAGAGAGCATTACCAGATGATAAGATGGCAGAGCGGTCTAAGGCGTTGCGTTCAGGTCGCAGTCTCCCCAGGAGGCGTGGGTTCAAATCCCACCTCAGACAGTGCCCATTGAAAGTACCAAGCAAGAACAAAGCAAACACAGTCAAGAGAGCATTACCAGATGCCAGCATAGCGGAGCGGTCTAAGGCGTTGCGTTCAGGTCGCAGTGTCCCCAGGAGGCGTGGGTTCGAATCCCACCTCAGACAGTGCCCATTGAAAGTACCAAGCAAGAACAAAGCAAACACAGTCAAGAGATCATTACCAGTTGCCAGGATGGCGGAGCGGTCTAAGGTGTTGCGTTCAGGTCGCAGTCTCCCCAGGAGGCGTGGGTTCGAATCCCACCTCAGACAGAGCCCATTGAAAGTACCAAGCAAGAACAAAGCAAACACATTCAAGAGAGCATTACCAGTTGCCAGGATGGCAGAGCGGTCTAAGGCGTTGCGTTCAGGTCGCAGTCACCCCTGGAGGCGTGGGTTCGAATCCCGCCTCAGACAGAGCCCATTGAAAGTACCAAGCAAGAAGAAAGCAAACACAGTCAAGAGAGCATTACCAGTTGCCAGGATGGCAGAGCGGTCTAAGGCGCTGCGTTCAGGTCGCAGTCTCCCCAGGAGGCGTGGGTTCGAATCCCGCCTCAGACAGAGCCCATTGAAAGTACCAAGCAAGAACAAAGTAAACACAGTCAAGAGAGCATTACCAGTTGCCAGGATGGCGGAGCGGTATAAGGCGTTGCGTTCAGGTCGCAGTCTCCCCAGGAGGCGTGGGTTCGAATCCCGCCTCAGACAGAGCCCATTGAAAGTACCAAGCAAGAACAAAGCAAACACAGTCAAGAGAGCATTACCAGTTGCCAGGATGGCGGAGCGGTCTAAGGCGCTGCGTTCAGGTCCCAGTCTCCCCAGGAGGCGTGGGTTCGAATCCCGTCTCAGACAGAGCCCATTGAAATTACCAATCAAGAACAAAGCAAACACAGTCAAGAGAGCATTACCAGTTGCCAGGATGGCAGAGCGGTCTAAGGCGCTGCGTTCAGGTCGCAGTCTCCCCAGGAGGCGTGGGTTCGAATCCCGCCTCAGACAGAGCCCATTGAAAGTACCAAGCAAGAACAAAGTAAACACAGTCAAGAGAGCATTACCAGTTGCCAGGATGGCGGAGCGGTATAAGGCGTTGCGTTCAGGTCGCAGTCTCCCCAGGAGGCGTGGGTTCGAATCCCGCCTCAGACAGAGCCCATTGAAAGTACCAAGCAAGAACAAAGCAAACACAGTCAAGAGAGCATTACCAGTTGCCAGGATGGCGGAGCGGTCTAAGGCGCTGCGTTCAGGTCCCAGTCTCCCCAGGAGGCGTGGGTTCGAATCCCGTCTCAGACAGAGCCCATTGAAATTACCAATCAAGAACAAAGCAAACACAGTCAAGAGAGCATTACCAGTTGCCAGGATGGCAGAGCGGTCTAAGGCGCTGCGTTCAGGTCGCAGTCTTCCCAGGAGGCGTGGGTTTGAATGCCGCAGCAGACAGAGCCCATTGAAAGTACCAAGCAAGAACAAAGCAAACACAGTCAAGAGAGCATTACCAGTTGCCAGGATGGCAGAGCGGTCTAAGGCGCTGCGTTCAGGTCGCAGTCTCCCCAGGAGGCGTGGGTTCGAATCCCGCCTCAGACAGAGCCCATTGAAAGTACCAAGCAAGAACAAAGTAAACACAGTCAAGAGAGCATTACCAGTTGCCAGGATGGCGGAGCGGTATAAGGCGTTGCGTTCAGGTCGCAGTCTCCCCAGGAGGCGTGGGTTCGAATCCCGCCTCAGACAGAGCCCATTGAAAGTACCAAGCAAGAACAAAGCAAACACAGTCAAGAGAGCATTACCAGTTGCCAGGATGGCGGAGCGGTCTAAGGCGCTGCGTTCAGGTCCCAGTCTCCCCAGGAGGCGTGGGTTCGAATCCCGTCTCAGACAGAGCCCATTGAAATTACCAATCAAGAACAAAGCAAACACAGTCAAGAGAGCATTACCAGTTGCCAGGATGGCAGAGCGGTCTAAGGCGCTGCGTTCAGGTCGCAGTCTCCCCAGGAGGCGTGGGTTTGAATGCCGCAGCAGACAGAGCCCATTGAAAGTAACAAGCAAGAAGAAAGCAAACAATAGTCAAGAGAGCATTACCAGCTGCAAGGATGGCAGAGCGGTCTTACGCGTTGCGTTCAGGTCGCAGTCTCCCCAGGAGGCGTGGGTTCGAATCCCGCCTCAGACAGAGCCCATTGAAAGTACCAAGCAAGAACAAAGCAAACACAGTCAAGAGAGCATTACCAGATGATAAGATGGCAGAGCGGTCTAAGGCGTTGCGTTCAGGTCGCAGTCTCCCCAGGAGGCGTGGGTTCAAATCCCACCTCAGACAGTGCCCATTGAAAGTACCAAGCAAGAACAAAGCAAACACAGTCAAGAGAGCATTACCAGTTGCAAGCATAGCGGAGCGGTCTAAGGCGTTGCGTTCAGGTCGCAGTCTCCACAGGAGGCGTGGGTTCGAATCCCACCTCAGACAGAGCCCATTGAAAGTACCAAGCAATAACCAAGGAAACACGGTCAAGAGAGCATTACCAGTTGCCAGGATGGCGGAGCGGTCTCAGGCGTTGCGTTCAGGTCACAGTCTCCCCAGGAGGCGTGGGTTCGAATCCCACCTCATACAGAGCCCATTGAAAGTACCAAGCAAGAACAAAGCAAACACAGTAAAGAGAGCATTACCAGGTGCCAGGATGGCGGAGCGGTCTAAGGCGTTGCGTTCAGGTCGCAGTCTCCCCAGGAGGCGTGGGTTCGAATCCCGCCTCAGACAGAGCCCATTGAAAGTACCAAGCAAGAACAAAGCAAACACAGTCAAGAGAGCATTACCAGATGATAAGATGGCAGAGCGGTCTAAGGCGTTGCGTTCAGGTCGCAGTCTCCCCAGGAGGCGTGGGTTCGAATCCCGCCTCAGACAGAGCCCATTGAAAGTACCAAGCAAGAACAAAGCAAACACAGTCAAGAGAGCATTACCAGATGATAAGATGGCAGAGCGGTCTAAGGCGTTGCGTTCAGGTCGCAGTCTCCCCAGGAGGCGTGGGTTCAAATCCCACCTCAGACAGTGCCCATTGAAAGTACCAAGCAAGAACAAAGCAAACACAGTCAAGAGAGCATTACCAGTTGCAAGCATAGCGGAGCGGTCTAAGGCGTTGCGTTCAGGTCGCAGTCTCCACAGGAGGCGTGGGTTCGAATCCCACCTCAGACAGAGCCCATTGAAAGTACCAAGCAATAACCAAGGAAACACGGTCAAGAGAGCATTACCAGTTGCCAGCATGGCGGAGCGGTCTAAGGCGTTGCGTTCAGGTCACAGTCTCCCCAGGAGGCGTGGGTTCGAATCCCATCTCAGACAGAGCCCATTGAAAGTACCAAGCAAGAACAAAGCAAACACAGTAAAGAGAGCATTACCAGGTGCCAGGATGGCGGAGCGGTCTAAGGCGTTGCGTTCAGGTCGCAGTCTCCCCAGGAGGCGTGGGTTCGAATCCCACCTCAGACAGAGCCCATTGAAAGTACCAAGCAAGAACAAAGGAAACACAGTCAAGAAAGCATTACCAGTTGCCAGGATGGCGGAGCGGTCTAAGGCGTTGCGTTCAGGTCGCAGTCTCCCCAGGAGGCGTGGGTTCGAATCCCACCTCAGACAGAGCCCATTGAAAGTACCAAGCAAGAACAAAGCAAACACAGTCAAGAGAGCATTACCAGTTGCCAGGAGGGCGGAGCGGTCTAAGGCGTTGCGTTCAGGTCGCAGTCTCCCCAGGAGGTGTGGGTTCGAATCCCACCTCAGACAGAGCCCATTGAAAGTACCAAGCAATAACAAAGGAAACACGGTCAAGAGAGCATTACCAGTTGCCAGGATGGCGAAGCAGTGTAAGGCGTTGCGTTCAGGTCGCAGTCTCCCCAGGAGGCGTGGGTTCGAATCCCACCTCAGACAGAGCCCATTGAAATTACCAAGCAATAACAAAGGAAACACGGTCAAGAGAGCATTACCAGTTGCCAGGATGGCGGAGCGGTCTAAGGCGTTGCGTTCAGGTCACAGTCTCCCCAGGAGGCGTGGGTTCTAATCCCACCACAGACAGAGCCCATTGAAAGTACCAAGTAAGAACAAAGCAAACACAGTCAAGAGAGCATTACCAGGTGCCAGGATGACGGAGCGGTCTAAGGCGTTGCGTTCAGGTCACAGTCTCCCCAGGAGGCGTGGGTTCGAATCCCACCTCAGACAGAGCCCATTGAAAGTACCAAGCAAGATCAAAGCAAACACAGTAAAGAGAGCATTACCAGTTGCCAGGATGGCGGAGCGGTCTAAGGCGTTGCGTTCAGGTCACAGTCTCCCCAGGAGGCGTGGGTTCGAATCCCACCTCAGACAGAGCCCATTGAAAGTACCAAGAAAGAACAAAGGAAACACAGTCAAGAAAGCATTACCAGTTGCCAGGATGGCGGAGCGGTCTAAGGCGTTGCGTTCAGGTCGCAATCTCCCTAGGAGGCGTGGGTTCGAATCCCACCTCAGACAGAGCCCATTGAAAGTACCAAGCAAGAACAAAGCAAACACAGTCAAGAGAGCATTACCAGGTGCCAGGATGGCGGAGCGGTCTAAGGCGTTGCGTTCAGGTCGCAGTCTCCCCAGGAGGCGTGGGTTCAAATCCCACCTCAGACAGTGCCCATTGAAAGTACCAAGCAAGAACAAAGCAAACACAGTCAAGAGAGCATTACCAGTTTCAAAGCATAGTGGAGCGGTCTAAGGCGTTGCGTTCAGGTCGCAGTCTCCACAGGAGGCGTGGGTTCGAATCCCACCTCAGACAGAGCCCATTGAAAGTACCAAGCAATAAGCAAGGAAACACGGTCAAGAGAGCATTACCAGTTGCCAGGATGGCGGAGCGGTCTCAGGCGTTGCGTTCAGGTCACAGTCTCCCCAGGAGGCGTGGGTTCGAATCCCACCTCAGACAGAGCCCATTGAAAGTACCAAGCAAGAACAAAGGAAACACAGTCAAGAAAGCATTACCAGTTGCCAGGATGGCGGAGCGGTCTAAGGCGTTGCGTTCAGGTCGCAATCTCCCTAGGAGGCGTGGGTTCGAATCCCACCTCAGACAGAGCCCATTGAAAGTACCAAGCAAGAACAAAGCAAACACATTCAAGAGAGCATTACCAGGGGCCAGGATGGCGGAGCGGTCTAAGGCGTTGCGTTCAGGTCGCAGTCTCCCCAGAAGGCGTGGGTTCGAATCCCGCCTCAGACAGAGCCCATTGAAAGTACCAAGCAAGAACAAAGCAAACACATTCAAGAGAGCATTACCAGGTGCCAGGATGGCGGAGCGGTCTAAGGCGTTGCGTTCAGGTCGCAGTCTCCCCAGGAGGCGTGGGTTCGAATCCCCCCTCAGACAGAGCCCATTGAAAGTACAAAGCAAGAACAAAGCAAACACATTCAAGAGAGCATTACCAGGGGCCAGGATGGCGGAGCGGTCTAAGGCGTTGCGTTCAGGTCGCAGTCTCCCCAGGAGGCGTGGGTTCTAATCCCACCACAGACAGAGCCCATTGAAAGTACCAAGTAAGAACAAAGCAAACACATTCAAGAGAGCATTACCAGGTGCCAGGATGGCGGAGCGGTCTAAGGCGTTGCGTTCAGGTCGCAGTCTCCCCAGGAGGCGTGGGTTCGAATCCCACCTCAGACAGTGCCCATTGAAAGTACCAAGCAAGAACAAAGCAAACACAGTCAAGAGAGCATTACCAGTTGCCAGGATGGCGGGGCGGTCTAAGGCGTTGCGTTCAGGTCGCAGTCTCCTCAGGAGGCGTGGGTTCGAATCCCGCCTCAGACAGAGCCCATTGAAAGTACCAAGCAAGAACAAAGCAAACACATTCAAGAGAGCATTACCAGGTGCCAGGATGGCGGAGCGGTCTAAGGCGTTGCGTTCAGGTCGCAGTCTCCCCAGGAGGCGTGGGTTCTATTCCCACCTCAGACAGTGCCCATTGAAAGTACCAAGCAAGAACAAAGCAAACACATTCAAGAGAGCATTACCAGGTGCCAGGATGGCGGAGCGGTCTAAGGCGTTGCGTTCAGGTCGCAGTCTCCCCAGGAGGCGTGGGTTCTAATCCCACCACAGACAGAGCCCATTGAAAGTACCAAGTAAGAACAAAGCAAACACATTCAAGAGAGCATTACCAGGTGCCAGGATGGCGGAGCGGTCTAAGGCGTTGCGTTCAGGTCGCAGTCTCCCCAGGAGGCGTGGGTTCGAATCCCACCTCAGACAGTGCCCATTGAAAGTACCAAGCAAGAACAAAGCAAACACAGTCAAGAGAGCATTACCAGTTGCCAGGATGGCGGGGCGGTCTAAGGCGTTGCGTTCAGGTCGCAGTCTCCTCAGGAGGCGTGGGTTCGAATCCCGCCTCAGACAGAGCCCATTGAAAGTACCAAGCAAGAACAAAGCAAACACATTCAAGAGAGCATTACCAGGTGCCAGGATGGCGGAGCGGTCTAAGGCGTTGCGTTCAGGTCGCAGTCTCCCCAGGAGGCGTGGGTTCGAATCCCGCCTCAGACAGAGCCCATTGAAAGTACCAAGCAAGAACAAAGCAAACACAGTCAAGAGAGCATTACCAGGTGCCAGGATGGCGAAGCGGTGTAAGGCGTTGCGTTCAGGTCGCAGTCTCCCCAGGAGGCGTGGGTTCTATTCCCACCTCAGACAGTGCCCATTGAAAGTACCAAGCAAGAACAAAGCAAACACAGTCAAGAGAGCATTACCAGTTGCCAGGATGGCGGAGCGGTCTAAGGCGTTGCGTTCAGGTCGCAGTCTTCCCAGGAGGCGTGGGTTCGAATCCCACCTCAGACAGAGCCCATTGAAAGTACCAAGCAAGAACAAAGCAAACACATTCAAGAGAGCATTACCAGTTGCCAGGATGGCGGAGCGGTCTAAGGCGTTGCGTTCAGGTCGCAGTCTCCCCAGGAGGTGTGGGTTCGAATCCCACCTCAGACAGAGCCCATTGAAAGTACCAAGCAATAACAAAGGAAACACGGTCAAGAGAGCATTACCAGTTGCCAGGATGGCGAAGCAGTGTAAGGCGTTGCGTTCAGGTCGCAGTCTCCCCAGGAGGCGTGGGTTCGAATCCCACCTCAGACAGAGCCCATTGAAATTACCAAGCAATAACAAAGGAAACACGGTCAAGAGAGCATTACCAGTTGCCAGGATGGCGGAGCGGTCTAAGGCGTTGCGTTCAGGTCACAGTCTCCCCAGGAGGCGTGGGTTCTAATCCCACCACAGACAGAGCCCATTGAAAGTACCAAGTAAGAACAAAGCAAACACAGTCAAGAGAGCATTACCAGGTGCCAGGATGACGGAGCGGTCTAAGGCGTTGCGTTCAGGTCGCAGTCTCCCCAGGAGGCGTGGGTTCGAATCCCACCTCAGACAGTGCCCATTGAAAGTACCAAGCAAGAACAAAGCAAACACAGTCAAGAGAGCATTACCAGTTGCCAGGATGGCGGAGCGGTCTAAGGCGTTGCGTTCAGGTCGCAGTCTCCCCAGGAGGCGTGGGTTCGAATCACGCCTCAGACAGAGCCCATTGAAAGTACCAAGCAAGAACAAAGCAAACACATTCAAGAGAGCATTACCAGGTGCCAGGATGGCGGAGCGGTCTAAGGCGTTGCGTTCAGGTCGCAGTCTCCCCAGGAGGCGTGGGTTCGAATCCCACCTCAGACAGAGCCCATTGAAAGTACCAGGCAAGAACAAAGCAAACACAGTCAAGAGAGCATTACCAGGTGCCAGGATGGCGGAGCGGTCTAAGGCGTTGCGTTCAGGTCACAGTCTCCCCAGGAGGCGTGGGTTCTAATCCCACCACAGACAGAGCCCATTGAAAGTACCAAGTAAGAACAAAGCAAACACATTCAAGAGAGCATTACCAGGTGCCAGGATGGCGGAGCGGTCTAAGGCGTTGCGTTCAGGTCGCAGTCTCCCCAGGAGGCGTGGGTTCGAATCCCACCTCAGACAGAGCCCATTGAAAGTACCAAGCAAGAACAAAGCAAACACATTCAAGAGAGCATTACCAGTTGCCAGGATGGCGGAGCGGTCTAAGGCGTTGCGTTCAGGTCGCAGTCTCCCCAGGAGGTGGGGGTTCGAATCCCACCTCAGACAGAGCCCATTGAAAGTACCAAGCAATAACAAAGGAAACACGGTCAAGAGAGCATTACCAGTTGCCATGATGGCGAAGCGGTGTAAGGCGTTGCGTTCAGGTCGCAGTCTCCCCAGGAGGTGTGGGTTCGAATCCCACCTCAGACAGAGCCCATTGAAAGTACCAAGCAAGAACATAGGAAACACAGTAAAGAGAGCAACACCAGTTGCCAGGATGGCGGAGCGGTCTAAGGCGTTGCGTTCAGGTCGCAGTCTCCCCAGAAGGCGTGGGTTCGAATCCCGCCTCAGACAGAGCCCATTGAAAGTACCAAGCAAGAACAAAGCAAACACATTCAAGAGAGCATTACCAGGTGCCAGGATGGCGGAGCGGTCTAAGGCGTTGCGTTCAGGTCGCAGTCTCCCCAGGAGGCGTGGGTTCGAATCCCCCCTCAGACAGAGCCCATTGAAAGTACAAAGCAAGAACAAAGCAAACACATTCAAGAGAGCATTACCAGGGGCCAGGATGGCGGAGCGGTCTAAGGCGTTGCGTTCAGGTCGCAGTCTCCCCAGGAGGCGTGGGTTCTAATCCCACCTCAGACAGAGCCCATTGAAAGTACCAAGCAATAACAAAGGAAACACGGTCAAGAGAGCATTACCAGTTGCCATGATGGCGAAGCGGTGTAAGGCGTTGCGTTCAGGTCGCAGTCTCCCCAGGAGGTGTGGGTTCGAATCCCACCTCAGACAGAGCCCATTGAAAGTACCAAGCAAGAACATAGGAAACACAGTAAAGAGAGCAACACCAGTTGCCAGGATGGCGGAGCGGTCTAAGACGTTGCGTTCAGGTCGCAGTCTCCCCAGGAGGCGTGGGTTCAAATCCCACCTCAGACAGTGCCCATTGAAAGTACAAAGCAAGAACAAAGCAAACACATTCAAGAGAGCATTACCAGGGGTCAGGATGGCAGAGCGGTCTAAGGCGTTGCGTTCAGGTCGCAGTCTCCCCAGGAGGCGTGGGTTCTAATCCCACCACAGACAGAGCCCATTGAAAGTACCAAGTAAGAACAAAGCAAACACATTCAAGAGAGCATTACCAGGTGCCAGGATGGCGGAGCGGTCTAAGGCATTGCGTTCAGGTCGCAGTCTCCCCAGGAGGTGTGGGTTCGAATCCCACCTCAGACAGAGCCCATTGAAAGTACCAAGCAAGAACAAAGCAAACACAGTCAAGAGAGCATTACCAGGTGCCAGGATGGCGAAGCGGTGTAAGGCGTTGCGTTCAGGTCGCAGTCTCCCCAGGAGGCGTGGGTTCTAATCCCACCTCAGACAGTGCCCATTGAAAGTACCAAGCAAGAACAAAGCAAACACATTCAAGAGAGCATTACCAGGTGCCAGGATGGCGGAGCGGTCTAAGGCGTTGCGTTCAGGTCGCAGTCTCCCCAGGAGGCGTGGGTTCGAATCCCACCTCAGACAGTGCCCATTGAAAGTACCAAGCAAGAACAAAGCAAACACAGTCAAGAGAGCATTACCAGTTGCCAGGATGGCGGAGCGGTCTAAGGCGTTGCGTTCAGGTCGCAGTCTCCCCAGGAGGCGTGGGTTCGAATCCCGCCTCAGACAGAGCCCATTGAAAGTACCAAGCAAGAACAAAGCAAACACATTCAAGAGAGCATTACCAGGTGCCAGGATGGCGGAGCGGTCTAAGGCATTGCGTTCAGGTCGCAGTCTCCCCAGGAGGCGTGTGTTCGAATCACGCCTCAGACAGAGCCCATTGAAAGTACCAAGCAAGAACAAAGCAAACACATTCAAGAGAGCATTACCAGGTGCCAGGATGGCGGAGCGGTCTAAGGCGTTGCGTTCAGGTCGCAGTCTCCCCAGGAGGCGTGGGTTCGAATCCCACCTCAGACAGAGCCCATTGAAAGTACCAAGCAAGAACAAAGCAAACACAGTCAAGAGAGCATTACCAGGTGCCAGGATGACGGAGCGGTCTAAGGCATTGCGTTCAGGTCGCAGTCTCCCCAGGAGGCGTGGGTTCGAATCCCACCTCAGACAGTGCCCATTGAAAGTACCAAGCAAGAACAAAGCAAACACAGTCAAGAGAGCATTACCAGTTGCCAGGATGGCGGAGCGGTCTAAGGCGTTGCGTTCAGGTCGCAGTCTCCCCAGGAGGCGTGGGTTCAAATCCCACCTCAGACAGTGCCCATTGAAAGTACAAAGCAAGAACAAAGCAAACACATTCAAGAGAGCATTACCAGGGGTCAGGATGGCAGAGCGGTCTAAGGCGTTGCGTTCAGGTCGCAGTCTCCCCAGGAGGCGTGGGTTCTAATCCCACCACAGACAGAGCCCATTGAAAGTACCAAGTAAGAACAAAGCAAACACATTCAAGAGAGCATTACCAGGTGCCAGGATGGCGGAGCGGTCTAAGGCATTGCGTTCAGGTCGCAGTCTCCCCAGGAGGCGTGGGTTCGAATCCCACCTCAGACAGAGCCCATTGAAAGTACCAAGCAAGAACAAAGCAAACACAGTCAAGAGAGCATTACCAGGTGCCAGGATGGCGAAGCGGTGTAAGGCGTTGCGTTCAGGTCGCAGTCTCCCCAGGAGGCGTGGGTTCTAATCCCACCTCAGACAGTGCCCATTGAAAGTACCAAGCAAGAACAAAGCAAACACATTCAAGAGAGCATTACCAGGTGCCAGGATGGCGGAGCGGTCTAAGGCGTTGCGTTCAGGTCGCAGTCTCCCCAGGAGGCGTGGGTTCGAATCCCACCTCAGACAGTGCCCATTGAAAGTACCAAGCAAGAACAAAGCAAACACAGTCAAGAGAGCATTACCAGTTGCCAGGATGGCGGAGCGGTCTAAGGCGTTGCGTTCAGGTCGCAGTCTCCCCAGGAGGCGTGGGTTCGAATCCCGCCTCAGACAGAGCCCATTGAAAGTACCAAGCAAGAACAAAGCAAACACATTCAAGAGAGCATTACCAGGTGCCAGGATGGCGGAGCGGTCTAAGGCATTGCGTTCAGGTCGCAGTCTCCCCAGGAGGCGTGTGTTCGAATCACGCCTCAGACAGAGCCCATTGAAAGTACCAAGCAAGAACAAAGCAAACACATTCAAGAGAGCATTACCAGGTGCCAGGATGGCGGAGCGGTCTAAGGCGCTGCGTTCAGGTCGCAGTCTCCCCAGGAGGCGTGGGTTCGAATCCCGCCTCAGACAGAGCCCATTGAAAGTACCAAGCAAGAACAAAGCAAACACAGTCAAGAGAGCATTACCAGTTGCCAGGATGGCGGAGCGGTCTAAGGCGTTGCGTTCAGGTCGCAGTCTCCCCAGGAGGCGTGGGTTCGAATCCCGCCTCAGACAGAGCCCATTGAAAGTACCAAGCAAGAACAAAGCAAACACAGTGAATAGAGCATTACCAGTTGCCAGGATGGCGGAGCGGTCTAAGGCGCTGCGTTCAGGTCGCAGTCTCCCCAGGAGGCGTGGGTTCGAATCCCGCCTCAGACAGAGCACATTGAAAGTACCAAGCAAGAACAATGCAAACACAGTCAAGAGAGCATTACCATTTGCCAGGATGGCGGAGCGGTCTAAGGCGTTGCGTTCAGGTCGCAGTCTCCCCAGGAGGCGTGGGTTCGAATCCCACCTCAGACAGAGCCCATTGAAAGTACCAAGCAAGAACAAAGCAAACACATTCAAGAGAGCATTACCAGGTGCCAGAATGGCGGAGCGATCCAAGGCGTTGCGTTCAGGTCGCAGTCTCCCCAGGAGGCGTAGGTTCGAATCCCACCTCAGACAGAGCCCATTGAAAGTACCAAGCAAGAACAATGCAAACACATTCAAGAGAGCATTACCAGGTGCCAGGATGGCGGAGCGGTCTAAGGCGCTGCGTTCAGGTCGCAGTCTCCCCAGGAGGCGTGGGTTCGAATCCCACCTCAGACAGTGCCCATTGAAAGTACCAAGCAAGAATAAAGCAAACACAGTCAAGAGAGCATTACCAGTTGCCAGGATGGCGGAGCGGTCTAAGGCGTTGCGTTCAGGTCGCAGTCTCCCCAGGAGGCGTGGGTTCGAATCCCACCTCAGACAGTGCCCATTGAAACTACCAAGCAAGAACAAAGCAAACACAGTCAAGAGAGCATTACCAGTTGCCAGGATGGCGGAGCGGTCTAAGGCGTTGCGTTCAGGTCGCAGTCTCCCCAGGAGGCGTGGGTTCGAATCCCACCTCAGACAGTGCCCATTGAAACTACCAAGCAAGAACAAAGCAAACACAGTCAAGAGAGCATTACCAGGTGCCAGGATGGCGGAGCGGTCTAAGGCGTTGCGCTCAGGTCGCAGTCTCCCCAGGAGGCGTGGGTTCAAATCCCACCTCAGACAGTGCCCATTGAAACTACCAAGCAAGAACAAAGCAAACACAGTCAAGAGAGCATTACCAGTTGCCAGGATGGCGGAGCGGTCTAAGGCGTTGCGTTCAGGTCGCAATCTCCCCAGGAGGCGTGGGTTCTAATCCCACCTCAGACAGAGCCCATTGAAAGTACCAAGCAAGAACAAAGCAAACACATTCAAGAGAGCATTACCAGGTTCCAGGATGGCGGAGCGGTCTAAGGCGTTGCGTTCAGGTCGCAGTCTCCCCAGGAGGTGTGGGTTCGAATCCCACCTCAGACAGAGCCCATTGAAAGTACCAAGCAAGAACAAAGCAAACACATTCAAGAGAGCATTACCAGGTGCCAGGATGGCGGAGCGGTCTAAGGCGTTGCGTTCAGGTCGCAGTCTCCCCAGGAGGCGTGGGTTCGAATCCAAACTCAGACAGAGCCCATTGAAATTACCAAGCAATAACAAAGGAAACACGGTCAAGAGAGCATTACCAGTTGCCAGGATGGCGGAGCGGTCTACGGCGTTGCGTTCAGGTCACAGTCTCCCCAGGAGGCGTGGGTTCAAATCCCACCTCAGACAGAGCCCATTGAAAGTACCAAGCAAGAACATAGGAAACACAGTAAAGAGAGCATTACCAGTTGCCAGGATGGCGGAGCGGTCTAAGGCGTTGCGTTCAGGTCGCAGTCTCCCCAGGAGGCGTGGGTTCGAATCCCACCTCAGACAGAGCCCATTGAAAGTACAAAGCAAACACAGTCAAGAGAGCATTACCAGCTGCCAGGATGGCAGAGCGGTCTAAGGCGTTGCGTTCAGGTCGCAGTCTCCCCAGGAGGCGTGGGTTCAAATCCCACCTCAGACAGTGCCCATTGAAAGTACCAAGCAAGAACAAAGCAAACACATTCAAGAGAGCATTACCAGGTGCCAGGATGGCGGAGCGGTCTAAGGCGTTGCGTTCAGGTCGCAGTCTCCCCAGGAGGCGTGGGTTCTAATCCCACCTCAGACAGAGCCCATTGAAAGTACCAAGCAAGAACAAAGCAAACACATTCAAGAGAGCATTACCAGGTGCCAGGATGGCAGAGCGGTCTAAGGCGTTGCGTTCAGGTCGCAGTCTCCCCAGGAGGTGTGGGTTCGAATCCCACCTCAGACAGAGCCCATTGAAAGTACCAAGCAATAACAAAGGAAACACGGTCAAGAGAGCATTACCATTTGCCAGGATGGCGAAGCGGTGTAAGGCGTTGCGTTCAGGTCGCAGTCTCCCCAGGAGGCGTGGGTTCGAATCCCACCTCAGACAGAGCACATTGAAAGTACCAATCAATAACAAAGGGAACACGGTCAAGAGAGCATTACCAGTTGCCAGGATGGCGGAGCGGTCTAAGGCGTTGCGTTCAGGTCACAGTCTCCCCAGGAGGTGTGGGTTCGAATCCCACCTCAGACAGAGCCCATTGAAAGTACCAAGCAAGAACATAGGAAACACAGTAAAGAGAGCATTACCAGTTGCCAGGATGGAGGAGCGGTCTAAGGCGTTGCGTTCAGGTCGCAGTCTCCCCAGGAGGCGTGGGTTTGAATCCCACCTCAGACAGAGTCCATTGAAAGTACAAAGCAAACACAGTCAAGAGAGCATTACCAGCTGCCAGGATGGCAGAGCGGTCTAAGGCGTTGCGTTCAGGTCGCAGTCTCCCCAGGAGGCGTGGGTTCAAATCCCACCTCAGACAGTGCCCATTGAAAGTACCAAGCAAGAACAAAGCAAACACAGTCAAGAGAGCATTACCAGTTGCCAGGATGGCGGAGCGGTCTAAGGCGTTGCGTTCAGGTCGCAGTCTCCCCAGGAGGCGTGGGTTCGAATCCCACCTCAGACAGAGCCCATTGAAAGTACCAAGCAAGAACAAAGCAAACACATTCAAGAGAGCATTACCAGTTGCCAGGGTGGCGGAGCGGTCTAAGGCATTGCGTTCAGGTCGCAGTCTCCCCAGGAGGTGTGGGTTCGAATCCCACCTCAGGCAGAGCCCATTGAAAGTACCAAGCAATAACAAAGGAAACACGGTCAAGAGAGCATTACCAGTTGCCATGATGGCGAAGCGGTGTAAGGCGTTGCGTTCAGGTCGCAGTCTCCCCAGGAGGCGTGGGTTCGAATCCCACCTCAGACAGAGCCCATTGAAAGTACCAAGCAAGAACATAGGAAACACAGTAAAGAGAGCAACACCAGTTGCCAGGATGGCGGAGCGGTCTAAGGCGTTGCGTTCAGGTCGCAGTCTCCCCAGGAGGTGTGGGTTCGAATCCCACCTCAGACAGAGCCCATTGAAAGTACCAAGCAAGAACATAGGAAACACAGTAAAGAGAGCATTACCAGTTGCCAGGATGGAGGAGCGGTCTAAGGCGTTGCGTTCAGGTCGCAGTCTCCCCAGGAGGCGTGGGTTTGAATCCCACCTCAGACAGAGTCCATTGAAAGTACAAAGCAAACACAGTCAAGAGAGCATTACCAGCTGCCAGGATGGCAGAGCGGTCTAAGGCGTTGCGTTCAGGTCGCAGTCTCCCCAGGAGGCGTGGGTTCAAATCCCACCTCAGACAGTGCCCATTGAAAGTACCAAGCAAGAACAAAGCAAACACAGTCAAGAGAGCATTACCAGTTGCCAGGATGGCGGAGCGGTCTAAGGCGTTGCGTTCAGGTCGCAGTCTCCCCAGGAGGCGTAGGTTCGAATCCCACCTCAGACAGAGCCCATTGAAAGTACCAAGCAAGGACAAAGCAAACACATTCAAGAGAGCATTACCAGGTGCCAGGATGGCGGAGCGGTCTAAGGCGTTGCGTTCAGGTCGCAGTCTCCCCAGTAGGCGTAGGTTCTAATCCCACCTCAGACAGAGCCCATTGAAAGTACTAAGCAATAACAAAGGAAACACGGTCAAGAGAGCATTACCAGTTGCCAGGATGGCGAAGCGGTGTAAGGCGTTGCGTTCAGGTCGCAGTCTCCCCAGAAGGCGTGGGTTCGAATCCCGCCTCAGACAGATCCCATTGAAAGTACCAAGCAAGAACAAAGCAAACACATTCAAGAGACCATTACCAGGTGCCAGGATGGCGGAGCGGTCTAAGGCGTTGCGT
This sequence comes from Idiotropiscis lumnitzeri, assembly GCF_059441095.1. Taxonomy (NCBI): domain Eukaryota; kingdom Metazoa; phylum Chordata; class Actinopteri; order Syngnathiformes; family Syngnathidae; genus Idiotropiscis; species Idiotropiscis lumnitzeri. The sequence goes on from NW_028283566.1 coordinate 2,646,920, forward strand.
TCAGGTCGCAGTCTCCCCAGGAGGCGTGGGTTCGAATCCCCCCTCAGACAGAGCCCATTGAAAGTACAAAGCAAGAACAAAGCAAACACATTGAAGAGAGCATTACCAGGGGCCAGGATGGCGGAGCGGTCTAAGGCGTTGCGTTCAGGTCGCAGTCTCCCCAGGAGGCGTGGGTTCTAATCCCACCACAGACAGAGCCCATTGAAAGTACCAAGTAAGAACAAAGCAAACACATTCAAGAGAGCATTACCAGGTGCCAGGATGGCGGAGCGGTCTAAGGCGTTGCGTTCAGGTCGCAGTCTCTCCAGGAGGCGTGGGTTCGAATCCCACCTCAGACAGTGCCCATTGAAAGTACCAAGCAAGAACAAAGCAAACACAGTCAAGAGAGCATTACCAGTTGCCAGGATTGCGGAGCGGTCTAAGGCGTTGCGTTCAGGTCGCAGTCTCCCCAGGAGGCGTGGGTTCGAATCCCACCTCAGACAGTGCCCATTGAAAGTACCAAGCAAGAACAAAGCAAACACAGTCAAGAGAGCATTACCAGGTGCCAGGATGGCGGAGCGGTCTAAGGCGTTGCGTTCAGGTCGCAGTCTCCCCAGGAGGCGTGGGTTCGAATCCCGCCTCAGACAGAGCCCATTGAAAGTACCAAGCAAGAACAAAGCAAACACAGTTAAGAGAGCATTACCAGTTGCCAGGATGGCGGAGCGGTCTAAGGCGTTGCGTTCAGGTCGCAGTCTCCCCAGGAGGCGTGGGTTCGAATCCCACCTCAGACAGAGCCCATTGAAATTACCAAGCAATAACAAAGGAAACACGGTCAAGAGAGCATTACCAGTTGCCAGGATGGCGGAGCGGTCTAAGGCGTTGCGTTCAGGTCACAGTCTCCCCAGGAGGCGTGGGTTCGAATCCCACCTCAGACAGAGCCCATTGAAAGTACCAAGCAAGAACATAGGAAACACAGTAAAGAGAGCAACACCAGTTGCCAGGATGGCGGAGCGGTCTAAGGCGTTGCGTTCAGGTCGCAGTCTCCCCAGGAGGCGTGGGTTCAAATCCCACCTCAGACAGTGCCCATTGAAAGTACCAAGCAAGAACAAAGCAAACACATTCAAGAGAGCATTACCAGGTGCCAGGATGGCGGAGCGGTCTAAGGCGTTGCGTTCAGGTCGCAGTCTCCCCAGGAGGCGTGGGTTCTCATCCCACCTCAGACAGAGCCCATTGAAAGTACCAAGCAAGAACAAAGCAAACACATTCAAGAGAGCATTACCAGGTGCCAGGATGGCAGAGCGGTCTAAGGCGTTGCGTTCAGGTCGCAGTCTCCCCAGGAGGTGTGGGTTCGAATCCCACCTCAGACAGAGCCCATTGAAAGTACCAAGCAATAACAAAGGAAACACGGTCAAGAGAGCATTACCATTTGCCAGGATGGCGAAGCGGTGTAAGGCGTTGCGTTCAGGTCGCAGTCTCCCCAGGAGGCGTGGGTTCGAATCCCACCTCAGACAGAGCACATTGAAAGTACCAATCAATAACAAAGGGAACACGGTCAAGAGAGCATTACCAGTTGCCAGGATGGCGGAGCGGTCTAAGGCGTTGCGTTCAGGTCACAGTCTCCCCAGGAGGTGTGGGTTCGAATCCCACCTCAGACAGAGCCCATTGAAAGTACCAAGCAAGAACATAGGAAACACAGTAAAGAGAGCATTACCAGTTGCCAGGATGGAGGAGCGGTCTAAGGCGTTGCGTTCAGGTCGCAGTCTCCCCAGGAGGCGTGGGTTTGAATCCCACCTCAGACAGAGTCCATTGAAAGTACAAAGCAAACACAGTCAAGAGAGCATTACCAGCTGCCAGGATGGCAGAGCGGTCTAAGGCGTTGCGTTCAGGTCGCAGTCTCCCCAGGAGGCGTGGGTTCAAATCCCACCTCAGACAGTGCCCATTGAAAGTACCAAGCAAGAACAAAGCAAACACAGTCAAGAGAGCATTACCAGTTGCCAGGATGGCGGAGCGGTCTAAGGCGTTGCGTTCAGGTCGCAGTCTCCCCAGGAGGCGTGGGTTCGAATCCCACCTCAGACAGAGCCCATTGAAAGTACCAAGCAAGAACAAAGCAAACACATTCAAGAGAGCATTACCAGTTGCCAGGGTGGCGGAGCGGTCTAAGGCATTGCGTTCAGGTCGCAGTCTCCCCAGGAGGTGTGGGTTCGAATCCCACCTCAGGCAGAGCCCATTGAAAGTACCAAGCAATAACAAAGGAAACACGGTCAAGAGAGCATTACCAGTTGCCATGATGGCGAAGCGGTGTAAGGCGTTGCGTTCAGGTCGCAGTCTCCCCAGGAGGCGTGGGTTCGAATCCCACCTCAGACAGAGCCCATTGAAAGTACCAAGCAAGAACATAGGAAACACAGTAAAGAGAGCAACACCAGTTGCCAGGATGGCGGAGCGGTCTAAGGCGTTGTGTTCAGGTCGCAGTCTCCCCAGGAGGTGTGGGTTCGAATCCCACCTCAGACAGAGCCCATTGAAAGTACCAAGCAAGAACATAGGAAACACAGTAAAGAGAGCATTACCAGTTGCCAGGATGGAGGAGCGGTCTAAGGCGTTGCGTTCAGGTCGCAGTCTCCCCAGGAGGCGTGGGTTTGAATCCCACCTCAGACAGAGTCCATTGAAAGTACAAAGCAAACACAGTCAAGAGAGCATTACCAGCTGCCAGGATGGCAGAGCGGTCTAAGGCGTTGCGTTCAGGTCGCAGTCTCCCCAGGAGGCGTGGGTTCAAATCCCACCTCAGACAGTGCCCATTGAAAGTACCAAGCAAGAACAAAGCAAACACAGTCAAGAGAGCATTACCAGTTGCCAGGATGGCGGAGCGGTCTAAGGCGTTGCGTTCAGGTCGCAGTCTCCCCAGGAGGCGTAGGTTCGAATCCCACCTCAGACAGAGCCCATTGAAAGTACCAAGCAAGGACAAAGCAAACACATTCAAGAGAGCATTACCAGGTGCCAGGATGGCGGAGCGGTCTAAGGCGTTGCGTTCAGGTCGCAGTCTCCCCAGTAGGCGTAGGTTTTAATCCCACCTCAGACAGAGCCCATTGAAAGTACCAAGCAATAACAAAGGAAACACGGTCAAGAGAGCATTACCAGTTGCCAGGATGGCGAAGCGGTGTAAGGCGTTGCGTTCAGGTCGCAGTCTCCCCAGAAGGCGTGGGTTCGAATCCCGCCTCAGACAGATCCCATTGAAAGTACCAAGCAAGAACAAAGCAAACACATTCAAGAGACCATTACCAGGTGCCAGGATGGCGGAGCGGTCTAAGGCGTTGCGTTCAGGTCGCAGTCTCCCCAGGAGGCGTGGGTTCGAATCCCCCCTCAGACAGAGCCCATTGAAAGTACAAAGCAAGAACAAAGCAAACACATTGAAGAGAGCATTACCAGGGGCCAGGATGGCGGAGCGGTCTAAGGCGTTGCGTTCAGGTCGCAGTCTCCCCAGGAGGCGTGGGTTCTAATCCCACCACAGACAGAGCCCATTGAAAGTACCAAGTAAGAACAAAGCAAACACATTCAAGAGAGCATTACCAGGTGCCAGGATGGCGGAGCGGTCTAAGGCGTTGCGTTCAGGTCGCAGTCTCTCCAGGAGGCGTGGGTTCGAATCCCACCTCAGACAGTGCCCATTGAAAGTACCAAGCAAGAACAAAGCAAACACAGTCAAGAGAGCATTACCAGTTGACAGGATTGCGGAGCGGTCTATGGCGTTGCGTTCAGGTCGCAGTCTCCCCAGGAGGCGTGGGTTCGAATCCCACCTCAGACAGTGCCCATTGAAAGTACCAAGCAAGAACAAAGCAAACACAGTCAAGAGAGCATTACCAGGTGCCAGGATGGCGGAGCGGTCTAAGGCGTTGCGTTCAGGTCGCAGTCTCCCCAGGAGGCGTGGGTTCGAATCCCGCCTCAGACAGAGCCCATTGAAAGTACCAAGCAAGAACAAAGCAAACACAGTCAAGAGAGCATTACCAGTTGCCAGGATGGCGGAGCGGTCTAAGGCGTTGCGTTCAGGTCGCAGTCTCCCCAGGAGGCGTGGGTTCGAATCCCACCTCAGACAGAGCCCATTGAAATTACCAAGCAATAACAAAGGAAACACGGTCAAGAGAGCATTACCAGTTGCCAGGATGGCGGAGCGGTCTAAGGCGTTGCGTTCAGGTCACAGTCTCCCCAGGAGGCGTGGGTTCGAATCCCACCTCAGACAGAGCCCATTGAAAGTACCAAGCAAGAACATAGGAAACACAGTAAAGAGAGCAACACCAGTTGCCAGGATGGCGGAGCGGTCTAAGGCGTTGCGTTCAGGTCGCAGTCTCCCCAGGAGGCGTGGGTTCAAATCCCACCTCAGGCAGTGCCCATTGAAAGTACAAAGCAAGAACAAAGCAAACACATTCAAGAGAGCATTACCAGGTGCCAGGATGGCGGAGCGGTCTAAGGCATTGCGTTCAGGTCGCAGTCTCCCCAGGAGGCGTGGGTTCGAATCCCGCCTCAGACAGAGCCCATTGAAAGTACCAAGCAAGAACAAAGCAAACACATTCAAGAGAGCATTACCAGGTGCCAGGATGGCGGAGCTGTCTAAGGCGCTGCGTTCAGGTCGCAGTCTCCCCAGGAGGCGTGGTTTCGAATCCCGCCTCAGACAGAGCCCATTGAAAGTACCAAGCAAGAACAAAGCAAACACATTCAAGAGAGCATTACCAGGTGCCAGGATGGCGGAGCTGTCTAAGGCGCTGCGTTCAGGTCGCAGTCTCCCCAGGAGGCGTGGGTTCGAATCCCGCCTCAGACAGAGCCCATTGAAAGTACCAAGCAAGAACAAAGCAAACACAGTGAATAGAGCATTACCAGTTGCCAGGATGGCGGAGCGGTCTAAGGCGCTGCGTTCAGGTCGCAGTCTCCCCAGGAGGCGTGGGATCGAATCCCGCCTCAGATAGAGCCCATTGAAAGTACCAAGCAAGAACAATGCAATCACATTCAAGAGAGCATTACCAGGTGCCAGGATGGCGGAGCGGTCTAAGGCGCTGCGTTCAGGTCGCAGTCTCCCCAGGAGGCGTGGGTTCGAATCCCACCTCAGACAGTGCCCATTGAAAGTACCAAGCAAGAACAAAGCAAACACAGTCAAGAGAGCATTACCAGTTGCCAGGATGGCGGAGCGGTCTAAGGCGTTGCGTTCAGGTCGCAGTCTCCCCAGGAGGCGTGGGTTCGAATCCCACCTCAGACAGAGCCCATTGAAAGTACCAAGCAAGAACAAAGCAAACACATTCAAGAGAGCATTACCAGGGGCCAGGATGGCGGAGCGGTCTAAGGCGTTGCGTTCAGGTCGCAGTCTCCCCAGGAGGCGTGGGTTCTAATCCCACCACAGACAGAGCCCATTGAAAGTACCAAGTAAGAACAAAGCAAACACATTCAAGAGAGCATTACCAGGTGCCAGGATGGCGGAGCGGTCTAAGGCGTTGCGTTCAGGTCGCAGTCTCCCCAGGAGGCGTGGGTTCGAATCCCACCTCAGACAGTGCCCATTGAAAGTACCAAGCAAGAACAAAGCAAACACAGTCAAGAGAGCATTACCAGTTGCCAGGATGGCGGAGCGGTCTAAGGCGTTGCGTTCAGGTCGCAGTCTCCTCAGGAGGCGTGGGTTCGAATCCCGCCTCAGACAGAGCCCATTGAAAGTACCAAGCAAGAACAAAGCAAACACATTCAAGAGAGCATTACCAGGTGCCAGGATGGCGGAGCGGTCTAAGGCGTTGCGTTCAGGTCGCAGTCTCCCCAGGAGGCGTGGGTTCTAATCCCACCTCAGACAGTGCCCATTGAAAGTACCAAGCAAGAACAAAGCAAACACAGACAAGAGAGCATTACCAGTTGCCAGGATGGCGGAGCGGTCTAAGGCGTTGCGTTCAGGTCGCAGTCTCCCCAGGAAGCGTGGGTTCGAATCCCACCTCAGACAGAGCCCATTGAAAGTACCAAGCAAGAACAAAGCAAACACATTCAAGAGAGCATTACCAGTTGCCAGGATGGCGGAGCGGTCTAAGGCGTTGCGTTCAGGTCGCAGTCTCCCAAGGAGGTGTGGGTTCGAATCCCACCTCAGACAGAGCCCATTGAATGTACCAAGCAATAACAAAGGAAACACGGTCAAGAGAGCATTACCAGTTGCCAGGATGGCGAAGCAGTGTAAGGCGTTGCGTTCAGGTCGCAGTCTCCCCAGGAGGCGTGGGTTCGAATCCCACCTCAGACAGAGCCCATTGAAATTACCAAGCAATAACAAAGGAAACACGGTCAAGAGAGCATTACCAGTTGCCAGGATGGCGGAGCGGTCTAAGGCGTTGCGTTCAGGTCACAGTCTCCCCAGGAGGCGTGGGTTCTAATCCCACCACAGACAGAGCCCATTGAAAGTACCAAGTAAGAACAAAGCAAACACATTCAAGAGAGCATTACCAGGTGCCAGGATGGCGGAGCGGTCTAAGGCGTTGCGTTCAGGTCGCAGTCTCCCCAGGAGGCGTGGGTTCGAATCCCACCTCAGACAGAGCCCATTGAAAGTACCAAGCAAGAACAAAGCAAACACAGTCAAGAGAGCATTACCAGGTGCCAGGATGGCGAAGCGGTGTAAGGCGTTGCGTTCAGGTCGCAGTCTCCCCAGGAGGCGTGGGTTCGAATCCCACCTCAGACAGTGCCCATTGAAAGTATCAAGCAAGAACAAAGCAAACACATTCAAGAGAGCATTACCAGGTGCCAGGATGGCAGAGCGGTCTAAGGCGTTGCGTTCAGGTCGCAGTCTCCCCAGGAGGCGTGGGTTCGAATCCCACCTCAGACAGAGCCCATTGAAAGTACCAAGCAAGAACAAAGCAAACACAGTCAAGAGAGCATTACCAGTTGCCAGGATGGCGGAGCGGTCTAAGGCGTTGCGTTCAGGTCGCAGTCTCCCCAGGAGGCGTGGGTTCGAATCCCACCTCAGACAGAGCCCATTGAAAGTACCAAGCAAGAACAAAGCAAACACAGTCAAGAGAGCATTACCAGGTGCCAGGATGACGGAGCGGTCTAAGGCGTTGCGTTCAGGTCGCAGTCTCCCCAGGAGGCGTGGGTTCGAATCCCACCTCAGACAGTGCCCATTGAAAGTACCAAGCAAGAACAAAGTAAACACAGTCAAGAGAGCATTACCAGTTGCCAGGATGGCGGAGCGGTCTAAGGCGTTGCGTTCAGGTCGCAGTCTCCCCAGGAGGCGTGGGTTCGAATCCCACCTCAGACAGAGCCCATTGAAATTACCAAGCAATAACAAAGGAAACACGGTCAAGAGAGCATTACCAGTTGCCAGGATGGCGGAGCGGTCTAAGGCGTTGCGTTCAGGTCACAGTCTCCCCAGGAGGCGTGGGTTCGAATCCCACCTCAGACAGAGCCCATTGAAAGTACCAAGCAAGAACATAGGAAACACAGTAAAGAGAGCAACACCAGTTGCCAGGATGGCGGAGCGGTCTAAGGCGTTGCGTTCAGGTCGCAGTCTCCCCAGGAGGCGTGGGTTCAAATCCCACCTCAGGCAGTGCCCATTGAAAGTACAAAGCAAGAACAAAGCAAACACATTCAAGAGAGCATTACCAGGTGCCAGGATGGCGGAGCGGTCTAAGGCATTGCGTTCAGGTCGCAGTCTCCCCAGGAGGCGTGGGTTCGAATCCCGCCTCAGACAGAGCCCATTGAAAGTACCAAGCAAGAACAAAGCAAACACATTCAAGAGAGCATTACCAGGTGCCAGGATGGCGGAGCTGTCTAAGGCGCTGCGTTCAGGTCGCAGTCTCCCCAGGAGGCGTGGTTTCGAATCCCGCCTCAGACAGAGCCCATTGAAAGTACCAAGCAAGAACAAAGCAAACACATTCAAGAGAGCATTACCAGGTGCCAGGATGGCGGAGCTGTCTAAGGCGCTGCGTTCAGGTCGCAGTCTCCCCAGGAGGCGTGGGTTCGAATCCCGCCTCAGACAGAGCCCATTGAAAGTACCAAGCAAGAACAAAGCAAACACAGTGAATAGAGCATTACCAGTTGCCAGGATGGCGGAGCGGTCTAAGGCGCTGCGTTCAGGTCGCAGTCTCCCCAGGAGGCGTGGGATCGAATCCCGCCTCAGATAGAGCCCATTGAAAGTACCAAGCAAGAACAATGCAATCACATTCAAGAGAGCATTACCAGGTGCCAGGATGGCGGAGCGGTCTAAGGCGCTGCGTTCAGGTCGCAGTCTCCCCAGGAGGCGTGGGTTCGAATCCCACCTCAGACAGTGCCCATTGAAAGTACCAAGCAAGAACAAAGCAAACACAGTCAAGAGAGCATTACCAGTTGCCAGGATGGCGGAGCGGTCTAAGGCGTTGCGTTCAGGTCGCAGTCTCCCCAGGAGGCGTGGGTTCGAATCCCACCTCAGACAGAGCCCATTGAAAGTACCAAGCAAGAACAAAGCAAACACATTCAAGAGAGCATTACCAGGGGCCAGGATGGCGGAGCGGTCTAAGGCGTTGCGTTCAGGTCGCAGTCTCCCCAGGAGGCGTGGGTTCTAATCCCACCACAGACAGAGCCCATTGAAAGTACCAAGTAAGAACAAAGCAAACACATTCAAGAGAGCATTACCAGGTGCCAGGATGGCGGAGCGGTCTAAGGCGTTGCGTTCAGGTCGCAGTCTCCCCAGGAGGCGTGGGTTCGAATCCCACCTCAGACAGTGCCCATTGAAAGTACCAAGCAAGAACAAAGCAAACACAGTCAAGAGAGCATTACCAGTTGCCAGGATGGCGGAGCGGTCTAAGGCGTTGCGTTCAGGTCGCAGTCTCCTCAGGAGGCGTGGGTTCGAATCCCGCCTCAGACAGAGCCCATTGAAAGTACCAAGCAAGAACAAAGCAAACACATTCAAGAGAGCATTACCAGGTGCCAGGATGGCGGAGCGGTCTAAGGCGTTGCGTTCAGGTCGCAGTCTCCCCAGGAGGCGTGGGTTCTAATCCCACCTCAGACAGTGCCCATTGAAAGTACCAAGCAAGAACAAAGCAAACACAGACAAGAGAGCATTACCAGTTGCCAGGATGGCGGAGCGGTCTAAGGCGTTGCGTTCAGGTCGCAGTCTCCCCAGGAAGCGTGGGTTCGAATCCCACCTCAGACAGATCCCATTGAAAGTACCAAGCAAGAACAAAGCAAACACATTCAAGAGAGCATTACCAGTTGCCAGGATGGCGGAGCGGTCTAAGGCGTTGCGTTCAGGTCGCAGTCTCCCAAGGAGGTGTGGGTTCGAATCCCACCTCAGACAGAGCCCATTGAATGTACCAAGCAATAACAAAGGAAACACGGTCAAGAGAGCATTACCAGTTGCCAGGATGGCGAAGCAGTGTAAGGCGTTGCGTTCAGGTCGCAGTCTCCCCAGGAGGCGTGGGTTCGAATCCCACCTCAGACAGAGCCCATTGAAATTACCAAGCAATAACAAAGGAAACACGGTCAAGAGAGCATTACCAGTTGCCAGGATGGCGGAGCGGTCTAAGGCGTTGCGTTCAGGTCACAGTCTCCCCAGGAGGCGTGGGTTCTAATCCCACCACAGACAGAGCCCATTGAAAGTACCAAGTAAGAACAAAGCAAACACATTCAAGAGAGCATTACCAGGTGCCAGGATGGCGGAGCGGTCTAAGGCGTTGCGTTCAGGTCGCAGTCTCCCCAGGAGGCGTGGGTTCGAATCCCACCTCAGACAGAGCCCATTGAAAGTACCAAGCAAGAACAAAGCAAACACAGTCAAGAGAGCATTACCAGGTGCCAGGATGGCGAAGCGGTGTAAGGCGTTGCGTTCAGGTCGCAGTCTCCCCAGGAGGCGTGGGTTCGAATCCCACCTCAGACAGTGCCCATTGAAAGTATCAAGCAAGAACAAAGCAAACACATTCAAGAGAGCATTACCAGGTGCCAGGATGGCAGAGCGGTCTAAGGCGTTGCGTTCAGGTCGCAGTCTCCCCAGGAGGCGTGGGTTCGAATCCCACCTCAGACAGAGCCCATTGAAAGTACCAAGCAAGAACAAAGCAAACACAGTCAAGAGAGCATTACCAGTTGCCAGGATGGCGGAGCGGTCTAAGGCGTTGCGTTCAGGTCGCAGTCTCCCCAGGAGGCGTGGGTTCGAATCCCACCTCAGACAGAGCCCATTGAAAGTACCAAGCAAGAACAAAGCAAACACAGTCAAGAGAGCATTACCAGGTGCCAGGATGACGGAGCGGTCTAAGGCGTTGCGTTCAGGTCGCAGTCTCCCCAGGAGGCGTGGGTTCGAATCCCACCTCAGACAGTGCCCATTGAAAGTACCAAGCAAGAACAAAGTAAACACAGTCAAGAGAGCATTACCAGTTGCCAGGATGGCGGAGCGGTCTAAGGCGTTGCGTTCAGGTCGCAGTCTCCCCAGGAGGCGTGGGTTCGAATCCCACCTCAGACAGAGCCCATTGAAAGTACCAAGCAAGAACAAAGCAAACACATTCAAGAGAGCATTACCAGTTGCCAGGGTGGCGGAGCGGTCTAAGGCATTGCGTTCAGGTCGCAGTCTCCCCAGGAGGTGTGGGTTCGAATCCCACCTCAGGCAGAGCCCATTGAAAGTACCAAGCAATAACAAAGGAAACACGGTCAAGAGAGCATTACCAGTTGCCATGATGGCGAAGCGGTGTAAGGCGTTGCGTTCAGGTCGCAGTCTCCCCAGGAGGCGTGGGTTCGAATCCCACCTCAGACAGAGCCCATTGAAAGTACCAAGCAAGAACATAGGAAACACAGTAAAGAGAGCAACACCAGTTGCCAGGATGGCGGAGCGGTCTAAGGCGTTGCGTTCAGGTCGCAGTCTCCCCAGGAGGCGTGGGTTCAAATCCCACCTCAGACAGTGCCCATTGAAAGTACCAATCAATAACAAAGGGAACACGGTCAAGAGAGCATTACCAGTTGCCAGGATGGCGGAGCGGTCTAAGGCGTTGCGTTCAGGTCACAGTCTCCCCAGGAGGTGTGGGTTCGAATCCCACCTCAGACAGAGCCCATTGAAAGTACCAAGCAAGAACATAGGAAACACAGTAAAGAGAGCATTACCAGTTGCCAGGATGGAGGAGCGGTCTAAGGCGTTGCGTTCAGGTCGCAGTCTCCCCAGGAGGCGTGGGTTCGAATCCCACCTCAGACAGAGCCCATTGAAAGTACCAAGCAAGAACATAGGAAACACAGTAAAGAGAGCAACACCAGTTGCCAGGATGGCGGAGCGGTCTAAGGCGTTGCGTTCAGGTCGCAGTCTCCCCAGGAGGCGTGGGTTCAAATCCCACCTCAGACAGTGCCCATTGAAAGTACCAATCAATAACAAAGGGAACACGGTCAAGAGAGCATTACCAGTTGCCAGGATGGCGGAGCGGTCTAAGGCGTTGCGTTCAGGTCGCAGTCTCCCCAGGAGGCGTGGGTTCAAATCCCACCTCAGACAGTGCCCATTGAAAGTACCAAGCAAGAACAAAGCAAACACAGTCAAGAGAGCATTACCAGTTGCCAGGATGGCGGAGCGGTCTAAGGCGTTGCGTTCAGGTCGCAGTCTCCCCAGGAGGCGTAGGTTCGAATCCCACCTCAGACAGAGCCCATTGAAAGTACCAAGCAAGGACAAAGCAAACACATTCAAGAGAGCATTACCAGGTGCCAGGATGGCGGAGCGGTCTAAGGCGTTGCGTTCAGGTCGCAGTCTCCCCAGTAGGCGTAGGTTCTAATCCCACCTCAGACAGAGCCCATTGAAAGTACCAAGCAATAACAAAGGAAACACGGTCAAGAGAGCATTACCAGTTGCCAGGATGGCGAAGCGGTGTAAGGCGTTGCGTTCAGGTCGCAGTCTCCCCAGAAGGCGTGGGTTCGAATCCCGCCTCAGACAGATCCCATTGAAAGTACCAAGCAAGAACAAAGCAAACACATTCAAGAGACCATTACCAGGTGCCAGGATGGCGGAGCGGTCTAAGGCGTTGCGTTCAGGTCGCAGTCTCCCCAGGAGGCGTGGGTTCGAATCCCCCCTCAGACAGAGCCCATTGAAAGTACAAAGCAAGAACAAAGCAAACACATTGAAGAGAGCATTACCAGGGGCCAGGATGGCGGAGCGGTCTAAGGCGTTGCGTTCAGGTCGCAGTCTCCCCAGGAGGCGTGGGTTCTAATCCCACCACAGACAGAGCCCATTGAAAGTACCAAGTAAGAACAAAGCAAACACATTCAAGAGAGCATTACCAGGTGCCAGGATGGCGGAGCGGTCTAAGGCGTTGCGTTCAGGTCGCAGTCTCCCCAGGAGGCGTGGGTTCGAATCCCACCTCAGACAGTGCCCATTGAAAGTACCAAGCAAGAACAAAGCAAACACAGTCAAGAGAGCATTACCAGTTGCCAGGATTGCGGAGCGGTCTAAGGCGTTGCGTTCAGGTCGCAGTCTCCCCAGGAGGCGTGGGTTCGAATCCCACCTCAGACAGTGCCCATTGAAAGTACCAAGCAAGAACAAAGGAAACACAGTCAAGAGAGCATTACCAGGTGCCAGGATGGCGGAGCGGTCTAAGGCGTTGCGTTCAGGTCACAGTCTCCCCAGGAGGCGTGGGTTCGAATCCCACCTCAGACAGAGCCCATTGAAAGTACCAAGCAAGAACATAGGAAACACAGTAAAGAGAGCAACACCAGTTGCCAGGATGGCGGAGCGGTCTAAGGCGTTGCGTTCAGGTCGCAGTCTCCCCAGGAGGCGTGGGTTCAAATCCCACCTCAGGCAGTGCCCATTGAAAGTACAAAGCAAGAACAAAGCAAACACATTCAAGAGAGCATTACCAGGTGCCAGGATGGCGGAGCGGTCTAAGGCATTGCGTTCAGGTCGCAGTCTCCCCAGGAGGCGTGGGTTCGAATCCCGCCTCAGACAGAGCCCATTGAAAGGACCAAGCAAGAACAAAGCAAACACATTCAAGAGAGCATTACCAGGTGCCAGGATGGCGGAGCTGTCTAAGGCGCTGCGTTCAGGTCGCAGTCTCCCCAGGAGGCGTGGTTTCGAATCCCGCCTCAGACAGAGCCCATTGAAAGTACCAAGCAAGAACAAAGCAAACACATTCAAGAGAGCATTACCAGGTGCCAGGATGGCGGAGCTGTCTAAGGCGCTGCGTTCAGGTCGCAGTCTCCCCAGGAGGCGTGGGTTCGAATCCCGCCTCAGACAGAGCCCATTGAAAGTACCAAGCAAGAACAAAGCAAACACAGTGAATAGAGCATTACCAGTTGCCAGGATGGCGGAGAGGTCTAAGGCGCTGCGTTCAGGTCGCAGTCTCCCCAGGAGGCGTGGGATCGAATCCCGCCTCAGATAGAGCCCATTGAAAGTACCAAGCAAGAACAATGCAAACACATTCAAGAGAGCATTACCAGGTGCCAGGATGGCGGAGCGGTCTAAGGCGCTGCGTTCAGGTCGCAGTCTCCCCAGGAGGCGTGGGTTCGAATCCCACCTCAGACAGTGCCCATTGAAAGTACCAAGCAAGAACAAAGCAAACACAGTCAAGAGAGCATTACCAGTTGCCAGGATGACGGAGCGGTCTAAGGCGTTGCGTTCAGGTCGCAGTCTCCCCAGGAGGCGTGGGTTCGAATCCCACCTCAGACAGAGCCCATTGAAAGTACCAAGCAAGAACAAAGCAAACACATTCAAGAGAGCATTACCAGGGGCCAGGATGGCGGAGCGGTCTAAGGCGTTGCGTTCAGGTCGCAGTCTCCCCAGGAGGCGTGGGTTCTAATCCCACCACAGACAGAGCCCATTGAAAGTACCAAGTAAGAACAAAGCAAACACATTCAAGAGAGCATTACCAGGTGCCAGGATGGCGGAGCGGTCTAAGGCGTTGCGTTCAGGTCGCAGTCTCCCCAGGAGGCGTGGGTTCGAATCCCACCTCAGACAGAGCCCATTGAAAGTACCAAGTAAGAACAAAGCAAACACATTCAAGAGAGCATTACCAGGTGCCAGGATGGCGGAGCGGTCTAAGGCGTTGCGTTCAGGTCGCAGTCTCCCCAGGAGGCGTGGGTTCGAATCCCACCTCAGACAGTGCCCATTGAAAGTACCAAGCAAGAACAAAGCAAACACAGTCAAGAGAGCATTACCAGTTGCCAGGATTGCGGAGCGGTCTAAGGCGTTGCGTTCAGGTCGCAGTCTCCCCAGGAGGCGTGGGTTCGAATCCCACCTCAGACAGTGCCCATTGAAAGTACCAAGCAAGAACAAAGGAAACACAGTCAAGAGAGCATTACCAGGTGCCAGGATGGCGGAGCGGTCTAAGGCGTTGCGTTCAGGTCACAGTCTCCCCAGGAGGCGTGGGTTCGAATCCCACCTCAGACAGAGCCCATTGAAAGTACCAAGCAAGAACATAGGAAACACAGTAAAGAGAGCAACACCAGTTGCCAGGATGGCGGAGCGGTCTAAGGCGTTGCGTTCAGGTCGCAGTCTCCCCAGGAGGCGTGGGTTCAAATCCCACCTCAGGCAGTGCCCATTGAAAGTACAAAGCAAGAACAAAGCAAACACATTCAAGAGAGCATTACCAGGTGCCAGGATGGCGGAGCGGTCTAAGGCATTGCGTTCAGGTCGCAGTCTCCCCAGGAGGCGTGGGTTCGAATCCCGCCTCAGACAGAGCCCATTGAAAGGACCAAGCAAGAACAAAGCAAACACATTCAAGAGAGCATTACCAGGTGCCAGGATGGCGGAGCTGTCTAAGGCGCTGCGTTCAGGTCGCAGTCTCCCCAGGAGGCGTGGTTTCGAATCCCGCCTCAGACAGAGCCCATTGAAAGTACCAAGCAAGAACAAAGCAAACACATTCAAGAGAGCATTACCAGGTGCCAGGATGGCGGAGCTGTCTAAGGCGCTGCGTTCAGGTCGCAGTCTCCCCAGGAGGCGTGGGTTCGAATCCCGCCTCAGACAGAGCCCATTGAAAGTACCAAGCAAGAACAAAGCAAACACAGTGAATAGAGCATTACCAGTTGCCAGGATGGCGGAGCGGTCTAAGGCGCTGCGTTCAGGTCGCAGTCTCCCCAGGAGGCGTGGGATCGAATCCCGCCTCAGATAGAGCCCATTGAAAGTACCAAGCAAGAACAATGCAAACACATTCAAGAGAGCATTACCAGGTGCCAGGATGGCGGAGCGGTCTAAGGCGCTGCGTTCAGGTCGCAGTCTCCCCTGGAGGCGTGGGTTCGAATCCCACCTCAGACAGTGCCCATTGAAAGTACCAAGCAAGAACAAAGCAAACACAGTCAAGAGAGCATTACCAGTTGCCAGGATGGCGGAGCGGTCTAAGGCGTTGCGTTCAGGTCGCAGTCTCCCCAGGAGTCGTGGGTTCGAATCCCACCTCAGACAGAGCCCATTGAAAGTACCAAGCAAGAACAAAGCAAACACATTCAAGAGAGCATTACCAGGGGCCAGGATGGCGGAGCGGTCTAAGGCGTTGCGTTCAGGTCGCAGTTTCCCCAGGAGGCGTGGGTTCTAATCCCACCACAGACAGAGCCCATTGAAAGTACCAAGTAAGAACAAAGCAAACACATTCAAGAGAGCATTACCAGGTGCCAGGATGGCGGAGCGGTCTAAGGCGTTGCGTTCAGGTCGCAGTCTCCCCAGGAGGCGTGGGTTCGAATCCCACCTCAGACAGTGCCCATTGAAAGTACCAAGCAAGAACAAAGCAAACACAGTCAAGAGAGCATTACCAGTTGCCAGGATGGCGTAGCGGTCTAAGGCGTTGCGTTCAGGTCGCAGTCTCCTCAGGAGGCGTGGGTTCGAATCCCGCCTCAGACAGAGCCCATTGAAAGTACCAAGCAAGAACAAAGCAAACACATTCAAGAGAGCATTACCAGGTGCCAGGATGGCGGAGCGGTCTAAGGCGTTGCGTTCAGGTCGCAGTCTCCCCAGGAGGCGTGGGTTCTAATCCCACCTCAGACAGTGCCCATTGAAAGTACCAAGCAAGAACAAAGCAAACACAGACAAGAGAGCATTACCAGTTGCCAGGATGGCGGAGCGGTCTAAGGCGTTGCGTTCAGGTCGCAGTCTCCCCAGGAGGCGTGGGTTCGAATCCCACCTCAGACAGAGCCCATTGAAAGTACCAAGCAAGAACAAAGCAAACACATTCAAGAGAGCATTACCAGTTGCCAGGATGGCGGAGCGGTCTAAGGCGTTGCGTTCAGGTCGCAGTCTCCCAAGGAGGTGTGGGTTCGAATCCCACCTCAGACAGAGCCCATTGAAAGTACCAAGCAATAACAAAGGAAACACGGTCAAGAGAGCATTACCAGTTGCCAGGATGGCGAAGCAGTGTAAGGCGTTGCGTTCAGGTCGCAGTCTCCCCAGGAGGCGTGGGTTCGAATCCCACCTCAGACAGAGCCCATTGAAATTACCAAGCAATAACAAAGGAAACACGGTCAAGAGAGCATTACCAGTTGCCAGGATGGCGGAGCGGTCTAAGGCGTTGCGTTCAGGTCACAGTCTCCCCAGGAGGCGTGGGTTCTAATCCCACCACAGACAGAGCCCATTGAAAGTACCAAGTAAGAACAAAGCAAACACATTCAAGAGAGCATTACCAGGTGCCAGGATGGCGGAGCGGTCTAAGGCGTTGCGTTCAGGTCGCAGTCTCCCCAGGAGGCGTGGGTTCGAATCCCACCTCAGACAGAGCCCATTGAAAGTACCAAGCAAGAACAAAGCAAACACAGTCAAGAGAGCATTACCAGGTGCCAGGATGGCGAAGCGGTGTAAGGCGTTGCGTTCAGGTCGCAGTCTCCCCAGGAGGCGTGGGTTCGAATCCCACCTCAGACAGTGCCCATTGAAAGTATCAAGCAAGAACAAAGCAAACACATTCAAGAGAGCATTACCAGGTGCCAGGATGGCAGAGCGGTCTAAGGCGTTGCGTTCAGGTCGCAGTCTCCCCAGGAGGCGTGGGTTCGAATCCCACCTCAGACAGTGCCCATTGAAAGTACCAAGCAAGAACAAAGCAAACACAGACAAGAGAGCATTACCAGTTGCCAGGATGGCGGAGCGGTCTAAGGCGTTGCGTTCAGGTCGCAGTCTCCCCAGGAGGCGTGGGTTCGAATCCCACCTCAGACAGAGCCCATTGAAAGTACCAAGCAAGAACAAAGCAAACACATTCAAGAGAGCATTACCAGTTGCCAGGATGGCGGAGCGGTCTAAGGCGTTGCGTTCAGGTCGCAGTCTCCCAAGGAGGTGTGGGTTCGAATCCCACCTCAGACAGAGCCCATTGAAAGTACCAAGCAATAACAAAGGAAACACGGTCAAGAGAGCATTACCAGTTGCCAGGATGGCGAAGCAGTGTAAGGCGTTGCGTTCAGGTCGCAGTCTCCCCAGGAGGCGTGGGTTCGAATCCCACCTCAGACAGAGCCCATTGAAATTACCAAGCAATAACAAAGGAAACACGGTCAAGAGAGCATTACCAGTTGCCAGGATGGCGGAGCGGTCTAAGGCGTTGCGTTCAGGTCACAGTCTCCCCAGGAGGCGTGGGTTCTAATCCCACCACAGACAGAGCCCATTGAAAGTACCAAGTAAGAACAAAGCAAACACATTCAAGAGAGCATTACCAGGTGCCAGGATGGCGGAGCGGTCTAAGGCGTTGCGTTCAGGTCGCAGTCTCCCCAGGAGGCGTGGGTTCGAATCCCACCTCAGACAGAGCCCATTGAAAGTACCAAGCAAGAACAAAGCAAACACAGTCAAGAGAGCATTACCAGGTGCCAGGATGGCGAAGCGGTGTAAGGCGTTGCGTTCAGGTCGCAGTCTCCCCAGGAGGCGTGGGTTCAAATCCCACCTCAGACAGTGCCCATTGAAAGTACCAAGCAAGAACAAAGCAAACACAGTCAAGAGAGCATTACCAGTGTCCAGGATGGCGGAGCGGTCTAAGGCGTTGCGTTCAGGTCGCAGTCTCCCCAGGAGGCGTAGGTTCGAATCCCACCTCAGACAGAGCCCATTGAAAGTACCAAGCAAGGACAAAGCAAACACATTCAAGAGAGCATTACCAGGTGCCAGGATGGCGGAGCGGTCTAAGGCGTTGCGTTCAGGTCGCAGTCTCCCCAGTAGGCGTAGGTTCTAATCCCACCTCAGACAGAGCCCATTGAAAGTACCAAGCAAGAACAAAGCAAACACAGTGAATAGAGCATTACCAGTTGCCAGGATGGCGGAGCGGTCTAAGGCGCTGCGTTCAGGTCGCAGTCTCCCCAGGAGGCGTGGGATCGAATCCCGCCTCAGATAGAGCCCATTGAAAGTACCAAGCAAGAACAATGCAAACACATTCAAGAGAGCATTACCAGGTGCCAGGATGGCGGAGCGGTCTAAGGCGCTGCGTTCAGGTCGCAGTCTCCCCTGGAGGCGTGGGTTCGAATCCCACCTCAGACAGTGCCCATTGAAAGTACCAAGCAAGAACAAAGCAAACACAGTCAAGAGAGCATTACCAGTTGCCAGGATGGCGGAGCGGTCTAAGGCGTTGCGTTCAGGTCGCAGTCTCCCCAGGAGGCGTGGGTTCGAATCCCACCTCAGACAGAGCCCATTGAAAGTACCAAGCAAGAACAAAGCAAACACATTCAAGAGAGCATTACCAGGGGCCAGGATGGCGGAGCGGTCTAAGGCGTTGCGTTCAGGTCGCAGTCTCCCCAGGAGGCGTGGGTTCTAATCCCACCACAGACAGAGCCCATTGAAAGTACCAAGTAAGAACAAAGCAAACACATTCAAGAGAGCATTACCAGGTGCCAGGATGGCGGAGCGGTCTAAGGCGTTGCGTTCAGGTCGCAGTCTCCCCAGGAGGCGTGGGTTCGAATCCCACCTCAGACAGTGCCCATTGAAAGTACCAAGCAAGAACAAAGCAAACACAGTCAAGAGAGCATTACCAGTTGCCAGGATGGCGGAGCGGTCTAAGGCGTTGCGTTCAGGTCGCAGTCTCCTCAGGAGGCGTGGGTTCGAATCCCGCCTCAGACAGAGCCCATTGAAAGTACCAAGCAAGAACAAAGCAAACACATTCAAGAGAGCATTACCAGGTGCCAGGATGGCGGAGCGGTCTAAGGCGTTGCGTTCAGGTCGCAGTCTCCCCAGGAGGCGTGGGTTCTAATCCCACCTCAGACAGTGCCCATTGAAAGTACCAAGCAAGAACAAAGCAAACACAGACAAGAGAGCATTACCAGTTGCCAGGATGGCGGAGCGGTCTAAGGCGTTGCGTTCAGGTCGCAGTCTCCCCAGGAGGCGTGGGTTCGAATCCCACCTCAGACAGAGCCCATTGAAAGTACCAAGCAAGAACAAAGCAAACACATTCAAGAGAGCATTACCAGTTGCCAGGATGGCGGAGCGGTCTAAGGCGTTGCGTTCAGGTCGCAGTCTCCCAAGGAGGTGTGGGTTCGAATCCCACCTCAGACAGAGCCCATTGAAAGTACCAAGCAATAACAAAGGAAACACGGTCAAGAGAGCATTACCAGTTGCCAGGATGGCGAAGCAGTGTAAGGCGTTGCGTTCAGGTCGCAGTCTCCCCAGGAGGCGTGGGTTCGAATCCCACCTCAGACAGAGCCCATTGAAATTACCAAGCAATAACAAAGGAAACACGGTCAAGAGAGCATTACCAGTTGCCAGGATGGCGGAGCGGTCTAAGGCGTTGCGTTCAGGTCACAGTCTCCCCAGGAGGCGTGGGTTCTAATCCCACCACAGACAGAGCCCATTGAAAGTACCAAGTAAGAACAAAGCAAACACATTCAAGAGAGCATTACCAGGTGCCAGGATGGCGGAGCGGTCTAAGGCGTTGCGTTCAGGTCGCAGTCTCCCCAGGAGGCGTGGGTTCGAATCCCACCTCAGACAGAGCCCATTGAAAGTACCAAGCAAGAACAAAGCAAACACAGTCAAGAGAGCATTACCAGGTGCCAGGATGGCGAAGCGGTGTAAGGCGTTGCGTTCAGGTCGCAGTCTCCCCAGGAGGCGTGGGTTCGAATCCCACCTCAGACAGTGCCCATTGAAAGTATCAAGCAAGAACAAAGCAAACACATTCAAGAGAGCATTACCAGGTGCCAGGATGGCAGAGCGGTCTAAGGCGTTGCGTTCAGGTCGCAGTCTCCCCAGGAGGCGTGGGTTCGAATCCCACCTCAGACAGAGCCCATTGAAAGTACCAAGCAAGAACAAAGCAAACACAGTCAAGAGAGCATTACCAGTTGCCAGGATGGCGGAGCGGTCTAAGGCGTTGCGTTCAGGTCGCAGTCTCCCCAGGAGGCGTGGGTTCGAATCCCACCTCAGACAGAGCCCATTGAAAGTACCAAGCAAGAACAAAGCAAACACAGTCAAGAGAGCATTACCAGGTGCCAGGATGACGGAGCGGTCTAAGGCGTTGCGTTCAGGTCGCAGTCTCCCCAGGAGGCGTGGGTTCGAATCCCACCTCAGACAGTGCCCATTGAAAGTACCAAGCAAGAACAAAGTAAACACAGTCAAGAGAGCATTACCAGTTGCCAGGATGGCGGAGCGGTCTAAGGCGTTGCGTTCAGGTCGCAGTCTCCCCAGGAGGCGTGGGTTCGAATCCCACCTCAGAAAGAGCCCATTGAAAGTACCAAGCAAGAACAAAGCAAACACATTCAAGAGAGCATTACCAGTTGCCAGGGTGGCGGAGCGGTCTAAGGCATTGCGTTCAGGTCGCAGTCTCCCCAGGAGGTGTGGGTTCGAATCCCACCTCAGGCAGAGCCCATTGAAAGTACCAAGCAATAACAAAGGAAACACGGTCAAGAGAGCATTACCAGTTGCCATGATGGCGAAGCGGTGTAAGGCGTTGCGTTCAGGTCGCAGTCTCCCCAGGAGGCGTGGGTTCGAATCCCACCTCAGACAGAGCCCATTGAAAGTACCAAGCAAGAACATAGGAAACACAGTAAAGAGAGCAACACCAGTTGCCAGGATGGCGGAGCGGTCTAAGGCGTTGCGTTCAGGTCGCAGTCTCCCCAGGAGGCGTGGGTTCAAATCCCACCTCAGACAGTGCCCATTGAAAGTACCAATCAATAACAAAGGGAACACGGTCAAGAGAGCATTACCAGTTGCCAGGATGGCGGAGCGGTCTAAGGCGTTGCGTTCAGGTCACAGTCTCCCCAGGAGGTGTGGGTTCGAATCCCACCTCAGACAGAGCCCATTGAAAGTACCAAGCAAGAACATAGGAAACACAGTAAAGAGAGCATTACCAGTTGCCAGGATGGCGGAGCGGTCTAAGGCGTTGCGTTCAGGTCGCAGTCTCCCCAGGAGGCGTGGGTTCGAATCCCACCTCAGACAGAGCCCATTGAAAGTACCAAGCAAGAACATAGGAAACACAGTAAAGAGAGCAACACCAGTTGCCAGGATGGCGGAGCGGTCTAAGGCGTTGCGTTCAGGTCGCAGTCTCCCCAGGAGGCGTGGGTTCAAATCCCACCTCAGACAGTGCCCATTGAAAGTACCAATCAATAACAAAGGGAACACGGTCAAGAGAGCATTACCAGTTGCCAGGATGGAGGAGCGGTCTAAGGCGTTGCGTTCAGGTCGCAGTCTCCCCAGGAGGCGTGGGTTCGAATCCCACCTCAGACAGAGCCCATTGAAAGTACCAAGCAAGAACATAGGAAACACAGTAAAGAGAGCAACACCAGTTGCCAGGATGGCGGAGCGGTCTAAGGCGTTGCGTTCAGGTCGCAGTCTCCCCAGGAGGCGTGGGTTCAAATCCCACCTCAGACAGTGCCCATTGAAAGTACCAATCAATAACAAAGGGAACACGGTCAAGAGAGCATTACCAGTTGCCAGGATGGCGGAGCGGTCTAAGGCGTTGCGTTCAGGTCGCAGTCTCCCCAGGAGGCGTGGGTTCAAATCCCACCTCAGACAGTGCCCATTGAAAGTACCAAGCAAGAACAAAGCAAACACAGTCAAGAGAGCATTACCAGTGTCCAGGATGGCGGAGCGGTCTAAGGCGTTGCGTTCAGGTCGCAGTCTCCCCAGGAGGCGTAGGTTCGAATCCCACCTCAGACAGAGCCCATTGAAAGTACCAAGCAAGGACAAAGCAAACACATTCAAGAGAGCATTACCAGGTGCCAGGATGGCGGAGCGGTCTAAGGCGTTGCGTTCAGGTCGCAGTCTCCCCAGTAGGCGTAGGTTCTAATCCCACCTCAGACAGAGCCCATTGAAAGTACCAAGCAATAACAAAGGAAACACGGTCAAGAGAGCATTACCAGTTGCCAGGATGGCGAAGCGGTGTAAGGCGTTGCGTTCAGGTCGCAGTCTCCCCAGAAGGCGTGGGTTTGAATCCCGCCTCAGACAGATCCCATTGAAAGTACCAAGCAAGAACAAAGCAAACACATTCAAGAGACCATTACCAGGTGCCAGGATGGCGGAGCGGTCTAAGGCGTTGCGTTCAGGTCGCAGTCTCCCCAGGAGGCGTGGGTTCGAATCCCCCCTCAGACAGAGCCCATTGAAAGTACAAAGCAAGAACAAAGCAAACACATTGAAGAGAGCATTACCAGGGGCCAGGATGGCGGAGCGGTCTAAGGCGTTGCGTTCAGGTCGCAGTCTCCCCAGGAGGCGTGGGTTCTAATCCCACCACAGACAGAGCCCATTGAAAGTACCAAGTAAGAACAAAGCAAACACATTCAAGAGAGCATTACCAGGTGCCAGGATGGCGGAGCGGTCTAAGGCGTTGCGTTCAGGTCGCAGTCTCCCCAGGAGGCGTGGGTTCGAATCCCACCTCAGACAGTGCCCATTGAAAGTACCAAGCAAGAACAAAGCAAACACAGTCAAGAGAGCATTACCAGTTGCCAGGATTGCGGAGCGGTCTAAGGCGTTGCGTTCAGGTCGCAGTCTCCCCAGGAGGCGTGGGTTCGAATCCCACCTCAGACAGTGCCCATTGAAAGTACCAAGCAAGAACAAAGCAAACACAGTCAAGAGAGCATTACCAGGTGCCAGGATGGCGGAGCGGTCTAAGGCGTTGCGTTCAGGTCGCAGTCTCCCCAGGAGGCGTGGGTTCGAATCCCGCCTCAGACAGAGCCCATTGAAAGTACCAAGCAAGAACAAAGCAAACACAGTCAAGAGAGCATTACCAGTTGCCAGGATGGCGGAGCGGTCTAAGGCGTTGCGTTCAGGTCGCAGTCTCCCCAGGAGGCGTGGGTTCGAATCCCACCTCAGACAGAGCCCATTGAAATTACCAAGCAATAACAAAGGAAACACGGTCAAGAGAGCATTACCAGTTGCCAGGATGGCGGAGCGGTCTAAGGCGTTGCGTTCAGGTCACAGTCTCCCCAGGAGGCGTGGGTTCGAATCCCACCTCAGACAGAGCCCATTGAAAGTACCAAGCAAGAACATAGGAAACACAGTAAAGAGAGCAACACCAGTTGCCAGGATGGCGGAGCGGTCTAAGGCGTTGCGTTCAGGTCGCAGTCTCCCCAGGAGGCGTGGGTTCAAATCCCACCTCAGGCAGTGCCCATTGAAAGTACAAAGCAAGAACAAAGCAAACACATTCAAGAGAGCATTACCAGGTGCCAGGATGGCGGAGCGGTCTAAGGCATTGCGTTCAGGTCGCAGTCTCCCCAGGAGGCGTGGGTTCGAATCCCGCCTCAGACAGAGCCCATTGAAAGTACCAAGCAAGAACAAAGCAAACACATTCAAGAGAGCATTACCAGGTGCCAGGATGGCGGAGCTGTCTAAGGCGCTGCGTTCAGGTCGCAGTCTCCCCAGGAGGCGTGGTTTCGAATCCCGCCTCAGACAGAGCCCATTGAAAGTACCAAGGAAGAACAAAGCAAACACATTCAAGAGAGCATTACCAGGTGCCAGGATGGCGGAGCTGTCTAAGGCGCTGCGTTCAGGTCGCAGTCTCCCCAGGAGGCGTGGGTTCGAATCCCGCCTCAGACAGAGCCCATTGAAAGTACCAAGCAAGAACAAAGCAAACACAGTGAATAGAGCATTACCAGTTGCCAGGATGGCGGAGCGGTCTAAGGCGCTGCGTTCAGGTCGCAGTCTCCCCAGGAGGCGTGGGATCGAATCCCGCCTCAGATAGAGCCCATTGAAAGTACCAAGCAAGAACAATGCAAACACATTCAAGAGAGCATTACCAGGTGCCAGGATGGCGGAGCGGTCTAAGGCGCTGCGTTCAGGTCGCAGTCTCCCCAGGAGGCGTGGGTTCGAATCCCACCTCAGACAGTGCCCATTGAAAGTACCAAGCAAGAACAAAGCAAACACAGTCAAGAGAGCATTACCAGTTGCCAGGATGGCGGAGCGGTCTAAGGCGTTGCGTTCAGGTCGCAGTCTCCCCAGGAGGCGTGGGTTCGAATCCCACCTCAGACAGAGCCCATTGAAAGTACCAAGCAAGAACAAAGCAAACACATTCAAGAGAGCATTACCAGGGGCCAGGATGGCGGAGCGGTCTAAGGCGTTGCGTTCAGGTCGCAGTCTCCCCAGGAGGCGTGGGTTCTAATCCCACCACAGACAGAGCCCATTGAAAGTACCAAGTAAGAACAAAGCAAACACATTCAAGAGAGCATTACCAGGTGCCAGGATGGCGGAGCGGTCTAAGGCGTTGCGTTCAGGTCGCAGTCTCCCCAGGAGGCGTGGGTTCGAATCCCACCTCAGACAGTGCCCATTGAAAGTACCAAGCAAGAACAAAGCAAACACAGTCAAGAGAGCATTACCAGTTGCCAGGATGGCGGAGCGGTCTAAGGCGTTGCGTTCAGGTCGCAGTCTCCTCAGGAGGCGTGGGTTCGAATCCCGCCTCAGACAGAGCCCATTGAAAGTACCAAGCAAGAACAAAGCAAACACATTCAAGAGAGCATTACCAGGTGCCAGGATGGCGGAGCGGGCTAAGGCGTTGCGTTCAGGTCGCAGTCTCCCCAGGAGGCGTGGGTTCTAATCCCACCTCAGACAGTGCCCATTGAAAGTACCAAGCAAGAACAAAGCAAACACAGACAAGAGAGCATTACCAGTTGCCAGGATGGCGGAGCGGTCTAAGGCGTTGCGTTCAGGTCGCAGTCTCCCCAGGAGGCGTGGGTTCGAATCCCACCTCAGACAGAGCCCATTGAAAGTACCAAGCAAGAACAAAGCAAACACATTCAAGAGAGCATTACCAGTTGCCAGGATGGCGGAGCGGTCTAAGGCGTTGCGTTCAGGTCGCAGTCTCCCAAGGAGGTGTGGGTTCGAATCCCACCTCAGACAGAGCCCATTGAAAGTACCAAGCAATAACAAAGGAAACACGGTCAAGAGAGCATTACCAGTTGCCAGGATGGCGAAGCAGTGTAAGGCGTTGCGTTCAGGTCGCAGTCTCCCCAGGAGGCGTGGGTTCGAATCCCACCTCAGACAGAGCCCATTGAAATTACCAAGCAATAACAAAGGAAACACGGTCAAGAGAGCATTACCAGTTGCCAGGATGGCGGAGCGGTCTAAGGCGTTGCGTTCAGGTCACAGTCTCCCCAGGAGGCGTGGGTTCTAATCCCACCACAGACAGAGCCCATTGAAAGTACCAAGTAAGAACAAAGCAAACACATTCAAGAGAGCATTACCAGGTGCCAGGATGGCGGAGCGGTCTAAGGCGTTGCGTTCAGGTCGCAGTCTCCCCAGGAGGCGTGGGTTCGAATCCCACCTCAGACAGAGCCCATTGAAAGTACCAAGCAAGAACAAAGCAAACACAGTCAAGAGAGCATTACCAGGTGCCAGGATGGCGAAGCGGTGTAAGGCGTTGCGTTCAGGTCGCAGTCTCCCCAGGAGGCGTGGGTTCGAATCCCACCTCAGACAGTGCCCATTGAAAGTATCAAGCAAGAACAAAGCAAACACATTCAAGAGAGCATTACCAGGTGCCAGGATGGCAGAGCGGTCTAAGGCGTTGCGTTCAGGTCGCAGTCTCCCCAGGAGGCGTGGGTTCGAATCCCACCTCAGACAGAGCCCATTGAAAGTACCAAGCAAGAACAAAGCAAACACAGTCAAGAGAGCATTACCAGTTGCCAGGATGGCGGAGCGGTCTAAGGCGTTGCGTTCAGGTCGCAGTCTCCCCAGGAGGCGTGGGTTCGAATCCCACCTCAGACAGAGCCCATTGAAAGTACCAAGCAAGAACAAAGCAAACACAGTCAAGAGAGCATTACCAGGTGCCAGGATGACGGAGCGGTCTAAGGCGTTGCGTTCAGGTCGCAGTCTCCCCAGGAGGCGTGGGTTCGAATCCCACCTCAGACAGTGCCCATTGAAAGTACCAAGCAAGAACAAAGCAAACACAGTCAAGAGAGCATTACCAGTTGCCAGGATGGCGGAGCGGTCTAAGGCGTTGCGTTCAGGTCGCAGTCTCCCCAGGAGGCGTGGGTTCGAATCCCACCTCAGACAGAGCCCATTGAAAGTACCAAGCAAGAACAAAGCAAACACATTCAAGAGAGCATTACCAGTTGCCAGGGTGGCGGAGCGGTCTAAGGCATTGCGTTCAGGTCGCAGTCTCCCCAGGAGGTGTGGGTTCGAATCCCACCTCAGGCAGAGCCCATTGAAAGTACCAAGCAATAACAAAGGAAACACGGTCAAGAGAGCATTACCAGTTGCCATGATGGCGAAGCGGTGTAAGGCGTTGCGTTCAGGTCGCAGTCTCCCCAGGAGGCGTGGGTTCGAATCCCACCTCAGACAGAGCCCATTGAAAGTACCAAGCAAGAACATAGGAAACACAGTAAAGAGAGCAACACCAGTTGCCAGGATGGCGGAGCGGTCTAAGGCGTTGCGTTCAGGTCGCAGTCTCCCCAGGAGGCGTGGGTTCAAATCCCACCTCAGACAGTGCCCATTGAAAGTACAAAGCAAGAACAAAGCAAACACATTCAAGAGAGCATTACCAGGGGCCAGGATGGCAGAGCGGTCTAAGGCGTTGCGTTCAGGTCGCAGTCTCCCCAGGAGGCGTGGGTTCTAATCCCACCACAGACAGAGCCCATTGAAAGTACCAAGTAAGAACAAAGCAAACACATTCAAGAGAGCATTACCAGGTGCCAGGATGGCCGAGCGGTCTAAGGCATTGCGTTCAGGTTGCAGTCTCCCCAGGAGGCGTGGGTTCGAATCCCACCTCAGACAGAGCCCATTGAAAGTACCAAGCAAGAACAAAGCAAACACAGTCAAGAGAGCATTACCAGGTGCCAGGATGGCGAAGCGGTGTAAGGCGTTGCGTTCAGGTCGCAGTCTCCCCAGGAGGCGTGGGTTCTAATCCCACCTCAGACAGTGCCCATTGAAAGTACCAAGCAAGAACAAAGCAAACACATTCAAGAGAGCATTACCAGGTGCCAGGATGGCGGAGCGGTCTAAGGCGTTGCGTTCAGGTCGCAGTCTCCCCAGGAGGCGTGGGTTCGAATCCCACCTCAGACAGTGCCCATTGAAAGTACCAAGCAAGAACAAAGCAAACACAGTCAAGAGAGCATTACCAGTTGCCAGGATGGCGGAGCGGTCTAAGGCGTTGCGTTCAGGTCGCAGTCTCCCCAGGAGGCGTGGGTTCGAATCCCGCCTCAGACAGAGCCCATTGAAAGTACCAAGCAAGAACAAAGCAAACACATTCAAGAGAGCATTACCAGGTGCCAGGATGGCGGAGCGGTCTAAGGCGCTGCGTTCAGGTCGCAGTCTCCCCAGGAGGCGTGTGTTCGAATCCCGCCTCAGACAGAGCCCATTGAAAGTACCAAGCAAGAACAAAGCAAACACATTCAAGAGAGCATTACCAGGTGCCAGGATGGCGGAGCGGTCTAAGGCGTTGCGTTCAGGTCGCAGTCTCCCCAGGAGGCGTGGGTTCGAATCCCACCTCAGACAGTGCCCATTGAAAGTACCAAGCAAGAACAAAGCAAACACAGTCAAGAGAGCATTACCAGTTGCCAGGATGGCGGAGCGGTCTAAGGCGTTGCGTTCAGGTCGCAGTCTCCCCAGGAGGCGTGGGTTCGAATTCCGCCTCAGACAGAGCCCATTGAAAGTACCAAGCAAGAACAAAGCAAACACATTCAAGAGAGCATTACCAGGTGCCAGGATGGCGGAGCGGTCTAAGGCGTTGCGTTCAGGTCGCAGTCTCCCCAGGAGGCGTGGGTTCGAATCCCACCTCAGACAGAGCCCATTGAAAGTACCAAGCAAGAACAAAGCAAACACAGTCAAGAGAGCATTACCAGGTGCCAGGATGGCGAAGCGGTGTAAGGCGTTGCGTTCAGGTCGCAGTCTCCCCAGGAGGCGTGGGTTCGAATCCCACCTCAGACAGTGCCCATTGAAAGTATCAAGCAAGAACAAAGCAAACACATTCAAGAGAGCATTACCAGGTGCCAGGATGGCAGAGCGGTCTAAGGCGTTGCGTTCAGGTCGCAGTCTCCCCAGGAGGCGTGGGTTCGAATCCCACCTCAGACAGAGCCCATTGAAAGTACCAAGCAAGAACAAAGCAAACACAGTCAAGAGAGCATTACCAGTTGCCAGGATGGCGGAGCGGTCTAAGGCGTTGCGTTCAGGTCGCAGTCTCCCCAGGAGGCGTGGGTTCGAATCCCACCTCAGACAGTGCCCATTGAAAGTACCAAGCAAGAACAAAGCAAACACAGTCAAGAGAGCATTACCAGTTGCCAGGATTGCGGAGCGGTCTAAGGCGTTGCGTTCAGGTCGCAGTCTCCCCAGGAGGCGTGGGTTCGAATCCCACCTCAGACAGTGCCCATTGAAAGTACCAAGCAAGAACAAAGCAAACACAGTCAAGAGAGCATTACCAGTTGCCAGGATTGCGGAGCGGTCTAAGGCGTTGCGTTCAGGTCGCAGTCTCCCCAGGAGGCGTGGGTTCGAATCCCACCTCAGACAGTGCCCATTGAAAGTACCAAGCAAGAACAAAGCAAACACAGTCAAGAGAGCATTACCAGGTGCCAGGATGGCGAAGCGGTGTAAGGCGTTGCGTTCAGGTCGCAGTCTCCCCAGGAGGCGTGGGTTCGAATCCCACCTCAGACAGTGCCCATTGAAAGTATCAAGCAAGAACAAAGCAAACACATTGAAGAGAGCATTACCAGGGGCCAGGATGGCGGAGCGGTCTAAGGCGTTGCGTTCAGGTCGCAGTCTCCCCAGGAGGCGTGGGTTCTAATCCCACCACAGACAGAGCCCATTGAAAGTACCAAGTAAGAACAAAGCAAACACATTCAAGAGAGCATTACCAGGTGCCAGGATGGCGGAGCGGTCTAAGGCGTTGCGTTCAGGTCGCAGTCTCCCCAGGAGGCGTGGGTTCGAATCCCACCTCAGACAGTGCCCATTGAAAGTACCAAGCAAGAACAAAGCAAACACAGTCAAGAGAGCATTACCAGTTGCCAGGATTGCGGAGCGGTCTAAGGCGTTGCGTTCAGGTCGCAGTCTCCCCAGGAGGCGTGGGTTCGAATCCCACCTCAGACAGTGCCCATTGAAAGTACCAAGCAAGAACAAAGCAAACACAGTCAAGAGAGCATTACCAGGTGCCAGGATGGCGGAGCGGTCTAAGGCGTTGCGTTCAGGTCGCAGTCTCCCCAGGAGGCGTGGGTTCGAATCCCGCCTCAGACAGAGCCCATTGAAAGTACCAAGCAAGAACAAAGCAAACACAGTCAAGAGAGCATTACCAGTTGCCAGGATGGCGGAGCGGTCTAAGGCGTTGCGTTCAGGTCGCAGTCTCCCCAGGAGGCGTGGGTTCGAATCCCACCTCAGACAGAGCCCATTGAAATTACCAAGCAATAACAAAGGAAACACGGTCAAGAGAGCATTACCAGTTGCCAGGATGGCGGAGCGGTCTAAGGCGTTGCGTTCAGGTCACAGTCTCCCCAGGAGGCGTGGGTTCGAATCCCACCTCAGACAGAGCCCATTGAAAGTACCAAGCAAGAACATAGGAAACACAGTAAAGAGAGCAACACCAGTTGCCAGGATGGCGGAGCGGTCTAAGGCGTTGCGTTCAGGTCGCAGTCTCCCCAGGAGGCGTGGGTTCAAATCCCACCTCAGGCAGTGCCCATTGAAAGTACAAAGCAAGAACAAAGCAAACACATTCAAGAGAGCATTACCAGGTGCCAGGATGGCGGAGCGGTCTAAGGCATTGCGTTCAGGTCGCAGTCTCCCCAGGAGGCGTGGGTTCGAATCCCGCCTCAGACAGAGCCCATTGAAAGTACCAAGCAAGAACAAAGCAAACACATTCAAGAGAGCATTACCAGGTGCCAGGATGGCGGAGCTGTCTAAGGCGCTGCGTTCAGGTCGCAGTCTCCCCAGGAGGCGTGGTTTCGAATCCCGCCTCAGACAGAGCCCATTGAAAGTACCAAGCAAGAACAAAGCAAACACATTCAAGAGAGCATTACCAGGTGCCAGGATGGCGGAGCTGTCTAAGGCGCTGCGTTCAGGTCGCAGTCTCCCCAGGAGGCGTGGGTTCGAATCCCGCCTCAGACAGAGCCCATTGAAAGTACCAAGCAAGAACAAAGCAAACACAGTGAATAGAGCATTACCAGTTGCCAGGATGGCGGAGCGGTCTAAGGCGCTGCGTTCAGGTCGCAGTCTCCCCAGGAGGCGTGGGATCGAATCCCGCCTCAGATAGAGCCCATTGAAAGTACCAAGCAAGAACAATGCAAACACATTCAAGAGAGCATTACCAGGTGCCAGGATGGCGGAGCGGTCTAAGGCGCTGCGTTCAGGTCGCAGTCTCCCCAGGAGGCGTGGGTTCGAATCCCACCTCAGACAGTGCCCATTGAAAGTACCAAGCAAGAACAAAGCAAACACAGTCAAGAGAGCATTACCAGTTGCCAGGATGGCGGAGCGGTCTAAGGCGTTGCGTTCAGGTCGCAGTCTCCCCAGGAGGCGTGGGTTCGAATCCCACCTCAGACAGAGCCCATTGAAAGTACCAAGCAAGAACAAAGCAAACACATTCAAGAGAGCATTACCAGGGGCCAGGATGGCGGAGCGGTCTAAGGCGTTGCGTTCAGGTCGCAGTCTCCCCAGGAGGCGTGGGTTCTAATCCCACCACAGACAGAGCCCATTGAAAGTACCAAGTAAGAACAAAGCAAACACATTCAAGAGAGCATTACCAGGTGCCAGGATGGCGGAGCGGTCTAAGGCGTTGCGTTCAGGTCGCAGTCTCCCCAGGAGGCGTGGGTTCGAATCCCACCTCAGACAGTGCCCATTGAAAGTACCAAGCAAGAACAAAGCAAACACAGTCAAGAGAGCATTACCAGTTGCCAGGATGGCGGAGCGGTCTAAGGCGTTGCGTTCAGGTCGCAGTCTCCTCAGGAGGCGTGGGTTCGAATCCCGCCTCAGACAGAGCCCATTGAAAGTACCAAGCAAGAACAAAGCAAACACATTCAAGAGAGCATTACCAGGTGCCAGGATGGCGGAGCGGGCTAAGGCGTTGCGTTCAGGTCGCAGTCTCCCCAGGAGGCGTGGGTTCTAATCCCACCTCAGACAGTGCCCATTGAAAGTACCAAGCAAGAACAAAGCAAACACAGACAAGAGAGCATTACCAGTTGCCAGGATGGCGGAGCGGTCTAAGGCGTTGCGTTCAGGTCGCAGTCTCCCCAGGAGGCGTGGGTTCGAATCCCACCTCAGACAGAGCCCATTGAAAGTACCAAGCAAGAACAAAGCAAACACATTCAAGAGAGCATTACCAGTTGCCAGGATGGCGGAGCGGTCTAAGGCGTTGCGTTCAGGTCGCAGTCTCCCAAGGAGGTGTGGGTTCGAATCCCACCTCAGACAGAGCCCATTGAAAGTACCAAGCAATAACAAAGGAAACACGGTCAAGAGAGCATTACCAGTTGCCAGGATGGCGAAGCAGTGTAAGGCGTTGCGTTCAGGTCGCAGTCTCCCCAGGAGGCGTGGGTTCGAATCCCACCTCAGACAGAGCCCATTGAAATTACCAAGCAATAACAAAGGAAACACGGTCAAGAGAGCATTACCAGTTGCCAGGATGGCGGAGCGGTCTAAGGCGTTGCGTTCAGGTCACAGTCTCCCCAGGAGGCGTGGGTTCTAATCCCACCACAGACAGAGCCCATTGAAAGTACCAAGTAAGAACAAAGCAAACACATTCAAGAGAGCATTACCAGGTGCCAGGATGGCGGAGCGGTCTAAGGCGTTGCGTTCAGGTCGCAGTCTCCCCAGGAGGCGTGGGTTCGAATCCCACCTCAGACAGAGCCCATTGAAAGTACCAAGCAAGAACAAAGCAAACACAGTCAAGAGAGCATTACCAGGTGCCAGGATGGCGAAGCGGTGTAAGGCGTTGCGTTCAGGTCGCAGTCTCCCCAGGAGGCGTGGGTTCGAATCCCACCTCAGACAGTGCCCATTGAAAGTATCAAGCAAGAACAAAGCAAACACATTCAAGAGAGCATTACCAGGTGCCAGGATGGCAGAGCGGTCTAAGGCGTTGCGTTCAGGTCGCAGTCTCCCCAGGAGGCGTGGGTTCGAATCCCACCTCAGACAGAGCCCATTGAAAGTACCAAGCAAGAACAAAGCAAACACAGTCAAGAGAGCATTACCAGTTGCCAGGATGGCGGAGCGGTCTAAGGCGTTGCGTTCAGGTCGCAGTCTCCCCAGGAGGCGTGGGTTCGAATCCCACCTCAGACAGAGCCCATTGAAAGTACCAAGCAAGAACAAAGCAAACACAGTCAAGAGAGCATTACCAGGTGCCAGGATGACGGAGCGGTCTAAGGCGTTGCGTTCAGGTCGCAGTCTCCCCAGGAGGCGTGGGTTTGAATCCCACCTCAGACAGTGCCCATTGAAAGTACCAAGTAAGAACAAAGCAAACACAGTCAAGAGAGCATTACCAGTTGCCAGGATGGCGGAGCGGTCTAAGGCGTTGCGTTCAGGTCGCAGTCTCCCCAGGAGGCGTGGGTTCGAATCCCACCTCAGACAGAGCCCATTGAAAGTACCAAGCAAGAACAAAGCAAACACATTCAAGAGAGCATTACCAGTTGCCAGGGTGGCGGAGCGGTCTAAGGCATTGCGTTCAGGTCGCAGTCTCCCCAGGAGGTGTGGGTTCGAATCCCACCTCAGGCAGAGCCCATTGAAAGTACCAAGCAATAACAAAGGAAACACGGTCAAGAGAGCATTACCAGTTGCCATGATGGCGAAGCGGTGTAAGGCGTTGCGTTCAGGTCGCAGTCTCCCCAGGAGGCGTGGGTTCGAATCCCACCTCAGACAGAGCCCATTGAAAGTACCAAGCAAGAACATAGGAAACACAGTAAAGAGAGCAACACCAGTTGCCAGGATGGCGGAGCGGTCTAAGGCGTTGCGTTCAGGTCGCAGTCTCCCCAGGAGGCGTGGGTTCAAATCCCACCTCAGACAGTGCCCATTGAAAGTACAAAGCAAGAACAAAGCAAACACATTCAAGAGAGCATTACCAGGGGCCAGGATGGCAGAGCGGTCTAAGGCGTTGCGTTCAGGTCGCAGTCTCCCCAGGAGGCGTGGGTTCTAATCCCACCACAGACAGAGCCCATTGAAAGTACCAAGTAAGAACAAAGCAAACACATTCAAGAGAGCATTACCAGGTGCCAGGATGGCCGAGCGGTCTAAGGCATTGCGTTCAGGTTGCAGTCTCCCCAGGAGGCGTGGGTTCGAATCCCACCTCAGACAGAGCCCATTGAAAGTACCAAGCAAGAACAAAGCAAACACAGTCAAGAGAGCATTACCAGGTGCCAGGATGGCGAAGCGGTGTAAGGCGTTGCGTTCAGGTCGCAGTCTCCCCAGGAGGCGTGGGTTCTAATCCCACCTCAGACAGTGCCCATTGAAAGTACCAAGCAAGAACAAAGCAAACACATTCAAGAGAGCATTACCAGGTGCCAGGATGGCGGAGCGGTCTAAGGCGTTGCGTTCAGGTCGCAGTCTCCCCAGGAGGCGTGGGTTCGAATCCCACCTCAGACAGTGCCCATTGAAAGTACCAAGCAAGAACAAAGCAAACACAGTCAAGAGAGCATTACCAGTTGCCAGGATGGCGGAGCGGTCTAAGGCGTTGCGTTCAGGTCGCAGTCTCCCCAGGAGGCGTGGGTTCGAATCCCGCCTCAGACAGAGCCCATTGAAAGTACCAAGCAAGAACAAAGCAAACACATTCAAGAGAGCATTACCAGGTGCCAGGATGGCGGAGCGGTCTAAGGCGCTGCGTTCAGGTCGCAGTCTCCCCAGGAGGCGTGTGTTCGAATCCCGCCTCAGACAGAGCCCATTGAAAGTACCAAGCAAGAACAAAGCAAACACATTCAAGAGAGCATTACCAGGTGCCAGGATGGCGGAGCGGTCTAAGGCGTTGCGTTCAGGTCGCAGTCTCCCCAGGAGGCGTGGGTTCGAATCCCACCTCAGACAGTGCCCATTGAAAGTACCAAGCAAGAACAAAGCAAACACAGTCAAGAGAGCATTACCAGTTGCCAGGATGGCGGAGCGGTCTAAGGCGTTGCGTTCAGGTCGCAGTCTCCCCAGGAGGCGTGGGTTCGAATTCCGCCTCAGACAGAGCCCATTGAAAGTACCAAGCAAGAACAAAGCAAACACATTCAAGAGAGCATTACCAGGTGCCAGGATGGCGGAGCGGTCTAAGGCGTTGCGTTCAGGTCGCAGTCTCCCCAGGAGGCGTGGGTTCGAATCCCACCTCAGACAGAGCCCATTGAAAGTACCAAGCAAGAACAAAGCAAACACAGTCAAGAGAGCATTACCAGGTGCCAGGATGGCGAAGCGGTGTAAGGCGTTGCGTTCAGGTCGCAGTCTCCCCAGGAGGCGTGGGTTCGAATCCCACCTCAGACAGTGCCCATTGAAAGTATCAAGCAAGAACAAAGCAAACACATTCAAGAGAGCATTACCAGGTGCCAGGATGGCAGAGCGGTCTAAGGCGTTGCGTTCAGGTCGCAGTCTCCCCAGGAGGCGTGGGTTCGAATCCCACCTCAGACAGAGCCCATTGAAAGTACCAAGCAAGAACAAAGCAAACACAGTCAAGAGAGCATTACCAGTTGCCAGGATGGCGGAGCGGTCTAAGGCGTTGCGTTCAGGTCGCAGTCTCCCCAGGAGGCGTGGGTTCGAATCCCACCTCAGACAGAGCCCATTGAAAGTACCAAGCAAGAACAAAGCAAACACAGTCAAGAGAGCATTACCAGGTGCCAGGATGACGGAGCGGTCTAAGGCGTTGCGTTCAGGTCGCAGTCTCCCCAGGAGGCGTGGGTTCGAATCCCACCTCAGACAGTGCCCATTGAAAGTACCAAGCAAGAACAAAGTAAACACAGTCAAGAGAGCATTACCAGTTGCCAGGATGGCGGAGCGGTCTAAGGCGTTGCGTTCAGGTCGCAGTCTCCCCAGGAGGCGTGGGTTCGAATCCCACCTCAGAAAGAGCCCATTGAAAGTACCAAGCAAGAACAAAGCAAACACATTCAAGAGAGCATTACCAGTTGCCAGGGTGGCGGAGCGGTCTAAGGCATTGCGTTCAGGTCGCAGTCTCCCCAGGAGGTGTGGGTTCGAATCCCACCTCAGGCAGAGCCCATTGAAAGTACCAAGCAATAACAAAGGAAACACGGTCAAGAGAGCATTACCAGTTGGCATGATGGCGAAGCGGTGTAAGGCGTTGCGTTCAGGTCGCAGTCTCCCCAGGAGGCGTGGGTTCGAATCCCACCTCAGACAGAGCCCATTGAAAGTACCAAGCAAGAACATAGGAAACACAGTAAAGAGAGCAACACCAGTTGCCAGGATGGCGGAGCGGTCTAAGGCGTTGCGTTCAGGTCGCAGTCTCCCCAGGAGGCGTGGGTTCAAATCCCACCTCAGACAGTGCCCATTGAAAGTACCAATCAATAACAAAGGGAACACGGTCAAGAGAGCATTACCAGTTGCCAGGATGGCGGAGCGGTCTAAGGCGTTGCGTTCAGGTCACAGTCTCCCCAGGAGGTGTGGGTTCGAATCCCACCTCAGACAGAGCCCATTGAAAGTACCAAGCAAGAACATAGGAAACACAGTAAAGAGAGCATTACCAGTTGCCAGGATGGAGGAGCGGTCTAAGGCGTTGCGTTCAGGTCGCAGTCTCCCCAGGAGGCGTGGGTTCGAATCCCACCTCAGACAGAGCCCATTGAAAGTACCAAGCAAGAACATAGGAAACACAGTAAAGAGAGCAACACCAGTTGCCAGGATGGCGGAGCGGTCTAAGGCGTTGCGTTCAGGTCGCAGTCTCCCCAGGAGGCGTGGGTTCAAATCCCACCTCAGACAGTGCCCATTGAAAGTACCAATCAATAACAAAGGGAACACGGTCAAGAGAGCATTACCAGTTGCCAGGATGGCGGAGCGGTCTAAGGCGTTGCGTTCAGGTCGCAGTCTCCCCAGGAGGCGTGGGTTCAAATCCCACCTCAGACAGTGCCCATTGAAAGTACCAAGCAAGAACAAAGCAAACACAGTCAAGAGAGCATTACCAGTGTCCAGGATGGCGGAGCGGTCTAAGGCGTTGCGTTCAGGTCGCAGTCTCCCCAGGAGGCGTAGGTTCGAATCCCACCTCAGACAGAGCCCATTGAAAGTACCAAGCAAGGACAAAGCAAACACATTCAAGAGAGCATTACCAGGTGCCAGGATGGCGGAGCGGTCTAAGGCGTTGCGTTCAGGTCGCAGTCTCCCCAGTAGGCGTAGGTTCTAATCCCACCTCAGACAGAGCCCATTGAAAGTACCAAGCAATAACAAAGGAAACACGGTCAAGAGAGCATTACCAGTTGCCAGGATGGCGAAGCGGTGTAAGGCGTTGCGTTCAGGTCGCAGTCTCCCCAGAAGGCGTGGGTTTGAATCCCGCCTCAGACAGATCCCATTGAAAGTACCAAGCAAGAACAAAGCAAACACATTCAAGAGACCATTACCAGGTGCCAGGATGGCGGAGCGGTCTAAGGCGTTGCGTTCAGGTCGCAGTCTCCCCAGGAGGCGTGGGTTCGAATCCCCCCTCAGACAGAGCCCATTGAAAGTACAAAGCAAGAACAAAGCAAACACATTGAAGAGAGCATTACCAGGGGCCAGGATGGCGGAGCGGTCTAAGGCGTTGCGTTCAGGTCGCAGTCTCCCCAGGAGGCGTGGGTTCTAATCCCACCACAGACAGAGCCCATTGAAAGTACCAAGTAAGAACAAAGCAAACACATTCAAGAGAGCATTACCAGGTGCCAGGATGGCGGAGCGGTCTAAGGCGTTGCGTTCAGGTCGCAGTCTCCCCAGGAGGCGTGGGTTCGAATCCCACCTCAGACAGTGCCCATTGAAAGTACCAAGCAAGAACAAAGCAAACACAGTCAAGAGAGCATTACCAGTTGCCAGGATTGCGGAGCGGTCTAAGGCGTTGCGTTCAGGTCGCAGTCTCCCCAGGAGGCGTGGGTTCGAATCCCACCTCAGACAGTGCCCATTGAAAGTACCAAGCAAGAACAAAGCAAACACAGTCAAGAGAGCATTACCAGGTGCCAGGATGGCGGAGCGGTCTAAGGCGTTGCGTTCAGGTCGCAGTCTCCCCAGGAGGCGTGGGTTCGAATCCCGCCTCAGACAGAGCCCATTGAAAGTACCAAGCAAGAACAAAGCAAACACAGTCAAGAGAGCATTACCAGTTGCCAGGATGGCGGAGCGGTCTAAGGCGTTGCGTTCAGGTCGCAGTCTCCCCAGGAGGCGTGGGTTCGAATCCCACCTCAGACAGAGCCCATTGAAATTACCAAGCAATAACAAAGGAAACACGGTCAAGAGAGCATTACCAGTTGCCAGGATGGCGGAGCGGTCTAAGGCGTTGCGTTCAGGTCACAGTCTCCCCAGGAGGCGTGGGTTCGAATCCCACCTCAGACAGAGCCCATTGAAAGTACCAAGCAAGAACATAGGAAACACAGTAAAGAGAGCAACACCAGTTGCCAGGATGGCGGAGCGGTCTAAGGCGTTGCGTTCAGGTCGCAGTCTCCCCAGGAGGCGTGGGTTCAAATCCCACCTCAGGCAGTGCCCATTGAAAGTACAAAGCAAGAACAAAGCAAACACATTCAAGAGAGCATTACCAGGTGCCAGGATGGCGGAGCGGTCTAAGGCATTGAGTTCAGGTCGCAGTCTCCCCAGGAGGCGTGGGTTCGAATCCCGCCTCAGACAGAGCCCATTGAAAGTACCAAGCAAGAACAAAGCAAACACATTCAAGAGAGCATTACCAGGTGCCAGGATGGCGGAGCTGTCTAAGGCGCTGCGTTCAGGTCGCAGTCTCCCCAGGAGGCGTGGTTTCGAATCCCGCCTCAGACAGAGCCCATTGAAAGTACCAAGCAAGAACAAAGCAAACACATTCAAGAGAGCATTACCAGGTGCCAGGATGGCGGAGCTGTCTAAGGCGCTGCGTTCAGGTCGCAGTCTCCCCAGGAGGCGTGGGTTCGAATCCCGCCTCAGACAGAGCCCATTGAAAGTACCAAGCAAGAACAAAGCAAACACAGTGAATAGAGCATTACCAGTTGCCAGGATGGCGGAGCGGTCTAAGGCGCTGCGTTCAGGTCGCAGTCTCCCCAGGAGGCGTGGGATCGAATACCGCCTCAGATAGAGCCCATTGAAAGTACCAAGCAAGAACAATGCAAACACATTCAAGAGAGCATTACCAGGTGCCAGGATGGCGGAGCGGTCTAAGGCGTTGCGTTCAGGTCGCAGTCTCCCCAGGAGGCGTGGGTTCGAATCCCACCTCAGACAGTGCCCATTGAAAGTACCAAGCAAGAACAAAGCAAACACAGTCAAGAGAGCATTACCAGTTGCCAGGATGGCGGAGCGGTCTAAGGCGTTGCGTTCAGGTCGCAGTCTCCCCAGGAGGCGTGGGTTCGAATCCCACCTCAGACAGAGCCCATTGAAAGTACCAAGCAAGAACAAAGCAAACACATTCAAGAGAGCATTACCAGGGGCCAGGATGGCGGAGCGGTCTAAGGCGTTGCGTTCAGGTCGCAGTCTCCCCAGGAGGCGTGGGTTCTAATCCCACCACAGACAGAGCCCATTGAAAGTACCAAGTAAGAACAAAGCAAACACATTCAAGAGAGCATTACCAGGTGCCAGGATGGTGGAGCGGTCTAAGGCGTTGCGTTCAGGTCGCAGTCTCCCCAGGAGGCGTGGGTTCGAATCCCACCTCAGACAGTGCCCATTGAAAGTACCAAGCAAGAACAAAGCAAACACAGTCAAGAGAGCATTACCAGTTGCCAGGATGGCGGAGCGGTCTAAGGCGTTGCGTTCAGGTCGCAGTCTCCTCAGGAGGCGTGGGTTCGAATCCCGCCTCAGACAGAGCCCATTGAAAGTACCAAGCAAGAACAAAGCAAACACATTCAAGAGAGCATTACCAGGTGCCAGGATGGCGGAGCGGGCTAAGGCGTTGCGTTCAGGTCGCAGTCTCCCCAGGAGGCGTGGGTTCTAATCCCACCTCAGACAGTGCCCATTGAAAGTACCAAGCAAGAACAAAGCAAACACAGACAAGAGAGCATTACCAGTTGCCAGGATGGCGGAGCGGTCTAAGGCGTTGCGTTCAGGTCGCAGTCTCCCCAGGAGGCGTGGGTTCGAATCCCACCTCAGACAGAGCCCATTGAAAGTACCAAGCAAGAACAAAGCAAACACATTCAAGAGAGCATTACCAGTTGCCAGGATGGCGGAGCGGTCTAAGGCGTTGCGTTCAGGTCGCAGTCTCCCAAGGAGGTGTGGGTTCGAATCCCACCTCAGACAGAGCCCATTGAAAGTACCAAGCAATAACAAAGGAAACACGGTCAAGAGAGCATTACCAGTTGCCAGGATGGCGAAGCAGTGTAAGGCGTTGCGTTCAGGTCGCAGTCTCCCCAGGAGGCGTGGGTTCGAATCCCACCTCAGACAGAGCCCATTGAAATTACCAAGCAATAACAAAGGAAACACGGTCAAGAGAGCATTACCAGTTGCCAGGATGGCGGAGCGGTCTAAGGCGTTGCGTTCAGGTCACAGTCTCCCCAGGAGGCGTGGGTTCTAATCCCACCACAGACAGAGCCCATTGAAAGTACCAAGTAAGAACAAAGCAAACACATTCAAGAGAGCATTACCAGGTGCCAGGATGGCGGAGCGGTCTAAGGCGTTGCGTTCAGGTCGCAGTCTCCCCAGGAGGCGTGGGTTCGAATCCCACCTCAGACAGAGCCCATTGAAAGTACCAAGCAAGAACAAAGCAAACACAGTCAAGAGAGCATTACCAGGTGCCAGGATGGCGAAGCGGTGTAAGGCGTTGCGTTCAGGTCGCAGTCTCCCCAGGAGGCGTGGGTTCGAATCCCACCTCAGACAGTGCCCATTGAAAGTATCAAGCAAGAACAAAGCAAACACATTCAAGAGAGCATTACCAGGTGCCAGGATGGCAGAGCGGTCTAAGGCGTTGCGTTCAGGTCGCAGTCTCCCCAGGAGGCGTGGGTTCGAATCCCACCTCAGACAGAGCCCATTGAAAGTACCAAGCAAGAACAAAGCAAACACAGTCAAGAGAGCATTACCAATGCCAGGATGGCGGAGCGGTCTAAGGCGTTGCGTTCAGGTCGCAGTCTCCCCAGGAGGCGTGGGTTCGAATCCCACCTCAGACAGAGCCCATTGAAAGTACCAAGCAAGAACAAAGCAAACACAGTCAAGAGAGCATTACCAGGTGCCAGGATGACGGAGCGGTCTAAGGCGTTGCGTTCAGGTCGCAGTCTCCCCAGGAGGCGTGGGTTCGAATCCCACCTCAGACAGTGCCCATTGAAAGTACCAAGCAAGAACAAAGCAAACACAGTCAAGAGAGCATTACCAGTTGCCAGGATGGCGGAGCGGTCTAAGGCGTTGCGTTCAGGTCGCAGTCTCCCCAGGAGGCGTGGGTTCGAATCCCACCTCAGACAGAGCCCATTGAAAGTACCAAGCAAGAACAAAGCAAACACATTCAAGAGAGCATTACCAGTTGCCAGGGTGGCGGAGCGGTCTAAGGCATTGCGTTCAGGTCGCAGTCTCCCCAGGAGGTGTGGGTTCGAATCCCACCTCAGGCAGAGCCCATTGAAAGTACCAAGCAATAACAAAGGAAACACGGTCAAGAGAGCATTACCAGTTGCCATGATGGCGAAGCGGTGTAAGGCGTTGCGTTCAGGTCGCAGTCTCCCCAGGAGGCGTGGGTTCGAATCCCACCTCAGACAGAGCCCATTGAAAGTACCAAGCAAGAACATAGGAAACACAGTAAAGAGAGCAACACCAGTTGCCAGGATGGCGGAGCGGTCTAAGGCGTTGCGTTCAGGTCGCAGTCTCCCCAGGAGGCGTGGGTTCAAATCCCACCTCAGACAGTGCCCATTGAAAGTACAAAGCAAGAACAAAGCAAACACATTCAAGAGAGCATTACCAGGGGCCAGGATGGCAGAGCGGTCTAAGGCGTTGCGTTCAGGTCGCAGTCTCCCCAGGAGGCGTGGGTTCTAATCCCACCACAGACAGAGCCCATTGAAAGTACCAAGTAAGAACAAAGCAAACACATTCAAGAGAGCATTACCAGGTGCCAGGATGGCCGAGCGGTCTAAGGCATTGCGTTCAGGTTGCAGTCTCCCCAGGAGGCGTGGGTTCGAATCCCACCTCAGATAGAGCCCATTGAAAGTACCAAGCAAGAACAAAGCAAACACAGTCAAGAGAGCATTACCAGGTGCCAGGATGGCGAAGCGGTGTAAGGCGTTGCGTTCAGGTCGCAGTCTCCCCAGGAGGCGTGGGTTCTAATCCCACCTCAGACAGTGCCCATTGAAAGTACCAAGCAAGAACAAAGCAAACACATTCAAGAGAGCATTACCAGGTGCCAGGATGGCGGAGCGGTCTAAGGCGTTGCGTTCAGGTCGCAGTCTCCCCAGGAGGCGTGGGTTCGAATCCCACCTCAGACAGTGCCCATTGAAAGTACCAAGCAAGAACAAAGCAAACACAGTCAAGAGAGCATTACCAGTTGCCAGGATGGCGGAGCGGTCTAAGGCGTTGCGTTCAGGTCGCAGTCTCCCCAGGAGGCGTGGGTTCGAATCCCGCCTCAGACAGAGCCCATTGAAAGTACCAAGCAAGAACAAAGCAAACACATTCAAGAGAGCATTACCAGGTGCCAGGATGGCGGAGCGGTCTAAGGCGCTGCGTTCAGGTCGCAGTCTCCCCAGGAGGCGTGTGTTCGAATCCCGCCTCAGACAGAGCCCATTGAAAGTACCAAGCAAGAACAAAGCAAACACATTCAAGAGAGCATTACCAGGTGCCAGGATGGCGGAGCGGTCTAAGGCGTTGCGTTCAGGTCGCAGTCTCCCCAGGAGGCGTGGGTTCGAATCCCACCTCAGACAGTGCCCATTGAAAGTACCAAGCAAGAACAAAGCAAACACAGTCAAGAGAGCATTACCAGTTGCCAGGATGGCGGAGCGGTCTAAGGCGTTGCGTTCAGGTCGCAGTCTCCCCAGGAGGCGTGGGTTCGAATTCCGCCTCAGACAGAGCCCATTGAAAGTACCAAGCAAGAACAAAGCAAACACATTCAAGAGAGCATTACCAGGTGCCAGGATGGCGGAGCGGTCTAAGGCATTGCGTTCAGGTCGCAGTCTCCCCAGGAGGCGTGTGTTCGAATCCCGCCTCAGACAGAGCCCATTGAAAGTACCAAGCAAGAACAAAGCAAACACATTCAAGAGAGCATTACCAGGTGCCAGGATGGCGGAGCGGTCTAAGGCGCTGCGTTCAGGTCGCAGTCTCCCCAGGAGGCGTGTGTTCGAATCCCGCCTCAGACAGAGCCCATTGAAAGTACCAAGCAAGAACAAAGCAAACACATTCAAGAGAGCATTACCAGGTGCCAGGATGGCGGAGCGGTCTAAGGCGCTGCGTTCAGGTCGCAGTCTCCCCAGGAGGCGTGGGTTCGAATCCCGCCTCAGACAGAGCCCATTGAAAGTACCAAGCAAGAACAAAGCAAACACAGTCAAGAGAGCATTACCAGTTGCCAGGATGGCGGAGCGGTCTAAGGCGTTGTGTTCAGGTCGCAGTCTCCCCAGGAGGCGTGGGTTCGAATCCCGCCTCAGACAGAGCCCATTGAAAGTACCAAGCAAGAACAAAGCAAACACAGTGAATAGAGCATTACCAGTTGCCAGGATGGCGGAGCGGTCTAAGGCGCTGCGTTCAGGTCGCAGTCTCCCCAGGAGGCGTGGGTTCGAATCCCGCCTCAGACAGAGCCCATTGAAAGTACCAAGCAAGAACAATGCAAACACATTCAAGAGAGCATTACCAGGTGCCAGGATGGCGGAGCGGTCTAAGGCGCTGCGTTCAGGTCGCAGTCTCCCCAGGAGGCGTGGGTTCGAATCCCACCTCAGACAGTGCCCATTGAAAGTACCAAGCAAGAACAAAGCAAACACAGTCAAGAGAGCATTACCAGTTGCCAGGATGGCGGAGCGGTCTAAGGCGTTGCGTTAAGGTCGCAGTCTCCCCAGGAGGCGTGGGTTCGAATCCCACCTCAGACAGAGCCCATTGAAAGTACCAAGCAAGAACAAAGCAAACACATTCAAGAGAGCATTACCAGGTGCCAGGATGGCGGAGCGATCCAAGGCGTTGCGTTCAGGTCGCAGTCTCCCCAGGAGGCGTGGGTTCGAATCCCACCTCAGACAGAGCCCATTGAAAGTACCAAGCAAGAACAAAGCAAACACAGTCAAGAGAGCATTACCAGGTGCCAGGATGGCGAAGCGGTGTAAGGCGTTGCGTTCAGGTCGCAGTCTCCCCAGGAGGCGTGGGTTCGAATCCCGCCTCAGACAGAGCCCATTGAAAGTACCAAGCAAGAACAAAGCAAACACATTCAAGAGAGCATTACCAGGGGCCAGGATGGCGGAGCGGTCTAAGGCGTTGCGTTCAGGTCGCAGTCTCCCCAGGAGGCGTGGGTTCGAATCCCGCCTCAGACAGAGCCCATTGAAAGTACCAAGCAAGAACAAAGCAAACACATTCAAGAGAGCATTACCAGGTGCCAGGATGGCGGAGCGGTCTAAGGCGTTGCGTTCAGGTCGCAGTCTCCCCAGGAGGCGTGGGTTCGAATCCCCCCTCAGACAGAGCCCATTGAAAGTACAAAGCAAGAACAAAGCAAACACATTCAAGAGAGCATTACCAGGGGCCAGGATGGCGGAGAGGTCTAAGGCGTTGCGTTCAGGTCGCAGTCTCCCCAGGAGGCGTGGGTTCTAATCCCACCACAGACAGAGCCCATTGAAAGTACCAAGTAAGAACAAAGCAAACACATTCAAGAGAGCATTACCAGGTGCCAGGATGGCGGAGCGGTCTAAGGCGTTGCGTTCAGGTCGCAGTCTCCCCAGGAGGCGTGGGTTCGAATCCCGCCTCAGACAGTGCCCATTGAAAGTACCAAGCAAGAACAAAGCAAACACATTCAAGAGAGCATTACCAGGTGCCAGGATGGCGGAGCGGTCTAAGGCATTGCGTTCAGGTTGCAGTCTCCCCAGGAGGCGTGGGTTCGAATCCCACCTCAGACAGAGCCCATTGAAAGTACCAAGCAAGAACAAAGCAAACACAGTCAAGAGAGCATTACCAGGTGCCAGGATGGCGAAGCGGTGTAAGGCGTTGCGTTCAGGTCGCAGTCTCCCCAGGAGGCGTGGGTTCTAATCCCACCTCAGACAGTGCCCATTGAAAGTACCAAGCAAGAACAAAGCAAACACATTCAAGAGAGCATTACCAGGTGCCAGGATGGCGGAGCGGTCTAAGGCGTTGCGTTCAGGTCGCAGTCTCCCCAGGAGGCGTGGGTTCGAATCCCACCTCAGACAGTGCCCATTGAAAGTACCAAGCAAGAACAAAGCAAACACAGTCAAGAGAGCATTACCAGTTGCCAGGATGGCGGAGCGGTCTAAGGCGTTGCGTTCAGGTCGCAGTCTCCCCAGGAGGCGTGGGTTCGAATCCCGCCTCAGACAGAGCCCATTGAAAGTACCAAGCAAGAACAAAGCAAACACATTCAAGAGAGCATTACCAGGTGCCAGGATGGCGGAGCGGTCTAAGGCGCTGCGTTCAGGTCGCAGTCTCCCCAGGAGGCGTGTGTTCGAATCCCGCCTCAGACAGAGCCCATTGAAAGTACCAAGCAAGAACAAAGCAAACACATTCAAGAGAGCATTACCAGGTGCCAGGATGGCGGAGCGGTCTAAGGCGTTG
Organism: Idiotropiscis lumnitzeri; assembly: GCF_059441095.1. Taxonomy (NCBI): domain Eukaryota; kingdom Metazoa; phylum Chordata; class Actinopteri; order Syngnathiformes; family Syngnathidae; genus Idiotropiscis; species Idiotropiscis lumnitzeri. The sequence continues at coordinate 2,691,822 of NW_028283566.1, forward strand.
CGTTCAGGTCGCAGTCTCCCCAGGAGGCGTGGGTTCGAATCCCACCTCAGACAGTGCCCATTGAAAGTACCAAGCAAGAACAAAGCAAACACAGTCAAGAGAGCATTACCAGTTGCCAGGATGGCGGAGCGGTCTAAGGCGTTGCGTTCAGGTCGCAGTCTCCCCAGGAGGCGTGGGTTCGAATTCCGCCTCAGACAGAGCCCATTGAAAGTACCAAGCTAGAACAAAGCAAACACATTCAAGAGAGCATTACCAGGTGCCAGGATGGCGGAGCGGTCTAAGGCATTGCGTTCAGGTCGCAGTCTCCCCAGGAGGCGTGTGTTCGAATCCCGCCTCAGACAGAGCCCATTGAAAGTACCAAGCAAGAACAAAGCAAACACATTCAAGAGAGCATTACCAGGTGCCAGGATGGCGGAGCGGTCTAAGGCGCTGCGTTCAGGTCGCAGTCTCCCCAGGAGGCGTGTGTTCGAATCCCGCCTCAGACAGAGCCCATTGAAAGTACCAAGCAAGAACAAAGCAAACACATTCAAGAGAGCATTACCAGGTGCCAGGATGGCGGAGCGGTCTAAGGCGCTGCGTTCAGGTCGCAGTCTCCCCAGGAGGCGTGGGTTCGAATCCCGCCTCAGACAGAGCCCATTGAAAGTACCAAGCAAGAACAAAGCAAACACAGTCAAGAGAGCATTACCAGTTGCCAGGATGGCGGAGCGGTCTAAGGCGTTGTGTTCAGGTCGCAGTCTCCCCAGGAGGCGTGGGTTCGAATCCCGCCTCAGACAGAGCCCATTGAAAGTACCAAGCAAGAACAAAGCAAACACAGTGAATAGAGCATTACCAGTTGCCAGGATGGCGGAGCGGTCTAAGGCGCTGCGTTCAGGTCGCAGTCTCCCCAGGAGGCGTGGGTTCGAATCCCGCCTCAGACAGAGCCCATTGAAAGTACCAAGCAAGAACAATGCAAACACATTCAAGAGAGCATTACCAGGTGCCAGGATGGCGGAGCGGTCTAAGGCGCTGCGTTCAGGTCGCAGTCTCCCCAGGAGGCGTGGGTTCGAATCCCACCTCAGACAGTGCCCATTGAAAGTACCAAGCAAGAACAAAGCAAACACAGTCAAGAGAGCATTACCAGTTGCCAGGATGGCGGAGCAGTCTAAGGCGTTGCGTTCAGGTCGCAGTCTCCCCAGGAGGCGTGGGTTCGAATCCCACCTCAGACAGAGCCCATTGAAAGTACCAAGCAAGAACAAAGCAAACACATTCAAGAGAGCATTACCAGGTGCCAGGATGGCGGAGCGATCCAAGGCGTTGCGTTCAGGTCGCAGTCTCCCCAGGAGGCGTGGGTTCGAATCCCACCTCAGACAGAGCCCATTGAAAGTACCAAGCAAGAACAAAGCAAACACAGTCAAGAGAGCATTACCAGGTGCCAGGATGGCGAAGCGGTGTAAGGCGTTGCGTTCAGGTCGCAGTCTCCCCAGGAGGCGTGGGTTCGAATCCCGCCTCAGACAGAGCCCATTGAAAGTACCAAGCAAGAACAAAGCAAACACATTCAAGAGAGCATTACCAGGGGCCAGGATGGCGGAGCGGTCTAAGGCGTTGCGTTCAGGTCGCAGTCTCCCCAGGAGGCGTGGGTTCGAATCCCGCCTCAGACAGAGCCCATTGAAAGTACCAAGCAAGAACAAAGCAAACACATTCAAGAGAGCATTACCAGGTGCCAGGATGGCGGAGCGGTCTAAGGCGTTGCGTTCAGGTCGCAGTCTCCCCAGGAGGCGTGGGTTCGAATCCCCCCTCAGACAGAGCCCATTGAAAGTACAAAGCAAGAACAAAGCAAACACATTCAAGAGAGCATTACCAGGGGCCAGGATGGCGGAGAGGTCTAAGGCGTTGCGTTCAGGTCGCAGTCTCCCCAGGAGGCGTGGGTTCTAATCCCACCACAGACAGAGCCCATTGAAAGTACCAAGTAAGAACAAAGCAAACACATTCAAGAGAGCATTACCAGGTGCCAGGATGGCGGAGCGGTCTAAGGCGTTGCGTTCAGGTCGCAGTCTCCCCAGGAGGCGTGGGTTCGAATCCCGCCTCAGACAGTGCCCATTGAAAGTACCAAGCAAGAACAAAGCAAACACAGTCAAGAGAGCATTACCAGTTGCCAGGATGGCGGAGCGGTCTAAGGCGTTGCGTTCAGGTCGCAGTCTCCCCAGGAGGCGTGGGTTCGAATCCCACCTCAGACAGAGCCCATTGAAAGTACCAAGCAAGAACAAAGCAAACACAGTCAAGAGAGCATTACCAGGTGCCAGGATGACGGAGCGGTCTAAGGCGTTGCGTTCAGGTCGCAGTCTCCCCAGGAGGCGTGGGTTCGAATCCCACCTCAGACAGTGCCCATTGAAAGTACCAAGCAAGAACAAAGCAAACACAGTCAAGAGAGCATTACCAGTTGCCAGGATGGCGGAGCGGTCTAAGGCATTGCGTTCAGGTCGCAGTCTCCCCAGGAGGCGTGGGTTCGAATCCCACCTCAGACAGAGCCCATTGAAAGTACCAAGCAAGAACAAAGCAAACACATTCAAGAGAGCATTACCAGTTGCCAGGATGGCGGAGCGGTCTAAGGCGTTGCGTTCAGGTCGCAGTCTCCCCAGGAGGCGTGGGTTCTAATCCCACCTCAGACAGTGCCCATTGAAAGTACCAAGCAAGAACAAAGCAAACACATTCAAGAGAGCATTACCAGGTGCCAGGATGGCGGAGCGGTCTAAGGCGTTGCGTTCAGGTCGCAGTCTCCCCAGGAGGCGTGGGTTCGAATCCCACCTCAGACAGTGCCCATTGAAAGTACCAAGCAAGAACAAAGCAAACACAGTCAAGAGAGCATTACCAGTTGCCAGGATGGCGGAGCGGTCTAAGGCGTTGCGTTCAGGTCGCAGTCTCCCCAGGAGGCGTGGGTTCGAATTCCGCCTCAGACTGAGCCCATTGAAAGTACCAAGCAAGAACAAAGCAAACACATTCAAGAGAGCATTACCAGGTGCCAGGATGGCGGAGCGGTCTAAGGCGCTGCGTTCAGGTCGCAGTCTCCCCAGGAGGCGTGTGTTCGAATCCCGCCTCAGACAGAGCCCATTGAAAGTACCAAGCAAGAACAAAGCAAACACATTCAAGAGAGCATTACCAGGTGCCAGGATTGCGGAGCGGTCTAAGGTGTTGCGTTCAGGTCACAGTCTCCCCAGGAGGCGTGGGTTCGAATCCCACCTCAGACAGAGCCCATTGAAAGTACCAAGCAAGAACAAAGCAAACACAGTAAAGAGAGCATTACCAGGTGCCAGGATGGCGGAGCGGTCTAAGGCGTTGCGTTCAGGTCGCAGTCTCCCCAGGAGGCGTAGGTTCGAATCCCGCCTCAGACAGAGCCCATTGAAAGTACCAAGCAAGAACAAAGCAAACACAGTCAAGAGAGCATTACCAGTTGCCAGGATGGCAGAGCGGTCTAAGGCGCTGCGTTCAGGTCGCAGTCTCCCCAGGAGGCGTGGGTTCGAATCCCGCCTCAGACAGAGCCCATTGAAAGTACTAAGCAAGAACAAAGCAAACACAGTCAAGAGAGAATTACCAGTTGCCAGGATGGCAGAGCGATCTAAGGCGCTGCGTTCAGGTCGCAGTCTCCCCAGGAGGCGTGGGTTCGAATCCCACCTCAGACAGAGCCCATTGAAAGTACCAAGCAAGAAGAAAGGAAACACAGTAAAGAGAGCATTAACAGTTGCCAGGATGGCGGAGCGGTCTAAGGCGCTGCGTTCAGGTCGCAGTCTCCCCAGGAGGCGTGGGTTCGAATCCCACCTCAGACAGAGCCCATTGAAAGTACAAAGCAAACACAGTCAAGAGAGCATTACCAGGTGCCAGGATGGCGGAGCGGTCTAAGGCGTTGCGTTCAGGTCGCAGTCTCCCCAGGAGGCGTGGGTTCGAATCCCACCTCAGACAGTGCCCATTGAAAGTAACAAGCAAGAACAAAGCAAACACAGTCAAGAGAGCATTACCAGTTGTCAGGATGGCGGAGCGGTCTTAGGCGTTGCGTTCAGGTCACAGTCTCCCCAGGAGGCGTGGGTTCGAATCCCACCTCAGACAGAGCCCATTGAAAGTACCAAGCAAGAACAAAGCAAACACAGTAAAGAGAGCATTACCAGGTGCCAGGATGGCGGAGCGGTCTAAGGCGTTGCGTTCAGGTCGCAGTCTCCCCAGGAGGCGTGGGTTCGAATCCCACCTCAGACAGAGCCCATTGAAAGTACAAAGCAAACTCAGTCAAGAGAGCATTACCAGCTGCCAGGATGGCAGAGCGGTCTAAGGCGTTGCGTTCAGGTCGCAGTCTCCCCAGGAGGCGTGGGTTCAAATCCCACCTCAGACAGTGCCCATTGAAAGTACCAAGCAAGAACAAAGCAAACACAGTCAAGAGAGCATTACCAGTTGCCAGGATGGCGGAGCGGTCTAAGGCGTTGCGTTCAGGTCGCAGTCTCCCCAGGTGGCGTAGGTTCGAATCCCACCTCAGACAGAGCCCATTGAAAGTACCAAGCAAGAACAAAGCAAACACATTCAAGAAAGCATTACCAGGTGCCAGGATGGTGGAGCGGTCTAAGGCGTTGCGTTCAGGTCGCAGTCTCCCCAGGAGGCGTGGGTTCGAATCCCACCTCAGACAGTGCCCATTGAAAGTACCAAGCAAGAACAAAGCAAACACAGTCAAGAGAGCATTACCAGTTGCCAGGATGGCGGAGCGGTCTAAGGCGTTGCGTTCAGGTCGCAGTCTCCCCAGGAGGCGTGGGTTCGAATCCCACCTCAGACAGTGCCCATTGAAAGTACCAAGCAAGAACAAAACAAACACAGTCAAGAGAGCATTACCAGTTGCCAGGATGGCGGAGCGGTCTAAGGCGTTGCGTTCAGGTCGCAGTCTCCCCAGGAGGCGTGGGTTCGAATCCCACCTCAGACAGATCCCATTGAAAGTACCAAGCAAGAACAAAGCAAACACATTCAAGAGAGCATTACCAGGTGCCAGGATGGCGAAGCGGTGTAAGGCGTTGCGTTCAGGTCGCAGTCTCCCCAGGAGGCGTGGGTTCGAATCCCACCTCAGACAGAGCCCATTGAAAGTACCAAGCAATAACAAAGGAAACACGGTCAAGAGAGCATTACCAGTTGCCAGGATGGCGGAGCGGTCTAAGGCGTTGCGTTCAGGTCACAGTCTCCCCAGGAGGCGTGGGTTCGAATCCCACCTCAGACAGAGCCCATTGAAAGTACCAAGCAAGAATATAGGAAACACAGTAAAGAGAGCATTACCAGTTGCCAGGATGGCGGAGCGGTCTAAGGCGTTGCCTTCAGGTCGCAGTCTCCCCAGGAGGCGTGGGTTCGAATCCCACCTCAGACAGAGCCCATTGAAAGTACAAAGCAAACACAGTCAAGCAGTCAAGAGAGCATTACCAGCTGCCAGGATGGCAGAGCGGTCTTAGGCGTTGCGTTCAGGTCGCAGTCTCCCCATTAGGCGTGGGTTCAAATCCCACCTCAGACAGTGCCCATTGAAAGTACCAAGCAAGAACAAAGCAAACACAGTCAAGAGAGCATTACCAGCTGCCAGGATGGCGGAGCGGTCTAAGGCGTTGCGTTCAGGTCGCAGTCTCCCCAGGAGGCGTGGGTTCGAATCCCACCTCAGACAGTGCCCATTGAAAGTACCAAGCAAGAACAAAGCAAACACATTCAAGAGAGCATTACCAGGTGCCAGGATGGCGGAGCGGTCTAAGGCGTTGCGTTCAGGTCGCAGTCTCCCCAGGAGGCGTGGGTTCGAATCCCGCCTCAGACAGAGTCCATAGAAAGTACCAAGCAAGAACAAAGCAAACACAGTCAAGAGAGCATTACCAGGTGCCAGGATGGCGAAGCGGTGTAAGGCGTTGCGTTCAGGTCGCAGTCTCCCCAGGAGGCGTGGGTTCGAATCCCACCTCAGACACTGCCCATTGAAAGTACCAAGCAAGAACAACGCAAACACAGTAAAGAGAGCATTACCAGGTGCCAGGATGGCGGAGCGGTCTAAGGCGTTGCGTTCAGGTCGCAGTCTCCCCTGGAGGTGTGGGTTCGAATCCCGCCTCAGACAGAACCCATTGAAACTACCAAGCAAGAACAAAGCAAACACAGTCAAGAGAGCATTACCAGTTGCCAGGATGGCGGAGCGGTCTAAGGCGTTGCGTTCAGGTCACAGTCTCCCCAGGAGGCGTGGGTTCGAATCCCACCTCAGACAGAGCCCATTGAAAGTACCAAGCAAGAACATAGGAAACACAGTAAAGAGATCATTACCAGTTGCCAGGATGGCGGAGCGGTCTAAGGCGTTGCGTTCAGGTCGCAGTCTCCCCAGGAGGCGTGGGTTCTAATCCCACCTCAGACAGTGCCCATTGAAAGTACCAAGCAAGAACAAAGCAAACACATTCAAGAGAGCATTACCAGGTGCCAGGATGGCGGAGCGGTCTAAGGCGTTGCGTTCAGGTCGCAGTCTCCCCAGGAGGCGTGGGTTCGAATCCCACCTCAGACAGTGCCCATTGAAAGTACCAAGCAAGAACAAAGCAAACACAGTCAAGAGAGCATTACCAGTTGCCAGGATGGCGGAGCGGTCTAAGGCGTTGCGTTCAGGTCGCAGTCTCCCCAGGAGGCGTGGGTTCGAATTCCGCCTCAGACAGAGCCCATTGAAAGTACCAAGCAAGAACAAAGCAAACACATTCAAGAGAGCATTACCAGGTGCCAGGATGGCGGAGCGGTCTAAGGCGCTGCGTTCAGGTCGCAGTCTCCCCAGGAGGCGTGTGTTCGAATCCCGCCTCAGACAGAGCCCATTGAAAGTACCAAGCAAGAACAAAGCAAACACATTCAAGAGAGCATTACCAGGTGCCAGGATTGCGGAGCGGTCTAAGGTGTTGCGTTCAGGTCACAGTCTCCCCAGGAGGCGTGGGTTCGAATCCCACCTCAGACAGAGCCCATTGAAAGTACCAAGCAAGAACAAAGCAAACACAGTAAAGAGAGCATTACCAGGTGCCAGGATGGCGGAGCGGTCTAAGGCGTTGCGTTCAGGTCGCAGTCTCCCCAGGAGGCGTAGGTTCGAATCCCGCCTCAGACAGAGCCCATTGAAAGTACCAAGCAAGAAAAAAGCAAACACAGTCAAGAGAGCATTACCAGTTGCCAGGATGGCAGAGCGGTCTAAGGCGTTGCGTTCAGGTCGCAGTCTCCCCAGGAGGCGTGGGTTCGAATTCCGCCTCAGACAGAGCCCATTGAAAGTACCAAGCAAGAACAAAGCAAACACATTCAAGAGAGCATTACCAGGTGCCAGGATGGCGGAGCGGTCTAAGGCGCTGCGTTCAGGTCGCAGTCTCCCCAGGAGGCGTGTGTTCGAATCCCGCCTCAGACAGAGCCCATTGAAAGTACCAAGCAAGAACAAAGCAAACACATTCAAGAGAGCATTACCAGGTGCCAGGATTGCGGAGCGGTCTAAGGTGTTGCGTTCAGGTCACAGTCTCCCCAGGAGGCGTGGGTTCGAATCCCACCTCAGACAGAGCCCATTGAAAGTACCAAGCAAGAACAAAGCAAACACAGTAAAGAGAGCATTACCAGGTGCCAGGATGGCGGAGCGGTCTAAGGCGTTGCGTTCAGGTCGCAGTCTCCCCAGGAGGCGTAGGTTCGAATCCCGCCTCAGACAGAGCCCATTGAAAGTACCAAGCAAGAAAAAAGCAAACACAGTCAAGAGAGCATTACCAGTTGCCAGGATGGCAGAGCGGTCTAAGGCGCTGCGTTCAGGTCGCAGTCTCCCCAGGAGGCGTGGGTTCGAATCCCGCCTCAGACAGAGCCCATTGAAAGTACTAAGCAAGAACAAAGCAAACACAGTCAAGAGAGAATTACCAGTTGCCAGGATGGCAGAGCGGTCTAAGGCGCTGCGTTCAGGTCGCAGTCTCCCCAGGAGGCGTGGGTTCGAATCCCACCTCAGACAGAGCCCATTGAAAGTACCAAGCAAGAACAAAGGAAACACAGTAAAGAGAGCATTAACAGTTGCCAGGATGGCGGAGCGGTCTAAGGCGCTGCGTTCAGGTCGCAGTCTCCCCAGGAGGCGTGGGTTCGAATCCCACCTCAGACAGAGCCCATTGAAAGTACAAAGCAAACACAGTCAAGAGAGCATTACCAGGTGCCAGGATGGCGGAGCGGTCTAAGGCGTTGCGTTCAGGTCGCAGTCTCCCCAGGAGGCGTGGGTTCGAATCCCACCTCAGACAGTGCCCATTGAAAGTACCAAGCAAGAACAAAGCAAACACAGTCAAGAGAGCATTACCAGTTGTCAGGATGGCGGAGCGGTCTTAGGCGTTGCGTTCAGGTCACAGTCTCCCCAGGAGGCGTGGGTTCGAATCCCACCTCAGACAGAGCCCATTGAAAGTACCAAGCAAGAACAAAGCAAACACATTCAAGAGAGCATTACCAGGTGCCAGGATGGCGGAGCGGTCTAAGGCGTTGCGTTCAGGTCGCAGTCTCCCCAGGTGGCGTAGGTTCGAATCCCACCTCAGACAGAGCCCATTGAAAGTACCAAGCAAGAACAAAGCAAACACATTCAAGAAAGCATTACCAGGTGCCAGGATGGCGGAGCGGTCTAAGGCGTTGCGTTCAGGTCGCAGTCTCCCCAGGAGGCGTGGGTTCGAATCCCGCCTCAGACAGAGCCCATTGAAAGTACCAAGCAAGAACAAAGCAAACACATTCAAGAGAGCATTACCAGGTGCCAGGATGGCGGAGCGGTCTAAGGCGTTGCGTTCAGGTCGCAGTCTCCCCAGGAGGCGTGGGTTCGAATCCCCCCTCAGACAGAGCCCATTGAAAGTACAAAGCAAGAACAAAGCAAACACATTCAAGAGAGCATTACCAGGGGCCAGGATGGCGGAGAGGTCTAAGGCGTTGCGTTCAGGTCGCAGTCTCCCCAGGAGGCGTGGGTTCTAATCCCACCACAGACAGAGCCCATTGAAAGTACCAAGTAAGAACAAAGCAAACACATTCAAGAGAGCATTACCAGGTGCCAGGATGGCGGAGCGGTCTAAGGCGTTGCGTTCAGGTCGCAGTCTCCCCAGGAGGCGTGGGTTCGAATCCCGCCTCAGACAGTGCCCATTGAAAGTACCAAGCAAGAACAAAGCAAACACATTCAAGAGAGCATTACCAGGTGCCAGGATGGCGGAGCGGTCTAAGGCATTGCGTTCAGGTTGCAGTCTCCCCAGGAGGCGTGGGTTCGAATCCCACCTCAGACAGAGCCCATTGAAAGTACCAAGCAAGAACAAAGCAAACACAGTCAAGAGAGCATTACCAGGTGCCAGGATGGCGAAGCGGTGTAAGGCGTTGCGTTCAGGTCGCAGTCTCCCCAGGAGGCGTGGGTTCTAATCCCACCTCAGACAGTGCCCATTGAAAGTACCAAGCAAGAACAAAGCAAACACATTCAAGAGAGCATTACCAGGTGCCAGGATGGCGGAGCGGTCTAAGGCGTTGCGTTCAGGTCGCAGTCTCCCCAGGAGGCGTGGGTTCGAATCCCACCTCAGACAGTGCCCATTGAAAGTACCAAGCAAGAACAAAGCAAACACAGTCAAGAGAGCATTACCAGTTGCCAGGATGGCGGAGCGGTCTAAGGCGTTGCGTTCAGGTCGCAGTCTCCCCAGGAGGCGTGGGTTCGAATCCCGCCTCAGACAGAGCCCATTGAAAGTACCAAGCAAGAACAAAGCAAACACATTCAAGAGAGCATTACCAGGTGCCAGGATGGCGGAGCGGTCTAAGGCGCTGCGTTCAGGTCGCAGTCTCCCCAGGAGGCGTGTGTTCGAATCCCGCCTCAGACAGAGCCCATTGAAAGTACCAAGCAAGAACAAAGCAAACACATTCAAGAGAGCATTACCAGGTGCCAGGATGGCGGAGCGGTCTAAGGCGTTGCGTTCAGGTCGCAGTCTCCCCAGGAGGCGTGGGTTCGAATCCCACCTCAGACAGTGCCCATTGAAAGTACCAAGCAAGAACAAAGCAAACACAGTCAAGAGAGCATTACCAGTTGCCAGGATGGCTGAGCGGTCTAAGGCGTTGCGTTCAGGTCGCAGTCTCCCCAGGAGGCGTGGGTTCGAATTCCGCCTCAGACAGAGCCCATTGAAAGTACCAAGCTAGAACAAAGCAAACACATTCAAGAGAGCATTACCAGGTGCCAGGATGGCGGAGCGGTCTAAGGCATTGCGTTCAGGTCGCAGTCTCCCCAGGAGGCGTGTGTTCGAATCCCGCCTCAGACAGAGCCCATTGAAAGTACCAAGCAAGAACAAAGCAAACACATTCAAGAGAGCATTACCAGGTGCCAGGATGGCGGAGCGGTCTAAGGCGCTGCGTTCAGGTCGCAGTCTCCCCAGGAGGCGTGTGTTCGAATCCCGCCTCAGACAGAGCCCATTGAAAGTACCAAGCAAGAACAAAGCAAACACATTCAAGAGAGCATTACCAGGTGCCAGGATGGCGGAGCGGTCTAAGGCGCTGCGTTCAGGTCGCAGTCTCCCCAGGAGGCGTGGGTTCGAATCCCGCCTCAGACAGAGCCCATTGAAAGTACCAAGCAAGAACAAAGCAAACACAGTCAAGAGAGCATTACCAGTTGCCAGGATGGCGGAGCGGTCTAAGGCGTTGTGTTCAGGTCGCAGTCTCCCCAGGAGGCGTGGGTTCGAATCCCGCCTCAGACAGAGCCCATTGAAAGTACCAAGCAAGAACAAAGCAAACACAGTGAATAGAGCATTACCAGTTGCCAGGATGGCGGAGCGGTCTAAGGCGCTGCGTTCAGGTCGCAGTCTCCCCAGGAGGCGTGGGTTCGAATCCCGCCTCAGACAGAGCCCATTGAAAGTACCAAGCAAGAACAATGCAAACACATTCAAGAGAGCATTACCAGGTGCCAGGATGGCGGAGCGGTCTAAGGCGCTGCGTTCAGGTCGCAGTCTCCCCAGGAGGCGTGGGTTCGAATCCCACCTCAGACAGTGCCCATTGAAAGTACCAAGCAAGAACAAAGCAAACACAGTCAAGAGAGCATTACCAGTTGCCAGGATGGCGGAGCAGTCTAAGGCGTTGCGTTCAGGTCGCAGTCTCCCCAGGAGGCGTGGGTTCGAATCCCACCTCAGACAGAGCCCATTGAAAGTACCAAGCAAGAACAAAGCAAACACATTCAAGAGAGCATTACCAGGTGCCAGGATGGCGGAGCGATCCAAGGCGTTGCGTTCAGGTCGCAGTCTCCCCAGGAGGCGTGGGTTCGAATCCCACCTCAGACAGAGCCCATTGAAAGTACCAAGCAAGAACAAAGCAAACACAGTCAAGAGAGCATTACCAGGTGCCAGGATGGCGAAGCGGTGTAAGGCGTTGCGTTCAGGTCGCAGTCTCCCCAGGAGGCGTGGGTTCGAATCCCGCCTCAGACAGAGCCCATTGAAAGTACCAAGCAAGAACTAAGCAAACACATTCAAGAGAGCATTACCAGGGGCCAGGATGGCGGAGCGGTCTAAGGCGTTGCGTTCAGGTCGCAGTCTCCCCAGGAGGCGTGGGTTCGAATCCCGCCTCAGACAGAGCCCATTGAAAGTACCAAGCAAGAACAAAGCAAACACATTCAAGAGAGCATTACCAGGTGCCAGGATGGCGGAGCGGTCTAAGGCGTTGCGTTCAGGTCGCAGTCTCCCCAGGAGGCGTGGGTTCGAATCCCCCCTCAGACAGAGCCCATTGAAAGTACAAAGCAAGAACAAAGCAAACACATTCAAGAGAGCATTACCAGGGGCCAGGATGGCGGAGAGGTCTAAGGCGTTGCGTTCAGGTCGCAGTCTCCCCAGGAGGCGTGGGTTCTAATCCCACCACAGACAGAGCCCATTGAAAGTACCAAGTAAGAACAAAGCAAACACATTCAAGAGAGCATTACCAGGTGCCAGGATGGCGGAGCGGTCTAAGGCGTTGCGTTCAGGTCGCAGTCTCCCCAGGAGGCGTGGGTTCGAATCCCGCCTCAGACAGTGCCCATTGAAAGTACCAAGCAAGAACAAAGCAAACACAGTCAAGAGAGCATTACCAGTTGCCAGGATGGCGGAGCGGTCTAAGGCGTTGCGTTCAGGTCGCAGTCTCCCCAGGAGGCGTGGGTTCGAATCCCACCTCAGACAGAGCCCATTGAAAGTACCAAGCAAGAACAAAGCAAACACAGTCAAGAGAGCATTACCAGGTGCCAGGATGACGGAGCGGTCTAAGGCGTTGCGTTCAGGTCGCAGTCTCCCCAGGAGGCGTGGGTTCGAATCCCACCTCAGACAGTGCCCATTGAAAGTACCAAGCAAGAACAAAGCAAACACAGTCAAGAGAGCATTACCAGTTGCCAGGATGGCGGAGCGGTCTAAGGCATTGCGTTCAGGTCGCAGTCTCCCCAGGAGGCGTGGGTTCGAATCCCACCTCAGACAGAGCCCATTGAAAGTACCAAGCAAGAACAAAGCAAACACATTCAAGAGAGCATTACCAGTTGCCAGGATGGCGGAGCGGTCTAAGGCGTTGCGTTCAGGTCGCAGTCTCCCCAGGAGGCGTGGGTTCTAATCCCACCTCAGACAGTGCCCATTGAAAGTACCAAGCAAGAACAAAGCAAACACATTCAAGAGAGCATTACCAGGTGCCAGGATGGCGGAGCGGTCTAAGGCGTTGCGTTCAGGTCGCAGTCTCCCCAGGAGGCGTGGGTTCGAATCCCACCTCAGACAGTGCCCATTGAAAGTACCAAGCAAGAACAAAGCAAACACAGTCAAGAGAGCATTACCAGTTGCCAGGATGGCGGAGCGGTCTAAGGCGTTGCGTTCAGGTCGCAGTCTCCCCAGGAGGCGTGGGTTCGAATTCCGCCTCAGACTGAGCCCATTGAAAGTACCAAGCAAGAACAAAGCAAACACATTCAAGAGAGCATTACCAGGTGCCAGGATGGCGGAGCGGTCTAAGGCGCTGCGTTCAGGTCGCAGTCTCCCCAGGAGGCGTGTGTTCGAATCCCGCCTCAGACAGAGCCCATTGAAAGTACCAAGCAAGAACAAAGCAAACACATTCAAGAGAGCATTACCAGGTGCCAGGATTGCGGAGCGGTCTAAGGTGTTGCGTTCAGGTCACAGTCTCCCCAGGAGGCGTGGGTTCGAATCCCACCTCAGACAGAGCCCATTGAAAGTACCAAGCAAGAACAAAGCAAACACAGTAAAGAGAGCATTACCAGGTGCCAGGATGGCGGAGCGGTCTAAGGCGTTGCGTTCAGGTCGCAGTCTCCCCAGGAGGCGTAGGTTCGAATCCCGCCTCAGACAGAGCCCATTGAAAGTACCAAGCAAGAACAAAGCAAACACAGTCAAGAGAGCATTACCAGTTGCCAGGATGGCAGAGCGGTCTAAGGCGCTGCGTTCAGGTCGCAGTCTCCCCAGGAGGCGTGGGTTCGAATCCCGCCTCAGACAGAGCCCATTGAAAGTACTAAGCAAGAACAAAGCAAACACAGTCAAGAGAGAATTACCAGTTGCCAGGATGGCAGAGCGATCTAAGGCGCTGCGTTCAGGTCGCAGTCTCCCCAGGAGGCGTGGGTTCGAATCCCACCTCAGACAGAGCCCATTGAAAGTACCAAGCAAGAAGAAAGGAAACACAGTAAAGAGAGCATTAACAGTTGCCAGGATGGCGGAGCGGTCTAAGGCGCTGCGTTCAGGTCGCAGTCTCCCCAGGAGGCGTGGGTTCGAATCCCACCTCAGACAGAGCCCATTGAAAGTACAAAGCAAACACAGTCAAGAGAGCATTACCAGGTGCCAGGATGGCGGAGCGGTCTAAGGCGTTGCGTTCAGGTCGCAGTCTCCCCAGGAGGCGTGGGTTCGAATCCCACCTCAGACAGTGCCCATTGAAAGTAACAAGCAAGAACAAAGCAAACACAGTCAAGAGAGCATTACCAGTTGTCAGGATGGCGGAGCGGTCTTAGGCGTTGCGTTCAGGTCACAGTCTCCCCAGGAGGCGTGGGTTCGAATCCCACCTCAGACAGAGCCCATTGAAAGTACCAAGCAAGAACAAAGCAAACACAGTAAAGAGAGCATTACCAGGTGCCAGGATGGCGGAGCGGTCTAAGGCGTTGCGTTCAGGTCGCAGTCTCCCCAGGAGGCGTGGGTTCGAATCCCACCTCAGACAGAGCCCATTGAAAGTACAAAGCAAACTCAGTCAAGAGAGCATTACCAGCTGCCAGGATGGCAGAGCGGTCTAAGGCGTTGCGTTCAGGTCGCAGTCTCCCCAGGAGGCGTGGGTTCAAATCCCACCTCAGACAGTGCCCATTGAAAGTACCAAGCAAGAACAAAGCAAACACAGTCAAGAGAGCATTACCAGTTGCCAGGATGGCGGAGCGGTCTAAGGCGTTGCGTTCAGGTCGCAGTCTCCCCAGGTGGCGTAGGTTCGAATCCCACCTCAGACAGAGCCCATTGAAAGTACCAAGCAAGAACAAAGCAAACACATTCAAGAAAGCATTACCAGGTGCCAGGATGGTGGAGCGGTCTAAGGCGTTGCGTTCAGGTCGCAGTCTCCCCAGGAGGCGTGGGTTCGAATCCCACCTCAGACAGTGCCCATTGAAAGTACCAAGCAAGAACAAAGCAAACACAGTCAAGAGAGCATTACCAGTTGCCAGGATGGCGGAGCGGTCTAAGGCGTTGCGTTCAGGTCGCAGTCTCCCCAGGAGGCGTGGGTTCGAATCCCACCTCAGACAGTGCCCATTGAAAGTACCAAGCAAGAACAAAACAAACACAGTCAAGAGAGCATTACCAGTTGCCAGGATGGCGGAGCGGTCTAAGGCGTTGCGTTCAGGTCGCAGTCTCCCCAGGAGGCGTGGGTTCGAATCCCACCTCAGACAGATCCCATTGAAAGTACCAAGCAAGAACAAAGCAAACACATTCAAGAGAGCATTACCAGGTGCCAGGATGGCGAAGCGGTGTAAGGCGTTGCGTTCAGGTCGCAGTCTCCCCAGGAGGCGTGGGTTCGAATCCCACCTCAGACAGAGCCCATTGAAAGTACCAAGCAATAACAAAGGAAACACGGTCAAGAGAGCATTACCAGTTGCCAGGATGGCGGAGCGGTCTAAGGCGTTGCGTTCAGGTCACAGTCTCCCCAGGAGGCGTGGGTTCGAATCCCACCTCAGACAGAGCCCATTGAAAGTACCAAGCAAGAATATAGGAAACACAGTAAAGAGAGCATTACCAGTTGCCAGGATGGCGGAGCGGTCTAAGGCGTTGCCTTCAGGTCGCAGTCTCCCCAGGAGGCGTGGGTTCGAATCCCACCTCAGACAGAGCCCATTGAAAGTACAAAGCAAACACAGTCAAGCAGTCAAGAGAGCATTACCAGCTGCCAGGATGGCAGAGCGGTCTTAGGCGTTGCGTTCAGGTCGCAGTCTCCCCATTAGGCGTGGGTTCAAATCCCACCTCAGACAGTGCCCATTGAAAGTACCAAGCAAGAACAAAGCAAACACAGTCAAGAGAGCATTACCAGCTGCCAGGATGGCGGAGCGGTCTAAGGCGTTGCGTTCAGGTCGCAGTCTCCCCAGGAGGCGTGGGTTCGAATCCCACCTCAGACAGTGCCCATTGAAAGTACCAAGCAAGAACAAAGCAAACACATTCAAGAGAGCATTACCAGGTGCCAGGATGGCGGAGCGGTCTAAGGCGTTGCGTTCAGGTCGCAGTCTCCCCAGGAGGCGTGGGTTCGAATCCCGCCTCAGACAGAGTCCATAGAAAGTACCAAGCAAGAACAAAGCAAACACAGTCAAGAGAGCATTACCAGGTGCCAGGATGGCGAAGCGGTGTAAGGCGTTGCGTTCAGGTCGCAGTCTCCCCAGGAGGCGTGGGTTCGAATCCCACCTCAGACACTGCCCATTGAAAGTACCAAGCAAGAACAACGCAAACACAGTAAAGAGAGCATTACCAGGTGCCAGGATGGCGGAGCGGTCTAAGGCGTTGCGTTCAGGTCGCAGTCTCCCCTGGAGGTGTGGGTTCGAATCCCGCCTCAGACAGAACCCATTGAAACTACCAAGCAAGAACAAAGCAAACACAGTCAAGAGAGCATTACCAGTTGCCAGGATGGCGGAGCGGTCTAAGGCGTTGCGTTCAGGTCACAGTCTCCCCAGGAGGCGTGGGTTCGAATCCCACCTCAGACAGAGCCCATTGAAAGTACCAAGCAAGAACATAGGAAACACAGTAAAGAGATCATTACCAGTTGCCAGGATGGCGGAGCGGTCTAAGGCGTTGCGTTCAGGTCGCAGTCTCCCCAGGAGGCGTGGGTTCTAATCCCACCTCAGACAGTGCCCATTGAAAGTACCAAGCAAGAACAAAGCAAACACATTCAAGAGAGCATTACCAGGTGCCAGGATGGCGGAGCGGTCTAAGGCGTTGCGTTCAGGTCGCAGTCTCCCCAGGAGGCGTGGGTTCGAATCCCACCTCAGACAGTGCCCATTGAAAGTACCAAGCAAGAACAAAGCAAACACAGTCAAGAGAGCATTACCAGTTGCCAGGATGGCGGAGCGGTCTAAGGCGTTGCGTTCAGGTCGCAGTCTCCCCAGGAGGCGTGGGTTCGAATTCCGCCTCAGACAGAGCCCATTGAAAGTACCAAGCAAGAACAAAGCAAACACATTCAAGAGAGCATTACCAGGTGCCAGGATGGCGGAGCGGTCTAAGGCGCTGCGTTCAGGTCGCAGTCTCCCCAGGAGGCGTGTGTTCGAATCCCGCCTCAGACAGAGCCCATTGAAAGTACCAAGCAAGAACAAAGCAAACACATTCAAGAGAGCATTACCAGGTGCCAGGATTGCGGAGCGGTCTAAGGTGTTGCGTTCAGGTCACAGTCTCCCCAGGAGGCGTGGGTTCGAATCCCACCTCAGACAGAGCCCATTGAAAGTACCAAGCAAGAACAAAGCAAACACAGTAAAGAGAGCATTACCAGGTGCCAGGATGGCGGAGCGGTCTAAGGCGTTGCGTTCAGGTCGCAGTCTCCCCAGGAGGCGTAGGTTCGAATCCCGCCTCAGACAGAGCCCATTGAAAGTACCAAGCAAGAAAAAAGCAAACACAGTCAAGAGAGCATTACCAGTTGCCAGGATGGCAGAGCGGTCTAAGGCGTTGCGTTCAGGTCGCAGTCTCCCCAGGAGGCGTGGGTTCGAATTCCGCCTCAGACAGAGCCCATTGAAAGTACCAAGCAAGAACAAAGCAAACACATTCAAGAGAGCATTACCAGGTGCCAGGATGGCGGAGCGGTCTAAGGCGCTGCGTTCAGGTCGCAGTCTCCCCAGGAGGCGTGTGTTCGAATCCCGCCTCAGACAGAGCCCATTGAAAGTACCAAGCAAGAACAAAGCAAACACATTCAAGAGAGCATTACCAGGTGCCAGGATTGCGGAGCGGTCTAAGGTGTTGCGTTCAGGTCACAGTCTCCCCAGGAGGCGTGGGTTCGAATCCCACCTCAGACAGAGCCCATTGAAAGTACCAAGCAAGAACAAAGCAAACACAGTAAAGAGAGCATTACCAGGTGCCAGGATGGCGGAGCGGTCTAAGGCGTTGCGTTCAGGTCGCAGTCTCCCCAGGAGGCGTAGGTTCGAATCCCGCCTCAGACAGAGCCCATTGAAAGTACCAAGCAAGAAAAAAGCAAACACAGTCAAGAGAGCATTACCAGTTGCCAGGATGGCAGAGCGGTCTAAGGCGCTGCGTTCAGGTCGCAGTCTCCCCAGGAGGCGTGGGTTCGAATCCCGCCTCAGACAGAGCCCATTGAAAGTACTAAGCAAGAACAAAGCAAACACAGTCAAGAGAGAATTACCAGTTGCCAGGATGGCAGAGCGGTCTAAGGCGCTGCGTTCAGGTCGCAGTCTCCCCAGGAGGCGTGGGTTCGAATCCCACCTCAGACAGAGCCCATTGAAAGTACCAAGCAAGAACAAAGGAAACACAGTAAAGAGAGCATTAACAGTTGCCAGGATGGCGGAGCGGTCTAAGGCGCTGCGTTCAGGTCGCAGTCTCCCCAGGAGGCGTGGGTTCGAATCCCACCTCAGACAGAGCCCATTGAAAGTACAAAGCAAACACAGTCAAGAGAGCATTACCAGGTGCCAGGATGGCGGAGCGGTCTAAGGCGTTGCGTTCAGGTCGCAGTCTCCCCAGGAGGCGTGGGTTCGAATCCCACCTCAGACAGTGCCCATTGAAAGTACCAAGCAAGAACAAAGCAAACACAGTCAAGAGAGCATTACCAGTTGTCAGGATGGCGGAGCGGTCTTAGGCGTTGCGTTCAGGTCACAGTCTCCCCAGGAGGCGTGGGTTCGAATCCCACCTCAGACAGAGCCCATTGAAAGTACCAAGCAAGAACAAAGCAAACACAGTAAAGAGAGCATTACCAGGTGCCAGGATGGCGGAGCGGTCTAAGGCGTTGCGTTCAGGTCGCAGTCTCCCCAGGAGGCGTGGGTTCGAATCCCACCTCAGACAGAGCCCATTGAAAGTACAAAGCAAACTCAGTCAAGAGAGCATTACCAGCTGCCAGGATGGCAGAGCGGTCTAAGGCGTTGCGTTCAGGTCGCAGTCTCCCCAGGAGGCGTGGGTTCAAATCCCACCTCAGACAGTGCCCATTGAAAGTACCAAGCAAGAACAAAGCAAACACAGTCAAGAGAGCATTACCAGTTGCCAGGATGGCGGAGCGGTCTAAGGCGTTGCGTTCAGGTCGCAGTCTCCCCAGGTGGCGTAGGTTCGAATCCCACCTCAGACAGAGCCCATTGAAAGTACCAAGCAAGAACAAAGCAAACACATTCAAGAAAGCATTACCAGGTGCCAGGATGGCGGAGCGGTCTAAGGCGTTGCGTTCAGGTCGCAGTCTCCCCAGGAGGCGTGGGTTCGAATCCCACCTCAGACAGTGCCCATTGAAAGTACCAAGCAAGAACAAAGCAAACACAGTCAAGAGAGCATTACCAGTTGCCAGGATGGCGGAGCGGTCTAAGGCGTTGCGTTCAGGTCGCAGTCTCCCCAGGAGGCGTGGGTTCGAATCCCACCTCAGACAGATCCCATTGAAAGTACCAAGCAAGAACAAAGCAAACACATTCAAGAGAGCATTACCAGGTGCCAGGATGGCGAAGCGGTGTAAGGCGTTGCGTTCAGGTCGCAGTCTCCCCAGGAGGCGTGGGTTCGAATCCCACCTCAGACAGAGCCCATTGAAAGTACCAAGCAATAACAAAGGAAACACGGTCAAGAGAGCATTACCAGTTGCCAGGATGGCGGAGCGGTCTAAGGCGTTGCGTTCAGGTCACAGTCTCCCCAGGAGGCGTGGGTTCGAATCCCACCTCAGACAGAGCCCATTGAAAGTACCAAGCAAGAATATAGGAAACACAGTAAAGAGAGCATTACCAGTTGCCAGGATGGCGGAGCGGTCTAAGGCGTTGCCTTCAGGTCGCAGTCTCCCCAGGAGGCGTGGGTTCGAATCCCACCTCAGACAGAGCCCATTGAAAGTACAAAGCAAACACAGTCAAGCAGTCAAGAGAGCATTACCAGCTGCCAGGATGGCAGAGCGGTCTTAGGCGTTGCGTTCAGGTCGCAGTCTCCCCATTAGGCGTGGGTTCAAATCCCACCTCAGACAGTGCCCATTGAAAGTACCAAGCAAGAACAAAGCAAACACAGTCAAGAGAGCATTACCAGCTGCCAGGATGGCGGAGCGGTCTAAGGCGTTGCGTTCAGGTCGCAGTCTCCCCAGGAGGCGTGGGTTCGAATCCCACCTCAGACAGTGCCCATTGAAAGTACCAAGCAAGAACAAAGCAAACACATTCAAGAGAGCATTACCAGGTGCCAGGATGGCGGAGCGGTCTAAGGCGTTGCGTTCAGGTCGCAGTCTCCCCAGGAGGCGTGGGTTCGAATCCCGCCTCAGACAGAGTCCATAGAAAGTACCAAGCAAGAACAAAGCAAACACAGTCAAGAGAGCATTACCAGGTGCCAGGATGGCGAAGCGGTGTAAGGCGTTGCGTTCAGGTCGCAGTCTCCCCAGGAGGCGTGGGTTCGAATCCCACCTCAGACACTGCCCATTGAAAGTACCAAGCAAGAACAACGCAAACACAGTAAAGAGAGCATTACCAGGTGCCAGGATGGCGGAGCGGTCTAAGGCGTTGCGTTCAGGTCGCAGTCTCCCCTGGAGGTGTGGGTTCGAATCCCGCCTCAGACAGAACCCATTGAAACTACCAAGCAAGAACAAAGCAAACACAGTCAAGAGAGCATTACCAGTTGCCAGGATGGCGGAGCGGTCTAAGGCGTTGCGTTCAGGTCACAGTCTCCCCAGGAGGCGTGGGTTCGAATCCCACCTCAGACAGAGCCCATTGAAAGTACCAAGCAAGAACATAGGAAACACAGTAAAGAGATCATTACCAGATGCCAGGATGGCGCAGCGGTCTAAGGCGTTGCGTTCAGGTCGCAGTCTCCCCAGGAGGCGTGGGTTTGAATCCCACCTCAGACAGAGCCCATTGAAAGTACAAAGCAAACACAGTCAAGAGAGCATTACCAGCTGCCAGGATGGCAGAGCGGTCTAAGGCGTTGCGTTCAGGTCGCAGTCTCCCCAGGAGGCGTGGGTTCGAATACCACCTCAGACAGTGCCCATTGAAAGTACCAAGCAAGAACAAAGCAAACACAGTCAAGAGAGCATTACCAGTTGCCAGGATGGCGGAGCGGTCTAAGGCGTTGCGTTCAGGTCGCAGTCTCCCCAGGAGGCGTGGGTTCGAATCCCACCTCAGACAGTGCCCATTGAAGCTACCAAGCAAGAACAAAGCAAAGACAGTCAAGAGAGCATTACCAGTTGCCAGGATGGCGGAGCGGTCTAAGGCGTTGCGTTCAGGTCGCAGTCTCCCCAGGAGGCGTGGGTTCGAATCCCACCTCAGACAGAGCCCATTGAAAGTACCAAGCAAGAACAAAGCAAACACATTCAAGAGAGCATTACCAGGTGCCAGGATGGCGAAGCGGTGTAAGGCGTTGCGTTCAGGTCGCAGTCTCCCCAGGAGGCGTGGGTTCGAATCCCACCTCAGACAGAGCCCATTGAAAGTACCAAGCAATAACAAAGGAAACACGGTCAAGAGAGCATTACCAGTTGCCAGGATGGTGGAGCGGTCTAAGGCGTTGCGTTCAGGTCACAGTCTCCCCAGGAGGCGTGGGTTCGAATCCCACCTCAGACAGAGCCCATTGAAAGTACCAAGCAAGAACATAGGAAACACAGTAAAGTGAGCATTACCAGTTGCCAGGATGGCGGAGCGGTCTAAGGCGTTGCGTTCAGGTCGCAGTCTCCCCAGGAGGCGTGGGTTCGAATCCCACCTCAGACAGAGCCCATTGAAAGTACAAAGCAAACACAGTCAAGAGAGCATTACCAGCTGCCAGGATGGCAGAGCGGTCTAAGGCGTTGCGTTCAGGTCGCAGTCTCCCCAGTAGGCGTGGGTTCAAATCCCACCTCAGACAGTGCCCATTGAAAGTACCAAGCAAGAACAAAGCAAACACAGTCAAGAGAGCATTACCAGCTGCCAGGATGGCGGAGCGGTCTAAGGCGTTGCGTTCAGGTCGCAGTCTCCCCAGGAGGCATGGGTTCGAATCCCACCTCAGACAGTGCCCATTGAAAGTACCAAGCAAGAAAAAAGCAAACACAGTCAAGAGAGCATTACCAGTTGCCAGGATGGCGGAGCGGTCTAAGGCGTTGCGTTCAGGTCGCAGTCTCCCCAGGAGGCGTGGGTTCGAATCCCACCTCAGACAGAGCCCATTGAAAGTACCAAGCAAGAACAAAGCAAACACATTCAAGAGAGCATTACCAGGTGCCAGGATGGCGGAGCGGTCTAAGGCGTTGCGTTCAGGTGGCAGTCTCCCCAGGAGGCGTGGGTTCGAATCCCGCCTCAGACATAGCCCATAGAAAGTACCAAGCAAGAACAAAGCAAACACAGTCAAGAGAGCATTACCAGGTGCCAGGATGGCGAAGCGGTGTAAGGCGTTGCGTTCAGGTCGCAGTCTCCCCAGGAGGCGTGGGTTCGAATCCCACCTCAGACACTGCCCATTGAAAGTACCAAGCAAGAACAACGCAAACACAGTAAAGAGAGCATTACCAGGTGCCAGGATGGCGGAGCGGTCTAAGGCGTTGCGTACAGGTCGCAGTCTCCCCTGGAGGCGTGGGTTCGAATCCCACCTCAGACAGTGCCCATTGAAGCTACCAAGCAAGAACAAAGCAAAGACAGTCAAGAGAGCATTACCAGTTGCCAGGATGGCGGAGCGGTCTAAGGCGTTGCGTTCAGGTCGCAGTCTCCCCAGGAGGCGTGGGTTCGAATCCCACCTCAGACAGAGCCCATTGAAAGAACCAAGCAAGAACTAAGCAAACACATTAAAGAGAGCATTACCAGGTGCCAGGATGGCGGAGCGGTCTAAGGCGTTGCGTTCAGGTCGCAGTCTCCCCAGGAGGCGTGGGTTCGAATCCCGCCTCAGACATAGCCCATAGAAAGTACCAAGCAAGAACAAAGCAAACACAGTCAAGAGAGCATTACCAGGTGCCAGGATGGCGAAGCGGTGTAAGGCGTTGCGTTCAGGTCGCAGTCTCCCCAGGAGGCGTGGGTTCGAATCCCACCTCAGACACTGCCCATTGAAAGTACCAAGCAAGAACAACGCAAACACAGTAAAGAGAGCATTACCAGGTGCCAGGATGGCGGAGCGGTCTAAGGCGTTGCGTACAGGTCACAGTCTCCCCTGGAGGCGTGGGTTCGAATCCCACCTCAGACAGTGCCCATTGAAGCTACCAAGCAAGAACAAAGCAAAGACAGTCAAGAGAGCATTACCAGTTGCCAGGATGGCGGAGCGGTCTAAGGCGTTGCGTTCAGGTCGCAGTCTCCCCAGGAGGCGTGGGTTTGAATCCCACCTCAGACAGAGCCCATTGAAAGTACCAAGCAAGAACAAAGCAAACACATTCAAGAGAGCATTACCAGGTGCCAGGATGGCGGAGCGGTCTAAGGCGTTGCGTTCAGGTCGCAGTCTCCCCAGGAGGCGTGGGTTCGAATCCCGCCTCAGACATAGCCCATAGAAAGTACCAAGCAAGAACAAAGCAAACACAGTCAAGAGAGCATTACCAGGTGCCAGGATGGCGAAGCGGTGTAAGGCGTTGCGTTCAGGTCGCAGTCTCCCCAGGAGGCGTGGGTTCGAATCCCACCTCAGACACTGCCCATTGAAAGTACCAAGCAAGAACAACGCAAACACAGTAAAGAGAGCATTACCAGGTGCCAGGATGGCGGAGCGGTCTAAGGCGTTGCGTACAGGTCGCAGTCTCCCCTGGAGGCGTGGGTTCGAATCCCACCTCAGACAGTGCCCATTGAAGCTACCAAGCAAGAACAAAGCAAAGACAGTCAAGAGAGCATTACCAGTTGCCAGGATGGCGGAGCGGTCTAAGGCGTTGCGTTCAGGTCGCAGTCTCCCCAGGAGGCGTGGGTTCGAATCCCACCTCAGACAGAGCCCATTGAAAGTACCAAGCAAGAACAAAGCAAACACATTCAAGAGAGCATTACCAGGTGCCAGTATGGCGAAGCGGTGTAAGGCGTTGCGTTCAGGTCGCAGTCTCCCCAGGAGGCGTGGGTTCGAATCCCACCTCAGACAGAGCCCATTGAAAGTACCAAGCAATAACAAAGGAAACACGGTCAAGAGAGCATTACCAGTTGCCAGGATGGTGGAGCGGTCTAAGGCGTTGCGTTCAGGTCACAGTCTCCCCAGGAGGCGTGGGTTCGAATCCCACCTCAGACAGAGCCCATTGAAAGTACCAAGCAAGAACATAGGAAACACAGTAAAGTGAGCATTACCAGTTGCCAGGATGGCGGAGCGGTCTAAGGCGTTGCCTTCAGGTCGCAGTCTCCCCAGGAGGCGTGGGTTCGAATCCCACCTCAGACAGAGCCCATTGAAAGTACAAAGCAAACACAGTCAAGAGAGCATTACCAGCTGCCAGGATGGCAGAGCGGTCTAAGGCGTTGCGTTCAGGTCGCAGTCTCCCCAGTAGGCGTGGGTTCAAATCCCACCTCAGACAGTGCCCATTGAAAGTACCAAGCAAGAACAAAGCAAACACAGTCAAGAGAGCATTACCAGCTGCCAGGATGGCGGAGCGGTCTAAGGCGTTGCGTTCAGGTCGCAGTCTCCCCAGGAGGCATGGGTTCGAATCCCACCTCAGACAGTGCCCATTGAAAGTACCAAGCAAGAACAAAGCAAACACAGTCAAGAGAGCATTACCAGTTGCCAGGATGGCGGAGCGGTCTAAGGCGTTGCGTTCAGGTCGCAGTCTCCCCAGGAGGCGTGGGTTCGAATCCCACCTCAGACAGAGCCCATTGAAAGTACCAAGCAAGAACAAAGCAAACACATTCAAGAGAGCATTACCAGGTGCCAGGATGGCGGAGCGGTCTAAGGCGTTGCGTTCAGGTCGCAGTCTCCCCAGGAGGCGTGGGTTCGAATCCCGCCTCAGACATAGCCCATAGAAAGTACCAAGCAAGAACAAAGCAAACACAGTCAAGAGAGCATTACCAGGTGCCAGGATGGCGAAGCGGTGTAAGGCGTTGCGTTCAGGTCGCAGTCTCCCCAGGAGGCGTGGGTTCGAATCCCACCTCAGACACTGCCCATTGAAAGTACCAAGCAAGAACAACGCAAACACAGTAAAGAGAGCATTACCAGGTGCCAGGATGGCGGAGCGGTCTAAGGCGTTGCGTTCAGGTCGCAGTCTCCCCTGGAGGTGTGGGTTCGAATCCCGCCTCAGACAGAACCCATTGAAACTACCAAGCAAGAACAAAGCAAACACAGTCAAGAGAGCATTACCGGTTGCCAGGATGGCGGAGCGGTCTAAGGCGTTGCGTTCAGGTCACAGTCTCCCCAGGAGGCGTGGGTTCGAATCCCACCTCAGACAGAGCCCATTGAAAGTACCAAGCAAGAACATAGGAAACACAGTAAAGAGATCATTACCAGATGCCAGGATGGCGCAGCGGTCTAAGGCGTTGCGTTCAGGTCGCAGTCTCCCCAGGAGGCGTGGGTTTGAATCCCACCTCAGACAGAGCCCATTGAAAGTACAAAGCAAACACAGTCAAGAGAGCATTACCAGCTGCCAGGATGGCAGAGCGGTCTAAGGCGTTGCGTTCAGGTCGCAGTCTCCCCAGGAGGCGTGGGTTCGAATCCCACCTCAGACATTGCCCATTGAAAGTACCAAGCAAGAACAAAGCAAACACAGTCAAGAGAGCATTACCAGTTGCCAGGATGGCGGAGCGGTCTAAGGCGTTGCGTTCAGGTCGCAGTCTCCCCAGGAGGCGTGGGTTCGAATCCCACCTCAGACAGTGCCCATTGAAGCTACCAAGCAAGAACAAAGCAAAGACAGTCAAGAGAGCATTACCAGTTGCCAGGATGGCGGAGCGGTCTAAGGCGTTGCCTTCAGGTCGCAGTCTCCCCAGGAGGCGTGGGTTCGAATCCCACCTCAGACAGAGCCCATTGAAAGTACAAAGCAAACACAGTCAAGAGAGCATTACCAGCTGCCAGGATGGCAGAGCGGTCTAAGGCGTTGCGTTCAGGTCGCAGTCTCCCCAGTAGGCGTGGGTTCAAATCCCACCTCAGACAGTGCCCATTGAAAGTACCAAGCAAGAACAAAGCAAACACAGTCAAGAGAGCATTACCAGCTGCCAGGATGGCGGAGCGGTCTAAGGCGTTGCGTTCAGGTCGCAGTCTCCCCAGGAGGCATGGGTTCGAATCCCACCTCAGACAGTGCCCATTGAAAGTACCAAGCAAGAACAAAGCAAACACAGTCAAGAGAGCATTACCAGTTGCCAGGATGGCGGAGCGGTCTAAGGCGTTGCGTTCAGGTCGCAGTCTCCCCAGGAGGCGTGGGTTCGAATCCCACCTCAGACAGAGCCCATTGAAAGTACCAAGCAAGAACAAAGCAAACACATTCAAGAGAGCATTACCAGGTGCCAGGATGGCGAAGCGGTGTAAGGCGTTGCGTTCAGGTCGCAGTCTCCCCAGGAGGCGTGGGTTCGAATCCCACCTCAGACAGAGCCCATTGAAAGTACCAAGCAATAACAAAGGAAACACGGTCAAGAGAGCATTACCAGTTGCCAGGATGGTGGAGCGGTCTAAGGCGTTGCGTTCAGGTCACAGTCTCCCCAGGAGGCGTGGGTTCGAATCCCACCTCAGACAGAGCCCATTGAAAGTACCAAGCAAGAACATAGGAAACACAGTAAAGTGAGCATTACCAGTTGCCAGGATGGCGGAGCGGTCTAAGGCGTTGCCTTCAGGTCGCAGTCTCCCCAGGAGGCGTGGGTTCGAATCCCACCTCAGACAGAGCCCATTGAAAGTACAAAGCAAACACAGTCAAGAGAGCATTACCAGCTGCCAGGATGGCAGAGCGGTCTAAGGCGTTGCGTTCAGGTCGCAGTCTGCCCAGTAGGCGTGGGTTCAAATCCCACCTCAGACAGTGCCCATTGAAAGTACCAAGCAAGAACAAAGCAAACACAGTCAAGAGAGCATTACCAGCTGCCAGGATGGCGGAGCGGTCTAAGGCGTTGCGTTCAGGTCGCAGTCTCCCCAGGAGGCATGGGTTCGAATCCCACCTCAGACAGTGCCCATTGAAAGTACCAAGCAAGAACAAAGCAAACACAGTCAAGAGAGCATTACCAGTTGCCAGGATGGCGGAGCGGTCTAAGGCATTGCGTTCAGGTCGCAGTCTCCCCAGGAGGCGTGGGTTCGAATCCCACCTCAGACAGAGCCCATTGAAAGTACCAAGCAAGAACAAAGCAAACACATTCAAGAGAGCATTACCAGGTGCCAGGATGGCGGAGCGGTCTAAGGCGTTGCGTTCAGGTCGCAGTCTCCCCAGGAGGCGTGGGTTCGAATCCCGCCTCAGACATAGCCCATAGAAAATACCAAGCAAGAACAAAGCAAACACAGTCAAGAGAGCATTACCAGGTGCCAGGATGGCGAAGCGGTGTAAGGCGTTGCGTTCAGGTCGCAGTCTCCCCAGGAGGCGTGGGTTCGAATCCCACCTCAGACACTGCCCATTGAAAGTACCAAGCAAGAACAACGCAAACACAGTAAAGAGAGCATTACCAGGTGCCAGGATGGCGGAGCGGTCTAAGGCGTTGCGTACAGGTCGCAGTCTCCCCTGGAGGCGTGGGTTCGAATCCCACCTCAGACAGTGCCCATTGAAACTACCAAGCAAGAACAAAGCAAAGACAGTCAAGAGAGCATTACCAGTTGCCAGGATGGCGGAGCGGTCTAAGGCGTTGCGTTCAGGTCGCAGTCTCCCCAGGAGGCGTGGGTTCGAATCCCACCTCAGACAGAGCCCATTGAAAGTACCAAGCAAGAACAAAGCAAACACATTCAAGAGAGCATTACCAGGTGCCAGGATGGCGAAGCGGTGTAAGGCGTTGCGTTCAGGTCGCAGTCTCCCCAGGAGGCGTGGGTTCGAATCCCACCTCAGACAGAGCCCATTGAAAGTACCAAGCAATAACAAAGGAAACACGGTCAAGAGAGCATTACCAGTTGCCAGGATGGTGGAGCGGTCTAAGGCGTTGCGTTCAGGTCACAGTCTCCCCAGGAGGCGTGGGTTCGAATCCCACCTCAGACAGAGCCCATTGAAAGTACCAAGCAAGAACATAGGAAACACAGTAAAGTGAGCATTACCAGTTGCCAGGATGGCGGAGCGGTCTAAGGCGTTGCCTTCAGGTCGCAGTCTCCCCAGGAGGCGTGGGTTCGAATCCCACCTCAGACAGAGCCCATTGAAAGTACAAAGCAAACACAGTCAAGAGAGCATTACCAGCTGCCAGGATGGCAGAGCGGTCTAAGGCGTTGCGTTCAGGTCGCAGTCTCCCCAGTAGGCGTGGGTTCAAATCCCACCTCAGACAGTGCCCATTGAAAGTACCAAGCAAGAACAAAGCAAACACAGTCAAGAGAGCATTACCAGCTGCCAGGATGGCGGAGCGGTCTAAGGCGTTGCGTTCAGGTCGCAGTCTCCCCAGGAGGCATGGGTTCGAATCCCACCTCAGACAGTGCCCATTGAAAGTACCAAGCAAGAACAAAGCAAACACAGTCAAGAGAGCATTACCAGTTGCCAGGATGGCGGAGCGGTCTAAGGCATTGCGTTCAGGTCGCAGTCTCCCCAGGAGGCGTGGGTTCGAATCCCACCTCAGACAGAGCCCATTGAAAGTACCAAGCAAGAACAAAGCAAACACATTCAAGAGAGCATTACCAGGTGCCAGGATGGCGGAGCGGTCTAAGGCGTTGCGTTCAGGTCGCAGTCTCCCCAGGAGGCGTGGGTTCGAATCCCGCCTCAGACATAGCCCATAGAAAGTACCAAGCAAGAACAAAGCAAACACAGTCAAGAGAGCATTACCAGGTGCCAGGATGGCGAAGCGGTGTAAGGCGTTGTGTTCAGGTCGCAGTCTCCCCAGGAGGCGTGGGTTCGAATCCCACCTCAGACACTGCCCATTGAAAGTACCAAGCAAGAACAACGCAAACACAGTAAAGAGAGCATTACCAGGTGCCAGGATGGCGGAGCGGTCTAAGGCGTTGCGTACAGGTCGCAGTCTCCCCTGGAGGCGTGGGTTCGAATCCCACCTCAGACAGTGCCCATTGAAGCTACCAAGCAAGAACAAAGCAAAGACAGTCAAGAGAGCATTACCAGTTGCCAGGATGGCGGAGCGGTCTAAGGCGTTGCGTTCAGGTCGCAGTCTCCCCAGGAGGCGTGGGTTCGAATCCCACCTCAGACAGAGCCCATTGAAAGTACCAAGCAAGAACAAAGCAAACACATTCAAGAGAGCATTACCAGGTGCCAGGATGGCGAAGCGGTGTAAGGCGTTGCGTTCAGGTCGCAGTCTCCCCAGGAGGCGTGGGTTCGAATCCCACCTCAGACAGAGCCCATTGAAAGTACCAAGCAATAACAAAGGAAACACGGTCAAGAGAGCATTACCAGTTGCCAGGATGGTGGAGCGGTCTAAGGCGTTGCGTTCAGGTCACAGTCTCCCCAGGAGGCGTGGGTTCGAATCCCACCTCAGACAGAGCCCATTGAAAGTACCAAGCAAGAACATAGGAAACACAGTAAAGTGAGCATTACCAGTTGCCAGGATGGCGGAGCGGTCTAAGGCGTTGCCTTCAGGTCGCAGTCTCCCCAGGAGGCGTGGGTTCGAATCCCACCTCAGACAGAGCCCATTGAAAATACAAAGTAAACACAGTCAAGAGAGCATTACCAGCTGCCAGGATGGCAGAGCGGTCTAAGGCGTTGCGTTCAGGTCGCAGTCTCCCCAGTAGGCGTGGGTTCAAATCCCACCTCAGACAGTGCCCATTGAAAGTACCAAGCAAGAACAAAGCAAACACAGTCAAGAGAGCATTACCAGCTGCCAGGATGGCGGAGCGGTCTAAGGCGTTGCGTTCAGGTCGCAGTCTCCCCAGGAGGCATGGGTTCGAATCCCACCTCAGACAGTGCCCATTGAAAGTACCAAGCAAGAACAAAGCAAACACAGTCAAGAGAGCATTACCAGTTGCCAGGATGGCGGAGCGGTCTAAGGCGTTGCGTTCAGGTCGCAGTCTCCCCAGGAGGCGTGGGTTCGAATCCCACCTCAGACAGAGCCCATTGAAAGTACCAAGCAAGAACAAAGCAAACACATTCAAGAGAGCATTACCAGGTGCCAGGATGGCGGAGCGGTCTAAGGCGTTTCGTTCAGGTCGAAGTCTCCCCAGGAGGCGTGGGTTCGAATCCCGCCTCAGACATAGCCCATAGAAAGTACCAAGCAAGAACAAAGCAAACACAGTCAAGAGAGCATTACCAGGTGCCAGGATGGCGAAGCGGTGTAAGGCGTTGCGTTCAGGTCGCAGTCTCGCCAGGAGGCGTGGGTTCGAATCCCACCTCAGACACTGCCCATTGAAAGTACCAAGCAAGAACAACGCAAAGACAGTCAAGAGAGCATTACCAGTTGCCAGGATGGCGGAGCGGTCTAAGGCGTTGCGTTCAGGTCGCAGTCTCCCCAGGAGGCGTGGGTTCGAATCCCACCTCAGACAGAGCCCATTGAAAGTACCAAGCAAGAACAAAGCAAACACATTCAAGAGAGCATTACCAGGTGCCAGGATGGCGAAGCGGTGTAAGGCGTTGCGTTCAGGTCGCAGTCTCCCCAGGAGGCGTGGGTTCGAATCCCACCTCAGACAGAGCCCATTGAAAGTACCAAGCAATAACAAAGGAAACACGGTCAAGAGAGCATTACCAGTTGCCAGGATGGTGGAGCGGTCTAAGGCGTTGCGTTCAGGTCACAGTCTCCCCAGGAGGCGTGGGTTCGAATCCCACCTCAGACAGAGCCCATTGAAAGTACCAAGCAAGAACATAGGAAACACAGTAAAGTGAGCATTACCAGTTGCCAGGATGGCGGAGCGGTCTAAGGCGTTGCCTTCAGGTCGCAGTCTCCCCAGGAGGCGTGGGTTCGAATCCCACCTCAGACAGAGCCCATTGAAAGTACAAAGCAAACACAGTCAAGAGAGCATTACCAGCTGCCAGGATGGCAGAGCGGTCTAAGGCGTTGCGTTAAGGTCGCAGTCTCCCCAGTAGGCGTGGGTTCAAATCCCACCTCAGACAGTGCCCATTGAAAGTACCAAGCAAGAACAAAGCAAACACAGTCAAGAGAGCATTACCAGCTGCCAGGATGGCGGAGCGGTCTAAGGCGTTGCGTTCAGGTCGCAGTCTCCCCAGGAGGCATGGGTTCGAATCCCACCTCAGACAGTGCCCATTGAAAGTACCAAGCAAGAACAAAGCAAACACAGTCAAGAGAGCATTACCAGTTGCCAGGATGGCGGAGCGGTCTAAGGCATTGCGTTCAGGTCGCAGTCTCCCCAGGAGGCGTGGGTTCGAATCCCACCTCAGACAGAGCCCATTGAAAGTACCAAGCAAGAACAAAGCAAACACATTCAAGAGAGCATTACCAGGTGCCAGGATGGCGGAGCGGTCTAAGGCGTTGCGTTCAGGTCGCAGTCTCCCCAGGAGGCGTGGGTTCGAATCCCACCTCAGACAGAGCCCATTGAAAATACAAAGTAAACACAGTCAAGAGAGCATTACCAGCTGCCAGGATGGCAGAGCGGTCTAAGGCGTTGCGTTCAGGTCGCAGTCTCCCCAGTAGGCGTGGGTTCAAATCCCACCTCAGACAGTGCCCATTGAAAGTACCAAGCAAGAACAAAGCAAACACAGTCAAGAGAGCATTACCAGCTGCCAGGATGGCGGAGCGGTCTAAGGCGTTGCGTTCAGGTCGCAGTCTCCCCAGGAGGCATGGGTTCGAATCCCACCTCAGACAGTGCCCATTGAAAGTACCAAGCAAGAACAAAGCAAACACAGTCAAGAGAGCATTACCAGTTGCCAGGATGGCGGAGCGGTCTAAGGCGTT
Source organism: Idiotropiscis lumnitzeri (assembly GCF_059441095.1). NCBI lineage: Eukaryota > Metazoa > Chordata > Actinopteri > Syngnathiformes > Syngnathidae > Idiotropiscis > Idiotropiscis lumnitzeri. The sequence continues at coordinate 2,723,161 of NW_028283566.1, forward strand.
GCGTTCAGGTCGCAGTCTCCCCAGGAGGCGTGGGTTCGAATCCCACCTCAGACAGAGCCCATTGAAAGTACCAAGCAAGAACAAAGCAAACACAGTCAAGAGAGCATTACCAGTTGCCAGGATGGCGGAGCGGTCTAAGGCGTTGCGTTCAGGTCGCAGTCTCCCCAGGAGGCGTGGGTTCGAATCCCACCTCAGACAGAGCCCATTGAAAGTACCAAGCAAGAACAAAGCAAACACAGTCAAGAGAGCATTACCAGCTGCCAGGATGGCAGAGCGGTCTAAGGCGTTGCGTTCAGGTCGCAGTCTCCCCAGTAGGCGTGGGTTCAAATCCCACCTCAGACAGTGCCCATTGAAAGTACCAAGCAAGAACAAAGCAAACACAGTCAAGAGAGCATTACCAGCTGCCAGGATGGCGGAGCGGTCTAAGGCGTTGCGTTCAGGTCGCAGTCTCCCCAGGAGGCATGGGTTCGAATCCCACCTCAGACAGTGCCCATTGAAAGTACCAAGCAAGAACAAAGCAAACACAGTCAAGAGAGCATTACCAGTTGCCAGGATGGCGGAGCGGTCTAAGGCGTTGCGTTCAGGTCGCAGTCTCCCCAGGAGGCGTGGGTTCGAATCCCACCTCAGACAGAGCCCATTGAAAGTACCAAGCAAGAACAAAGCAAACACAGTCAAGAGAGCATTACCAGTTGCCAGGATGGCGGAGCGGTCTAAGGCGTTGCGTTCAGGTCGCAGTCTCCCCAGGAGGCGTAGGTTCGAATCCCACCTCAGACAGAGCCCATTGAAAGTACCAAGCAAGGACAAAGCAAACACATTCAAGAGAGCATTACCAGGTGCCAGGATGGCGGAGCGGTCTAAGGCGTTGCGTTCAGGTCGCAGTCTCCCCAGTAGGCGTAGGTTCTAATCCCACCTCAGACAGAGCCCATTGAAAGTACCAAGCAATAACAAAGGAAACACGGTCAAGAGAGCATTACCAGTTGCCAGGATGGCGAAGCGGTGTAAGGCGTTGCGTTCAGGTCGCAGTCTCCCCAGGAGGCGTGGGTTCGAATCCCACCTCAGACAGAGCCCATTGAAAGTACCAAGCAAGAACATAGGAAACACAGTAAAGTGAGCATTACCAGTTGCCAGGATGGCGGAGCGGTCTAAGGCGTTGCCTTCAGGTCGCAGTCTCCCCAGGAGGCGTGGGTTCGAATCCCACCTCAGACAGAGCCCATTGAAAGTACAAAGCAAACACAGTCAAGAGAGCATTACCAGCTGCCAGGATGGCAGAGCGGTCTAAGGCGTTGCGTTCAGGTCGCAGTCTCCCCAGTAGGCGTGGGTTCAAATCCCACCTCAGACAGTGCCCATTGAAAGTACCAAGCAAGAACAAAGCAAACACAGTCAAGAGAGCATTACCAGCTGCCAGGATGGCGGAGCGGTCTAAGGCGTTGCGTTCAGGTCGCAGTCTCCCCAGGAGGCATGGGTTCGAATCCCACCTCAGACAGTGCCCATTGAAAGTACCAAGCAAGAACAAAGCAAACACAGTCAAGAGAGCATTACCAGTTGCCAGGATGGCGGAGCGGTCTAAGGCATTGCGTTCAGGTCGCAGTCTCCCCAGGAGGCGTGGGTTCGAATCCCACCTCAGACAGAGCCCATTGAAAGTACCAAGCAAGAACAAAGCAAACACAGTCAAGAGAGCATTACCAGGTGCCAGGATGGAGAAGCGGTGTAAGGCGTTGCGTTCAGGTCGCAGTCTCCCCAGGAGGCGTGGGTTCGAATCCCACCTCAGACACTGCCCATTGAAAGTACCAAGCAAGAACAACGCAAACACAGTAAAGAGAGCATTACCAGGTGCCAGGATGGCGGAGCGGTCTAAGGCGTTGCGTACAGGTCGCAGTCTCCCCTGGAGGCGTGGGTTCGAATCCCACCTCAGACAGTGCCCATTGAAGCTACCAAGCAAGAACAAAGCAAAGACAGTCAAGAGAGCATTACCAGTTGCCAGGATGGCGGAGCGGTCTAAGGCGTTGCGTTCAGGTCGCAGTCTCCCCAGGAGGCGTGGGTTCGAATCCCACCTCAGACAGAGCCCATTGAAAGTACCAAGCAAGAACAAAGCAAACACATTCAAGAGAGCATTACCAGGTGCCAGGATGGCGAAGCGGTGTAAGGCGTTGCGTTCAGGTCGCAGTCTCCCCAGGAGGCGTGGGTTCGAATCCCACCTCAGACAGAGCCCATTGAAAGTACCAAGCAATAACAAAGGAAACACGGTCAAGAGAGCATTACCAGTTGCCAGGATGGTGGAGCGGTCTAAGGCGTTGCGTTCAGGTCACAGTCTCCCCAGGAGGCGTGGGTTCGAATCCCACCTCAGACAGAGCCCATTGAAAGTACCAAGCAAGAACATAGGAAACACAGTAAAGTGAGCATTACCAGTTGCCAGGATGGCGGAGCGGTCTAAGGCGTTGCCTTCAGGTCGCAGTCTCCCCAGGAGGCGTGGGTTCGAATCCCACCTCAGACAGAGCCCATTGAAAATACAAAGCAAACACAGTCAAGAGAGCATTACCAGCTGCCAGGATGGCAGAGCGGTCTAAGGCGTTGCGTTCAGGTCGCAGTCTCCCCAGGAGGCGTGGGTTCGAATCCCACCTCAGACATTGCCCATTGAAAGTACCAAGCAAGAACAAAGCAAACACAGTCAAGAGAGCATTACCAGTTGCCAGGATGGCGGAGCGGTCTAAGGCGTTGCGTTCAGGTCGCAGTCTCCCCAGGAGGCGTGGGTTCGAATCCCACCTCAGACAGTGCCCATTGAAGCTACCAAGCAAGAACAAAGCAAAGACAGTCAAGAGAGCATTACCAGTTGCCAGGATGGCGGAGCGGTCTAAGGCGTTGCCTTCAGGTCGCAGTCTCCCCAGGAGGCGTGGGTTCGAATCCCACCTCAGACAGAGCCCATTGAAAGTACAAAGCAAACACAGTCAAGAGAGCATTACCAGCTGCCAGGATGGCAGAGCGGTCTAAGGCGTTGCGTTCAGGTCGCAGTCTCCCCAGTAGGCGTGGGTTCAAATCCCACCTCAGACAGTGCCCATTGAAAGTACCAAGCAAGAACAAAGCAAACACAGTCAAGAGAGCATTACCAGCTGCCAGGATGGCGGAGCGGTCTAAGGCGTTGCGTTCAGGTCGCAGTCTCCCCAGGAGGCATGGGTTCGAATCCCACCTCAGACAGTGCCCATTGAAAGTACCAAGCAAGAACAAAGCAAACACAGTCAAGAGAGCATTACCAGTTGCCAGGATGGCGGAGCGGTCTAAGGCGTTGCGTTCAGGTCGCAGTCTCCCCAGGAGGCGTGGGTTCGAATCCCACCTCAGACAGAGCCCATTGAAAGTACCAAGCAAGAACAAAGCAAACACATTCAAGAGAGCATTACCAGGTGCCAGGATGGCGAAGCGGTGTAAGGCGTTGCGTTCAGGTCGCAGTCTCCCCAGGAGGCGTGGGTTCGAATCCCACCTCAGACAGAGCCCATTGAAAGTACCAAGCAATAACAAAGGAAACACGGTCAAGAGAGCATTACCAGTTGCCAGGATGGTGGAGCGGTCTAAGGCGTTGCGTTCAGGTCACAGTCTCCCCAGGAGGCGTGGGTTCGAATCCCACCTCAGACAGAGCCCATTGAAAGTACCAAGCAAGAACATAGGAAACACAGTAAAGTGAGCATTACCAGTTGCCAGGATGGCGGAGCGGTCTAAGGCGTTGCCTTCAGGTCGCAGTCTCCCCAGGAGGCGTGGGTTCGAATCCCACCTCAGACAGAGCCCATTGAAAGTACAAAGCAAACACAGTCAAGAGAGCATTACCAGCTGCCAGGATGGCAGAGCGGTCTAAGGCGTTGCGTTCAGGTCGCAGTCTGCCCAGTAGGCGTGGGTTCAAATCCCACCTCAGACAGTGCCCATTGAAAGTACCAAGCAAGAACAAAGCAAACACAGTCAAGAGAGCATTACCAGCTGCCAGGATGGCGGAGCGGTCTAAGGCGTTGCGTTCAGGTCGCAGTCTCCCCAGGAGGCATGGGTTCGAATCCCACCTCAGACAGTGCCCATTGAAAGTACCAAGCAAGAACAAAGCAAACACAGTCAAGAGAGCATTACCAGTTGCCAGGATGGCGGAGCGGTCTAAGGCATTGCGTTCAGGTCGCAGTCTCCCCAGGAGGCGTGGGTTCGAATCCCACCTCAGACAGAGCCCATTGAAAGTACCAAGCAAGAACAAAGCAAACACATTCAAGAGAGCATTACCAGGTGCCAGGATGGCGGAGCGGTCTAAGGCGTTGCGTTCAGGTCGCAGTCTCCCCAGGAGGCGTGGGTTCGAATCCCGCCTCAGACATAGCCCATAGAAAATACCAAGCAAGAACAAAGCAAACACAGTCAAGAGAGCATTACCAGGTGCCAGGATGGCGAAGCGGTGTAAGGCGTTGCGTTCAGGTCGCAGTCTCCCCAGGAGGCGTGGGTTCGAATCCCACCTCAGACACTGCCCATTGAAAGTACCAAGCAAGAACAACGCAAACACAGTAAAGAGAGCATTACCAGGTGCCAGGATGGCGGAGCGGTCTAAGGCGTTGCGTACAGGTCGCAGTCTCCCCTGGAGGCGTGGGTTCGAATCCCACCTCAGACAGTGCCCATTGAAACTACCAAGCAAGAACAAAGCAAAGACAGTCAAGAGAGCATTACCAGTTGCCAGGATGGCGGAGCGGTCTAAGGCGTTGCGTTCAGGTCGCAGTCTCCCCAGGAGGCGTGGGTTCGAATCCCACCTCAGACAGAGCCCATTGAAAGTACCAAGCAAGAACAAAGCAAACACATTCAAGAGAGCATTACCAGGTGCCAGGATGGCGAAGCGGTGTAAGGCGTTGCGTTCAGGTCGCAGTCTCCCCAGGAGGCGTGGGTTCGAATCCCACCTCAGACAGAGCCCATTGAAAGTACCAAGCAATAACAAAGGAAACACGGTCAAGAGAGCATTACCAGTTGCCAGGATGGTGGAGCGGTCTAAGGCGTTGCGTTCAGGTCACAGTCTCCCCAGGAGGCGTGGGTTCGAATCCCACCTCAGACAGAGCCCATTGAAAGTACCAAGCAAGAACATAGGAAACACAGTAAAGTGAGCATTACCAGTTGCCAGGATGGCGGAGCGGTCTAAGGCGTTGCCTTCAGGTCGCAGTCTCCCCAGGAGGCGTGGGTTCGAATCCCACCTCAGACAGAGCCCATTGAAAGTACAAAGCAAACACAGTCAAGAGAGCATTACCAGCTGCCAGGATGGCAGAGCGGTCTAAGGCGTTGCGTTCAGGTCGCAGTCTCCCCAGTAGGCGTGGGTTCAAATCCCACCTCAGACAGTGCCCATTGAAAGTACCAAGCAAGAACAAAGCAAACACAGTCAAGAGAGCATTACCAGCTGCCAGGATGGCGGAGCGGTCTAAGGCGTTGCGTTCAGGTCGCAGTCTCCCCAGGAGGCATGGGTTCGAATCCCACCTCAGACAGTGCCCATTGAAAGTACCAAGCAAGAACAAAGCAAACACAGTCAAGAGAGCATTACCAGTTGCCAGGATGGCGGAGCGGTCTAAGGCATTGCGTTCAGGTCGCAGTCTCCCCAGGAGGCGTGGGTTCGAATCCCACCTCAGACAGAGCCCATTGAAAGTACCAAGCAAGAACAAAGCAAACACATTCAAGAGAGCATTACCAGGTGCCAGGATGGCGGAGCGGTCTAAGGCGTTGCGTTCAGGTCGCAGTCTCCCCAGGAGGCGTGGGTTCGAATCCCGCCTCAGACATAGCCCATAGAAAGTACCAAGCAAGAACAAAGCAAACACAGTCAAGAGAGCATTACCAGGTGCCAGGATGGCGAAGCGGTGTAAGGCGTTGTGTTCAGGTCGCAGTCTCCCCAGGAGGCGTGGGTTCGAATCCCACCTCAGACACTGCCCATTGAAAGTACCAAGCAAGAACAACGCAAACACAGTAAAGAGAGCATTACCAGGTGCCAGGATGGCGGAGCGGTCTAAGGCGTTGCGTACAGGTCGCAGTCTCCCCTGGAGGCGTGGGTTCGAATCCCACCTCAGACAGTGCCCATTGAAGCTACCAAGCAAGAACAAAGCAAAGACAGTCAAGAGAGCATTACCAGTTGCCAGGATGGCGGAGCGGTCTAAGGCGTTGCGTTCAGGTCGCAGTCTCCCCAGGAGGCGTGGGTTCGAATCCCACCTCAGACAGAGCCCATTGAAAGTACCAAGCAAGAACAAAGCAAACACATTCAAGAGAGCATTACCAGGTGCCAGGATGGCGAAGCGGTGTAAGGCGTTGTGTTCAGGTCGCAGTCTCCCCAGGAGGCGTGGGTTCGAATCCCACCTCAGACACTGCCCATTGAAAGTACCAAGCAAGAACAACGCAAACACAGTAAAGAGAGCATTACCAGGTGCCAGGATGGCGGAGCGGTCTAAGGCGTTGCGTACAGGTCGCAGTCTCCCCTGGAGGCGTGGGTTCGAATCCCACCTCAGACAGTGCCCATTGAAAGTACCAAGCAAGAACAAAGCAAACACAGTCAAGAGAGCATTACCAGTTGCCAGGATGGCGGAGCGGTCTAAGGCGTTGCGTTCAGGTCGCAGTCTCCCCAGGAGGCGTGGGTTCGAATCCCACCTCAGACAGAGCCCATTGAAAGTACCAAGCAAGAACAAAGCAAACACATTCAAGAGAGCATTACCAGGTGCCAGGATGGCGGAGCGGTCTAAGGCGTTTCGTTCAGGTCGAAGTCTCCCCAGGAGGCGTGGGTTCGAATCCCGCCTCAGACATAGCCCATAGAAAGTACCAAGCAAGAACAAAGCAAACACAGTCAAGAGAGCATTACCAGGTGCCAGGATGGCGAAGCGGTGTAAGGCGTTGCGTTCAGGTCGCAGTCTCGCCAGGAGGCGTGGGTTCGAATCCCACCTCAGACACTGCCCATTGAAAGTACCAAGCAAGAACAACGCAAAGACAGTCAAGAGAGCATTACCAGTTGCCAGGATGGCGGAGCGGTCTAAGGCGTTGCGTTCAGGTCGCAGTCTCCCCAGGAGGCGTGGGTTCGAATCCCACCTCAGACAGAGCCCATTGAAAGTACCAAGCAAGAACAAAGCAAACACATTCAAGAGAGCATTACCAGGTGCCAGGATGGCGAAGCGGTGTAAGGCGTTGCGTTCAGGTCGCAGTCTCCCCAGGAGGCGTGGGTTCGAATCCCACCTCAGACAGAGCCCATTGAAAGTACCAAGCAATAACAAAGGAAACACGGTCAAGAGAGCATTACCAGTTGCCAGGATGGTGGAGCGGTCTAAGGCGTTGCGTTCAGGTCACAGTCTCCCCAGGAGGCGTGGGTTCGAATCCCACCTCAGACAGAGCCCATTGAAAGTACCAAGCAAGAACATAGGAAACACAGTAAAGTGAGCATTACCAGTTGCCAGGATGGCGGAGCGGTCTAAGGCGTTGCCTTCAGGTCGCAGTCTCCCCAGGAGGCGTGGGTTCGAATCCCACCTCAGACAGAGCCCATTGAAAGTACAAAGCAAACACAGTCAAGAGAGCATTACCAGCTGCCAGGATGGCAGAGCGGTCTAAGGCGTTGCGTTAAGGTCGCAGTCTCCCCAGTAGGCGTGGGTTCAAATCCCACCTCAGACAGTGCCCATTGAAAGTACCAAGCAAGAACAAAGCAAACACAGTCAAGAGAGCATTACCAGCTGCCAGGATGGCGGAGCGGTCTAAGGCGTTGCGTTCAGGTCGCAGTCTCCCCAGGAGGCATGGGTTCGAATCCCACCTCAGACAGTGCCCATTGAAAGTACCAAGCAAGAACAAAGCAAACACAGTCAAGAGAGCATTACCAGTTGCCAGGATGGCGGAGCGGTCTAAGGCATTGCGTTCAGGTCGCAGTCTCCCCAGGAGGCGTGGGTTCGAATCCCACCTCAGACAGAGCCCATTGAAAGTACCAAGCAAGAACAAAGCAAACACATTCAAGAGAGCATTACCAGGTGCCAGGATGGCGGAGCGGTCTAAGGCGTTGCGTTCAGGTCGCAGTCTCCCCAGGAGGCGTGGGTTCGAATCCCACCTCAGACAGAGCCCATTGAAAATACAAAGTAAACACAGTCAAGAGAGCATTACCAGCTGCCAGGATGGCAGAGCGGTCTAAGGCGTTGCGTTCAGGTCGCAGTCTCCCCAGTAGGCGTGGGTTCAAATCCCACCTCAGACAGTGCCCATTGAAAGTACCAAGCAAGAACAAAGCAAACACAGTCAAGAGAGCATTACCAGCTGCCAGGATGGCGGAGCGGTCTAAGGCGTTGCGTTCAGGTCGCAGTCTCCCCAGGAGGCATGGGTTCGAATCCCACCTCAGACAGTGCCCATTGAAAGTACCAAGCAAGAACAAAGCAAACACAGTCAAGAGAGCATTACCAGTTGCCAGGATGGCGGAGCGGTCTAAGGCGTTGCGTTCAGGTCGCAGTCTCCCCAGGAGGCGTGGGTTCGAATCCCACCTCAGACAGAGCCCATTGAAAGTACCAAGCAAGAACAAAGCAAACACAGTCAAGAGAGCATTACCAGTTGCCAGGATGGCGGAGCGGTCTAAGGCGTTGCGTTCAGGTCGCAGTCTCCCCAGGAGGCGTAGGTTCGAATCCCACCTCAGACAGAGCCCATTGAAAGTACCAAGCAAGGACAAAGCAAACACATTCAAGAGAGCATTACCAGGTGCCAGGATGGCGGAGCGGTCTAAGGCGTTGCGTTCAGGTCGCAGTCTCCCCAGTAGGCGTAGGTTCTAATCCCACCTCAGACAGAGCCCATTGAAAGTACCAAGCAATAACAAAGGAAACACGGTCAAGAGAGCATTACCAGTTGCCAGGATGGCGAAGCGGTGTAAGGCGTTGCGTTCAGGTCGCAGTCTCCCCAGGAGGCGTGGGTTCGAATCCCACCTCAGACAGAGCCCATTGAAAGTACCAAGCAAGAACATAGGAAACACAGTAAAGTGAGCATTACCAGTTGCCAGGATGGCGGAGCGGTCTAAGGCGTTGCCTTCAGGTCGCAGTCTCCCCAGGAGGCGTGGGTTCGAATCCCACCTCAGACAGAGCCCATTGAAAGTACAAAGCAAACACAGTCAAGAGAGCATTACCAGCTGCCAGGATGGCAGAGCGGTCTAAGGCGTTGCGTTCAGGTCGCAGTCTCCCCAGTAGGCGTGGGTTCAAATCCCACCTCAGACAGTGCCCATTGAAAGTACCAAGCAAGAACAAAGCAAACACAGTCAAGAGAGCATTACCAGCTGCCAGGATGGCGGAGCGGTCTAAGGCGTTGCGTTCAGGTCGCAGTCTCCCCAGGAGGCATGGGTTCGAATCCCACCTCAGACAGTGCCCATTGAAAGTACCAAGCAAGAACAAAGCAAACACAGTCAAGAGAGCATTACCAGGTGCCAGGATGGAGAAGCGGTGTAAGGCGTTGCGTTCAGGTCGCAGTCTCCCCAGGAGGCGTGGGTTCGAATCCCACCTCAGACACTGCCCATTGAAAGTACCAAGCAAGAACAACGCAAACACAGTAAAGAGAGCATTACCAGGTGCCAGGATGGCGGAGCGGTCTAAGGCGTTGCGTACAGGTCGCAGTCTCCCCTGGAGGCGTGGGTTCGAATCCCACCTCAGACAGTGCCCATTGAAGCTACCAAGCAAGAACAAAGCAAAGACAGTCAAGAGAGCATTACCAGTTGCCAGGATGGCGGAGCGGTCTAAGGCGTTGCGTTCAGGTCGCAGTCTCCCCAGGAGGCGTGGGTTCGAATCCCACCTCAGACAGAGCCCATTGAAAGTACCAAGCAAGAACAAAGCAAACACATTCAAGAGAGCATTACCAGGTGCCAGGATGGCGAAGCGGTGTAAGGCGTTGCGTTCAGGTCGCAGTCTCCCCAGGAGGCGTGGGTTCGAATCCCACCTCAGACAGAGCCCATTGAAAGTACCAAGCAATAACAAAGGAAACACGGTCAAGAGAGCATTACCAGTTGCCAGGATGGTGGAGCGGTCTAAGGCGTTGCGTTCAGGTCACAGTCTCCCCAGGAGGCGTGGGTTCGAATCCCACCTCAGACAGAGCCCATTGAAAGTACCAAGCAAGAACATAGGAAACACAGTAAAGTGAGCATTACCAGTTGCCAGGATGGCGGAGCGGTCTAAGGCGTTGCCTTCAGGTCGCAGTCTCCCCAGGAGGCGTGGGTTCGAATCCCACCTCAGACAGAGCCCATTGAAAATACAAAGCAAACACAGTCAAGAGAGCATTACCAGCTGCCAGGATGGCAGAGCGGTCTAAGGCGTTGCGTTCAGGTCGCAGTCTCCCCAGGAGGCGTGGGTTCGAATCCCACCTCAGACATTGCCCATTGAAAGTACCAAGCAAGAACAAAGCAAACACAGTCAAGAGAGCATTACCAGTTGCCAGGATGGCGGAGCGGTCTAAGGCGTTGCGTTCAGGTCGCAGTCTCCCCAGGAGGCGTGGGTTCGAATCCCACCTCAGACAGTGCCCATTGAAGCTACCAAGCAAGAACAAAGCAAAGACAGTCAAGAGAGCATTACCAGTTGCCAGGATGGCGGAGCGGTCTAAGGCGTTGCCTTCAGGTCGCAGTCTCCCCAGGAGGCGTGGGTTCGAATCCCACCTCAGACAGAGCCCATTGAAAGTACAAAGCAAACACAGTCAAGAGAGCATTACCAGCTGCCAGGATGGCAGAGCGGTCTAAGGCGTTGCGTTCAGGTCGCAGTCTCCCCAGTAGGCGTGGGTTCAAATCCCACCTCAGACAGTGCCCATTGAAAGTACCAAGCAAGAACAAAGCAAACACAGTCAAGAGAGCATTACCAGCTGCCAGGATGGCGGAGCGGTCTAAGGCGTTGCGTTCAGGTCGCAGTCTCCCCAGGAGGCATGGGTTCGAATCCCACCTCAGACAGTGCCCATTGAAAGTACCAAGCAAGAACAAAGCAAACACAGTCAAGAGAGCATTACCAGTTGCCAGGATGGCGGAGCGGTCTAAGGCGTTGCGTTCAGGTCGCAGTCTCCCCAGGAGGCGTGGGTTCGAATCCCACCTCAGACAGAGCCCATTGAAAGTACCAAGCAAGAACAAAGCAAACACATTCAAGAGAGCATTACCAGGTGCCAGGATGGCGAAGCGGTGTAAGGCGTTGCGTTCAGGTCGCAGTCTCCCCAGGAGGCGTGGGTTCGAATCCCACCTCAGACAGAGCCCATTGAAAGTACCAAGCAATAACAAAGGAAACACGGTCAAGAGAGCATTACCAGTTGCCAGGATGGTGGAGCGGTCTAAGGCGTTGCGTTCAGGTCACAGTCTCCCCAGGAGGCGTGGGTTCGAATCCCACCTCAGACAGAGCCCATTGAAAGTACCAAGCAAGAACATAGGAAACACAGTAAAGTGAGCATTACCAGTTGCCAGGATGGCGGAGCGGTCTAAGGCGTTGCCTTCAGGTCGCAGTCTCCCCAGGAGGCGTGGGTTCGAATCCCACCTCAGACAGAGCCCATTGAAAGTACAAAGCAAACACAGTCAAGAGAGCATTACCAGCTGCCAGGATGGCAGAGCGGTCTAAGGCGTTGCGTTCAGGTCGCAGTCTGCCCAGTAGGCGTGGGTTCAAATCCCACCTCAGACAGTGCCCATTGAAAGTACCAAGCAAGAACAAAGCAAACACAGTCAAGAGAGCATTACCAGCTGCCAGGATGGCGGAGCGGTCTAAGGCGTTGCGTTCAGGTCGCAGTCTCCCCAGGAGGCATGGGTTCGAATCCCACCTCAGACAGTGCCCATTGAAAGTACCAAGCAAGAACAAAGCAAACACAGTCAAGAGAGCATTACCAGTTGCCAGGATGGCGGAGCGGTCTAAGGCATTGCGTTCAGGTCGCAGTCTCCCCAGGAGGCGTGGGTTCGAATCCCACCTCAGACAGAGCCCATTGAAAGTACCAAGCAAGAACAAAGCAAACACATTCAAGAGAGCATTACCAGGTGCCAGGATGGCGGAGCGGTCTAAGGCGTTGCGTTCAGGTCGCAGTCTCCCCAGGAGGCGTGGGTTCGAATCCCGCCTCAGACATAGCCCATAGAAAATACCAAGCAAGAACAAAGCAAACACAGTCAAGAGAGCATTACCAGGTGCCAGGATGGCGAAGCGGTGTAAGGCGTTGCGTTCAGGTCGCAGTCTCCCCAGGAGGCGTGGGTTCGAATCCCACCTCAGACACTGCCCATTGAAAGTACCAAGCAAGAACAACGCAAACACAGTAAAGAGAGCATTACCAGGTGCCAGGATGGCGGAGCGGTCTAAGGCGTTGCGTACAGGTCGCAGTCTCCCCTGGAGGCGTGGGTTCGAATCCCACCTCAGACAGTGCCCATTGAAACTACCAAGCAAGAACAAAGCAAAGACAGTCAAGAGAGCATTACCAGTTGCCAGGATGGCGGAGCGGTCTAAGGCGTTGCGTTCAGGTCGCAGTCTCCCCAGGAGGCGTGGGTTCGAATCCCACCTCAGACAGAGCCCATTGAAAGTACCAAGCAAGAACAAAGCAAACACATTCAAGAGAGCATTACCAGGTGCCAGGATGGCGAAGCGGTGTAAGGCGTTGCGTTCAGGTCGCAGTCTCCCCAGGAGGCGTGGGTTCGAATCCCACCTCAGACAGAGCCCATTGAAAGTACCAAGCAATAACAAAGGAAACACGGTCAAGAGAGCATTACCAGTTGCCAGGATGGTGGAGCGGTCTAAGGCGTTGCGTTCAGGTCACAGTCTCCCCAGGAGGCGTGGGTTCGAATCCCACCTCAGACAGAGCCCATTGAAAGTACCAAGCAAGAACATAGGAAACACAGTAAAGTGAGCATTACCAGTTGCCAGGATGGCGGAGCGGTCTAAGGCGTTGCCTTCAGGTCGCAGTCTCCCCAGGAGGCGTGGGTTCGAATCCCACCTCAGACAGAGCCCATTGAAAGTACAAAGCAAACACAGTCAAGCGAGCATTACCAGCTGCCAGGATGGCAGAGCGGTCTAAGGCGTTGCGTTCAGGTCGCAGTCTCCCCAGTAGGCGTGGGTTCAAATCCCACCTCAGACAGTGCCCATTGAAAGTACCAAGCAAGAACAAAGCAAACACAGTCAAGAGAGCATTACCAGCTGCCAGGATGGCGGAGCGGTCTAAGGCGTTGCGTTCAGGTCGCAGTCTCCCCAGGAGGCATGGGTTCGAATCCCACCTCAGACAGTGCCCATTGAAAGTACCAAGCAAGAACAAAGCAAACACAGTCAAGAGAGCATTACCAGTTGCCAGGATGGCGGAGCGGTCTAAGGCATTGCGTTCAGGTCGCAGTCTCCCCAGGAGGCGTGGGTTCGAATCCCACCTCAGACAGAGCCCATTGAAAGTACCAAGCAAGAACAAAGCAAACACATTCAAGAGAGCATTACCAGGTGCCAGGATGGCGGAGCGGTCTAAGGCGTTGCGTTCAGGTCGCAGTCTCCCCAGGAGGCGTGGGTTCGAATCCCGCCTCAGACATAGCCCATAGAAAGTACCAAGCAAGAACAAAGCAAACACAGTCAAGAGAGCATTACCAGGTGCCAGGATGGCGAAGCGGTGTAAGGCGTTGTGTTCAGGTCGCAGTCTCCCCAGGAGGCGTGGGTTCGAATCCCACCTCAGACACTGCCCATTGAAAGTACCAAGCAAGAACAACGCAAACACAGTAAAGAGAGCATTACCAGGTGCCAGGATGGCGGAGCGGTCTAAGGCGTTGCGTACAGGTCGCAGTCTCCCCTGGAGGCGTGGGTTCGAATCCCACCTCAGACAGTGCCCATTGAAGCTACCAAGCAAGAACAAAGCAAAGACAGTCAAGAGAGCATTACCAGTTGCCAGGATGGCGGAGCGGTCTAAGGCGTTGCGTTCAGGTCGCAGTCTCCCCAGGAGGCGTGGGTTCGAATCCCACCTCAGACAGAGCCCATTGAAAGTACCAAGCAAGAACAAAGCAAACACATTCAAGAGAGCATTACCAGGTGCCAGGATGGCGAAGCGGTGTAAGGCGTTGCGTTCAGGTCGCAGTCTCCCCAGGAGGCGTGGGTTCGAATCCCACCTCAGACAGAGCCCATTGAAAGTACCAAGCAATAACAAAGGAAACACGGTCAAGAGAGCATTACCAGTTGCCAGGATGGTGGAGCGGTCTAAGGCGTTGCGTTCAGGTCACAGTCTCCCCAGGAGGCGTGGGTTCGAATCCCACCTCAGACAGAGCCCATTGAAAGTACCAAGCAAGAACATAGGAAACACAGTAAAGTGAGCATTACCAGTTGCCAGGATGGCGGAGCGGTCTAAGGCGTTGCCTTCAGGTCGCAGTCTCCCCAGGAGGCGTGGGTTCGAATCCCACCTCAGACAGAGCCCATTGAAAATACAAAGTAAACACAGTCAAGAGAGCATTACCAGCTGCCAGGATGGCAGAGCGGTCTAAGGCGTTGCGTTCAGGTCGCAGTCTCCCCAGTAGGCGTGGGTTCAAATCCCACCTCAGACAGTGCCCATTGAAAGTACCAAGCAAGAACAAAGCAAACACAGTCAAGAGAGCATTACCAGCTGCCAGGATGGCGGAGCGGTCTAAGGCGTTGCGTTCAGGTCGCAGTCTCCCCAGGAGGCATGGGTTCGAATCCCACCTCAGACAGTGCCCATTGAAAGTACCAAGCAAGAACAAAGCAAACACAGTCAAGAGAGCATTACCAGTTGCCAGGATGGCGGAGCGGTCTAAGGCGTTGCGTTCAGGTCGCAGTCTCCCCAGGAGGCGTGGGTTCGAATCCCACCTCAGACAGAGCCCATTGAAAGTACCAAGCAAGAACAAAGCAAACACATTCAAGAGAGCATTACCAGGTGCCAGGATGGCGGAGCGGTCTAAGGCGTTTCGTTCAGGTCGAAGTCTCCCCAGGAGGCGTGGGTTCGAATCCCGCCTCAGACATAGCCCATAGAAAGTACCAAGCAAGAACAAAGCAAACACAGTCAAGAGAGCATTACCAGGTGCCAGGATGGCGAAGCGGTGTAAGGCGTTGCGTTCAGGTCGCAGTCTCGCCAGGAGGCGTGGGTTCGAATCCCACCTCAGACACTGCCCATTGAAAGTACCAAGCAAGAACAACGCAAAGACAGTCAAGAGAGCATTACCAGTTGCCAGGATGGCGGAGCGGTCTAAGGCGTTGCGTTCAGGTCGCAGTCTCCCCAGGAGGCGTGGGTTCGAATCCCACCTCAGACAGAGCCCATTGAAAGTACCAAGCAAGAACAAAGCAAACACATTCAAGAGAGCATTACCAGGTGCCAGGATGGCGAAGCGGTGTAAGGCGTTGCGTTCAGGTCGCAGTCTCCCCAGGAGGCGTGGGTTCGAATCCCACCTCAGACAGAGCCCATTGAAAGTACCAAGCAATAACAAAGGAAACACGGTCAAGAGAGCATTACCAGTTGCCAG
Organism: Idiotropiscis lumnitzeri; assembly: GCF_059441095.1. Classification (NCBI taxonomy): domain Eukaryota; kingdom Metazoa; phylum Chordata; class Actinopteri; order Syngnathiformes; family Syngnathidae; genus Idiotropiscis; species Idiotropiscis lumnitzeri. The sequence continues at coordinate 2,738,546 of NW_028283566.1, forward strand.
GATGGTGGAGCGGTCTAAGGCGTTGCGTTCAGGTCACAGTCTCCCCAGGAGGCGTGGGTTCGAATCCCACCTCAGACAGAGCCCATTGAAAGTACCAAGCAAGAACATAGGAAACACAGTAAAGTGAGCATTACCAGTTGCCAGGATGGCGGAGCGGTCTAAGGCGTTGCCTTCAGGTCGCAGTCTCCCCAGGAGGCGTGGGTTCGAATCCCACCTCAGACAGAGCCCATTGAAAGTACAAAGCAAACACAGTCAAGAGAGCATTACCAGCTGCCAGGATGGCAGAGCGGTCTAAGGCGTTGCGTTAAGGTCGCAGTCTCCCCAGTAGGCGTGGGTTCAAATCCCACCTCAGACAGTGCCCATTGAAAGTACCAAGCAAGAACAAAGCAAACACAGTCAAGAGAGCATTACCAGCTGCCAGGATGGCGGAGCGGTCTAAGGCGTTGCGTTCAGGTCGCAGTCTCCCCAGGAGGCATGGGTTCGAATCCCACCTCAGACAGTGCCCATTGAAAGTACCAAGCAAGAACAAAGCAAACACAGTCAAGAGAGCATTACCAGTTGCCAGGATGGCGGAGCGGTCTAAGGCATTGCGTTCAGGTCGCAGTCTCCCCAGGAGGCGTGGGTTCGAATCCCACCTCAGACAGAGCCCATTGAAAGTACCAAGCAAGAACAAAGCAAACACATTCAAGAGAGCATTACCAGGTGCCAGGATGGCGGAGCGGTCTAAGGCGTTGCGTTCAGGTCGCAGTCTCCCCAGGAGGCGTGGGTTCGAATCCCGCCTCAGACATAGCCCATAGAAAGTACCAAGCAAGAACAAAGCAAACACAGTCAAGAGAGCATTACCAGGTGCCAGGATGGAGAAGCGGTGTAAGGCGTTGCGTTCAGGTCGCAGTCTCCCCAGGAGGCGTGGGTTCGAATCCCACCTCAGACACTGCCCATTGAAAGTACCAAGCAAGAACAACGCAAACACAGTAAAGAGAGCATTACCAGGTGCCAGGATGGCGGAGCGGTCTAAGGCGTTGCGTACAGGTCGCAGTCTCCCCTGGAGGCGTGGGTTCGAATCCCACCTCAGACAGTGCCCATTGAAGCTACCAAGCAAGAACAAAGCAAAGACAGTCAAGAGAGCATTACCAGTTGCCAGGATGGCGGAGCGGTCTAAGGCGTTGCGTTCAGGTCGCAGTCTCCCCAGGAGGCGTGGGTTCGAATCCCACCTCAGACAGAGCCCATTGAAAGTACCAAGCAAGAACAAAGCAAACACATTCAAGAGAGCATTACCAGGTGCCAGGATGGCGAAGCGGTGTAAGGCGTTGCGTTCAGGTCGCAGTCTCCCCAGGAGGCGTGGGTTCGAATCCCACCTCAGACAGAGCCCATTGAAAGTACCAAGCAATAACAAAGGAAACACGGTCAAGAGAGCATTACCAGTTGCCAGGATGGTGGAGCGGTCTAAGGCGTTGCGTTCAGGTCACAGTCTCCCCAGGAGGCGTGGGTTCGAATCCCACCTCAGACAGAGCCCATTGAAAGTACCAAGCAAGAACATAGGAAACACAGTAAAGTGAGCATTACCAGTTGCCAGGATGGCGGAGCGGTCTAAGGCGTTGCCTTCAGGTCGCAGTCTCCCCAGGAGGCGTGGGTTCGAATCCCACCTCAGACAGAGCCCATTGAAAATACAAAGCAAACACAGTCAAGAGAGCATTACCAGCTGCCAGGATGGCAGAGCGGTCTAAGGCGTTGCGTTCAGGTCGCAGTCTCCCCAGTAGGCGTGGGTTCAAATCCCACCTCAGACAGTGCCCATTGAAAGTACCAAGCAAGAACAAAGCAAACACAGTCAAGAGAGCATTACCAGCTGCCAGGATGGCGGAGCGGTCTAAGGCGTTGCGTTCAGGTCGCAGTCTCCCCAGGAGGCATGGGTTCGAATCCCACCTCAGACAGTGCCCATTGAAAGTACCAAGCAAGAACAAAGCAAACACAGTCAAGAGAGCATTACCAGTTGCCAGGATGGCGGAGCGGTCTAAGGCGTTGCGTTCAGGTCGCAGTCTCCCCAGGAGGCGTGGGTTCGAATCCCACCTCAGACAGAGCCCATTGAAAGTACCAAGCAAGAACAAAGCAAACACATTCAAGAGAGCATTACCAGGTGCCAGGATGGCGGAGCGGTCTAAGGCGTTTCGTTCAGGTCGCAGTCTCCCCAGGAGGCGTGGGTTCGAATCCCGCCTCAGACATAGCCCATAGAAAGTACCAAGCAAGAACAAAGCAAACACAGTCAAGAGAGCATTACCAGGTGCCAGGATGGCGAAGCGGTGTAAGGCGTTGCGTTCAGGTCGCAGTCTCCCCAGGAGGCGTGGGTTCGAATCCCACCTCAGACACTGCCCATTGAAAGTACCAAGCAAGAACAACGCAAACACAGTAAAGAGAGCATTACCAGGTGCCAGGATGGCGGAGCGGTCTAAGGCGTTGCGTACAGGTCGCAGTCTCCCCTGGAGGCGTGGGTTCGAATCCCACCTCAGACAGTGCCCATTGAAGCTACCAAGCAAGAACAAAGCAAAGACAGTCAACAGAGCATTACCAGTTGCCAGGATGGCGGAGCGGTCTCAGGCGTTGCGTTCAGGTCGCAGTCTCCCCAGGAGGCGTGGGTTCGAATCCCACCTCAGACAGAGCCCATTGAAAGGACCAAGCAAGAACAAAGCAAACACATTCAAGAGAGCATTACCAGGTGCCAGGATGGCGGAGCGGTCTAAGGCGTTGCGTTCAGGTCGCAGTCTCCCCAGGAGGCGTGGGTTCGAATCCCGCCTCAGACATAGCCCATAGAAAGTACCAAGCAAGAACAAAGCAAACACAGTCAAGAGAGCATTACCAGGTGCCAGGATGGCGAAGCGGTGTAAGGCGTTGCGTTCAGGTCGCAGTCTCCCCAGGAGGCGTGGGTTCGAATCCCACCTCAGACACTGCCCATTGAAAGTACCAAGCAAGAACAACGCAAACACAGTAAAGAGAGCATTACCAGGTGCCAGGATGGCGGAGCGGTCTAAGGTGTTGCGTACAGGTCACAGTCTCCCCTGGAGGCGTGGGTTCGAATCCCACCTCAGACAGTGCCCATTGAAGCTACCAAGCAAGAACAAAGCAAAGACAGTCAAGAGAGCATTACCAGTTGCCAGGATGGCGGAGCGGTCTAAGGCGTTGCGTTCAGGTCGCAGTCTCCCCAGGAGGCGTGGGTTCGAATCCCACCTCAGACAGAGCCCATTGAAAGTACCAAGCAAGAACAAAGCAAACACATTCAAGAGAGCATTACCAGGTGCCAGGATGGCGGAGCGGTCTAAGGCGTTGCGTTCAGGTCGCAGTCTCCCCAGGAGGCGTGGGTTCGAATCCCGCCTCAGACATAGCCCATAGAAAGTACCAAGCAAGAACAAAGCAAACACAGTCAAGAGAGCATTACCAGGTGCCAGGATGGCGAAGCGGTGTAAGGCGTTGCGTTCAGGTCGCAGTCTCCCCAGGAGGCGTGGGTTCGAATCCCACCTCAGACACTGCCCATTGAAAGTACCAAGCAAGAACAACGCAAACACAGTAAAGAGAGCATTACCAGGTGCCAGGATGGCGGAGCGGTCTAAGGCGTTGCGTACAGGTCGCAGTCTCCCCTGGAGGCGTGGGTTCGAATCCCACCTCAGACAGTGCCCATTGAAGCTACCAAGCAAGAACAAAGCAAAGACAGTCAAGAGAGCATTACCAGTTGCCAGGATGGCGGAGCGGTCTAAGGCGTTGCGTTCAGGTCGCAGTCTCCCCAGGAGGCGTGGGTTCGAATCCCACCTCAGACAGAGCCCATTGTAAGTACCAAGCAAGAACAAAGCAAACACATTCAAGAGAGCATTACCAGGTGCCAGGATGGCGAAGCGGTGTAAGGCGTTGCGTTCAGGTCGCAGTCTCCCCAGGAGGCGTGGGTTCGAATCCCACCTCAGACAGAGCCCATTGAAAGTACCAAGCAATAACAAAGGAAACACGGTCAAGAGAGCATTACCAGTTGCCAGGATGGTGGAGCGGTCTAAGGCGTTGCGTTCAGGTCACAGTCTCCCCAGGAGGCGTGGGTTCGAATCCCACCTCAGACAGAGCCCATTGAAAGTACCAAGCAAGAACATAGGAAACACAGTAAAGTGAGCATTACCAGTTGCCAGGATGGCGGAGCGGTCTAAGGCGTTGCCTTCAGGTCGCAGTCTCCCCAGGAGGCGTGGGTTCGAATCCCACCTCAGACAGAGCCCATTGAAAGTACAAAGCAAACACAGTCAAGAGAGCATTACCAGCTGCCAGGATGGCAGAGCGGTCTAAGGCGTTGCGTTCAGGTCGCAGTCTCCCCAGTAGGCGTGGGTTCAAATCCCACCTCAGACAGTGCCCATTGAAAGTACCAAGCAAGAACAAAGCAAACACAGTCAAGAGAGCATTACCAGCTGCCAGGATGGCGGAGCGGTCTAAGGCGTTGCGTTCAGGTCGCAGTCTCCCCAGGAGGCATGGGTTCGAATCCCACCTCAGACAGTGCCCATTGAAAGTACCAAGCAAGAACAAAGCAAACACAGTCAAGAGAGCATTACCAGTTGCCAGGATGGCGGAGCGGTCTAAGGCGTTGCGTTCAGGTCGCAGTCTCCCCAGGAGGCGTGGGTTCGAATCCCACCTCAGACAGAGCCCATTGAAAGTACCAAGCAAGAACAAAGCAAACACATTCAAGAGAGCATTACCAGGTGCCAGGATGGCGGAGCGGTCTAAGGCGTTGCGTTCAGGTCGCAGTCTCCCCAGGAGGCGTGGGTTCGAATCCCGCCTCAGACATAGCCCATAGAAAGTACCAAGCAAGAACAAAGCAAACACAGTCAAGAGAGCATTACCAGGTGCCAGGATGGCGAAGCGGTGTAAGGCGTTGCGTTCAGGTCGCAGTCTCCCCAGGAGGCGTGGGTTCGAATCCCACCTCAGACACTGCCCATTGAAAGTACCAAGCAAGAACAACGCAAACACAGTAAAGAGAGCATTACCAGGTGCCAGGATGGCGGAGCGGTCTAAGGCGTTGCGTTCAGGTCGCAGTCTCCCCTGGAGGTGTGGGTTCGAATCCCGCCTCAGACAGAACCCATTGAAACTACCAAGCAAGAACAAAGCAAACACAGTCAAGAGAGCATTACCAGTTGCCAGGATGGCGGAGCGGTCTAAGGCGTTGCGTTCAGGTCACAGTCTCCCCAGGAGGCGTGGGTTCGAATCCCACCTCAGACAGAGCCCATTGAAAGTACCAAGCAAGAACATAGGAAACACAGTAAAGAGATCATTACCAGATGCCAGGATGGCGCAGCGGTCTAAGGCGTTGCGTTCAGGTCGCAGTCTCCCCAGGAGGCGTGGGTTTGAATCCCACCTCAGACAGAGCCCATTGAAAGTACAAAGCAAACACAGTCAAGAGAGCATTACCAGCTGCCAGGATGGCAGAGCGGTCTAAGGCGTTGCGTTCAGGTCGCAGTCTCCCCAGGAGGCGTGGGTTCGAATCCCACCTCAGACATTGCCCATTGAAAGTACCAAGCAAGAACAAAGCAAACACAGTCAAGAGAGCATTACCAGTTGCCAGGATGGCGGAGCGGTCTAAGGCGTTGCGTTCAGGTCGCAGTCTCCCCAGGAGGCGTGGGTTCGAATCCCACCTCAGACAGTGCCCATTGAAGCTACCAAGCAAGAACAAAGCAAAGACAGTCAAGAGAGCATTACCAGTTGCCAGGATGGCGGAGCGGTCTAAGGCGTTGCGTTCAGGTCGCAGTCTCCCCAGGAGGCGTGGGTTCGAATCCCACCTCAGACAGAGCCCATTGAAAGTACCAAGCAAGAACAAAGCAAACACATTCAAGAGAGCATTACCAGGTGCCAGGATGGCGAAGCGGTGTAAGGCGTTGCGTTCAGGTCGCAGTCTCCCCAGGAGGCGTGGGTTCGAATCCCACCTCAGACAGAGCCCAATGAAAGTACCAAGCAATAACAAAGGAAACACGGTCAAGAGAGCATTACCAGTTGCCAGGATGGTGGAGCGGTCTAAGGCGTTGCGTTCAGGTCACAGTCTCCCCAGGAGGCGTGGGTTCGAATCCCACCTCAGACAGAGCCCATTGAAAGTACCAAGCAAGAACATAGGAAACACAGTAAAGTGAGCATTACCAGTTGCCAGGATGGCGGAGCGGTCTAAGGCGTTGCCTTCAGGTCGCAGTCTCCCCAGGAGGCGTGGGTTCGAATCCCACCTCAGACAGAGCCCATTGAAAATACAAAGCAAACACAGTCAAGAGAGCATTACCAGCTGCCAGGATGGCAGAGCGGTCTAAGGCGTTGCGTTCAGGTCGCAGTCTCCCCAGTAGGCGTGGGTTCAAATCCCACCTCAGACAGTGCCCATTGAAAGTACCAAGCAAGAACAAAGCAAACACAGTCAAGAGAGCATTACCAGCTGCCAGGATGGCGGAGCGGTCTAAGGCGTTGCGTTCAGGTCGCAGTCTCCCCAGGAGGCATGGGTTCGAATCCCACCTCAGACAGTGCCCATTGAAAGTACCAAGCAAGAACAAAGCAAACACAGTCAAGAGAGCATTACCAGTTGCCAGGATGGCGGAGCGGTCTAAGGCGTTGCGTTCAGGTCGCAGTCTCCCCAGGAGGCGTGGGTTCGAATCCCACCTCAGACAGAGCCCATTGAAAGTACCAAGCAAGAACAAAGCAAACACATTCAAGAGAGCATTACCAGGTGCCAGGATGGCGGAGCGGTCTAGGCGTTTCGTTCAGGTCGCAGTCTCCCCAGGAGGCGTGGGTTCGAATCCCGCCTCAGACATAGCCCATAGAAAGTACCAAGCAAGAACAAAGCAAACACAGTCAAGAGAGCATTACCAGGTGCCAGGATGGCGAAGCGGTGTAAGGCGTTGCGTTCAGGTCGCAGTCTCCCCAGGAGGCGTGGGTTCGAATCCCACCTCAGACACTGCCCATTGAAAGTACCAAGCAAGAACAACGCAAACACAGTAAAGAGAGCATTACCAGGTGCCAGGATGGCGGAGCGGTCTAAGGCGTTGCGTACAGGTCGCAGTCTCCCCTGGAGGCGTGGGTTCGAATCCCACCTCAGACAGTGCCCATTGAAGCTACCAAGCAAGAACAAAGCAAAGACAGTCAAGAGAGCATTACCAGTTGCCAGGATGGCGGAGCGGTCTAAGGCGTTGCGTTCAGGTCGCAGTCTCCCCAGGAGGCGTGGGTTCGAATCCCACCTCAGACAGAGCCCATTGAAAGTACCAAGCAATAACAAAGGAAACACGGTCAAGAGAGCATTACCAGTTGCCAGGATGGTGGAGCGGTCTAAGGCGTTGCGTTCAGGTCACAGTCTCCCCAGGAGGCGTGGGTTCGAATCCCACCTCAGACAGAGCCCATTGAAAGTACCAAGCAAGAACATAGGAAGCACAGTAAAGTGAGCATTACCAGTTGCCAGGATGGCGGAGCGGTCTAAGGCGTTGCCTTCAGGTCGCAGTCTCCCCAGGAGGCGTGGGTTCGAATCCCACCTCAGACAGAGCCCATTGAAAATACAAAGCAAACACAGTCAAGAGAGCATTACCAGCTGCCAGGATGGCAGAGCGGTCTAAGGCGTTGCGTTCAGGTCGCAGTCTCCCCAGTAGGCGTGGGTTCAAATCCCACCTCAGACAGTGCCCATTGAAAGTACCAAGCAAGAACAAAGCAAACACAGTCAAGAGAGCATTACCAGCTGCCAGGATGGCGGAGCGGTCTAAGGCGTTGCGTTCAGGTCGCAGTCTCCCCAGGAGGCATGGGTTCGAATCCCACCTCAGACAGTGCCCATTGAAAGTACCAAGCTAGAACAAAGCAAACACAGTCAAGAGAGCATTACCAGTTGCCAGGATGGCGGAGCGGTCTAAGGCGTTGCGTTCAGGTCGCAGTCTCCCCAGGAGGCGTGGGTTCGAATCCCACCTCAGACAGAGCCCATTGAAAGTACCAAGCAAGAACAAAGCAAACACATTCAAGAGAGCATTACCAGGTGCCAGGATGGCGGAGCGGTCTAAGGCGTTTCGTTCAGGTCGCAGTCTCCCCAGGAGGCGTGGGTTCGAATCCCGCCTCAGACATAGCCCATAGAAAGTACCAAGCAAGAACAAAGCAAACACAGTCAAGAGAGCATTACCAGGTGCCAGGATGGCGAAGCGGTGTAAGGCGTTGCGTTCAGGTCGCAGTCTCCCCAGGAGGCGTGGGTTCGAATCCCACCTCAGACACTGCCCATTGAAAGTACCAAGCAAGAACAACGCAAACACAGTAAAGAGAGCATTACCAGGTGCCAGGATGGCGGAGCGGTCTAAGGCGTTGCGTTCAGGTCGCAGTCTCCCCAGGAGGCGTGGGTTCGAATCCCACCTCAGACAGAGCCCATTGAAAGTACCAAGCAAGAACAAAGCAAACACATTCAAGAGAGCATTACCAGGTGCCAGGATGGCGAAGCGGTGTAAGGCGTTGCGTTCAGGTCGCAGTCTCCCCAGGAGGCGTGGGTTCGAATCCCACCTCAGACAGAGCCCAATGAAAGTACCAAGCAATAACAAAGGAAACACGGTCAAGAGAGCATTACCAGTTGCCAGGATGGTGGAGCGGTCTAAGGCGTTGCGTTCAGGTCACAGTCTCCCCAGGAGGCGTGGGTTCGAATCCCACCTCAGACAGAGCCCATTGAAAGTACCAAGCAAGAACATAGGAAACACAGTAAAGTGAGCATTACCAGTTGCCAGGATGGCGGAGCGGTCTAAGGCGTTGCCTTCAGGTCGCAGTCTCCCCAGGAGGCGTGGGTTCGAATCCCACCTCAGACAGAGCCCATTGAAAATACAAAGCAAACACAGTCAAGAGAGCATTACCAGCTGCCAGGATGGCAGAGCGGTCTAAGGCGTTGCGTTCAGGTCGCAGTCTCCCCAGTAGGCGTGGGTTCAAATCCCACCTCAGACAGTGCCCATTGAAAGTACCAAGCAAGAACAAAGCAAACACAGTCAAGAGAGCATTACCAGCTGCCAGGATGGCGGAGCGGTCTAAGGCGTTGCGTTCAGGTCGCAGTCTCCCCAGGAGGCATGGGTTCGAATCCCACCTCAGACAGTGCCCATTGAAAGTACCAAGCAAGAACAAAGCAAACACAGTCAAGAGAGCATTACCAGTTGCCAGGATGGCGGAGCGGTCTAAGGCGTTGCGTTCAGGTCGCAGTCTCCCCAGGAGGCGTGGGTTCGAATCCCACCTCAGACAGAGCCCATTGAAAGTACCAAGCAAGAACAAAGCAAACACATTCAAGAGAGCATTACCAGGTGCCAGGATGGCGGAGCGGTCTAGGCGTTTCGTTCAGGTCGCAGTCTCCCCAGGAGGCGTGGGTTCGAATCCCGCCTCAGACATAGCCCATAGAAAGTACCAAGCAAGAACAAAGCAAACACAGTCAAGAGAGCATTACCAGGTGCCAGGATGGCGAAGCGGTGTAAGGCGTTGCGTTCAGGTCGCAGTCTCCCCAGGAGGCGTGGGTTCGAATCCCACCTCAGACACTGCCCATTGAAAGTACCAAGCAAGAACAACGCAAACACAGTAAAGAGAGCATTACCAGGTGCCAGGATGGCGGAGCGGTCTAAGGCGTTGCGTACAGGTCGCAGTCTCCCCTGGAGGCGTGGGTTCGAATCCCACCTCAGACAGTGCCCATTGAAGCTACCAAGCAAGAACAAAGCAAAGACAGTCAAGAGAGCATTACCAGTTGCCAGGATGGCGGAGCGGTCTAAGGCGTTGCGTTCAGGTCGCAGTCTCCCCAGGAGGCGTGGGTTCGAATCCCACCTCAGACAGAGCCCATTGAAAGTACCAAGCAATAACAAAGGAAACACGGTCAAGAGAGCATTACCAGTTGCCAGGATGGTGGAGCGGTCTAAGGCGTTGCGTTCAGGTCACAGTCTCCCCAGGAGGCGTGGGTTCGAATCCCACCTCAGACAGAGCCCATTGAAAGTACCAAGCAAGAACATAGGAAGCACAGTAAAGTGAGCATTACCAGTTGCCAGGATGGCGGAGCGGTCTAAGGCGTTGCCTTCAGGTCGCAGTCTCCCCAGGAGGCGTGGGTTCGAATCCCACCTCAGACAGAGCCCATTGAAAATACAAAGCAAACACAGTCAAGAGAGCATTACCAGCTGCCAGGATGGCAGAGCGGTCTAAGGCGTTGCGTTCAGGTCGCAGTCTCCCCAGTAGGCGTGGGTTCAAATCCCACCTCAGACAGTGCCCATTGAAAGTACCAAGCAAGAACAAAGCAAACACAGTCAAGAGAGCATTACCAGCTGCCAGGATGGCGGAGCGGTCTAAGGCGTTGCGTTCAGGTCGCAGTCTCCCCAGGAGGCATGGGTTCGAATCCCACCTCAGACAGTGCCCATTGAAAGTACCAAGCAAGAACAAAGCAAACACAGTCAAGAGAGCATTACCAGTTGCCAGGATGGCGGAGCGGTCTAAGGCGTTGCGTTCAGGTCGCAGTCTCCCCAGGAGGCGTGGGTTCGAATCCCACCTCAGACAGAGCCCATTGAAAGTACCAAGCAAGAACAAAGCAAACACATTCAAGAGAGCATTACCAGGTGCCAGGATGGCGGAGCGGTCTAAGGCGTTTCGTTCAGGTCGCAGTCTCCCCAGGAGGCGTGGGTTCGAATCCCGCCTCAGACATAGCCCATAGAAAGTACCAAGCAAGAACAAAGCAAACACAGTCAAGAGAGCATTACCAGGTGCCAGGATGGCGAAGCGGTGTAAGGCGTTGCGTTCAGGTCGCAGTCTCCCCAGGAGGCGTGGGTTCGAATCCCACCTCAGACACTGCCCATTGAAAGTACCAAGCAAGAACAACGCAAACACAGTAAAGAGAGCATTACCAGGTGCCAGGATGGCGGAGCGGTCTAAGGCGTTGCGTACAGGTCGCAGTCTCCCCTGGAGGCGTGGGTTCGAATCCCACCTCAGACAGTGCCCATTGAAGCTACCAAGCAAGAACAAAGCAAAGACAGTCAAGAGAGCATTACCAGTTGCCAGGATGGCGGAGCGGTCTAAGGCGTTGCGTTCAGGTCGCAGTCTCCCCAGGAGGCGTGGGTTCGAATCCCACCTCAGACAGAGCCCATTGAAAGTACCAAGCAAGAACAAAGCAAACACATTCAAGAGAGCATTACCAGGTGCCAGGATGGCGGAGCGGTCTAAGGCGTTGCGTTCAGGTCGCAGTCTCCCCAGGAGGCGTGGGTTCGAATCCCGCCTCAGACATAGCCCATAGAAAGTACCAAGCAAGAACAAAGCAAACACAGTCAAGAGAGCATTACCAGGTGCCAGGATGGCGAAGCGGTGTAAGGCGTTGCGTACAGGTCGCAGTCTCCCCTGGAGGCGTGGGTTCGAATCCCACCTCAGACACTGCCCATTGAAAGTACCAAGCAAGAACAACGCAAACACAGTAAAGAGAGCATTACCAGGTGCCAGGATGGCGGAGCGGTGCGTTGCGTACAGGTCGCAGTCTCCCCTGGAGGCGTGGGTTCGAATCCCACCTAAGACAGTGCCCATTGAAGCTACCAAGCAAGAACAAAGCAAAGACAGTCAAGAGAGCATTACCAGTTGCCAGGATGGCGGAGCGGTCTAAGGCGTTGCGTTCAGGTCGCAGTCTCCCCAGGAGGCGTGGGTTCGAATCCCACCTCAGACAGAGCCCATTGAAAGTACCAAGCAAGAACAAAGCAAACACATTCAAGAGAGCATTACCAGGTGCCAGGATGGCGGAGCGGTCTAAGGCGTTGCGTTCAGGTCGCAGTCTCCCCAGGAGGCGTGGGTTCGAATCCCGCCTCAGACATAGCCCATAGAAAGTACCAAGCAAGAACAAAGCAAACACAGTCAAGAGAGCATTACCAGGTGCCAGGATGGCGAAGCGGTGTAAGGCGTTGCGTTCAGGTCGCAGTCTCCCCAGGAGGCGTGGGTTCGAATCCCACCTCAGACACTGCCCATTGAAAGTACCAAGCAAGAACAACGCAAACACAGTAAAGAGAGCATTACCAGGTGCCAGGATGGCGGAGCGGTCTAAGGCGTTGCGTACAGGTCACAGTCTCCCCTGGAGGCGTGGGTTCGAATCCCACCTCAGACAGTGCCCATTGAAGCTACCAAGCAAGAACAAAGCAAAGACAGTCAAGAGAGCATTACCAGTTGCCAGGATGGCGGAGCGGTCTAAGGCGTTGCGTTCAGGTCGCAGTCTCCCCAGGAGGCGTGGGTTCGAATCCCACCTCAGACAGAGCCCATTGAAAGTACCAAGCAAGAACAAAGCAAACACATTCAAGAGAGCATTACCAGGTGCCAGGATGGCGGAGCGGTCTAAGGCGTTGCGTTCAGGTCGCAGTCTCCCCAGGAGGCGTGGGTTCGAATCCCGCCTCAGACATAGCCCATAGAAAGTACCAAGCAAGAACAAAGCAAACACAGTCAAGAGAGCATTACCAGGTGCCAGGATGGCGAAGCGGTGTAAGGCGTTGCGTTCAGGTCGCAGTCTCCCCAGGAGGCGTGGGTTCGAATCCCACCTCAGACACTGCCCATTGAAAGTACCAAGCAAGAACAACGCAAACACAGTAAAGAGAGCATTACCAGGTGCCAGGATGGCGGAGCGGTCTAAGGCGTTGCGTACAGGTCGCAGTCTCCCCTGGAGGCGTGGGTTCGAATCCCACCTCAGACAGTGCCCATTGAAGCTACCAAGCAAGAACAAAGCAAAGACAGTCAAGAGAGCATTACCAGTTGCCAGGATGGCGGAGCGGTCTAAGGCGTTGCGTTCAGGTCGCAGTCTCCCCAGGAGGCGTGGGTTCGAATCCCACCTCAGACAGAGCCCATTGAAAGTACCAAGCAAGAACAAAGCAAACACATTCAAGAGAGCATTACCAGGTGCCAGGATGGCGAAGCGGTGTAAGGCGTTGCGTTCAGGTCGCAGTCTCCCCAGGAGGCGTGGGTTCGAATCCCACCTCAGACAGAGCCCATTGAAAGTACCAAGCAATAACAAAGGAAACACGGTCAAGAGAGCATTACCAGTTGCCAGGATGGTGGAGCGGTCTAAGGCGTTGCGTTCAGGTCACAGTCTCCCCAGGAGGCGTGGGTTCGAATCCCACCTCAGACAGAGCCCATTGAAAGTACCAAGCAAGAACATAGGAAACACAGTAAAGTGAGCATTACCAGTTGCCAGGATGGCGGAGCGGTCTAAGGCGTTGCCTTCAGGTCGCAGTCTACCCAGGAGGCGTGGGTTCGAATCCCACCTCAGACAGAGCCCATTGAAAGTACAAAGCAAACACAGTCAAGAGAGCATTACCAGCTGCCAGGATGGCAGAGCGGTCTAAGGCGTTGCGTTCAGGTCGCAGTCTCCCCAGTAGGCGTGGGTTCAAATCCCACCTCAGACAGTGCCCATTGAAAGTACCAAGCAAGAACAAAGCAAACACAGTCAAGAGAGCATTACCAGCTGCCAGGATGGCGGAGCGGTCTAAGGCGTTGCGTTCAGGTCGCAGTCTCCCCAGGAGGCATGGGTTCGAATTCCACCTCAGACAGTGCCCATTGAAAGTACCAAGCAAGAACAAAGCAAACACAGTCAAGAGAGAATTACCAGTTGCCAGGATGGCGGAGCGGTCTAAGGCGTTGCGTTCAGGTCGCAGTCTCCCCAGGAGGCGTGGGTTCGAATCCCACCTCAGACAGAGCCCATTGAAAGTACCAAGCACGAACAAAGCAAACACATTCAAGAGAGCATTACCAGGTGCCAGGATTGCGGAGCGGTCTAAGGCGTTGCGTTCAGGTCGCAGTCTCCCCAGGAGGCGTGGGTTCGAATCCCGCCTCAGACATAGCCCATAGAAAGTACCAAGCAAGAACAAAGCAAACACAGTCAAGAGAGCATTACCAGGTGCCAGGATGGCGAAGCGATGTAAGGCGTTGCGTTCAGGTCGCAGTCTCCCCAGGAGGCGTGGGTTCGAATCCCACCTCAGACACTGCACATTGAAAGTACCAAGCAAGAACAACGCAAACACAGTAAAGAGAGCATTACCAGGTGCCAGGATGGCGGAGCGGTCTAAGGCGTTGCGTTCAGGTCGCAGTCTCCCCTGGAGGTGTGGGTTCGAATCCCGCCTCAGACAGAACCCATTGAAACTACCAAGCAAGAACAAAGCAAACACAGTCAAGAGAGCATTACCAGTTGCCAGGATGGCGGAGCGGTCTAAGGCGTTGCGTTCAGGTCACAGTCTCCCCAGGAGGCGTGGGTTCGAATCCCACCTCAGACAGAGCCCATTGAAAGTACCAAGCAAGAACATAGGAAACACAGTAAAGAGATCATTACCAGATGCCAGGATGGCGCAGCGGTCTAAGGCGTTGCGTTCAGGTCGCAGTCTCCCCAGGAGGCGTGGGTTTGAATCCCACCTCAGACAGAGCCCATTGAAAGTACAAAGCAAACACAGTCAAGAGAGCATTACCAGCTGCCAGGATGGCAGAGCGGTCTAAGGCGTTGCGTTCAGGTCGCAGTCTCCCCAGGAGGCGTGGGTTCGAATCCCACCTCAGACATTGCCCATTGAAAGTACCAAGCAAGAACAAAGCAAACACAGTCAAGAGAGCATTACCAGTTGCCAGGATGGCGGAGCGGTCTAAGGCGTTGCGTTCAGGTCGCAGTCTCCCCAGGAGGCGTGGGTTCGAATCCCACCTCAGACAGTGCCCATTGAAGCTACCAAGCAAGAACAAAGCAAAGACAGTCAAGAGAGCATTACCAGTTGCCAGGATGGCGGAGCGGTCTAAGGCGTTGCGTTCAGGTCGCAGTCTCCCCAGGAGGCGTGGGTTCGAATCCCACCTCAGACAGAGCCCATTGAAAGTACCAAGCAAGAACAAAGCAAACACATTCAAGAGAGCATTACCAGGTGCCAGGATGGCGAAGCGGTGTAAGGCGTTGCGTTCAGGTCGCAGTCTCCCCAGGTGGCGTGGGTTCGAATCCCACCTCAGACAGAGCCCGTTGAAAGTACCAAGCAATAACAAAGGAAACACGGTCAAGAGAGCATTACCAGTTGCCAGGATGGTGGAGTGGTCTAAGGCGTTGCGTTCAGGTCACAGTCTCCCCAGGAGGCGTGGGTTCGAATCCCACCTCAGACAGAGCCCATTGAAAGTACCAAGCAAGAACATAGGAAACACAGTAAAGTGAGCATTACCAGTTGCCAGGATGGCGGAGCGGTCTAAGGCGTTGCCTTCAGGTCGCAGTCTCCCCAGGAGGCGTGGGTTCGAATACCACCTCAGACAGAGCCCATTGAAAGTACAAAGCAAACACAGTCAAGAGAGCATTACAAGCTGCCAGGATGGCAGAGCGGTCTAAGGCGTTGCGTTCAGGTCGCAGTCTCCCCAGTAGGCGTGGGTTCAAATCCCACCTCAGACAGTGCCCATTGAAAGTACCAAGCAAGAACAAAGCAAACACAGTCAAGAGAGCATTACCAGCTGCCAGGATGGCGGAGCGGTCTAAGGCGTTGCGTTCAGGTCGCAGTCTCCCCAGGAGGCATGGGTTCGAATCCCACCTCAGACAGTGCCCATTGAAAGTACCAAGCAAGAACAAAGCAAACACAGTCAAGAGAGCATTACCAGTTGCCAGGATGGCGGAGCGGTCTAAGGCATTGCGTTCAGGTCGCAGTCTCCCCAGGAGGCGTGGGTTCGAATCCCACCTCAGACAGAGCCCATTGAAAGTACCAAGCAAGAACAAAGCAAACACATTCAAGAGAGCATTACCAGGTGCCAGGATGGCAGAGCGGTCTAAGGCGTTGCGTTCAGGTCGCAGTCTCCCCAGGAGGCGTGGGTTCGAATCCCACCTCAGACAGAGCCCATTGAAAGTACCAAGCAAGAACAAAGCAAACACATTCAAGAGAGCATTACCAGGTGCCAGGATGGCGGAGCGGTCTAAGGCGTTTCGTTCAGGTCGCAGTCTCCCCAGGAGGCGTGGGTTCGAATCCCGCCTCAGACATAGCCCATAGAAAGTACCAAGCAAGAACAAAGCAAACACAGTCAAGAGAGCATTACCAGGTGCCAGGATGGCGAAGCGGTGTAAGGCGTTGCGTTCAGGTCGCAGTCTCCCCAGGAGGCGTGGGTTCGAATCCCACCTCAGACACTGCCCATTGAAAGTACCAAGCAAGAACAACGCAAACACAGTAAAGAGAGCATTACCAGGTGCCAGGATGGCGGAGCGGTCTAAGGCGTTGCGTACAGGTCGCAGTCTCCCCTGGAGGCGTGGGTTCGAATCCCACCTCAGACAGTGCCCATTGAAGCTACCAAGCAAGAACAAAGCAAAGACAGTCAAGAGAGCATTACCAGTTGCCAGGATGGCGGAGCGGTCTAAGGCGTTGCGTTCAGGTCGCAGTCTCCCCAGGAGGCGTGGGTTCGAATCCCACCTCAGACAGAGCCCATTGAAAGAACCAAGCAAGAACAAAGCAAACACATTCAAGAGAGCATTACCAGGTGCCAGGATGGCGGAGCGGTCTAAGGCGTTGCGTTCAGGTCGCAGTCTCCCCAGGAGGCGTGGGTTCGAATCCCGCCTCAGACATAGCCCATAGAAAGTACCAAGCAAGAACAAAGCAAACACAGTCAAGAGAGCATTACCAGGTGCCAGGATGGCGAAGCGGTGTAAGGCGTTGCGTACAGGTCGCAGTCTCCCCTGGAGGCGTGGGTTCGAATCCCACCTCAGACACTGCCCATTGAAAGTACCAAGCAAGAACAACGCAAACACAGTAAAGAGAGCATTACCAGGTGCCAGGATGGCGGAGCGGTGCGTTGCGTACAGGTCGCAGTCTCCCCTGGAGGCGTGGGTTCGAATCCCACCTAAGACAGTGCCCATTGAAGCTACCAAGCAAGAACAAAGCAAAGACAGTCAAGAGAGCATTACCAGTTGCCAGGATGGCGGAGCGGTCTAAGGCGTTGCGTTCAGGTCGCAGTCTCCCCAGGAGGCGTGGGTTCGAATCCCACCTCAGACAGAGCCCATTGAAAGTACCAAGCAAGAACAAAGCAAACACATTCAAGAGAGCATTACCAGGTGCCAGGATGGCGGAGCGGTCTAAGGCGTTGCGTTCAGGTCGCAGTCTCCCCAGGAGGCGTGGGTTCGAATCCCGCCTCAGACATAGCCCATAGAAAGTACCAAGCAAGAACAAAGCAAACACAGTCAAGAGAGCATTACCAGGTGCCAGGATGGCGAAGCGGTGTAAGGCGTTGCGTTCAGGTCGCAGTCTCCCCAGGAGGCGTGGGTTCGAATCCCACCTCAGACACTGCCCATTGAAAGTACCAAGCAAGAACAACGCAAACACAGTAAAGAGAGCATTACCAGGTGCCAGGATGGCGGAGCGGTCTAAGGCGTTGCGTACAGGTCACAGTCTCCCCTGGAGGCGTGGGTTCGAATCCCACCTCAGACAGTGCCCATTGAAGCTACCAAGCAAGAACAAAGCAAAGACAGTCAAGAGAGCATTACCAGTTGCCAGGATGGCGGAGCGGTCTAAGGCGTTGCGTTCAGGTCGCAGTCTCCCCAGGAGGCGTGGGTTCGAATCCCACCTCAGACAGAGCCCATTGAAAGTACCAAGCAAGAACAAAGCAAACACATTCAAGAGAGCATTACCAGGTGCCAGGATGGCGGAGCGGTCTAAGGCGTTGCGTTCAGGTCGCAGTCTCCCCAGGAGGCGTGGGTTCGAATCCCGCCTCAGACATAGCCCATAGAAAGTACCAAGCAAGAACAAAGCAAACACAGTCAAGAGAGCATTACCAGGTGCCAGGATGGTGAAGCGGTGTGAGGCGTTGCGTTCAGGTCGCAGTCTCCCCAGGAGGCGTGGGTTCGAATCCCACCTCAGACACTGCCCATTGAAAGTACCAAGCAAGAACAACGCAAACACAGTAAAGAGAGCATTACCAGGTGCCAGGATGGCGGAGCGGTCTAAGGCGTTGCGTACAGGTCGCAGTCTCCCCTGGAGGCGTGGGTTCGAATCCCACCTCAGACAGTGCCCATTGAAGCTACCAAGCAAGAACAAAGCAAAGACAGTCAAGAGAGCATTACCAGTTGCCAGGATGGCGGAGCGGTCTAAGGCGTTGCGTTCAGGTCGCAGTCTCCCCAGGAGGCGTGGGTTCGAATCCCACCTCAGACAGAGCCCATTGAAAGTACCAAGCAAGAACAAAGCAAACACATTCAAGAGAGCATTACCAGGTGCCAGGATGGCGAAGCGGTGTAAGGCGTTGCGTTCAGGTCGCAGTCTCCCCAGGAGGCGTGGGTTCGAATCCCACCTCAGACAGAGCCCATTGAAAGTACCAAGCAATAACAAAGGAAACACGGTCAAGAGAGCATTACCAGTTGCCAGGATGGTGGAGCGGTCTAAGGCGTTGCGTTCAGGTCACAGTCTCCCCAGGAGGCGTGGGTTCGAATCCCACCTCAGACAGAGCCCATTGAAAGTACCAAGCAAGAACATAGGAAACACAGTAAAGTGAGCATTACCAGTTGCCAGGATGGCGGAGCGGTCTAAGGCGTTGCCTTCAGGTCGCAGTCTCCCCAGGAGGCGTGGGTTCGAATCCTACCTCAGACAGAGCCCATTGAAAGTACAAAGCAAACACAGTCAAGAGAGCATTACCAGCTGCCAGGATGGCAGAGCGGTCTAAGGCGTTGCGTTCAGGTCGCAGTCTCCCCAGTAGGCGTGGGTTCAAATCCCACCTCAGACAGTGCCCATTGAAAGTACCAAGCAAGAACAAAGCAAACACAGTCAAGAGAGCATTACCAGCTGCCAGGATGGCGGAGCGGTCTAAGGCGTTGCGTTCAGGTCGCAGTCTCCCCAGGAGGCATGGGTTCGAATCCCACCTCAGACAGTGCCCATTGAAAGTACCAAGCAAGAACAAAGCAAACACAGTCAAGAGAGCATTACCAGCTGCCAGGATGGCGGAGCGGTCTAAGGCGTTGCGTTCAGGTCGCAGTCTCCCCAGGAGGCATGGGTTCGAATCCCACCTCAGACAGTGCCCATTGAAAGTACCAAGCAAGAACAAAGCAAACACAGTCAAGAGAGCATTACCAGTTGCCAGGATGGCGGAGCGGTCTAAGGCGTTGCGTTCAGGTCGCAGTCTCCCCAGGAGGCGTGGGTTCGAATCCCACCTCAGACAGAGCCCATTGAAAGTACCAAGCAAGAACAAAGCAAACACATTCAAGAGAGCATTACCAGGTGCCAGGATGGCGGAGCGGTCTAAGGCGTTGCGTTCAGGTCGCAGTCTCCCCAGGAGGCGTGGGTTCGAATCCCGCCTCAGACATAGCCCATAGAAAGTACCAAGCAAGAACAAAGCAAACACAGTCAAGAGAGCATTACCAGGTGCCAGGATGGCGGAGCGGTGCGTTGCGTACAGGTCGCAGTCTCCCCTGGAGGCGTGGGTTCGAATCCCACCTCAGACAGAGCCCATTGAAAGTACCAAGCAAGAACAAAGCAAACACATTCAAGAGAGCATTACCAGGTGCCAGGATGGCGAAGCGGTGTAAGGCGTTGCGTTCAGGTCGCAGTCTCCCCAGGTGGCGTGGGTTCGAATCCCACCTCAGACAGAGCCCGTTGAAAGTACCAAGCAATAACAAAGGAAACACGGTCAAGAGAGTATTACCAGTTGCCAGGATGGTGGAGTGGTCTAAGGCGTTGCGTTCAGGTCACAGTCTCCCCAGGAGGCGTGGGTTCGAATCCCACCTCAGACAGAGCCCATTGAAAGTACCAAGCAAGAACATAGGAAACACAGTAAAGTGAGCATTACCAGTTGCCAGGATGGCGGAGCGGTCTAAGGCGTTGCCTTCAGGTCGCAGTCTCCCCAGGAGGCGTGGGTTCGAATACCACCTCAGACAGAGCCCATTGAAAGTACAAAGCAAACACAGTCAAGAGAGCATTACAAGCTGCCAGGATGGCAGAGCGGTCTAAGGCGTTGCGTTCAGGTCGCAGTCTCCCCAGTAGGCGTGGGTTCAAATCCCACCTCAGACAGTGCCCATTGAAAGTACCAAGCAAGAACAAAGCAAACACAGTCAAGAGAGCATTACCAGCTGCCAGGATGGCGGAGCGGTCTAAGGCGTTGCGTTCAGGTCGCAGTCTCCCCAGGAGGCATGGGTTCGAATCCCACCTCAGACAGTGCCCATTGAAAGTACCAAGCAAGAACAAAGCAAACACAGTCAAGAGAGCATTACCAGTTGCCAGGATGGCGGAGCGGTCTAAGGCATTGCGTTCAGGTCGCAGTCTCCCCAGGAGGCGTGGGTTCGAATCCCACCTCAGACAGAGCCCATTGAAAGTACCAAGCAAGAACAAAGCAAACACATTCAAGAGAGCATTACCAGGTGCCAGGATGGCAGAGCGGTCTAAGGCGTTGCGTTCAGGTCGCAGTCTCCCCAGGAGGCGTGGGTTCGAATCCCACCTCAGACAGAGCCCATTGAAAGTACCAAGCAAGAACAAAGCAAACACATTCAAGAGAGCATTACCAGGTGCCAGGATGGCGGAGCGGTCTAAGGCGTTTCGTTCAGGTCGCAGTCTCCCCAGGAGGCGTGGGTTCGAATCCCGCCTCAGACATAGCCCATAGAAAGTACCAAGCAAGAACAAAGCAAACACAGTCAAGAGAGCATTACCAGGTGCCAGGATGGCGAAGCGGTGTAAGGCGTTGCGTTCAGGTCGCAGTCTCCCCAGGAGGCGTGGGTTCGAATCCCACCTCAGACACTGCCCATTGAAAGTACCAAGCAAGAACAACGCAAACACAGTAAAGAGAGCATTACCAGGTGCCAGGATGGCGGAGCGGTCTAAGGCGTTGCGTACAGGTCGCAGTCTCCCCTGGAGGCGTGGGTTCGAATCCCACCTCAGACAGTGCCCATTGAAGCTACCAAGCAAGAACAAAGCAAAGACAGTCAAGAGAGCATTACCAGTTGCCAGGATGGCGGAGCGGTCTAAGGCGTTGCGTTCAGGTCGCAGTCTCCCCAGGAGGCGTGGGTTCGAATCCCACCTCAGACAGAGCCCATTGAAAGAACCAAGCAAGAACAAAGCAAACACATTCAAGAGAGCATTACCAGGTGCCAGGATGGCGGAGCGGTCTAAGGCGTTGCGTTCAGGTCGCAGTCTCCCCAGGAGGCGTGGGTTCGAATCCCGCCTCAGACATAGCCCATAGAAAGTACCAAGCAAGAACAAAGCAAACACAGTCAAGAGAGCATTACCAGGTGCCAGGATGGCGAAGCGGTGTAAGGCGTTGCGTACAGGTCGCAGTCTCCCCTGGAGGCGTGGGTTCGAATCCCACCTCAGACACTGCCCATTGAAAGTACCAAGCAAGAACAACGCAAACACAGTAAAGAGAGCATTACCAGGTGCCAGGATGGCGGAGCGGTGCGTTGCGTACAGGTCGCAGTCTCCCCTGGAGGCGTGGGTTCGAATCCCACCTAAGACAGTGCCCATTGAAGCTACCAAGCAAGAACAAAGCAAAGACAGTCAAGAGAGCATTACCAGTTGCCAGGATGGCGGAGCGGTCTAAGGCGTTGCGTTCAGGTCGCAGTCTCCCCAGGAGGCGTGGGTTCGAATCCCACCTCAGACAGAGCCCATTGAAAGTACCAAGCAAGAACAAAGCAAACACATTCAAGAGAGCATTACCAGGTGCCAGGATGGCGGAGCGGTCTAAGGCGTTGCGTTCAGGTCGCAGTCTCCCCAGGAGGCGTGGGTTCGAATCCCGCCTCAGACATAGCCCATAGAAAGTACCAAGCAAGAACAAAGCAAACACAGTCAAGAGAGCATTACCAGGTGCCAGGATGGCGAAGCGGTGTAAGGCGTTGCGTTCAGGTCGCAGTCTCCCCAGGAGGCGTGGGTTCGAATCCCACCTCAGACACTGCCCATTGAAAGTACCAAGCAAGAACAACGCAAACACAGTAAAGAGAGCATTACCAGGTGCCAGGATGGCGGAGCGGTCTAAGGCGTTGCGTACAGGTCACAGTCTCCCCTGGAGGCGTGGGTTCGAATCCCACCTCAGACAGTGCCCATTGAAGCTACCAAGCAAGAACAAAGCAAAGACAGTCAAGAGAGCATTACCAGTTGCCAGGATGGCGGAGCGGTCTAAGGCGTTGCGTTCAGGTCGCAGTCTCCCCAGGAGGCGTGGGTTCGAATCCCACCTCAGACAGAGCCCATTGAAAGTACCAAGCAAGAACAAAGCAAACACATTCAAGAGAGCATTACCAGGTGCCAGGATGGCGGAGCGGTCTAAGGCGTTGCGTTCAGGTCGCAGTCTCCCCAGGAGGCGTGGGTTCGAATCCCGCCTCAGACATAGCCCATAGAAAGTACCAAGCAAGAACAAAGCAAACACAGTCAAGAGAGCATTACCAGGTGCCAGGATGGTGAAGCGGTGTAAGGCGTTGCGTTCAGGTCGCAGTCTCCCCAGGAGGCGTGGGTTCGAATCCCACCTCAGACACTGCCCATTGAAAGTACCAAGCAAGAACAACGCAAACACAGTAAAGAGAGCATTACCAGGTGCCAGGATGGCGGAGCGGTCTAAGGCGTTGCGTACAGGTCGCAGTCTCCCCTGGAGGCGTGGGTTCGAATCCCACCTCAGACAGTGCCCATTGAAGCTACCAAGCAAGAACAAAGCAAAGACAGTCAAGAGAGCATTACCAGTTGCCAGGATGGCGGAGCGGTCTAAGGCGTTGCGTTCAGGTCGCAGTCTCCCCAGGAGGCGTGGGTTCGAATCCCACCTCAGACAGAGCCCATTGAAAGTACCAAGCAAGAACAAAGCAAACACATTCAAGAGAGCATTACCAGGTGCCAGGATGGCGAAGCGGTGTAAGGCGTTGCGTTCAGGTCGCAGTCTCCCCAGGAGGCGTGGGTTCGAATCCCACCTCAGACAGAGCCCATTGAAAGTACCAAGCAATAACAAAGGAAACACGGTCAAGAGAGCATTACCAGTTGCCAGGATGGTGGAGCGGTCTAAGGCGTTGCGTTCAGGTCACAGTCTCCCCAGGAGGCGTGGGTTCGAATCCCACCTCAGACAGAGCCCATTGAAAGTACCAAGCAAGAACATAGGAAACACAGTAAAGTGAGCATTACCAGTTGCCAGGATGGCGGAGCGGTCTAAGGCGTTGCCTTCAGGTCGCAGTCTCCCCAGGAGGCGTGGGTTCGAATCCCACCTCAGACAGAGCCCATTGAAAGTACAAAGCAAACACAGTCAAGAGAGCATTACCAGCTGCCAGGATGGCAGAGCGGTCTAAGGCGTTGCGTTCAGGTCGCAGTCTCCCCAGTAGGCGTGGGTTCAAATCCCACCTCAGACAGTGCCCATTGAAAGTACCAAGCAAGAACAAAGCAAACACAGTCAAGAGAGCATTACCAGCTGCCAGGATGGCGGAGCGGTCTAAGGCGTTGCGTTCAGGTCGCAGTCTCCCCAGGAGGCATGGGTTCGAATCCCACCTCAGACAGTGCCCATTGAAAGTACCAAGCAAGAACAAAGCAAACACAGTCAAGAGAGCATTACCAGTTGCCAGGATGGCGGAGCGGTCTAAGGCGTTGCGTTCAGGTCGCAGTCTCCCCAGGAGGCGTGGGTTCGAATCCCACCTCAGACAGAGCCCATTGAAAGTACCAAGCAAGAACAAAGCAAACACATTCAAGAGAGCATTACCAGGTGCCAGGATGGCGGAGCGGTCTAAGGCGTTGCGTTCAGGTCGCAGTCTCCCCAGGAGGCGTGGGTTCGAATCCCGCCTCAGACATAGCCCATAGAAAGTACCAAGCAAGAACAAAGCAAACACAGTCAAGAGAGCATTACCAGGTGCCAGGATGGCGGAGCGGTGCGTTGCGTACAGGTCGCAGTCTCCCCTGGAGGCGTGGGTTCGAATCCCACCTAAGACAGTGCCCATTGAAGCTACCAAGCAAGAACAAAGCAAAGACAGTCAAGAGAGCATTACCAGTTGCCAGGATGGCGGAGCGGTCTAAGGCGTTGCGTTCAGGTCGCAGTCTCCCCAGGAGGTGTGGGTTCGAATCCCACCTCAGACAGAGCCCATTGAAAGTACCAAGCAAGAACAAAGCAAACACATTCAAGAGAGCATTACCAGGTGCCAGGATGGCGGAGCGGTCTAAGGCGTTGCGTTCAGGTCGCAGTCTCCCCAGGAGGCGTGGGTTCGAATCCCGCCTCAGACATAGCCCATAGAAAGTACCAAGCAAGAACAAAGCAAACACAGTCAAGAGAGCATTACCAGGTGCCAGGATGGCGAAGCGGTGTAAGGCGTTGCGTTCAGGTCGCAGTCTCCCCAGGAGGCGTGGGTTCGAATCCCACCTCAGACACTGCCCATTGAAAGTACCAAGCAAGAACAACGCAAACACAGTAAAGAGAGCATTACCAGGTGCCAGGATGGCGGAGCGGTCTAAGGCGTTGCGTACAGGTCACAGTCTCCCCTGGAGGCGTGGGTTCGAATCCCACCTCAGACAGTGCCCATTGAAGCTACCAAGCAAGAACAAAGCAAAGACAGTCAAGAGAGCATTACCAGTTGCCAGGATGGCGGAGCGGTCTAAGGCGTTGCGTTCAGGTCGCAGTCTCCCCAGGAGACGTGGGTTCGAATCCCACCTCAGACAGAGCCCATTGAAAGTACCAAGCAAGAACAAAGCAAACACATTCAAGAGAGCATTACCAGGTGCCAGGATGGCGGAGCGGTCTAAGGCGTTGCGTTCAGGTCGCAGTCTCCCCAGGAGGCGTGGGTTCGAATCCCGCCTCAGACATAGCCCATAGAAAGTACCAAGCAAGAACAAAGCAAACACAGTCAAGAGAGCATTACCAGGTGCCAGGATGGTGAAGCGGTGTAAGGCGTTGCGTTCAGGTCGCAGTCTCCCCAGGAGGCGTGGGTTCGAATCCCACCTCAGACACTGCCCATTGAAAGTACCAAGCAAGAACAACGCAAACACAGTAAAGAGAGCATTACCAGGTGCCAGGATGGCGGAGCGGTCTAAGGCGTTGCGTACAGGTCGCAGTCTCCCCTGGAGGCGTGGGTTCGAATCCCACCTCAGACAGTGCCCATTGAAGCTACCAAGCAAGAACAAAGCAAAGACAGTCAAGAGAGCATTACCAGTTGCCAGGATGGCGGAGCGGTCTAAGGCGTTGCGTTCAGGTCGCAGTCTCCCCAGGAGGCGTGGGTTCGAATCCCACCTCAGACAGAGCCCATTGAAAGTACCAAGCAAGAACAAAGCAAACACATTCAAGAGAGCATTACCAGGTGCCAGGATGGCGAAGCGGTGTAAGGCGTTGCGTTCAGGTCGCAGTCTCCCCAGGAGGCGTGGGTTCGAATCCCACCTCAGACAGAGCCCATTGAAAGTACCAAGCAATAACAAAGGAAACACGGTCAAGAGAGCATTACCAGTTGCCAGGATGGTGGAGCGGTCTAAGGCGTTGCGTTCAGGTCACAGTCTCCCCAGGAGGCGTGGGTTCGAATCCCACCTCAGACAGAGCCCATTGAAAGTACCAAGCAAGAACATAGGAAACACAGTAAAGTGAGCATTACCAGTTGCCAGGATGGCGGAGCGGTCTAAGGCGTTGCCTTCAGGTCGCAGTCTCCCCAGGAGGCGTGGGTTCGAATCCCACCTCAGACAGAGCCCATTGAAAGTACAAAGCAAACACAGTCAAGAGAGCATTACCAGCTGCCAGGATGGCAGAGCGGTCTAAGGCGTTGCGTTCAGGTCGCAGTCTCCCCAGTAGGCGTGGGTTCAAATCCCACCTCAGACAGTGCCCATTGAAAGTACCAAGCAAGAACAAAGCAAACACAGTCAAGAGAGCATTACCAGCTGCCAGGATGGCGGAGCGGTCTAAGGCGTTGCGTTCAGGTCGCAGTCTCCCCAGGAGGCATGGGTTCGAATCCCACCTCAGACAGTGCCCATTGAAAGTACCAAGCAAGAACAAAGCAAACACAGTCAAGAGAGCATTACCAGTTGCCAGGATGGCGGAGCGGTCTAAGGCGTTGCGTTCAGGTCGCAGTCTCCCCAGGAGGCGTGGGTTCGAATCCCACCTCAGACAGAGCCCATTGAAAGTACCAAGCAAGAACAAAGCAAACACATTCAAGAGAGCATTACCAGGTGCCAGGATGGCGGAGCGGTCTAAGGCGTTGCGTTCAGGTCGCAGTCTCCCCAGGAGGCGTGGGTTCGAATCCCGCCTCAGACATAGCCCATAGAAAGTACCAAGCAAGAACAAAGCAAACACAGTCAAGAGAGCATTACCAGGTGCCAGGATGGCGAAGCGATGTAAGGCGTTGCGTTCAGGTCGCAGTCTCCCCAGGAGGCGTGGGTTCGAATCCCACCTCAGACACTGCCCATTGAAAGTACCAAGCAAGAACAACGCAAACACAGTAAAGAGAGCATTACCAGGTGCCAGGATGGCGGAGCGGTCTAAGGCGTTGCGTTCAGGTCGCAGTCTCCCCTGGAGGTGTGGGTTCGAATCCCGCCTCAGACAGAACCCATTGAAACTACCAAGCAAGAACAAAGCAAACACAGTCAAGAGAGCATTACCAGTTGCCAGGATGGCGGAGCGGTCTAAGGCGTTGCGTTCAGGTCACAGTCTCCCCAGGAGGCGTGGGTTCGAATCCCACCTCAGACAGAGCCCATTGAAAGTACCAAGCAAGAACATAGGAAACACAGTAAAGAGATCATTACCAGATGCCAGGATGGCGCAGCGGTCTAAGGCGTTGCGTTCAGGTCGCAGTCTCCCCAGGAGGCGTGGGTTTGAATCCCACCTCAGACAGAGCCCATTGAAAGTACAAAGCAAACACAGTCAAGAGAGCATTACCAGCTGCCAGGATGGCAGAGCGGTCTAAGGCGTTGCGTTCAGGTCGCAGTCTCCCCAGGAGGCGTGGGTTCGAATCCCACCTCAGACATTGCCCATTGAAAGTACCAAGCAAGAACAAAGCAAACACAGTCAAGAGAGCATTACCAGTTGCCAGGATGGCGGAGCGGTCTAAGGCGTTGCGTTCAGGTCGCAGTCTTCCCAGGAGGCGTGGGTTCGAATCCCACCTCAGACAGTGCCCATTGAAGCTACCAAGCAAGAACAAAGCAAAGACAGTCAAGAGAGCATTACCAGTTGCCAGGATGGCGGAGCGGTCTAAGGCGTTGCGTTCAGGTCGCAGTCTCCCCAGGAGGCGTGGGTTCGAATCCCACCTCAGACAGAGCCCATTGAAAGTACCAAGCAAGAACAAAGCAAACACATTCAAGAGAGCATTACCAGGTGCCAGGATGGCGAAGCGGTGTAAGGCGTTGCGTTCAGGTCGCAGTCTCCCCAGGAGGCGTGGGTTCGAATCCCACCTCAGACAGAGCCCAATGAAAGTACCAAGCAATAACAAAGGAAACACGGTCAAGAGAGCATTACCAGTTGCCAGGATGGTGGAGTGGTCTAAGGCGTTGCGTTCAGGTCACAGTCTCCCCAGGAGGCGTGGGTTCGAATCCCACCTCAGACAGAGCCCATTGAAAGTACCAAGCAAGAACAAAGCAAACACATTCAAGAGAGCATTACCAGCTGCCAGGATGGCGGAGCGGTCTAAGGCGTTGCCTTCAGGTCGCAGTCTCCCCAGGAGGCGTGGGTTCGAATCCCACCTCAGACAGAGCCCATTGAAAGTACAAAGCAAACACAGTCAAGAGAGCATTACCAGCTGCCAGGATGGCAGAGCGGTCTAAGGCGTTGCGTTCAGGTCGCAGTCTCCCCAGTAGGCGTGGGTTCAAATCCCACCTCAGACAGTGCCCATTGAAAGTACCAAGCAAGAACAAAGCAAACACAGTCAAGAGAGCATTACCAGCTGCCAGGATGGCGGAGCGGTCTAAGGCGTTGCGTTCAGGTCGCAGTCTCCCCAGGAGGCATGGGTTCGAATCCCACCTCAGACAGTGCCCATTGAAAGTACCAAGCAAGAACAAAGCAAACACAGTCAAGAGAGCATTACCAGTTGCCAGGATGGCGGAGCGGTCTAAGGCGTTGCGTTCAGGTCGCAGTCTCCCCAGGAGGCGTGGGTTCGAATCCCACCTCAGACAGAGCCCATTGAAAGAACCAAGCAAGAACAAAGCAAACACATTCAAGAGAGCATTACCAGGTGCCAGGATGGCGGAGCGGTCTAAGGCGTTGCGTTCAGGTCGCAGTCTCCCCAGGAGGCGTGGGTTCGAATCCCGCCTCAGACATAGCCCATAGAAAGTACCAAGCAAGAACAAAGCAAACACAGTCAAGAGAGCATTACCAGGTGCCAGGATGGCGAAGCGGTGTAAGGCGTTGCGTACAGGTCGCAGTCTCCCCTGGAGGCGTGGGTTCGAATCCCACCTCAGACACTGCCCATTGAAAGTACCAAGCAAGAACAACGCAAACACAGTAAAGAGAGCATTACCAGGTGCCAGGATGGCGGAGCGGTGCGTTGCGTACAGGTCGCAGTCTCCCCTGGAGGCGTGGGTTCGAATCCCACCTAAGACAGTGCCCATTGAAGCTACCAAGCAAGAACAAAGCAAAGACAGTCAAGAGAGCATTACCAGTTGCCAGGATGGCGGAGCGGTCTAAGGCGTTGCGTTCAGGTCGCAGTCTCCCCAGGAGGCGTGGGTTCGAATCCCACCTCAGACAGAGCCCATTGAAAGTACCAAGCAAGAACAAAGCAAACACATTCAAGAGAGCATTACCAGGTGCCAGGATGGCGGAGCGGTCTAAGGCGTTGCGTTCAGGTCGCAGTCTCCCCAGGAGGCGTGGGTTCGAATCCCGCCTCAGACATAGCCCATAGAAAGTACCAAGCAAGAACAAAGCAAACACAGTCAAGAGAGCATTACCAGGTGCCAGGATGGCGAAGCGGTGTAAGGCGTTGCGTTCAGGTCGCAGTCTCCCCAGGAGGCGTGGGTTCGAATCCCACCTCAGACACTGCCCATTGAAAGTACCAAGCAAGAACAACGCAAACACAGTAAAGAGAGCATTACCAGGTGCCAGGATGGCGGAGCGGTCTAAGGCGTTGCGTACAGGTCACAGTCTCCCCTGGAGGCGTGGGTTCGAATCCCACCTCAGACAGTGCCCATTGAAGCTACCAAGCAAGAACAAAGCAAAGACAGTCAAGAGAGCATTACCAGTTGCCAGGATGGCGGAGCGGTCTAAGGCGTTGCGTTCAGGTCGCAGTCTCCCCAGGAGGCGTGGGTTCGAATCCCACCTCAGACAGAGCCCATTGAAAGTACCAAGCAAGAACAAAGCAAACACATTCAAGAGAGCATTACCAGGTGCCAGGATGGCGGAGCGGTCTAAGGCGTTGCGTTCAGGTCGCAGTCTCCCCAGGAGGCGTGGGTTCGAATCCCGCCTCAGACATAGCCCATAGAAAGTACCAAGCAAGAACAAAGCAAACACAGTCAAGAGAGCATTACCAGGTGCCAGGATGGTGAAGCGGTGTAAGGCGTTGCGTTCAGGTCGCAGTCTCCCCAGGAGGCGTGGGTTCGAATCCCACCTCAGACACTGCCCATTGAAAGTACCAAGCAAGAACAACGCAAACACAGTAAAGAGAGCATTACCAGGTGCCAGGATGGCGGAGCGGTCTAAGGCGTTGCGTACAGGTCGCAGTCTCCCCTGGAGGCGTGGGTTCGAATCCCACCTCAGACAGTGCCCATTGAAGCTACCAAGCAAGAACAAAGCAAAGACAGTCAAGAGAGCATTACCAGTTGCCAGGATGGCGGAGCGGTCTAAGGCGTTGCGTTCAGGTCGCAGTCTCCCCAGGAGGCGTGGGTTCGAATCCCACCTCAGACAGAGCCCATTGAAAGTACCAAGCAAGAACAAAGCAAACACATTCAAGAGAGCATTACCAGGTGCCAGGATGGCGAAGCGGTGTAAGGCGTTGCGTTCAGGTCGCAGTCTCCCCAGGAGGCGTGGGTTCGAATCCCACCTCAGACAGAGCCCATTGAAAGTACCAAGCAATAACAAAGGAAACACGGTCAAGAGAGCATTACCAGTTGCCAGGATGGTGGAGCGGTCTAAGGCGTTGCGTTCAGGTCACAGTCTCCCCAGGAGGCGTGGGTTCGAATCCCACCTCAGACAGAGCCCATTGAAAGTACCAAGCAAGAACATAGGAAACACAGTAAAGTGAGCATTACCAGTTGCCAGGATGGCGGAGCGGTCTAAGGCGTTGCCTTCAGGTCGCAGTCTCCCCAGGAGGCGTGGGTTCGAATCCCACCTCAGACAGAGCCCATTGAAAGTACAAAGCAAACACAGTCAAGAGAGCATTACCAGCTGCCAGGATGGCAGAGCGGTCTAAGGCGTTGCGTTCAGGTCGCAGTCTCCCCAGTAGGCGTGGGTTCAAATCCCACCTCAGACAGTGCCCATTGAAAGTACCAAGCAAGAACAAAGCAAACACAGTCAAGAGAGCATTACCAGCTGCCAGGATGGCGGAGCGGTCTAAGGCGTTGCGTTCAGGTCGCAGTCTCCCCAGGAGGCATGGGTTCGAATCCCACCTCAGACAGTGCCCATTGAAAGTACCAAGCAAGAACAAAGCAAACACAGTCAAGAGAGCATTACCAGTTGCCAGGATGGCGGAGCGGTCTAAGGCGTTGCGTTCAGGTCGCAGTCTCCCCAGGAGGCGTGGGTTCGAATCCCACCTCAGACAGAGCCCATTGAAAGTACCAAGCAAGAACAAAGCAAACACATTCAAGAGAGCATTACCAGGTGCCAGGATGGCGGAGCGGTCTAAGGCGTTGCGTTCAGGTCGCAGTCTCCCCAGGAGGCGTGGGTTCGAATCCCGCCTCAGACATAGCCCATAGAAAGTACCAAGCAAGAACAAAGCAAACACAGTCAAGAGAGCATTACCAGGTGCCAGGATGGCGAAGCGATGTAAGGCGTTGCGTTCAGGTCGCAGTCTCCCCAGGAGGCGTGGGTTCGAATCCCACCTCAGACACTGCCCATTGAAAGTACCAAGCAAGAACAACGCAAACACAGTAAAGAGAGCATTACCAGGTGCCAGGATGGCGGAGCGGTCTAAGGCGTTGCGTTCAGGTCGCAGTCTCCCCTGGAGGTGTGGGTTCGAATCCCGCCTCAGACAGAACCCATTGAAACTACCAAGCAAGAACAAAGCAAACACAGTCAAGAGAGCATTACCAGTTGCCAGGATGGCGGAGCGGTCTAAGGCGTTGCGTTCAGGTCACAGTCTCCCCAGGAGGCGTGGGTTCGAATCCCACCTCAGACAGAGCCCATTGAAAGTACCAAGCAAGAACATAGGAAACACAGTAAAGAGATCATTACCAGATGCCAGGATGGCGCAGCGGTCTAAGGCGTTGCGTTCAGGTCGCAGTCTCCCCAGGAGGCGTGGGTTTGAATCCCACCTCAGACAGAGCCCATTGAAAGTACAAAGCAAACACAGTCAAGAGAGCATTACCAGCTGCCAGGATGGCAGAGCGGTCTAAGGCGTTGCGTTCAGGTCGCAGTCTCCCCAGGAGGCGTGGGTTCGAATCCCACCTCAGACATTGCCCATTGAAAGTACCAAGCAAGAACAAAGCAAACACAGTCAAGAGAGCATTACCAGTTGCCAGGATGGCGGAGCGGTCTAAGGCGTTGCGTTCAGGTCGCAGTCTCCCCAGGAGGCGTGGGTTCGAATCCCACCTCAGACAGTGCCCATTGAAGCTACCAAGCAAGAACAAAGCAAAGACAGTCAAGAGAGCATTACCAGTTGCCAGGATGGCGGAGCGGTCTAAGGCGTTGCGTTCAGGTCGCAGTCTCCCCAGGAGGCGTGGGTTCGAATCCCACCTCAGACAGAGCCCATTGAAAGTACCAAGCAAGAACAAAGCAAACACATTCAAGAGAGCATTACCAGGTGCCAGGATGGCGAAGCGGTGTAAGGCGTTGCGTTCAGGTCGCAGTCTCCCCAGGAGGCGTGGGTTCGAATCCCACCTCAGACAGAGCCCAATGAAAGTACCAAGCAATAACAAAGGAAACACGGTCAAGAGAGCATTACCAGTTGCCAGGATGGTGGAGTGGTCTAAGGCGTTGCGTTCAGGTCACAGTCTCCCCAGGAGGCGTGGGTTCGAATCCCACCTCAGACAGAGCCCATTGAAAGTACCAAGCAAGAACAAAGCAAACACATTCAAGAGAGCATTACCAGCTGCCAGGATGGCGGAGCGGTCTAAGGCGTTGCCTTCAGGTCGCAGTCTCCCCAGGAGGCGTGGGTTCGAATCCCACCTCAGACAGAGCCCATTGAAAGTACAAAGCAAACACAGTCAAGAGAGCATTACCAGCTGCCAGGATGGCAGAGCGGTCTAAGGCGTTGCGTTCAGGTCGCAGTCTCCCCAGTAGGCGTGGGTTCAAATCCCACCTCAGACAGTGCCCATTGAAAGTACCAAGCAAGAACAAAGCAAACACAGTCAAGAGAGCATTACCAGCTGCCAGGATGGCGGAGCGGTCTAAGGCGTTGCGTTCAGGTCGCAGTCTCCCCAGGAGGCATGGGTTCGAATCCCACCTCAGACAGTGCCCATTGAAAGTACCAAGCAAGAACAAAGCAAACACAGTCAAGAGAGCATTACCAGTTGCCAGGATGGCGGAGCGGTCTAAGGCGTTGCGTTCAGGTCGCAGTCTCCCCAGGAGGCGTGGGTTCGAATCCCACCTCAGACAGAGCCCATTGAAAGTACCAAGCAAGAACAAAGCAAAGACAGTCAAGAGAGCATTACCAGTTGCCAGGATGGCGGAGCGGTCTAAGGCGTTGCGTTCAGGTCGCAGTCTCCCCAGGAGGCGTGGGTTCGAATCCCACCTCAGACAGAGCCCATTGAAAGTACCAAGCAAGAACAAAGCAAACACATTCAAGAGAGCATTACCAGGTGCCAGGATGGCGGAGCGGTCTAAGGCGTTGCGTTCAGGTCGCAGTCTCCCCAGGAGGCGTGGGTTCGAATCCCGCCTCAGACATAGCCCATAGAAAGTACCAAGCAAGAACAAAGCAAACACAGTCAAGAGAGCATTACCAGTTGCCAGGATGGTGGAGCGGTCTAAGGCGTTGCGTTCAGGTCACAGTCTCCCCAGGAGGCGTGGGTTCGAATCCCACCTCAGACAGAGCCCATTGAAAGTACCAAGCAAGAACATAGGAAACACAGTAAAGTGAGCATTACCAGTTGCCAGGATGGCGGAGCGGTCTAAGGCGTTGCCTTCAGGTCGCAGTCTCCCCAGGAGGCGTGGGTTCGAATCCCGCCTCAGACAGAACCCATTGAAACTACCAAGCAAGAACAAAGCAAACACAGTCAAGAGAGCATTACCAGTTGCCAGGATGGCGGAGCGGTCTAAGGCGTTGCGTTCAGGTCACAGTCTCCCCAGGAGGCGTGGGTTCGAATCCCACCTCAGACAGAGCCCATTGAAAGTACCAAGCAAGAACATAGGAAACACAGTAAAGAGATCATTACCAGATGCCAGGATGGCGCAGCGGTCTAAGGCGTTGCGTTCAGGTCGCAGTCTCCCCAGGAGGCGTGGGTTTGAATCCCACCTCAGACAGAGC
Source organism: Idiotropiscis lumnitzeri (assembly GCF_059441095.1). Classification (NCBI taxonomy): domain Eukaryota; kingdom Metazoa; phylum Chordata; class Actinopteri; order Syngnathiformes; family Syngnathidae; genus Idiotropiscis; species Idiotropiscis lumnitzeri. The sequence continues at coordinate 2,771,928 of NW_028283566.1, forward strand.
CCATTGAAAGTACAAAGCAAACACAGTCAAGAGAGCATTACCAGCTGCCAGGATGGCAGAGCGGTCTAAGGCGTTGCGTTCAGGTCGCAGTCTCCCCAGGAGGCGTGGGTTCGAATCCCACCTCAGACATTGCCCATTGAAAGTACCAAGCAAGAACAAAGCAAACACAGTCAAGAGAGCATTACCAGTTGCCAGGATGGCGGAGCGGTCTAAGGCGTTGCGTTCAGGTCGCAGTCTCCCCAGGAGGCGTGGGTTCGAATCCCACCTCAGACAGTGCCCATTGAAGCTACCAAGCAAGAACAAAGCAAAGACAGTCAAGAGAGCATTACCAGTTGCCAGGATGGCGGAGCGGTCTAAGGCGTTGCGTTCAGGTCGCAGTCTCCCCAGGAGGCGTGGGTTCGAATCCCACCTCAGACAGAGCCCATTGAAAGTACCAAGCAAGAACAAAGCAAACACATTCAAGAGAGCATTACCAGGTGCCAGGATGGCGAAGCGGTGTAAGGCGTTGCGTTCAGGTCGCAGTCTCCCCAGGAGGCGTGGGTTCGAATCCCACCTCAGACAGAGCCCATTGAAAGTACCAAGCAATAACAAAGGAAACACGGTCAAGAGAGCATTACCAGTTGCCAGGATGGTGGAGTGGTCTAAGGCGTTGCGTTCAGGTCACAGTCTCCCCAGGAGGCGTGGGTTCGAATCCCACCTCAGACAGAGCCCATTGAAAGTACCAAGCAAGAACATAGGAAACACAGTAAAGTGAGCATTACCAGTTGCCAGGATGGCGGAGCGGTCTAAGGCGTTGCCTTCAGGTCGCAGTCTCCCCAGGAGGCGTGGGTTCGAATACCACCTCAGACAGAGCCCATTGAAAGTACAAAGCAAACACAGTCAAGAGAGCATTACCAGCTGCCAGGATGGCAGAGCGGTCTAAGGCGTTGCGTTCAGGTCGCAGTCTCCCCAGTAGGCGTGGGTTCAAATCCCACCTCAGACAGTGCCCATTGAAAGTACCAAGCAAGAACAAAGCAAACACAGTCAAGAGAGCATTACCAGCTGCCAGGATGGCGGAGCGGTCTAAGGCGTTGCGTTCAGGTCGCAGTCTCCCCAGGAGGCATGGGTTCGAATCCCACCTCAGACAGTGCCCATTGAAAGTACCAAGCAAGAACAAAGCAAACACAGTCAAGAGAGCATTACCAGTTGCCAGGATGGCGGAGCGGTCTAAGGCATTGCGTTCAGGTCGCAGTCTCCCCAGGAGGCGTGGGTTCGAATCCCACCTCAGACAGAGCCCATTGAAAGTACCAAGCAAGAACAAAGCAAACACATTCAAGAGAGCATTACCAGGTGCCAGGATGGCGGAGCGGTCTAAGGCGTTGCGTTCAGGTCGCAGTCTCCCCAGGAGGCGTGGGTTCGAATCCCACCTCAGACAGAGCCCATTGAAAGTACCAAGCAAGAACAAAGCAAACACATTCAAGAGAGCATTACCAGGTGCCAGGATGGCGGAGCGGTCTAAGGCGTTTCGTTCAGGTCGCAGTCTCCCCAGGAGGCGTGGGTTCGAATCCCGCCTCAGACATAGCCCATAGAAAGTACCAAGCAAGAACAAAGCAAACACAGTCAAGAGAGCATTACCAGGTGCCAGGATGGCGAAGCGGTGTAAGGCGTTGCGTTCAGGTCGCAGTCTCCCCAGGAGGCGTGGGTTCGAATCCCACCTCAGACACTGCCCATTGAAAGTACCAAGCAAGAACAACGCAAACACAGTAAAGAGAGCATTACCAGGTGCCAGGATGGCGGAGCGGTCTAAGGCGTTGCGTACAGGTCGCAGTCTCCCCTGGAGGCGTGGGTTCGAATCCCACCTCAGACAGTGCCCATTGAAGCTACCAAGCAAGAACAAAGCAAAGACAGTCAAGAGAGCATTACCAGTTGCCAGGATGGCGGAGCGGTCTAAGGCGTTGCGTTCAGGTCGCAGTCTCCCCAGGAGGCGTGGGTTCGAATCCCACCTCAGACAGAGCCCATTGAAAGTACCAAGCAAGAACAAAGCAAACACATTCAAGAGAGCATTACCAGGTGCCAGGATGGCGGAGCGGTCTAAGGCGTTGCGTTCAGGTCGCAGTCTCCCCAGGAGGCGTGGGTTCGAATCCCGCCTCAGACATAGCCCATAGAAAGTACCAAGCAAGAACAAAGCAAACACAGTCAAGAGAGCATTACCAGGTGCCAGGATGGCGAAGCGGTGTAAGGCGTTGCGTACAGGTCGCAGTCTCCCCTGGAGGCGTGGGTTCGAATCCCACCTCAGACACTGCCCATTGAAAGTACCAAGCAAGAACAACGCAAACACAGTAAAGAGAGCATTACCAGGTGCCAGGATGGCGGAGCGGTGCGTTGCGTACAGGTCGCAGTCTCCCCTGGAGGCGTGGGTTCGAATCCCACCTAAGACAGTGCCCATTGAAGCTACCAAGCAAGAACAAAGCAAACACATTCAAGAGAGCATTACCAGTTGCCAGGATGGCGGAGCGGTCTAAGGCGTTGCGTTCAGGTTGCAGTCTCCCCAGGAGGCGTGGGTTCGAATCCCGCCTCAGACATAGCCCATAGAAAGTACCAAGCAAGAACAAAGCAAACACAGTCAAGAGAGCATTACCAGGTGCCAGGATGGCGAAGCGGTGTAAGGCGTTGCGTTCAGGTCGCAGTCTCCCCAGGAGGCGTGGGTTCGAATCCCACCTCAGACACTGCCCATTGAAAGTACCAAGCAAGAACAACGCAAACACAGTAAAGAGAGCATTACCAGGTGCCAGGATGGCGGAGCGGTCTAAGGCGTTGCGTACAGGTCACAGTCTCCCCTGGAGGCGTGGGTTCGAATCCCACCTCAGACAGTGCCCATTGAAGCTACCAAGCAAGAACAAAGCAAAGACAGTCAAGAGAGCATTACCAGTTGCCAGGATGGCGGAGCGGTCTAAGGCGTTGCGTTCAGGTCGCAGTCTCCCCAGGAGGCGTGGGTTCGAATCCCACCTCAGACAGAGCCCATTGAAAGTACCAAGCAAGAACAAAGCAAACACATTCAAGAGAGCATTACCAGGTGCCAGGATGGCGGAGCGGTCTAAGGCGTTGCGTTCAGGTCGCAGTCTCCCCAGGAGGCGTGGGTTCGAATCCCGCCTCAGACATAGCCCATAGAAAGTACCAAGCAAGAACAAAGCAAACACAGTCAAGAGAGCATTACCAGGTGCCAGGATGGCGAAGCGGTGTAAGGCGTTGCGTTCAGGTCGCAGTCTCCCCAGGAGGCGTGGGTTCGAATCCCACCTCAGACACTGCCCATTGAAAGTACCAAGCAAGAACAACGCAAACACAGTAAAGAGAGCATTACCAGGTGCCAGGATGGCGGAGCGGTCTAAGGCGTTGCGTACAGGTCGCAGTCTCCCCTGGAGGCGTGGGTTCGAATCCCACCTCAGACAGTGCCCATTGAAGCTACCAAGCAAGAACAAAGCAAAGACAGTCAAGAGAGCATTACCAGTTGCCAGGATGGCGGAGCGGTCTAAGGCGTTGCGTTCAGGTCACAGTCTCCCCTGGAGGCGTGGGTTCGAATCCCACCTCAGACAGTGCCCATTGAAGCTACCAAGCAAGAACAAAGCAAAGACAGTCAAGAGAGCATTACCAGTTGCCAGGATGGCGGAGCGGTCTAAGGCGTTGCGTTCAGGTCGCAGTCTCCCCAGGAGGCGTGGGTTCGAATCCCACCTCAGACAGAGCCCATTGAAAGTACCAAGCAAGAACAAAGCAAACACATTCAAGAGAGCATTACCAGGTGCCAGGATGGCGGAGCGGTCTAAGGCGTTGCGTTCAGGTCGCAGTCTCCCCAGGAGGCGTGGGTTCGAATCCCGCCTCAGACATAGCCCATAGAAAGTACCAAGCAAGAACAAAGCAAACACAGTCAAGAGAGCATTACCAGGTGCCAGGATGGCGAAGCGGTGTAAGGCGTTGCGTTCAGGTCGCAGTCTCCCCAGGAGGCGTGGGTTCGAATCCCACCTCAGACACTGCCCATTGAAAGTACCAAGCAAGAACAACGCAAACACAGTAAAGAGAGCATTACCAGGTGCCAGGATGGCGGAGCGGTCTAAGGCGTTGCGTACAGGTCGCAGTCTCCCCTGGAGGCGTGGGTTCGAATCCCACCTCAGACAGTGCCCATTGAAGCTACCAAGCAAGAACAAAGCAAAGACAGTCAAGAGAGCATTACCAGTTGCCAGGATGGCGGAGCGGTCTAAGGCGTTGCGTTCAGGTCGCAGTCTCCCCAGGAGGCGTGGGTTCGAATCCCACCTCAGACAGAGCCCATTGAAAGTACCAAGCAAGAACAAAGCAAACACATTCAAGAGAGCATTACCAGGTGCCAGGATGGCGAAGCGGTGTAAGGCGTTGCGTTCAGGTCGCAGTCTCCCCAGGAGGCGTGGGTTCGAATCCCACCTCAGACAGAGCCCATTGAAAGTACCAAGCAATAACAAAGGAAACACGGTCAAGAGAGCATTACCAGTTGCCAGGATGGTGGAGCGGTCTAAGGCGTTGCGTTCAGGTCACAGTCTCCCCAGGAGGCGTGGGTTCGAATCCCACCTCAGACAGAGCCCATTGAAAGTACCAAGCAAGAACATAGGAAACACAGTAAAGTGAGCATTACCAGTTGCCAGGATGGCGGAGCGGTCTAAGGCGTTGCCTTCAGGTCGCAGTCTCCCCAGGAGGCGTGGGTTCGAATCCCACCTCAGACAGAGCCCATTGAAAGTACAAAGCAAACACAGTCAAGAGAGCATTACCAGCTGCCAGGATGGCAGAGCGGTCTAAGGCGTTGCGTTCAGGTCGCAGTCTCCCCAGTAGGCGTGGGTTCAAATCCCACCTCAGACAGTGCCCATTGAAAGTACCAAGCAAGAACAAAGCAAACACAGTCAAGAGAGCATTACCAGCTGCCAGGATGGCGGAGCGGTCTAAGGCGTTGCGTTCAGGTCGCAGTCTCCCCAGGAGGCATGGGTTCGAATCCCACCTCAGACAGTGCCCATTGAAAGTACCAAGCAAGAACAAAGCAAACACATTCAAGAGAGCATTACCAGGTGCCAGGATGGCGGAGCGGTCTAAGGCGTTGCGTTCAGGTCGCAGTCTCCCCAGGAGGCGTGGGTTCGAATCCCGCCTCAGACATAGCCCATAGAAAGTACCAAGCAAGAACAAAGCAAACACAGTCAAGAGAGCATTACCAGGTGCCAGGATGGCGAAGCGATGTAAGGCGTTGCGTTCAGGTCGCAGTCTCCCCAGGAGGCGTGGGTTCGAATCCCACCTCAGACACTGCCCATTGAAAGTACCAAGCAAGAACAACGCAAACACAGTAAAGAGAGCATTACCAGGTGCCAGGATGGCGGAGCGGTCTAAGGCGTTGCGTTCAGGTCGCAGTCTCCCCTGGAGGTGTGGGTTCGAATCCCGCCTCAGACAGAACCCATTGAAACTACCAAGCAAGAACAAAGCAAACACAGTCAAGAGAGCATTACCAGTTGCCAGGATGGCGGAGCGGTCTAAGGCGTTGCGTTCAGGTCACAGTCTCCCCAGGAGGCGTGGGTTCGAATCCCACCTCAGACAGAGCCCATTGAAAGTACCAAGCAAGAACATAGGAAACACAGTAAAGAGATCATTACCAGATGCCAGGATGGCGCAGCGGTCTAAGGCGTTGCGTTCAGGTCGCAGTCTCCCCAGGAGGCGTGGGTTTGAATCCCACCTCAGACAGAGCCCATTGAAAGTACAAAGCAAACACAGTCAAGAGAGCATTACCAGCTGCCAGGATGGCAGAGCGGTCTAAGGCGTTGCGTTCAGGTCGCAGTCTCCCCAGGAGGCGTGGGTTCGAATCCCACCTCAGACATTGCCCATTGAAAGTACCAAGCAAGAACAAAGCAAACACAGTCAAGAGAGCATTACCAGTTGCCAGGATGGCGGAGCGGTCTAAGGCGTTGCGTTCAGGTCGCAGTCTCCCCAGGAGGCGTGGGTTCGAATCCCACCTCAGACAGTGCCCATTGAAGCTACCAAGCAAGAACAAAGCAAAGACAGTCAAGAGAGCATTACCAGTTGCCAGGATGGCGGAGCGGTCTAAGGCGTTGCGTTCAGGTCGCAGTCTCCCCAGGAGGCGTGGGTTCGAATCCCACCTCAGACAGAGCCCATTGAAAGTACCAAGCAAGAACAAAGCAAACACATTCAAGAGAGCATTACCAGGTGCCAGGATGGCGAAGCGGTGTAAGGCGTTGCGTTCAGGTCGCAGTCTCCCCAGGAGGCGTGGGTTCGAATCCCACCTCAGACAGAGCCCATTGAAAGTACCAAGCAATAACAAAGGAAACACGGTCAAGAGAGCATTACCAGTTGCCAGGATGGTGGAGTGGTCTAAGGCGTTGCGTTCAGGTCACAGTCTCCCCAGGAGGCGTGGGTTCGAATCCCACCTCAGACAGAGCCCATTGAAAGTACCAAGCAAGAACATAGGAAACACAGTAAAGTGAGCATTACCAGTTGCCAGGATGGCGGAGCGGTCTAAGGCGTTGCCTTCAGGTCGCAGTCTCCCCAGGAGGCGTGGGTTCGAATACCACCTCAGACAGAGCCCATTGAAAGTACAAAGCAAACACAGTCAAGAGAGCATTACCAGCTGCCAGGATGGCAGAGCGGTCTAAGGCGTTGCGTTCAGGTCGCAGTCTCCCCAGTAGGCGTGGGTTCAAATCCCACCTCAGACAGTGCCCATTGAAAGTACCAAGCAAGAACAAAGCAAACACAGTCAAGAGAGCATTACCAGCTGCCAGGATGGCGGAGCGGTCTAAGGCGTTGCGTTCAGGTCGCAGTCTCCCCAGGAGGCATGGGTTCGAATCCCACCTCAGACAGTGCCCATTGAAAGTACCAAGCAAGAACAAAGCAAACACAGTCAAGAGAGCATTACCAGTTGCCAGGATGGCGGAGCGGTCTAAGGCATTGCGTTCAGGTCGCAGTCTCCCCAGGAGGCGTGGGTTCGAATCCCACCTCAGACAGAGCCCATTGAAAGTACCAAGCAAGAACAAAGCAAACACATTCAAGAGAGCATTACCAGGTGCCAGGATGGCGGAGCGGTCTAAGGCGTTGCGTTCAGGTCGCAGTCTCCCCAGGAGGCGTGGGTTCGAATCCCGCCTCAGACATAGCCCATAGAAAGTACCAAGCAAGAACAAAGCAAACACAGTCAAGAGAGCATTACCAGGTGCCAGGATGGCGAAGCGGTGTAAGGCGTTGCGTTCAGGTCGCAGTCTCCCCAGGAGGCGTGGGTTCGAATCCCACCTCAGACACTGCCCATTGAAAGTACCAAGCAAGAACAACGCAAACACAGTAAAGAGAGCATTACCAGGTGCCAGGATGGCGGAGCGGTCTCAGGCGTTGCGTACAGGTCGCAGTCTCCCCTGGAGGCGTGGGTTCGAATCCCACCTCAGACAGTGCCCATTGAAGCTACCAAGCAAGAACAAAGCAAAGACAGTCAAGAGAGCATTACCAGTTGCCAGGATGGCGGAGCGGTCTAAGGCGTTGCGTTCAGGTCGCAGTCTCCCCAGGAGGCGTGGGTTCGAATCCCACCTCAGACAGAGCCCATTGAAAGTACCAAGCAAGAACAAAGCAAACACATTCAAGAGAGCATTACCAGGTGCCAGGATGGCGAAGCGGTGTAAGGCGTTGCGTTCAGGTCGCAGTCTCCCCAGGAGGCGTGGGTTCGAATCCCACCTCAGACAGAGCCCATTGAAAGTACCAAGCAATAACAAAGGAAACACGGTCAAGAGAGCATTACCAGTTGCCAGGATGGTGGAGCGGTCTAAGGCGTTGCCTTCAGGTCGCAGTCTCCCCAGGAGGCGTGGGTTCGAATCCCACCTCAGACAGAGCCCATTGAAAGTACCAAGCAAGAACAACGCAAACACAGTAAAGAGAGCATTACCAGGTGCCAGGATGGCGGAGCGGTCTCAGGCGTTGCGTACAGGTCGCAGTCTCCCCTGGAGGCGTGGGTTCGAATCCCACCTCAGACAGTGCCCATTGAAGCTACCAAGCAAGAACAAAGCAAAGACAGTCAAGAGAGCATTACCAGTTGCCAGGATGGCGGAGCGGTCTAAGGCGTTGCGTTCAGGTCGCAGTCTCCCCAGGAGGCGTGGGTTCGAATCCCACCTCAGACAGAGCCCATTGAAAGTACCAAGCAATAACAAAGGAAACACGGTCAAGAGAGCATTACCAGTTGCCAGGATGGTGGAGCGGTCTAAGGCGTTGCGTTCAGGTCACAGTCTCCCCAGGAGGCGTGGGTTCGAATCCCACCTCAGACAGAGCCCATTGAAAGTACCAAGCAAGAACATAGGAAACACAGTAAAGTGAGCATTACCAGTTGCCAGGATGGCGGAGCGGTCTAAGGCGTTGCCTTCAGGTCGCAGTCTCCCCAGGAGGCGTGGGTTCGAATCCCACCTCAGACAGAGCCCATTGAAAATACAAAGCAAACACAGTCAAGAGAGCATTACCAGCTGCCAGGATGGCAGAGCGGTCTAAGGCGTTGCGTTCAGGTCGCAGTCTCCCCAGTAGGCGTGGGTTCAAATCCCACCTCAGACAGTGCCCATTGAAAGTACCAAGCAAGAACAAAGCAAACACAGTCAAGAGAGCATTACCAGCTGCCAGGATGGCGGAGCGGTCTAAGGCGTTGCGTTCAGGTCGCAGTCTCCCCAGGAGGCGTGGGTTCGAATCCCACCTCAGACAGAGCCCATTGAAAGTACAAAGCAAACACAGTCAAGAGAGCATTACCAGCTGCCAGGATGGCAGAGCGGTCTAAGGCGTTGCGTTCAGGTCGCAGTCTCCCCAGTAGGCGTGGGTTCAAATCCCACCTCAGACAGTGCCCATTGAAAGTACCAAGCAAGAACAAAGCAAACACAGTCAAGAGAGCATTACCAGCTGCCAGGATGGCGGAGCGGTCTAAGGCGTTGCGTTCAGGTCGCAGTCTCCCCAGGAGGCATGGGTTCGAATCCCACCTCAGACAGTGCCCATTGAAAGTACCAAGCAAGAACAAAGCAAACACAGTCAAGAGAGCATTACCAGTTGCCAGGATGGCGGAGCGGTCTAAGGCGTTGCGTTCAGGTCGCAGTCTCCCCAGGAGGCGTGGGTTCGAATCCCACCTCAGACAGAGCCCATTGAAAGTACCAAGCAAGAACAAAGCAAACACATTCAAGAGAGCATTACCAGGTGCCAGGATGGCGGAGCGGTCTAAGGCGTTGCGTTCAGGTCGCAGTCTCCCCAGGAGGCGTGGGTTCGAATCCCGCCTCAGACATAGCCCATAGAAAGTACCAAGCAAGAACAAAGCAAACACATTCAAGAGAGCATTACCAGGTGCCAGGATGGCGGAGCGGTCTAAGGCGTTGCGTTCAGGTCGCAGTCTCCCCAGGAGGCGTGGGTTCGAATCCCGCCTCAGACATAGCCCATAGAAAGTACCAAGCAAGAACAAAGCAAACACAGTCAAGAGAGCATTACCAGGTGCCAGGATGGCGAAGCGATGTAAGGCGTTGCGTTCAGGTCGCAGTCTCCCCAGGAGGCGTGGGTTCGAATCCCACCTCAGACACTGCCCATTGAAAGTACCAAGCAAGAACAACGCAAACACAGTAAAGAGAGCATTACCAGGTGCCAGGATGGCGGAGCGGTCTAAGGCGTTGCGTTCAGGTCGCAGTCTCCCCTGGAGGTGTGGGTTCGAATCCCGCCTCAGACAGAACCCATTGAAACTACCAAGCAAGAACAAAGCAAACACAGTCAAGAGAGCATTACCAGTTGCCAGGATGGCGGAGCGGTCTAAGGCGTTGCGTTCAGGTCACAGTCTCCCCAGGAGGCGTGGGTTCGAATCCCACCTCAGACAGAGCCCATTGAAAGTACCAAGCAAGAACATAGGAAACACAGTAAAGAGATCATTACCAGATGCCAGGATGGCGCAGCGGTCTAAGGCGTTGCGTTCAGGTCGCAGTCTCCCCAGGAGGCGTGGGTTTGAATCCCACCTCAGACAGAGCCCATTGAAAGTACAAAGCAAACACAGTCAAGAGAGCATTACCAGCTGCCAGGATGGCAGAGCGGTCTAAGGCGTTGCGTTCAGGTCGCAGTCTCCCCAGGAGGCGTGGGTTCGAATCCCACCTCAGACATTGCCCATTGAAAGTACCAAGCAAGAACAAAGCAAACACAGTCAAGAGAGCATTACCAGTTGCCAGGATGGCGGAGCGGTCTAAGGCGTTGCGTTCAGGTCGCAGTCTCCCCAGGAGGCGTGGGTTCGAATCCCACCTCAGACAGTGCCCATTGAAGCTACCAAGCAAGAACAAAGCAAAGACAGTCAAGAGAGCATTACCAGTTGCCAGGATGGCGGAGCGGTCTAAGGCGTTGCGTTCAGGTCGCAGTCTCCCCAGGAGGCGTGGGTTCGAATCCCACCTCAGACAGAGCCCATTGAAAGTACCAAGCAAGAACAAAGCAAACACATTCAAGAGAGCATTACCAGGTGCCAGGATGGCGAAGCGGTGTAAGGCGTTGCGTTCAGGTCGCAGTCTCCCCAGGAGGCGTGGGTTCGAATCCCACCTCAGACAGAGCCCATTGAAAGTACCAAGCAATAACAAAGGAAACACGGTCAAGAGAGCATTACCAGTTGCCAGGATGGTGGAGTGGTCTAAGGCGTTGCGTTCAGGTCACAGTCTCCCCAGGAGGCGTGGGTTCGAATCCCACCTCAGACAGAGCCCATTGAAAGTACCAAGCAAGAACATAGGAAACACAGTAAAGTGAGCATTACCAGTTGCCAGGATGGCGGAGCGGTCTAAGGCGTTGCCTTCAGGTCGCAGTCTCCCCAGGAGGCGTGGGTTCGAATACCACCTCAGACAGAGCCCATTGAAAGTACAAAGCAAACACAGTCAAGAGAGCATTACCAGCTGCCAGGATGGCAGAGCGGTCTAAGGCGTTGCGTTCAGGTCGCAGTCTCCCCAGTAGGCGTGGGTTCAAATCCCACCTCAGACAGTGCCCATTGAAAGTACCAAGCAAGAACAAAGCAAACACAGTCAAGAGAGCATTACCAGCTGCCAGGATGGCGGAGCGGTCTAAGGCGTTGCGTTCAGGTCGCAGTCTCCCCAGGAGGCATGGGTTCGAATCCCACCTCAGACAGTGCCCATTGAAAGTACCAAGCAAGAACAAAGCAAACACAGTCAAGAGAGCATTACCAGTTGCCAGGATGGCGGAGCGGTCTAAGGCATTGCGTTCAGGTCGCAGTCTCCCCAGGAGGCGTGGGTTCGAATCCCACCTCAGACAGAGCCCATTGAAAGTACCAAGCAAGAACAAAGCAAACACATTCAAGAGAGCATTACCAGGTGCCAGGATGGCGGAGCGGTCTAAGGCGTTGCGTTCAGGTCGCAGTCTCCCCAGGAGGCGTGGGTTCGAATCCCGCCTCAGACATAGCCCATAGAAAGTACCAAGCAAGAACAAAGCAAACACAGTCAAGAGAGCATTACCAGGTGCCAGGATGGCGAAGCGGTGTAAGGCGTTGCGTTCAGGTCGCAGTCTCCCCAGGAGGCGTGGGTTCGAATCCCACCTCAGACACTGCCCATTGAAAGTACCAAGCAAGAACAACGCAAACACAGTAAAGAGAGCATTACCAGGTGCCAGGATGGCGGAGCGGTCTCAGGCGTTGCGTACAGGTCGCAGTCTCCCCTGGAGGCGTGGGTTCGAATCCCACCTCAGACAGTGCCCATTGAAGCTACCAAGCAAGAACAAAGCAAAGACAGTCAAGAGAGCATTACCAGTTGCCAGGATGGCGGAGCGGTCTAAGGCGTTGCGTTCAGGTCGCAGTCTCCCCAGGAGGCGTGGGTTCGAATCCCACCTCAGACAGAGCCCATTGAAAGTACCAAGCAAGAACAAAGCAAACACATTCAAGAGAGCATTACCAGGTGCCAGGATGGCGAAGCGGTGTAAGGCGTTGCGTTCAGGTCGCAGTCTCCCCAGGAGGCGTGGGTTCGAATCCCACCTCAGACAGAGCCCATTGAAAGTACCAAGCAATAACAAAGGAAACACGGTCAAGAGAGCATTACCAGTTGCCAGGATGGTGGAGCGGTCTAAGGCGTTGCGTTCAGGTCACAGTCTCCCCAGGAGGCGTGGGTTCGAATCCCACCTCAGACAGAGCCCATTGAAAGTACCAAGCAAGAACATAGGAAACACAGTAAAGTGAGCATTACCAGTTGCCAGGATGGCGGAGCGGTCTAAGGCGTTGCCTTCAGGTCGCAGTCTCCCCAGGAGGCGTGGGTTCGAATCCCACCTCAGACAGAGCCCATTGAAAGTACCAAGCAAGAACAACGCAAACACAGTAAAGAGAGCATTACCAGGTGCCAGGATGGCGGAGCGGTCTCAGGCGTTGCGTACAGGTCGCAGTCTCCCCTGGAGGCGTGGGTTCGAATCCCACCTCAGACAGTGCCCATTGAAGCTACCAAGCAAGAACAAAGCAAAGACAGTCAAGAGAGCATTACCAGTTGCCAGGATGGCGGAGCGGTCTAAGGCGTTGCGTTCAGGTCGCAGTCTCCCCAGGAGGCGTGGGTTCGAATCCCACCTCAGACAGAGCCCATTGAAAGTACCAAGCAAGAACAAAGCAAACACATTCAAGAGAGCATTACCAGGTGCCAGGATGGCGAAGCGGTGTAAGGCGTTGCGTTCAGGTCGCAGTCTCCCCAGGAGGCGTGGGTTCGAATCCCACCTCAGACAGAGCCCATTGAAAGTACCAAGCAATAACAAAGGAAACACGGTCAAGAGAGCATTACCAGTTGCCAGGATGGTGGAGCGGTCTAAGGCGTTGCGTTCAGGTCACAGTCTCCCCAGGAGGCGTGGGTTCGAATCCCACCTCAGACAGAGCCCATTGAAAGTACCAAGCAAGAACATAGGAAACACAGTAAAGTGAGCATTACCAGTTGCCAGGATGGCGGAGCGGTCTAAGGCGTTGCCTTCAGGTCGCAGTCTCCCCAGGAGGCGTGGGTTCGAATCCCACCTCAGACAGAGCCCATTGAAAATACAAAGCAAACACAGTCAAGAGAGCATTACCAGCTGCCAGGATGGCAGAGCGGTCTAAGGCGTTGCGTTCAGGTCGCAGTCTCCCCAGTAGGCGTGGGTTCAAATCCCACCTCAGACAGTGCCCATTGAAAGTACCAAGCAAGAACAAAGCAAACACAGTCAAGAGAGCATTACCAGCTGCCAGGATGGCGGAGCGGTCTAAGGCGTTGCGTTCAGGTCGCAGTCTCCCCAGGAGGCGTGGGTTCGAATCCCACCTCAGACAGAGCCCATTGAAAGTACAAAGCAAACACAGTCAAGAGAGCATTACCAGCTGCCAGGATGGCAGAGCGGTCTAAGGCGTTGCGTTCAGGTCGCAGTCTCCCCAGTAGGCGTGGGTTCAAATCCCACCTCAGACAGTGCCCATTGAAAGTACCAAGCAAGAACAAAGCAAACACAGTCAAGAGAGCATTACCAGCTGCCAGGATGGCGGAGCGGTCTAAGGCGTTGCGTTCAGGTCGCAGTCTCCCCAGGAGGCATGGGTTCGAATCCCACCTCAGACAGTGCCCATTGAAAGTACCAAGCAAGAACAAAGCAAACACAGTCAAGAGAGCATTACCAGTTGCCAGGATGGCGGAGCGGTCTAAGGCGTTGCGTTCAGGTCGCAGTCTCCCCAGGAGGCGTGGGTTCGAATCCCACCTCAGACAGAGCCCATTGAAAGTACCAAGCAAGAACAAAGCAAACACATTCAAGAGAGCATTACCAGGTGCCAGGATGGCGGAGCGGTCTAAGGCGTTGCGTTCAGGTCGCAGTCTCCCCAGGAGGCGTGGGTTCGAATCCCGCCTCAGACATAGCCCATAGAAAGTACCAAGCAAGAACAAAGCAAACACAGTCAAGAGAGCATTACCAGGTGCCAGGATGGCGAAGCGATGTAAGGCGTTGCGTTCAGGTCGCAGTCTCCCCAGGAGGCGTGGGTTCGAATCCCACCTCAGACACTGCCCATTGAAAGTACCAAGCAAGAACAACACAAACACAGTAAAGAGAGCATTACCAGGTGCCAGGATGGCGGAGCGGTCTAAGGCGTTGCGTTCAGGTCGCAGTCTCCCCTGGAGGTGTGGGTTCGAATCCCGCCTCAGACAGAACCCATTGAAACTACCAAGCAAGAACAAAGCAAACACAGTCAAGAGAGCATTACCAGTTGCCAGGATGGCGGAGCGGTCTAAGGCGTTGCGTTCAGGTCACAGTCTCCCCAGGAGGCGTGGGTTCGAATCCCACCTCAGACAGAGCCCATTGAAAGTACCAAGCAAGAACATAGGAAACACAGTAAAGAGATCATTACCAGATGCCAGGATGGCGCAGCGGTCTAAGGCGTTGCGTTCAGGTCGCAGTCTCCCCAGGAGGCGTGGGTTTGAATCCCACCTCAGACAGAGCCCATTGAAAGTACAAAGCAAACACAGTCAAGAGAGCATTACCAGCTGCCAGGATGGCAGAGCGGTCTAAGGCGTTGCGTTCAGGTCGCAGTCTCCCCAGGAGGCGTGGGTTCGAATCCCACCTCAGACATTGCCCATTGAAAGTACCAAGCAAGAACAAAGCAAACACAGTCAAGAGAGCATTACCAGCTGCCAGGATGGCGGAGCGGTCTAAGGCGTTGCGTTCAGGTCGCAGTCTCCCCAGGAGGCGTGGGTTCGAATCCCACCTCAGACAGAGCCCATTGAAAGTACAAAGCAAACACAGTCAAGAGAGCATTACCAGCTGCCAGGATGGCAGAGCGGTCTAAGGCGTTGCGTTCAGGTCGCAGTCTCCCCAGTAGGCGTGGGTTCAAATCCCACCTCAGACAGTGCCCATTGAAAGTACCAAGCAAGAACAAAGCAAACACAGTCAAGAGAGCATTACCAGCTGCCAGGATGGCGGAGCGGTCTAAGGCGTTGCGTTCAGGTCGCAGTCTCCCCAGGAGGCATGGGTTCGAATCCCACCTCAGACAGTGCCCATTGAAAGTACCAAGCAAGAACAAAGCAAACACAGTCAAGAGAGCATTACCAGTTGCCAGGATGGCGGAGCGGTCTAAGGCGTTGCGTTCAGGTCGCAGTCTCCCCAGGAGGCGTGGGTTCGAATCCCACCTCAGACAGAGCCCATTGAAAGTACCAAGCAAGAACAAAGCAAACACATTCAAGAGAGCATTACCAGGTGCCAGGATGGCGGAGCGGTCTAAGGCGTTGCGTTCAGGTCGCAGTCTCCCCAGGAGGCGTGGGTTCGAATCCCTCCTCAGACATAGCCCATAGAAAGTACCAAGCAAGAACAAAGCAAACACAGTCAAGAGAGCATTACCAGTTGCCAGGATGGCGGAGCGGTCTAAGGCGTTGCGTTCAGGTCGCAGTCTCCCCAGGAGGCGTGGGTTCGAATCCCACCTCAGACAGTGCCCATTGAAGCTACCAAGCAAGAACAAAGCAAAGACAGTCAAGAGAGCATTACCAGTTGCCAGGATGGCGGAGCGGTCTAAGGCGTTGCGTTCAGGTCGCAGTCTCCCCAGGAGGCGTGGGTTCGAATCCCACCTCAGACAGAGCCCATTGAAAGTACCAAGCAAGAACAAAGCAAACACATTCAAGAGAGCATTACCAGGTGCCAGGATGGCGAAGCGGTGTAAGGCGTTGCGTTCAGGTCGCAGTCTCCCCAGGAGGCGTGGGTTCGAATCCCACCTCAGACAGAGCCCATTGAAAGTACCAAGCAATAACAAAGGAAACACGGTCAAGAGAGCATTACCAGTTGCCAGGATGGTGGAGTGGTCTAAGGCGTTGCGTTCAGGTCACAGTCTCCCCAGGAGGCGTGGGTTCGAATCCCACCTCAGACAGAGCCCATTGAAAGTACCAAGCAAGAACATAGGAAACACAGTAAAGTGAGCATTACCAGTTGCCAGGATGGCGGAGCGGTCTAAGGCGTTGCCTTCAGGTCGCAGTCTCCCCAGGAGGCGTGGGTTCGAATACCACCTCAGACAGAGCCCATTGAAAGTACAAAGCAAACACAGTCAAGAGAGCATTACCAGCTGCCAGGATGGCAGAGCGGTCTAAGGCGTTGCGTTCAGGTCGCAGTCTCCCCAGTAGGCGTGGGTTCAAATCCCACCTCAGACAGTGCCCATTGAAAGTACCAAGCAAGAACAAAGCAAACACAGTCAAGAGAGCATTACCAGCTGCCAGGATGGCGGAGCGGTCTAAGGCGTTGCGTTCAGGTCGCAGTCTCCCCAGGAGGCATGGGTTCGAATCCCACCTCAGACAGTGCCCATTGAAAGTACCAAGCAAGAACAAAGCAAACACAGTCAAGAGAGCATTACCAGTTGCCAGGATGGCGGAGCGGTCTAAGGCATTGCGTTCAGGTCGCAGTCTCCCCAGGAGGCGTGGGTTCGAATCCCACCTCAGACAGAGCCCATTGAAAGTACCAAGCAAGAACAAAGCAAACACATTCAAGAGAGCATTACCAGGTGCCAGGATGGCGGAGCGGTCTAAGGCGTTGCGTTCAGGTCGCAGTCTCCCCAGGAGGCGTGGGTTCGAATCCCGCCTCAGACATAGCCCATAGAAAGTACCAAGCAAGAACAAAGCAAACACAGTCAAGAGAGCATTACCAGGTGCCAGGATGGCGAAGCGGTGTAAGGCGTTGCGTTCAGGTCGCAGTCTCCCCAGGAGGCGTGGGTTCGAATCCCACCTCAGACACTGCCCATTGAAAGTACCAAGCAAGAACAACGCAAACACAGTAAAGAGAGCATTACCAGGTGCCAGGATGGCGGAGCGGTCTCAGGCGTTGCGTACAGGTCGCAGTCTCCCCTGGAGGCGTGGGTTCGAATCCCACCTCAGACAGTGCCCATTGAAGCTACCAAGCAAGAACAAAGCAAAGACAGTCAAGAGAGCATTACCAGTTGCCAGGATGGCGGAGCGGTCTAAGGCGTTGCGTTCAGGTCGCAGTCTCCCCAGGAGGCGTGGGTTCGAATCCCACCTCAGACAGAGGCCATTGAAAGTACCAAGCAAGAACAAAGCAAACACATTCAAGAGAGCATTACCAGGTGCCAGGATGGCGAAGCGGTG
Source organism: Idiotropiscis lumnitzeri (assembly GCF_059441095.1). NCBI lineage: Eukaryota > Metazoa > Chordata > Actinopteri > Syngnathiformes > Syngnathidae > Idiotropiscis > Idiotropiscis lumnitzeri. The sequence goes on from NW_028283566.1 coordinate 2,788,982, forward strand.
TAAGGCGTTGCGTTCAGGTCGCAGTCTCCCCAGGAGGCGTGGGTTCGAATCCCACCTCAGACAGAGCCCATTGAAAGTACCAAGCAATAACAAAGGAAACACGGTCAAGAGAGCATTACCAGTTGCCAGGATGGTGGAGCGGTCTAAGGCGTTGCGTTCAGGTCACAGTCTCCCCAGGAGGCGTGGGTTCGAATCCCACCTCAGACAGAGCCCATTGAAAGTACCAAGCAAGAACATAGGAAACACAGTAAAGTGAGCATTACCAGTTGCCAGGATGGCGGAGCGGTCTAAGGCGTTGCCTTCAGGTCGCAGTCTCCCCAGGAGGCGTGGGTTCGAATCCCACCTCAGACAGAGCCCATTGAAAGTACCAAGCAAGAACAACGCAAACACAGTAAAGAGAGCATTACCAGGTGCCAGGATGGCGGAGCGGTCTCAGGCGTTGCATACAGGTCGCAGTCTCCCCTGGAGGCGTGGGTTCGAATCCCACCTCAGACAGTGCCCATTGAAGCTACCAAGCAAGAACAAAGCAAAGACAGTCAAGAGAGCATTACCAGTTGCCAGGATGGCGGAGCGGTCTAAGGCGTTGCGTTCAGGTCGCAGTCTCCCCAGGAGGCGTGGGTTCGAATCCCACCTCAGACAGAGCCCATTGAAAGTACCAAGCAAGAACAAAGCAAACACATTCAAGAGAGCATTACCAGGTGCCAGGATGGCGAAGCGGTGTAAGGCGTTGCGTTCAGGTCGCAGTCTCCCCAGGAGGCGTGGGTTCGAATCCCACCTCAGACAGAGCCCATTGAAAGTACCAAGCAATAACAAAGGAAACACGGTCAAGAGAGCATTACCAGTTGCCAGGATGGTGGAGCGGTCTAAGGCGTTGCGTTCAGGTCACAGTCTCCCCAGGAGGCGTGGGTTCGAATCCCACCTCAGACAGAGCCCATTGAAAGTACCAAGCAAGAACATAGGAAACACAGTAAAGTGAGCATTACCAGTTGCCAGGATGGCGGAGCGGTCTAAGGCGTTGCCTTCAGGTCGCAGTCTCCCCAGGAGGCGTGGGTTCGAATCCCACCTCAGACAGAGCCCATTGAAAATACAAAGCAAACACAGTCAAGAGAGCATTACCAGCTGCCAGGATGGCAGAGCGGTCTAAGGCGTTGCGTTCAGGTCGCAGTCTCCCCAGTAGGCGTGGGTTCAAATCCCACCTCAGACAGTGCCCATTGAAAGTACCAAGCAAGAACAAAGCAAACACAGTCAAGAGAGCATTACCAGCTGCCAGGATGGCGGAGCGGTCTAAGGCGTTGCGTTCAGGTCGCAGTCTCCCCAGGAGGCATGGGTTCGAATCCCACCTCAGACAGTGCCCATTGAAAGTACCAAGCAAGAACAAAGCAAACACAGTCAAGAGAGCATTACCAGTTGCCAGGATGGCGGAGCGGTCTAAGGCGTTGCGTTCAGGTCGCAGTCTCCCCAGGAGGCGTGGGTTCGAATCCCACCTCAGACAGAGCCCATTGAAAGTACCAAGCAATAACAAAGGAAACACGGTCAAGAGAGCATTACCAGTTGCCAGGATGGCGGAGCGGTCTAAGGCGTTGCGTTCAGGTCGCAGTCTCCCCTGGAGGCGTGGGTTCGAATCCCACCTCAGACAGAGCCCATTGAAAGTACCAAGCAATAACAAAGGAAACACGGTCAAGAGAGCATTACCAGTTGCCAGGATGGCGGAGCAGTCTAAGGCGTTGCGTTCAGGTCACAGTCTCCCCAGGAGGCGTGGGTTCGAATCCCACCTCAGACAGAGCCCATTGAAAGTACCAAGCAAGAACATAGGAAACACAGTAAAGAGATCATTACCAGATGCCAGGATGGCAGAGCGGTCTAAGGCGTTGCGTTCAGGTCGCAGTCTCCCCAGGAGGCGTGGGTTTGAATCCCACCTCAGACAGAGCCCATTGAAAGTACAAAGCAAACACAGTCAAGAGAGCATTACCAGCTGCCAGGATGGCAGAGCGGTCTAAGGCGTTGCGTTCAGGTCGCAGTCACCCCAGGAGGCGTGGGTTCGAATCCCACCTCAGACAGTGCCCATTGAAAGTACCAAGCAAGAACAAAGCAAACACAGTCAAGAGAGCATTACCAGTTGCCAGGATGGCGGAGCGGTCTAAGGCGTTGCGTTCAGGTTGCAGTCTCCCCAGGAGGCGTGGGTTCGAATCCCACCTCAGACAGTGCCCATTGAAACTACCAAGCAAGAACAAAGCAAACACAGTCAAGAGAGCATTACAAGTTGCCAGGATGGCGGAGCGGTCTAAGGCGTTGCGTTCAGGTCGCAGTCTCCCCAGGAGGGGTGGGTTCGAATCCCACCTCAGACAGAGCCCATTGAAAGTACCAAGCAAGAACAAAGCAAACACATTCAAGAGAGCATTACCAGGTGCCAGGATGGCGAAGCGGTGTAAGGCGTTGCGTTCAGGTCGCAGTCTCCCCAGGAGGCGTGGGTTCGAATCCCACCTCAGACAGAGCCCATTGAAAGTACCAAGCAATAACATAGGAATCACAGTAAAGAGAGCATTACCAGTTGCCAGGATGGCGGAGCGGTCTAAGGCGTTGCCTTCAGGTCGCAGTCTCCCCAGGAGGCGTGGGTTCGAATCCCACCTCAGACAGAGCCCATTGAAAGTACAAAGCAAACACAGTCAAGAGAGCATTACCAGCTGCCAGGATGGCAGAGCGGTCTAAGGCGTTGCGTTCAGGTCGCAGTCTCCCCAGTAGGCGTGGGTTCAAATCCCACCTCAGACAGTGCCCATTGAAAGTACCAAGCAAGAACAAAGCAAACACAGTCAAGAGAGCATTACCAGCTGCCAGGATGGCGGAGCAGTCTAAGGCGTTGCGTTCAGGTCGCAGTCTCCCCAGGAGGCATGGGTTCGAATCCCACCTCAGACAGTGCCCATTGAAAGTACCAAGCAAGAACAAAGCAAACACAGTCAAGAGAGCATTACCAGTTGCCAGGATGGAGGAGCGGTCTAAGGCGTTGCGTTCAGGTCGCAGTCTCCCCAGGAGGCGTGGGTTCGAATCCCACCTCAGACAGAGCCCATTGAAAGTACCAAGCAATAACAAAGGAAACACGGTCAAGAGAGCATTACCAGTTGCCAGGATGGTGGAGTGGTCTAAGGCGTTGCGTTCAGGTCACAGTCTCCCCAGGAGGCGTGGGTTCGAATCCCACCTCAGACAGAGCCCATTGAAAGTACCAAGCAAGAACAAAGCAAACACATTCAAGAGAGCATTACCAGGTGCCAGGATGGCGGAGCGGTCTAAGGCGTTGCGTTCAGGTCGCAGTCTCCCCAGGAGGCGTGGGTTCGAATCCCGCCTCAGACATAGCCCATAGAAAGTACCAAGCAAGAACAAAGCAAACACAGTCAAGAGAGCATTACCAGGTGCCAGGATGGCGAAGCGGTGTAAGGCGTTGCGTTCAGGTCGCAGTCTCCCCAGGAGGCGTGGGTTCGAATCCCAACTCAGACACTGCCCATTGAAAGTACCAAGCAAGAACAACGCAAACACAGTAAAGAGAGCATTACCAGGTGCCAGGATGGCGGAGCGGTCTAAGGCGTTGCGTACAGGTCGCAGTCTCCCCTGGAGGCGTGGGTTCGAATCCCGCATCAGACAGAACCCATTGAAAGTACCAAGCAAGAACAAAGCAAAGACAATCAAGAGAGCATTACCAGTTGCCAGGATGGCATAGCGGTCTAAGGCGCTGCGTTCAGGTCGCAGTCTCCCCAGGAGGTGTGGCTTCGAATCCCGCCTCAGACATAGCCCATAGAAAGTACCAAGCAAGAACAAAGCAAACACAGTCAAGAGAGCATTACCAGGTGCCAGGATGGCGAAGCGGTGTAAGGCGTTGCGTTCAGGTCGCAGTCTCCCCAGGAGGCGTGGGTTCGAATCCCACCTCAGACACTGCCCATTGAAAGTACCAAGCAAGAACAACGCAAACACAGTAAAGAGAGCATTACCAGGTGCCAGGATGGCGGAGCGGTCTCAGGCGTTGCGTACAGGTCGCAGTCTCCCCTGGAGGCGTGGGTTCGAATCCCACCTCAGACAGTGCCCATTGAAGCTACCAAGCAAGAACAAAGCAAAGACAGTCAAGAGAGCATTACCAGTTGCCAGGATGGCGGAGCGGTCTAAGGCGTTGCGTTCAGGTCGCAGTCTCCCCAGGAGGCGTGGGTTCGAATCCCACCTCAGACAGAGCCCATTGAAAGTACCAAGCAAGAACAAAGCAAACACATTCAAGAGAGCATTACCAGGTGCCAGGATGGCGAAGCGGTGTAAGGCGTTGCGTTCAGGTCGCAGTCTCCCCAGGAGGCGTGGGTTCGAATCCCACCTCAGACAGAGCCCATTGAAAGTACCAAGCAATAACAAAGGAAACACGGTCAAGAGAGCATTACCAGTTGCCAGGATGGTGGAGCGGTCTAAGGCGTTGCGTTCAGGTCACAGTCTCCCCAGGAGGCGTGGGTTCGAATCCCACCTCAGACAGAGCCCATTGAAAGTACCAAGCAAGAACAAAGCAAACACATTCAAGAGAGCATTACCAGGTGCCAGGATGGCGAAGCGGTGTAAGGCGTTGCGTTCAGGTCGCAGTCTCCCCAGGAGGCGTGGGTTCGAATCCCACCTCAGACAGAGCCCATTGAAAGTACCAAGCAATAACAAAGGAAACACGGTCAAGAGAGCATTACCAGTTGCCAGGATGGTGGAGCGGTCTAAGGCGTTGCGTTCAGGTCACAGTCTCCCCAGGAGGCGTGGGTTCGAATCCCACCTCAGACAGAGCCCATTGAAAGTACCAAGCAAGAACATAGGAAACACAGTAAAGTGAGCATTACCAGTTGCCAGGATGGCGGAGCGGTCTAAGGCGTTGCCTTCAGGTCGCAGTCTCCCCAGGAGGCGTGGGTTCGAATCCCACCTCAGACAGAGCCCATTGAAAGTACCAAGCAAGAACAACGCAAACACAGTAAAGAGAGCATTACCAGGTGCCAGGATGGCGGAGCGGTCTCAGGCGTTGCGTACAGGTCGCAGTCTCCCCTGGAGGCGTGGGTTCGAATCCCACCTCAGACAGTGCCCATTGAAGCTACCAAGCAAGAACAAAGCAAAGACAGTCAAGAGAGCATTACCAGTTGCCAGGATGGCGGAGCGGTCTAAGGCGTTGCGTTCAGGTCGCAGTCTCCCCAGGAGGCGTGGGTTCGAATCCCACCTCAGACAGAGCCCATTGAAAGTACCAAGCAAGAACAAAGCAAACACATTCAAGAGAGCATTACCAGGTGCCAGGATGGCGAAGCGGTGTAAGGCGTTGCGTTCAGGTCGCAGTCTCCCCAGGAGGCGTGGGTTCGAATCCCACCTCAGACAGAGCCCATTGAAAGTACCAAGCAATAACAAAGGAAACACGGTCAAGAGAGCATTACCAGTTGCCAGGATGGTGGAGCGGTCTAAGGCGTTGCGTTCAGGTCACAGTCTCCCCAGGAGGCGTGGGTTCGAATCCCACCTCAGACAGAGCCCATTGAAAGTACCAAGCAAGAACATAGGAAACACAGTAAAGTGAGCATTACCAGTTGCCAGGATGGCGGAGCGGTCTAAGGCGTTGCCTTCAGGTCGCAGTCTCCCCAGGAGGCGTGGGTTCGAATCCCACCTCAGACAGAGCCCATTGAAAATACAAAGCAAACACAGTCAAGAGAGCATTACCAGCTGCCAGGATGGCAGAGCGGTCTAAGGCGTTGCGTTCAGGTCGCAGTCTCCCCAGTAGGCGTGGGTTCAAATCCCACCTCAGACAGTGCCCATTGAAAGTACCAAGCAAGAACAAAGCAAACACAGTCAAGAGAGCATTACCAGCTGCCAGGATGGCGGAGCGGTCTAAGGCGTTGCGTTCAGGTCGCAGTCTCCCCAGGAGGCATGGGTTCGAATCCCACCTCAGACAGTGCCCATTGAAAGTACCAAGCAAGAACAAAGCAAACACAGTCAAGAGAGCATTACCAGTTGCCAGGATGGCGGAGCGGTCTAAGGCGTTGCGTTCAGGTCGCAGTCTCCCCAGGAGGCGTGGGTTCGAATCCCACCTCAGACAGAGCCCATTGAAAGTACCAAGCAATAACAAAGGAAACACGGTCAAGAGAGCATTACCAGTTGCCAGGATGGCGGAGCGGTCTAAGGCGTTGCGTTCAGGTCGCAGTCTCCCCTGGAGGCGTGGGTTCGAATCCCACCTCAGACAGAGCCCATTGAAAGTACCAAGCAATAACAAAGGAAACACGGTCAAGAGAGCATTACCAGTTGCCAGGATGGCGGAGCAGTCTAAGGCGTTGCGTTCAGGTCACAGTCTCCCCAGGAGGCGTGGGTTCGAATCCCACCTCAGACAGAGCCCATTGAAAGTACCAAGCAAGAACATAGGAAACACAGTAAAGAGATCATTACCAGATGCCAGGATGGCAGAGCGGTCTAAGGCGTTGCGTTCAGGTCGCAGTCTCCCCAGGAGGCGTGGGTTTGAATCCCACCTCAGACAGAGCCCATTGAAAGTACAAAGCAAACACAGTCAAGAGAGCATTACCAGCTGCCAGGATGGCAGAGCGGTCTAAGGCGTTGCGTTCAGGTCGCAGTCACCCCAGGAGGCGTGGGTTCGAATCCCACCTCAGACAGTGCCCATTGAAAGTACCAAGCAAGAACAAAGCAAACACAGTCAAGAGAGCATTACCAGTTGCCAGGATGGCGGAGCGGTCTAAGGCGTTGCGTTCAGGTTGCAGTCTCCCCAGGAGGCGTGGGTTCGAATCCCACCTCAGACAGTGCCCATTGAAACTACCAAGCAAGAACAAAGCAAACACAGTCAAGAGAGCATTACAAGTTGCCAGGATGGCGGAGCGGTCTAAGGCGTTGCGTTCAGGTCGCAGTCTCCCCAGGAGGGGTGGGTTCGAATCCCACCTCAGACAGAGCCCATTGAAAGTACCAAGCAAGAACAAAGCAAACACATTCAAGAGAGCATTACCAGGTGCCAGGATGGCGAAGCGGTGTAAGGCGTTGCGTTCAGGTCGCAGTCTCCCCAGGAGGCGTGGGTTCGAATCCCACCTCAGACAGAGCCCATTGAAAGTACCAAGCAATAACATAGGAATCACAGTAAAGAGAGCATTACCAGTTGCCAGGATGGCGGAGCGGTCTAAGGCGTTGCCTTCAGGTCGCAGTCTCCCCAGGAGGCGTGGGTTCGAATCCCACCTCAGACAGAGCCCATTGAAAGTACAAAGCAAACACAGTCAAGAGAGCATTACCAGCTGCCAGGATGGCAGAGCGGTCTAAGGCGTTGCGTTCAGGTCGCAGTCTCCCCAGTAGGCGTGGGTTCAAATCCCACCTCAGACAGTGCCCATTGAAAGTACCAAGCAAGAACAAAGCAAACACAGTCAAGAGAGCATTACCAGCTGCCAGGATGGCGGAGCAGTCTAAGGCGTTGCGTTCAGGTCGCAGTCTCCCCAGGAGGCATGGGTTCGAATCCCACCTCAGACAGTGCCCATTGAAAGTACCAAGCAAGAACAAAGCAAACACAGTCAAGAGAGCATTACCAGTTGCCAGGATGGAGGAGCGGTCTAAGGCGTTGCGTTCAGGTCGCAGTCTCCCCAGGAGGCGTGGGTTCGAATCCCACCTCAGACAGAGCCCATTGAAAGTACCAAGCAATAACAAAGGAAACACGGTCAAGAGAGCATTACCAGTTGCCAGGATGGTGGAGTGGTCTAAGGCGTTGCGTTCAGGTCACAGTCTCCCCAGGAGGCGTGGGTTCGAATCCCACCTCAGACAGAGCCCATTGAAAGTACCAAGCAAGAACAAAGCAAACACATTCAAGAGAGCATTACCAGGTGCCAGGATGGCGGAGCGGTCTAAGGCGTTGCGTTCAGGTCGCAGTCTCCCCAGGAGGCGTGGGTTCGAATCCCGCCTCAGACATAGCCCATAGAAAGTACCAAGCAAGAACAAAGCAAACACAGTCAAGAGAGCATTACCAGGTGCCAGGATGGCGAAGCGGTGTAAGGCGTTGCGTTCAGGTCGCAGTCTCCCCAGGAGGCGTGGGTTCGAATCCCACCTCAGACAGAGCCCATTGAAAGTACCAAGCAAGAACATAGGAAACACAGTAAAGAGATCATTACCAGATGCCAGGATGGCAGAGCGGTCTAAGGCGTTGCGTTCAGGTCGCAGTCTCCCCAGGAGGCGTGGGTTTGAATCCCACCTCAGACAGAGCCCATTGAAAGTACAAAGCAAACACAGTCAAGAGAGCATTACCAGCTGCCAGGATGGCAGAGCGGTCTAAGGCGTTGCGTTCAGGTCGCAGTCACCCCAGGAGGCGTGGGTTCGAATCCCACCTCAGACAGTGCCCATTGAAAGTACCAAGCAAGAACAAAGCAAACACAGTCAAGAGAGCATTACCAGTTGCCAGGATGGCGGAGCGGTCTAAGGCGTTGCGTTCAGGTTGCAGTCTCCCCAGGAGGCGTGGGTTCGAATCCCACCTCAGACAGTGCCCATTGAAACTACCAAGCAAGAACAAAGCAAACACAGTCAAGAGAGCATTACAAGTTGCCAGGATGGCGGAGCGGTCTAAGGCGTTGCGTTCAGGTCGCAGTCTCCCCAGGAGGGGTGGGTTCGAATCCCACCTCAGACAGAGCCCATTGAAAGTACCAAGCAAGAACAAAGCAAACACATTCAAGAGAGCATTACCAGGTGCCAGGATGGCGAAGCGGTGTAAGGCGTTGCGTTCAGGTCGCAGTCTCCCCAGGAGGCGTGGGTTCGAATCCCACCTCAGACAGAGCCCATTGAAAGTACCAAGCAATAACATAGGAATCACAGTAAAGAGAGCATTACCAGTTGCCAGGATGGCGGAGCGGTCTAAGGCGTTGCCTTCAGGTCGCAGTCTCCCCAGGAGGCGTGGGTTCGAATCCCACCTCAGACAGAGCCCATTGAAAGTACAAAGCAAACACAGTCAAGAGAGCATTACCAGCTGCCAGGATGGCAGAGCGGTCTAAGGCGTTGCGTTCAGGTCGCAGTCTCCCCAGTAGGCGTGGGTTCAAATCCCACCTCAGACAGTGCCCATTGAAAGTACCAAGCAAGAACAAAGCAAACACAGTCAAGAGAGCATTACCAGCTGCCAGGATGGCGGAGCAGTCTAAGGCGTTGCGTTCAGGTCGCAGTCTCCCCAGGAGGCATGGGTTCGAATCCCACCTCAGACAGTGCCCATTGAAAGTACCAAGCAAGAACAAAGCAAACACAGTCAAGAGAGCATTACCAGTTGCCAGGATGGAGGAGCGGTCTAAGGCGTTGCGTTCAGGTCGCAGTCTCCCCAGGAGGCGTGGGTTCGAATCCCACCTCAGACAGAGCCCATTGAAAGTACCAAGCAATAACAAAGGAAACACGGTCAAGAGAGCATTACCAGTTGCCAGGATGGTGGAGTGGTCTAAGGCGTTGCGTTCAGGTCACAGTCTCCCCAGGAGGCGTGGGTTCGAATCCCACCTCAGACAGAGCCCATTGAAAGTACCAAGCAAGAACAAAGCAAACACATTCAAGAGAGCATTACCAGGTGCCAGGATGGCGGAGCGGTCTAAGGCGTTGCGTTCAGGTCGCAGTCTCCCCAGGAGGCGTGGGTTCGAATCCCGCCTCAGACATAGCCCATAGAAAGTACCAAGCAAGAACAAAGCAAACACAGTCAAGAGAGCATTACCAGGTGCCAGGATGGCGAAGCGGTGTAAGGCGTTGCGTTCAGGTCGCAGTCTCCCCAGGAGGCGTGGGTTCGAATCCCAACTCAGACACTGCCCATTGAAAGTACCAAGCAAGAACAACGCAAACACAGTAAAGAGAGCATTACCAGGTGCCAGGATGGCGGAGCGGTCTAAGGCGTTGCGTACAGGTCGCAGTCTCCCCTGGAGGCGTGGGTTCGAATCCCGCATCAGACAGAACCCATTGAAAGTACCAAGCAAGAACAAAGCAAAGACAATCAAGAGAGCATTACCAGTTGCCAGGATGGCATAGCGGTCTAAGGCGCTGCGTTCAGGTCGCAGTCTCCCCAGGAGGTGTGGCTTCGAATCCCGCCTCAGACATAGCCCATAGAAAGTACCAAGCAAGAACAAAGCAAACACAGTCAAGAGAGCATTACCAGGTGCCAGGATGGCGAAGCGGTGTAAGGCGTTGCGTTCAGGTCGCAGTCTCCCCAGGAGGCGTGGGTTCGAATCCCACCTCAGACACTGCCCATTGAAAGTACCAAGCAAGAACAACGCAAACACAGTAAAGAGAGCATTACCAGGTGCCAGGATGGCGGAGCGGTCTCAGGCGTTGCGTACAGGTCGCAGTCTCCCCTGGAGGCGTGGGTTCGAATCCCACCTCAGACAGTGCCCATTGAAGCTACCAAGCAAGAACAAAGCAAAGACAGTCAAGAGAGCATTACCAGTTGCCAGGATGGCGGAGCGGTCTAAGGCGTTGCGTTCAGGTCGCAGTCTCCCCAGGAGGCGTGGGTTCGAATCCCACCTCAGACAGAGCCCATTGAAAGTACCAAGCAAGAACAAAGCAAACACATTCAAGAGAGCATTACCAGGTGCCAGGATGGCGAAGCGGTGTAAGGCGTTGCGTTCAGGTCGCAGTCTCCCCAGGAGGCGTGGGTTCGAATCCCACCTCAGACAGAGCCCATTGAAAGTACCAAGCAATAACAAAGGAAACACGGTCAAGAGAGCATTACCAGTTGCCAGGATGGTGGAGCGGTCTAAGGCGTTGCGTTCAGGTCACAGTCTCCCCAGGAGGCGTGGGTTCGAATCCCACCTCAGACAGAGCCCATTGAAAGTACCAAGCAAGAACATAGGAAACACAGTAAAGTGAGCATTACCAGTTGCCAGGATGGCGGAGCGGTCTAAGGCGTTGCCTTCAGGTCGCAGTCTCCCCAGGAGGCGTGGGTTCGAATCCCACCTCAGACAGAGCCCATTGAAAATACAAAGCAAACACAGTCAAGAGAGCATTACCAGCTGCCAGGATGGCAGAGCGGTCTAAGAAGTTGCGTTCAGGTCGCAGTCTCCCCAGGAGGCGTGGGTTCAAATCCCACCTCAGACAGTGCCCATTGAAAGTACCAAGCAAGAACAAAGCAAACACAGTCAAGAGAGCATTACCAGTTGCCAGGATGGCGGAGCGGTCTAAGGCGTTGCGTTCAGGTCGCAGTCTCCCCAGGAGGCGTGGGTTCGAATCCCACCTCAGACAGAGCCCATTGAAAGTACCAAGCAAGAACAAAGCAAACACATTCAAGAGAGCATTACCAGGTGCCAGGATGGCGAAGCGGTGTAAGGCGTTGCGTTCAGGTCGCAGTCTCCCCAGGAGGCGTGGGTTCGAATCCCACCTCAGACAGAGCCCATTGAAAGTACCAAGCAATAACAAAGGAAACACGGTCAAGAGAGCATTACCAGTTGCCAGGATGGTGGAGTGGTCTAAGGCGTTGCGTTCAGGTCACAGTCTCCCCAGGAGGCGTGGGTTCGAATCCCACCTCAGACAGAGCCCATTGAAAGTACCAAGCAAGAACATAGGAAACACAGTAAAGTGAGCATTACCAGTTGCCAGGATGGCGGAGCGGTCTAAGGCGTTGCCTTCAGGTCGCAGTCTCCCCAGGAGGCGTGGGTTCGAATACCACCTCAGACAGAGCCCATTGAAAGTACAAAGCAAACACAGTCAAGAGAGCATTACCAGCTGCCAGGATGGCAGAGCGGTCTAAGGCGTTGCGTTCAGGTCGCAGTCTCCCCAGTAGGCGTGGGTTCAAATCCCACCTCAGACAGTGCCCATTGAAAGTACCAAGCAAGAACAAAGCAAACACAGTCAAGAGAGCATTACCAGCTGCCAGGATGGCGGAGCGGTCTAAGGCGTTGCGTTCAGGTCGCAGTCTCCCCAGGAGGCATGGGTTCGAATCCCACCTCAGACAGTGCCCATTGAAAGTACCAAGCAAGAACAAAGCAAACACAGTCAAGAGAGCATTACCAGTTGCCAGGATGGCGGAGCGGTCTAAGGCATTGCGTTCAGGTCGCAGTCTCCCCAGGAGGCGTGGGTTCGAATCCCACCTCAGACAGAGCCCATTGAAAGTACCAAGCAAGAACAAAGCAAACACATTCAAGAGAGCATTACCAGGTGCCAGGATGGCGGAGCGGTCTAAGGCGTTGCGTTCAGGTCGCAGTCTCCCCAGGAGGCGTGGGTTCGAATCCCGCCTCAGACATAGCCCATAGAAAGTACCAAGCAAGAACAAAGCAAACACAGTCAAGAGAGCATTACCAGGTGCCAGGATGGCGAAGCGGTGTAAGGCGTTGCGTTCAGGTCGCAGTCTCCCCAGGAGGCGTGGGTTCGAATCCCACCTCAGACACTGCCCATTGAAAGTACCAAGCAAGAACAACGCAAACACAGTAAAGAGAGCATTACCAGGTGCCAGGATGGCGGAGCGGTCTCAGGCGTTGCGTACAGGTCGCAGTCTCCCCTGGAGGCGTGGGTTCGAATCCCACCTCAGACAGTGCCCATTGAAGCTACCAAGCAAGAACAAAGCAAAGACAGTCAAGAGAGCATTACCAGTTGCCAGGATGGCGGAGCGGTCTAAGGCGTTGCGTTCAGGTCGCAGTCTCCCCAGGAGGCGTGGGTTCGAATCCCACCTCAGACAGAGCCCATTGAAAGTACCAAGCAAGAACAAAGCAAACACATTCAAGAGAGCATTACCAGGTGCCAGGATGGCGGAGCGGTCTAAGGCGTTGCGTTCAGGTCGCAGTCTCCCCAGGAGGCGTGGGTTCGAATCCCGCCTCAGACATAGCCCATAGAAAGTACCAAGCAAGAACAAAGCAAACACAGTCAAGAGAGCATTACCAGGTGCCAGGATGGCGAAGCGGTGTAAGGCGTTGCGTTCAGGTCGCAGTCTCCCCAGGAGGCGTGGGTTCGAATCCCAACTCAGACACTGCCCATTGAAAGTACCAAGCAAGAACAACGCAAACACAGTAAAGAGAGCATTACCAGGTGCCAGGATGGCGGAGCGGTCTAAGGCGTTGCGTACAGGTCGCAGTCTCCCCTGGAGGCGTGGGTTCGAATCCCGCATCAGACAGAACCCATTGAAAGTACCAAGCAAGAACAAAGCAAAGACAATCAAGAGAGCATTACCAGTTGCCAGGATGGCATAGCGGTCTAAGGCGCTGCGTTCAGGTCGCAGTCTCCCCAGGAGGTGTGGCTTCGAATCCCGCCTCAGACATAGCCCATAGAAAGTACCAAGCAAGAACAAAGCAAACACAGTCAAGAGAGCATTACCAGGTGCCAGGATGGCGAAGCGGTGTAAGGCGTTGCGTTCAGGTCGCAGTCTCCCCAGGAGGCGTGGGTTCGAATCCCACCTCAGACACTGCCCATTGAAAGTACCAAGCAAGAACAACGCAAACACAGTAAAGAGAGCATTACCAGGTGCCAGGATGGCGGAGCGGTCTCAGGCGTTGCGTACAGGTCGCAGTCTCCCCTGGAGGCGTGGGTTCGAATCCCACCTCAGACAGTGCCCATTGAAGCTACCAAGCAAGAACAAAGCAAAGACAGTCAAGAGAGCATTACCAGTTGCCAGGATGGCGGAGCGGTCTAAGGCGTTGCGTTCAGGTCGCAGTCTCCCCAGGAGGCGTGGGTTCGAATCCCACCTCAGACAGAGCCCATTGAAAGTACCAAGCAAGAACAAAGCAAACACATTCAAGAGAGCATTACCAGGTGCCAGGATGGCGAAGCGGTGTAAGGCGTTGCGTTCAGGTCGCAGTCTCCCCAGGAGGCGTGGGTTCGAATCCCACCTCAGACAGAGCCCATTGAAAGTACCAAGCAATAACAAAGGAAACACGGTCAAGAGAGCATTACCAGTTGCCAGGATGGTGGAGCGGTCTAAGGCGTTGCGTTCAGGTCACAGTCTCCCCAGGAGGCGTGGGTTCGAATCCCACCTCAGACAGAGCCCATTGAAAGTACCAAGCAAGAACATAGGAAACACAGTAAAGTGAGCATTACCAGTTGCCAGGATGGCGGAGCGGTCTAAGGCGTTGCCTTCAGGTCGCAGTCTCCCCAGGAGGCGTGGGTTCGAATCCCACCTCAGACAGAGCCCATTGAAAATACAAAGCAAACACAGTCAAGAGAGCATTACCAGCTGCCAGGATGGCAGAGCGGTCTAAGAAGTTGCGTTCAGGTCGCAGTCTCCCCAGGAGGCGTGGGTTCAAATCCCACCTCAGACAGTGCCCATTGAAAGTACCAAGCAAGAACAAAGCAAACACAGTCAAGAGAGCATTACCAGTTGCCAGGATGGCGGAGCGGTCTAAGGCGTTGCGTTCAGGTCGCAGTCTCCCCAGGAGGCGTGGGTTCGAATCCCACCTCAGACAGAGCCCATTGAAAGTACCAAGCAAGAACAAAGCAAACACATTCAAGAGAGCATTACCAGGTGCCAGGATGGCGAAGCGGTGTAAGGCGTTGCGTTCAGGTCGCAGTCTCCCCAGGAGGCGTGGGTTCGAATCCCACCTCAGACAGAGCCCATTGAAAGTACCAAGCAATAACAAAGGAAACACGGTCAAGAGAGCATTACCAGTTGCCAGGATGGTGGAGTGGTCTAAGGCGTTGCGTTCAGGTCACAGTCTCCCCAGGAGGCGTGGGTTCGAATCCCACCTCAGACAGAGCCCATTGAAAGTACCAAGCAAGAACATAGGAAACACAGTAAAGTGAGCATTACCAGTTGCCAGGATGGCGGAGCGGTCTAAGGCGTTGCCTTCAGGTCGCAGTCTCCCCAGGAGGCGTGGGTTCGAATACCACCTCAGACAGAGCCCATTGAAAGTACAAAGCAAACACAGTCAAGAGAGCATTACCAGCTGCCAGGATGGCAGAGCGGTCTAAGGCGTTGCGTTCAGGTCGCAGTCTCCCCAGTAGGCGTGGGTTCAAATCCCACCTCAGACAGTGCCCATTGAAAGTACCAAGCAAGAACAAAGCAAACACAGTCAAGAGAGCATTACCAGCTGCCAGGATGGCGGAGCGGTCTAAGGCGTTGCGTTCAGGTCGCAGTCTCCCCAGGAGGCATGGGTTCGAATCCCACCTCAGACAGTGCCCATTGAAAGTACCAAGCAAGAACAAAGCAAACACAGTCAAGAGAGCATTACCAGTTGCCAGGATGGCGGAGCGGTCTAAGGCATTGCGTTCAGGTCGCAGTCTCCCCAGGAGGCGTGGGTTCGAATCCCACCTCAGACAGAGCCCATTGAAAGTACCAAGCAAGAACAAAGCAAACACATTCAAGAGAGCATTACCAGGTGCCAGGATGGCGGAGCGGTCTAAGGCGTTGCGTTCAGGTCGCAGTCTCCCCAGGAGGCGTGGGTTCGAATCCCGCCTCAGACATAGCCCATAGAAAGTACCAAGCAAGAACAAAGCAAACACAGTCAAGAGAGCATTACCAGGTGCCAGGATGGCGAAGCGGTGTAAGGCGTTGCGTTCAGGTCGCAGTCTCCCCAGGAGGCGTGGGTTCGAATCCCACCTCAGACACTGCCCATTGAAAGTACCAAGCAAGAACAACGCAAACACAGTAAAGAGAGCATTACCAGGTGCCAGGATGGCGGAGCGGTCTCAGGCGTTGCGTACAGGTCGCAGTCTCCCCTGGAGGCGTGGGTTCGAATCCCACCTCAGACAGTGCCCATTGAAGCTACCAAGCAAGAACAAAGCAAAGACAGTCAAGAGAGCATTACCAGTTGCCAGGATGGCGGAGCGGTCTAAGGCGTTGCGTTCAGGTCGCAGTCTCCCCAGGAGGCGTGGGTTCGAATCCCACCTCAGACAGAGCCCATTGAAAGTACCAAGCAAGAACAAAGCAAACACATTCAAGAGAGCATTACCAGGTGCCAGGATGGCGGAGCGGTCTAAGGCGTTGCGTTCAGGTCGCAGTCTCCCCAGGAGGCGTGGGTTCGAATCCCGCCTCAGACATAGCCCATAGAAAGTACCAAGCAAGAACAAAGCAAACACAGTCAAGAGAGCATTACCAGGTGCCAGGATGGCGAAGCGGTGTAAGGCGTTGCGTTCAGGTCGCAGTCTCCCCAGGAGGCGTGGGTTCGAATCCCAACTCAGACACTGCCCATTGAAAGTACCAAGCAAGAACAACGCAAACACAGTAAAGAGAGCATTACCAGGTGCCAGGATGGCGGAGCGGTCTAAGGCGTTGCGTACAGGTCGCAGTCTCCCCTGGAGGCGTGGGTTCGAATCCCGCATCAGACAGAACCCATTGAAAGTACCAAGCAAGAACAAAGCAAAGACAATCAAGAGAGCATTACCAGTTGCCAGGATGGCATAGCGGTCTAAGGCGCTGCGTTCAGGTCGCAGTCTCCCCAGGAGGTGTGGCTTCGAATCCCGCCTCAGACATAGCCCATAGAAAGTACCAAGCAAGAACAAAGCAAACACAGTCAAGAGAGCATTACCAGGTGCCAGGATGGCGAAGCGGTGTAAGGCGTTGCGTTCAGGTCGCAGTCTCCCCAGGAGGCGTGGGTTCGAATCCCACCTCAGACACTGCCCATTGAAAGTACCAAGCAAGAACAACGCAAACACAGTAAAGAGAGCATTACCAGGTGCCAGGATGGCGGAGCGGTCTCAGGCGTTGCGTACAGGTCGCAGTCTCCCCTGGAGGCGTGGGTTCGAATCCCACCTCAGACAGTGCCCATTGAAGCTACCAAGCAAGAACAAAGCAAAGACAGTCAAGAGAGCATTACCAGTTGCCAGGATGGCGGAGCGGTCTAAGGCGTTGCGTTCAGGTCGCAGTCTCCCCAGGAGGCGTGGGTTCGAATCCCACCTCAGACAGAGCCCATTGAAAGTACCAAGCAAGAACAAAGCAAACACATTCAAGAGAGCATTACCAGGTGCCAGGATGGCGAAGCGGTGTAAGGCGTTGCGTTCAGGTCGCAGTCTCCCCAGGAGGCGTGGGTTCGAATCCCACCTCAGACAGAGCCCATTGAAAGTACCAAGCAATAACAAAGGAAACACGGTCAAGAGAGCATTACCAGTTGCCAGGATGGTGGAGCGGTCTAAGGCGTTGCGTTCAGGTCACAGTCTCCCCAGGAGGCGTGGGTTCGAATCCCACCTCAGACAGAGCCCATTGAAAGTACCAAGCAAGAACATAGGAAACACAGTAAAGTGAGCATTACCAGTTGCCAGGATGGCGGAGCGGTCTAAGGCGTTGCCTTCAGGTCGCAGTCTCCCCAGGAGGCGTGGGTTCGAATCCCACCTCAGACAGAGCCCATTGAAAATACAAAGCAATCACAGTCAAGAGAGCATTACCAGCTGCCAGGATGGCAGAGCGGTCTAAGGCGTTGCGTTCAGGTCGCAGTCTCCCCAGTAGGCGTGGGTTCAAATCCCACCTCAGACAGTGCCCATTGAAAGTACCAAGCAAGAACAAAGCAAACACAGTCAAGAGAGCATTACCAGCTGCCAGGATGGCGGAGCGGTCTAAGGCGTTGCGTTCAGGTCGCAGTCTCCCCAGGAGGCATGGGTTCGAATCCCACCTCAGACAGTGCCCATTGAAAGTACCAAGCAAGAACAAAGCAAACACAGTCAAGAGAGCATTACCAGTTGCCAGGATGGCGGAGCGGTCTAAGGCGTTGCGTTCAGGTCGCAGTCTCCCCAGGAGGCGTGGGTTCGAATCCCGCCTCAGACATAGCCCATAGAAAGTACCAAGCAAGAACAAAGCAAACACAGTCAAGAGAGCATTACCAGGTGCCAGGATGGCGAAGCGGTGTAAGGCGTTGCGTTCAGGTCGCAGTCTCCCCAGGAGGCGTGGGTTCGAATCCCACCTCAGACACTGCCCATTGAAAGTACCAAGCAAGAACAACGCAAACACAGTAAAGAGAGCATTACCAGGTGCCAGGATGGCGGAGCGGTCTAAGGCGTTGCGTACAGGTCGCAGTCTCCCCTGGAGGCGTGGGTTCGAATCCCGCATCAGACAGAACCCATTGAAAGTACCAAGCAAGAACAAAGCAAAGACAATCAAGAGAGCATTACCAGTTGCCAGGATGGCATAGCGGTCTGAGGCGCTGCGTTCAGGTCGCAGTCTCCCCAGGAGGCGTGGCTTCGAATCCCGCCTCAGACAGAGCCCATTGAAAGTACCAAGCAAGAACAAAGCAAAAACAGTCAAGAGAGCATTACCAGGTGCCAGGATGGCGGAGCGGTCTAAGGCGTTGCGTTCAGGTCGCAGTCTCCCCAGGAGGCGTGGGTTCGAATCCCACCTCAGACAGTGCCCATTGAAACTACCAAGCAAGAACAAAGCAAACACAGTCAAGAGAGCATTACCAGTTGCCAGGATGGCGGAGCGGTCTAAGGCGTTGCGTTCAGGTCGCACTCTCCCCAGGAGGCGTGGGTTTGAATCCCACCTCAGACAGAGCCCATTGAAAGTACCAAGCAAGAACAAAGCAAACACATTCAAGAGAGCATTACCAGGTGCCAGGATGGCGGAGCGGTGTAAGGCGTTGCGTTCAGGTCGCAGTCTCCCCAGGAGGCGTGGGTTCGAATCCCACCTCAGACAGAGCCCATTGAAAGTACCAAGCAATAACAAAGGAAACACGGTCAAGAGAGCATTACCAGTTGCCAGGATGGCGGAGCGGTCTAAGGCGTTGCGTTCAGGTCGCAGTCTCCCCTGGAGGCGTGGGTTCGAATCCCACCTCAGACAGAGCCCATTGAAAGTACCAAGCAATAACAAAGGAAACACGGTCAAGAGAGCATTACCAGTTGCCAGGATGGCGGAGCGGTCTAAGGCGTTGCGTTCAGGTCACAGTCTCCCCAGGAGGCGTGGGTTCGAATCCCACCTCAGACAGAGCCCATTGAAAGTACCAAGCAAGAACATAGGAAACACAGTAAAGAGATCATTACCAGATGCCAGGATGGCAGAGCGGTCTAAGGCGTTGCGTTCAGGTCGCAGTCTCCCCAGGAGGCGTGGGTTTGAATCCCACCTCAGACAGAGCCCATTGAAAGTACAAAGCAAACACAGTCAAGAGAGCATTACCAGCTGCCAGGATGGCAGAGCGGTCTAAGGCGTTGCGTTCAGGTCGCAGTCACCCCAGGAGGCGTGGGTTCGAATCCCACCTCAGACAGTGCCCATTGAAAGTACCAAGCAAGAACAAAGCAAACACAGTCAAGAGAGCATTACCAGTTGCCAGGATGGCGGAGCGGTCTAAGGCGTTGCGTTCAGGTTGCAGTCTCCCCAGGAGGCGTGGGTTCGAATCCCACCTCAGACAGTGCCCATTGAAACTACCAAGCAAGAACAAAGCAAACACAGTCAAGAGAGCATTACAAGTTGCCAGGATGGCGGAGCGGTCTAAGGCGTTGCGTTCAGGTCGCAGTCTCCCCAGGAGGGGTGGGTTCGAATCCCACCTCAGACAGAGCCCATTGAAAGTACCAAGCAAGAACAAAGCAAACACATTCAAGAGAGCATTACCAGGTGCCAGGATGGCGAAGCGGTGTAAGGCGTTGCGTTCAGGTCGCAGTCTCCCCAGGAGGCGTGGGTTCGAATCCCACCTCAGACAGAGCCCATTGAAAGTACCAAGCAATAACATAGGAATCACAGTAAAGAGAGCATTACCAGTTGCCAGGATGGCGGAGCGGTCTAAGGCGTTGCCTTCAGGTCGCAGTCTCCCCAGGAGGCGTGGGTTCGAATCCCACCTCAGACAGAGCCCATTGAAAGTACAAAGCAAACACAGTCAAGAGAGCATTACCAGCTGCCAGGATGGCAGAGCGGTCTAAGGCGTTGCGTTCAGGTCGCAGTCTCCCCAGTAGGCGTGGGTTCAAATCCCACCTCAGACAGTGCCCATTGAAAGTACCAAGCAAGAACAAAGCAAACACAGTCAAGAGAGCATTACCAGCTGCCAGGATGGCGGAGCGGTCTAAGGCGTTGCGTTCAGGTCGCAGTCTCCCCAGGAGGCATGGGTTCGAATCCCACCTCAGACAGTGCCCATTGAAAGTACCAAGCAAGAACAAAGCAAACACAGTCAAGAGAGCATTACCAGTTGCCAGGATGGAGGAGCGGTCTAAGGCGTTGCGTTCAGGTCGCAGTCTCCCCAGGAGGCGTGGGTTCGAATCCCACCTCAGACAGAGCCCATTGAAAGTACCAAGCAAGAACAAAGCAAACACATTCAAGAGAGCATTACCAGGTGCCAGGATGGCGGAGCGGTCTAAGGCGTTGCGTTCAGGTCGCAGTCTCCCCAGGAGGCGTGGGTTCGAATCCCGCCTCAGACTTAGCCCATAGAAAGTACCAAGCAAGAACAAAGCAAACACAGTCAAGAGAGCATTACCAGGTGCCAGGATGGCGAAGCGGTGTAAGGCGTTGCGTTCAGGTCGCAGTCTCCCCAGGAGGCGTGGGTTCGAATCCCAACTCAGACACTGCCCATTGAAAGTACCAAGCAAGAACAACGCAAACACAGTAAAGAGAGCATTACCAGGTGCCAGGATGGCGGAGCGGTCTAAGGCGTTGCGTACAGGTCGCAGTCTCCCCTGGAGGCGTGGGTTCGAATCCCGCATCAGACAGAACCCATTGAAAGTACCAAGCAAGAACAAAGCAAAGACAATCAAGAGAGCATTACCAGTTGCCAGGATGGCATAGCGGTCTAAGGCGCTGCGTTCAGGTCGCAGTCTCCCCAGGAGGCGTGGCTTCGAATCCCGCCTCAGACATAGCCCATAGAAAGTACCAAGCAAGAACAAAGCAAACACAGTCAAGAGAGCATTACCAGGTGCCAGGATGGCGAAGCGGTGTAAGGCGTTGCGTTCAGGTCGCAGTCTCCCCAGGAGGCGTGGGTTCGAATCCCACCTCAGACACTGCCCATTGAAAGTACCAAGCAAGAACAACGCAAACACAGTAAAGAGAGCATTACCAGGTGCCAGGATGGCGGAGCGGTCTCAGGCGTTGCGTACAGGTCGCAGTCTCCCCTGGAGGCGTGGGTTCGAATCCCACCTCAGACAGTGCCCATTGAAGCTACCAAGCAAGAACAAAGCAAAGACAGTCAAGAGAGCATTACCAGTTGCCAGGATGGCGGAGCGGTCTAAGGCGTTGCGTTCAGGTCGCAGTCTCCCCAGGAGGTGTGGGTTCGAATCCCACCTCAGACAGAGCCCATTGAAAGTACCAAGCAAGAACAAAGCAAACACATTCAAGAGAGCATTACCAGGTGCCAGGATGGCGAAGCGGTGTAAGGCGTTGCGTTCAGGTCGCAGTCTCCCCAGGAGGCGTGGGTTCGAATCCCACCTCAGACAGAGCCCATTGAAAGTACCAAGCAATAACAAAGGAAACACGGTCAAGAGAGCATTACCAGTTGCCAGGATGGTGGAGCGGTCTAAGGCGTTGCGTTCAGGTCACAGTCTCCCCAGGAGGCGTGGGTTCGAATCCCACCTCAGACAGAGCCCATTGAAAGTACCAAGCAAGAACATAGGAAACACAGTAAAGTGAGCATTACCAGTTGCCAGGATGGCGGAGCGGTCTAAGGCGTTGCCTTCAGGTCGCAGTCTCCCCAGGAGGCGTGGGTTCGAATCCCACCTCAGACAGAGCCCATTGAAAATACAAAGCAAACACAGTCAAGAGAGCATTACCAGCTGCCAGGATGGCAGAGCGGTCTAAGGCGTTGCGTTCAGTAGGCGTGGGTTCAAATCCCACCTCAGACAGTGCCCATTGAAAGTACCAAGCAAGAACAAAGCAAAGACAGTCAAGAGAGCATTACCAGCTGCCAGGATGGCGGAGCGGTCTAAGGCGTTGCGTTCAGGTCGCAGTCTCCCCAGGAGGCATGGGTTCGAATCCCACCTCAGACAGTGCCCATTGAAAGTACCAAGCAAGAACAAAGTAAACACAGTCAAGAGAGCATTACCAGTTGCCAGGATGGCGGAGCGGTCTAAGGCGTTGCGTTCAGGTCGCAGTCTCCCCAGGAGGCGTGGGTTCGAATCCCACCTCAGACAGAGCCCATTGAAAGTACCAAGCAAGAACAAAGCAAACACATTCAAGAGAGCATTACCAGGTGCCAGGATGGCGGAGCGGTCTAAGGCGTTGCGTTCAGGTCGCAGTCTCCCCAGGAGGCGTGGGTTCGAATCCCGCCTCAGACATAGCCCATAGAAAGTACCAAGCAAGAACAAAGCAAACACAGTCAAGAGAGCATTACCAGGTGCCAGGATGGCGAAGCGGTGTAAGGCGTTGCGTTCAGGTCGCAGTCTCCCCAGGAGGCGTGGGTTCGAATCCCACCTCAGACACTGCCCATTGAAAGTACCAAGCAAGAACAACGCAAACACAGTAAAGAGAGCATTACCAGGTGCCAGGATGGCGGAGCGGTCTAAGGCGTTGCGTACAGGTCGCAGTCTCCCCTGGAGGCGTGGGTTCGAATCCCGCATCAGACAGAACCCATTGAAAGTACCAAGCAAGAACAAAGCAAAGACAATCAAGAGAGCATTACCAGTTGCCAGGATGGCATAGCGGTCTGAGGCGCTGCGTTCAGGTCGCAGTTTCCCCAGGAGGCGTGGCTTCGAATCCCGCCTCAGACAGAGCCCATTGAAAGTACCAAGCAAGAACAAAGCAAAAACAGTCAAGAGAGCATTACCAGGTGCCAGGATGGCGGAGCGGTCTAAGGCGTTGCGTTCAGGTCGCAGTCTCCCCAGGAGGCGTGGGTTCGAATCCCACCTCAGACAGTGCCCATTGAAACTACCAAGCAAGAACAAAGCAAACACAGTCAAGAGAGCATTACCAGTTGCCAGGATGGCGGAGCGGTCTAAGGCGTTGCGTTCAGGTCGCACTCTCCCCAGGAGGCGTGGGTTCGAATCCCACCTCAGACAGAGCCCATTGAAAGTACCAAGCAAGAACAAAGCAAACACATTCAAGAGAGCATTACCAGGTGCCAGGATGGCGAAGCGGTGTAAGGCGTTGCGTTCAGGTCGCAGTCTCCCCAGGAGGCGTGGGTTCGAATCCCACCTCAGACAGAGCCCATTGAAAGTACCAAGCAATAACAAAGGAAACACGGTCAAGAGAGCATGACCAGTTGCCAGGATGGCGGAGCGGTCTAAGGCGTTGCGTTCAGGTCGCAGTCTCCCCTGGAGGCGTGGGTTCGAATCCCACCTCAGACAGAGCCCATTGAAAGTACCAAGCAATAACAAAGGAAACACGGTCAAGAGAGCATTACCAGTTGCCAGGATGGCGGAGCGGTCTAAGGCGTTGCGTTCAGGTCACAGTCTCCCCAGGAGGCGTGGGTTCGAATCCCACCTCAGACAGAGCCCATTGAAAGTACCAAGCAAGAACATAGGAAACACAGTAAAGTGAGCATTACCAGTTGCCAGGATGGCGGAGCGGTCTAAGGCGTTGCCTTCAGGTCGCAGTCTCCCCAGGAGGCGTGGGTTCGAATCCCACCTCAGACAGAGCCCATTGAAAGTACCAAGCAAGAACAAAGCAAACACATTCAAGAGAGCATTACCAGGTGCCAGGATGGCGAAGCGGTGTAAGGCGTTGCGTTCAGGTCGCAGTCTCCCCAGGAGGCGTGGGTACGAATCCCACCTCAGACAGAGCCCATTGAAAGTACCAAGCAATAACATAGGAATCACAGTAAAGAGAGCATTACCAGTTGCCAGGATGGCAGAGCGGTCTAAGGCGTTGCGTTCAGGTCGCAGTCACCCCAGGAGGCGTGGGTTCGAATCCCACCTCAGACAGTGCCCATTGAAAGTACCAAGCAAGAACAAAGCAAACACAGTCAAGAGAGCATTACCAGTTGCCAGGATGGCGGAGCGGTCTAAGGCGTTGCGTTCAGGTTGCAGTCTCCCCAGGAGGCGTGGGTTCGAATCCCACCTCAGACAGTGCCCATTGAAACGACCAAGCAAGAACAAAGCAAACACAGTCAAGAGAGCATTACAAGTTGCCAGGATGGCGGAGCGGTCTAAGGCGTTGCGTTCAGGTCGCAGTCTCCCCAGGAGGGGTGGGTTCGAATCCCACCTCAGACAGAGCCCATTGAAAGTACCAAGCAAGAACAAAGCAAACACATTCAAGAGAGCATTACCAGGTGCCAGGATGGCGAAGCGGTGTAAGGCGTTGCGTTCAGGTCGCAGTCTCCCCAGGAGGCGTGGGTTCGAATCCCACCTCAGACAGAGCCCATTGAAAGTACCAAGCAATAACATAGGAATCACAGTAAAGAGAGCATTACCAGTTGCCAGGATGGCGGAGCGGTCTAAGGCGTTGCCTTCAGGTCGCAGTCTCCCCAGGAGGCGTGGGTTCGAATCCCACCTCAGACAGAGCCCATTGAAAGTACAAAGCAAACACAGTCAAGAGAGCATTACCAGCTGCCAGGATGGCAGAGCGGTCTAAGGCGTTGCGTTCAGGTCGCAGTCTCCCCAGTAGGCGTGGGTTCAAATCCCACCTCAGACAGTGCCCATTGAAAGTACCAAGCAAGAACAAAGCAAACACAGTCAAGAGAGCATTACCAGCTGCCAGGATGGCGGAGCGGTCTAAGGCGTTGCGTTCAGGTCGCAGTCTCCCCAGGAGGCATGGGTTCGAATCCCACCTCAGACAGTGCCCATTGAAAGTACCAAGCAAGAACAAAGCAAACACAGTCAAGAGAGCATTACCAGTTGCCAGGATGGAGGAGCGGTCTAAGGCGTTGCGTTCAGGTCGCAGTCTCCCCAGGAGGCGTGGGTTCGAATCCCACCTCAGACAGAGCCCATTGAAAGTACCAAGCAAGAACAAAGCAAACACATTCAAGAGAGCATTACCAGGTGCCAGGATGGCGGAGCGGTCTAAGGCGTTGCGTTCAGGTCGCAGTCTCCCCAGGAGGCGTGGGTTCGAATCCCGCCTCAGACTTAGCCCATAGAAAGTACCAAGCAAGAACAAAGCAAACACAGTCAAGAGAGCATTACCAGGTGCCAGGATGGCGAAGCGGTGTAAGGCGTTGCGTTCAGGTCGCAGTCTCCCCAGGAGGCGTGGGTTCGAATCCCAACTCAGACACTGCCCATTGAAAGTACCAAGCAAGAACAACGCAAACACAGTAAAGAGAGCATTACCAGGTGCCAGGATGGCGGAGCGGTCTAAGGCGTTGCGTACAGGTCGCAGTCTCCCCTGGAGGCGTGGGTTCGAATCCCGCATCAGACAGAACCCATTGAAAGTACCAAGCAAGAACAAAGCAAAGACAATCAAGAGAGCATTACCAGTTGCCAGGATGGCATAGCGGTCTAAGGCGCTGCGTTCAGGTCGCAGTCTCCCCAGGAGGCGTGGCTTCGAATCCCGCCTCAGACATAGCCCATAGAAAGTACCAAGCAAGAACAAAGCAAACACAGTCAAGAGAGCATTACCAGGTGCCAGGATGGCGAAGCGGTGTAAGGCGTTGCGTTCAGGTCGCAGTCTCCCCAGGAGGCGTGGGTTCGAATCCCACCTCAGACACTGCCCATTGAAAGTACCAAGCAAGAACAACGCAAACACAGTAAAGAGAGCATTACCAGGTGCCAGGATGGCGGAGCGGTCTCAGGCGTTGCGTACAGGTCGCAGTCTCCCCTGGAGGCGTGGGTTCGAATCCCACCTCAGACAGTGCCCATTGAAGCTACCAAGCAAGAACAAAGCAAAGACAGTCAAGAGAGCATTACCAGTTGCCAGGATGGCGGAGCGGTCTAAGGCGTTGCGTTCAGGTCGCAGTCTCCCCAGGAGGTGTGGGTTCGAATCCCACCTCAGACAGAGCCCATTGAAAGTACCAAGCAAGAACAAAGCAAACACATTCAAGAGAGCATTACCAGGTGCCAGGATGGCGAAGCGGTGTAAGGCGTTGCGTTCAGGTCGCAGTCTCCCCAGGAGGCGTGGGTTCGAATCCCACCTCAGACAGAGCCCATTGAAAGTACCAAGCAATAACAAAGGAAACACGGTCAAGAGAGCATTACCAGTTGCCAGGATGGTGGAGCGGTCTAAGGCGTTGCGTTCAGGTCACAGTCTCCCCAGGAGGCGTGGGTTCGAATCCCACCTCAGACAGAGCCCATTGAAAGTACCAAGCAAGAACATAGGAAACACAGTAAAGTGAGCATTACCAGTTGCCAGGATGGCGGAGCGGTCTAAGGCGTTGCCTTCAGGTCGCAGTCTCCCCAGGAGGCGTGGGTTCGAATCCCACCTCAGACAGAGCCCATTGAAAATACAAAGCAAACACAGTCAAGAGAGCATTACCAGCTGCCAGGATGGCAGAGCGGTCTAAGGCGTTGCGTTCAGTAGGCGTGGGTTCAAATCCCACCTCAGACAGTGCCCATTGAAAGTACCAAGCAAGAACAAAGCAAAGACAGTCAAGAGAGCATTACCAGCTGCCAGGATGGCGGAGCGGTCTAAGGCGTTGCGTTCAGGTCGCAGTCTCCCCAGGAGGCATGGGTTCGAATCCCACCTCAGACAGTGCCCATTGAAAGTACCAAGCAAGAACAAAGTAAACACAGTCAAGAGAGCATTACCAGTTGCCAGGATGGCGGAGCGGTCTAAGGCGTTGCGTTCAGGTCGCAGTCTCCCCAGGAGGCGTGGGTTCGAATCCCACCTCAGACAGAGCCCATTGAAAGTACCAAGCAAGAACAAAGCAAACACATTCAAGAGAGCATTACCAGGTGCCAGGATGGCGGAGCGGTCTAAGGCGTTGCGTTCAGGTCGCAGTCTCCCCAGGAGGCGTGGGTTCGAATCCCGCCTCAGACATAGCCCATAGAAAGTACCAAGCAAGAACAAAGCAAACACAGTCAAGAGAGCATTACCAGGTGCCAGGATGGCGAAGCGGTGTAAGGCGTTGCGTTCAGGTCGCAGTCTCCCCAGGAGGCGTGGGTTCGAATCCCACCTCAGACACTGCCCATTGAAAGTACCAAGCAAGAACAACGCAAACACAGTAAAGAGAGCATTACCAGGTGCCAGGATGGCGGAGCGGTCTAAGGCGTTGCGTACAGGTCGCAGTCTCCCCTGGAGGCGTGGGTTCGAATCCCGCATCAGACAGAACCCATTGAAAGTACCAAGCAAGAACAAAGCAAAGACAATCAAGAGAGCATTACCAGTTGCCAGGATGGCATAGCGGTCTGAGGCGCTGCGTTCAGGTCGCAGTTTCCCCAGGAGGCGTGGCTTCGAATCCCGCCTCAGACAGAGCCCATTGAAAGTACCAAGCAAGAACAAAGCAAAAACAGTCAAGAGAGCATTACCAGGTGCCAGGATGGCGGAGCGGTCTAAGGCGTTGCGTTCAGGTCGCAGTCTCCCCAGGAGGCGTGGGTTCGAATCCCACCTCAGACAGTGCCCATTGAAACTACCAAGCAAGAACAAAGCAAACACAGTCAAGAGAGCATTACCAGTTGCCAGGATGGCGGAGCGGTCTAAGGCGTTGCGTTCAGGTCGCACTCTCCCCAGGAGGCGTGGGTTCGAATCCCACCTCAGACAGAGCCCATTGAAAGTACCAAGCAAGAACAAAGCAAACACATTCAAGAGAGCATTACCAGGTGCCAGGATGGCGAAGCGGTGTAAGGCGTTGCGTTCAGGTCGCAGTCTCCCCAGGAGGCGTGGGTTCGAATCCCACCTCAGACAGAGCCCATTGAAAGTACCAAGCAATAACAAAGGAAACACGGTCAAGAGAGCATGACCAGTTGCCAGGATGGCGGAGCGGTCTAAGGCGTTGCGTTCAGGTCGCAGTCTCCCCTGGAGGCGTGGGTTCGAATCCCACCTCAGACAGAGCCCATTGAAAGTACCAAGCAATAACAAAGGAAACACGGTCAAGAGAGCATTACCAGTTGCCAGGATGGCGGAGCGGTCTAAGGCGTTGCGTTCAGGTCACAGTCTCCCCAGGAGGCGTGGGTTCGAATCCCACCTCAGACAGAGCCCATTGAAAGTACCAAGCAAGAACATAGGAAACACAGTAAAGAGATCATTACCAGATGCCAGGATGGCAGAGCGGTCTAAGGCGTTGCGTTCAGGTCGCAGTCTCCCCAGGAGGCGTGGGTTTGAATCCCACCTCAGACAGAGCCCATTGAAAGTACAAAGCAAACACAGTCAAGAGAGCATTACCAGCTGCCAGGATGGCAGAGCGGTCTAAGGCGTTGCGTTCAGGTCGCAGTCACCCCAGGAGGCGTGGGTTCGAATCCCACCTCAGACAGTGCCCATTGAAAGTACCAAGCAAGAACAAAGCAAACACAGTCAAGAGAGCATTACCAGTTGCCAGGATGGCGGAGCGGTCTAAGGCGTTGCGTTCAGGTTGCAGTCTCCCCAGGAGGCGTGGGTTCGAATCCCACCTCAGACAGTGCCCATTGAAACTACCAAGCAAGAACAAAGCAAACACAGTCAAGAGAGCATTACAAGTTGCCAGGATGGCGGAGCGGTCTAAGGCGTTGCGTTCAGGTCGCAGTCTCCCCAGGAGGGGTGGGTTCGAATCCCACCTCAGACAGAGCCCATTGAAAGTACCAAGCAAGAACAAAGCAAACACATTCAAGAGAGCATTACCAGGTGCCAGGATGGCGAAGCGGTGTAAGGCGTTGCGTTCAGGTCGCAGTCTCCCCAGGAGGCGTGGGTTCGAATCCCACCTCAGACAGAGCCCATTGAAAGTACCAAGCAATAACATAGGAATCACAGTAAAGAGAGCATTACCAGTTGCCAGGATGGCGGAGCGGTCTAAGGCGTTGCCTTCAGGTCGCAGTCTCCCCAGGAGGCGTGGGTTCGAATCCCACCTCAGACAGAGCCCATTGAAAGTACAAAGCAAACACAGTCAAGAGAGCATTACCAGCTGCCAGGATGGCAGAGCGGTCTAAGGCGTTGCGTTCAGGTCGCAGTCTCCCCAGTAGGCGTGGGTTCAAATCCCACCTCAGACAGTGTCCATTGAAAGTACCAAGCAAGAACAAAGCAAACACAGTCAAGAGAGCATTACCAGCTGCCAGGATGGCGGAGCGGTCTAAGACGTTGCGTTCAGGTCGCAGTCTCCCCAGGAGGCATGGGTTCGAATCCCACCTCAGACAGTGCCCATTGAAAGTACCAAGCAAGAACAAAGCAAACACAGTCAAGAGAGCATTACCAGTTGCCAGGATGGAGGAGCGGTCTAAGGCGTTGCGTTCAGGTCGCAGTCTCCCCAGGAGGCGTGGGTTCGAATCCCACCTCAGACAGAGCCCATTGAAAGTACCAAGCAAGAACAAAGCAAACACATTCAAGAGAGCATTACCAGGTGCCAGGATGGCGGAGCGGTCTAAGGCGTTGCGTTCAGGTCGCAGTCTCCCCAGGAGGCGTGGGTTCGAATCCCGCCTCAGACATAGCCCATAGAAAGTACCAAGCAAGAACAAAGCAAACACAGTCAAGAGAGCATTACCAGGTGCCAGGATGGCGAAGCGGTGTAAGGCGTTGCGTTCAGGTCGCAGTCTCCCCAGGAGGCGTGGGTTCGAATCCCAACTCAGACACTGCCCATTGAAAGTACCAAGCAAGAACAACGCAAACACAGTAAAGAGAGCATTACCAGGTGCCAGGATGGCGGAGCGGTCTAAGGCGTTGCGTACAGGTCGCAGTCTCCCCTGGAGGCGTGGGTTCGAATCCCGCATCAGACAGAACCCATTGAAAGTACCAAGCAAGAACAAAGCAAAGACAATCAAGAGAGCATTACCAGTTGCCAGGATGGCATAGCGGTCTAAGGCGCTGCGTTCAGGTCGCAGTCTCCCCAGGAGGCGTGGCTTCGAATCCCGCCTCAGACAGAGTCCATTGAAAGTACCAAGCAAGAACAAAGCAAAAACAGTCAAGAGAGCATTACCAGGTGCCAGGATGGCGGAGCGGTCTAAGGCGTTGCGTTCAGGTCGCAGTCTCCCCAGGAGGCGTGGGTTCGAATCCCACCTCAGACAGTGCCCATTGAAACTACCAAGCAAGAACAAAGCAAACACAGTCAAGAGAGCATTACCAGTTGCCAGGATGGCGGAGCGGTCTAAGGCGTTGCGTTCAGGTCGCAGTCTCCCCAGGAGGCGTGGGTTCGAATCCCACCTCAGACAGAGCCCATTGAAAGTACCAAGCAAGAACAAAGCAAACACATTAGAGAGCATTACCAGGTGCCAGGATGGCGAAGCGGTGTAAGGCGTTGCGTTCAGGTCGCAGTCTCCCCAGGAGGCGTGGGTTCGAATCCCACCTCAGACAGAGCCCATTGAAAGTACCAAGCAATAACAAAGGAAACACGGTCAAGAGAGCATTACCAGTTGCCAGGATGGCGGAGCGGTCTAAGGCGTTGCGTTCAGGTCACAGTCTCCCCAGGAGGCGTGGGTTCGAATCCCACCTCAGACAGAGCCCATTGAAAGTACCAAGCAAGAACATAGGAAACACAGTAAAGAGAGCATTACCAGTTGCCAGGATGGCGGAGCGGTCTAAGGC
The DNA here is from genome assembly GCF_059441095.1 of Idiotropiscis lumnitzeri. Taxonomy (NCBI): domain Eukaryota; kingdom Metazoa; phylum Chordata; class Actinopteri; order Syngnathiformes; family Syngnathidae; genus Idiotropiscis; species Idiotropiscis lumnitzeri. The sequence goes on from NW_028283566.1 coordinate 2,819,262, forward strand.
GTTGCCTTCAGGTCGCAGTCTCCCCAGGAGGCGTGGGTTCGAATCCCACCTCAGACAGAGCCCATTGAAAGTACCAAGCAAGAACAAAGCAAACACATTCAAGAGAGCATTACCAGGTGCCAGTATGGCGGAGCGGTCTAAGGCGTTGCGTTCAGGTCGCAGTCTCCCCAGGAGGCGTGGGTTCGAATCCCACCTCAGACAGAGCCCATTGAAAGTACCAAGCAAGAACAAAGCAAACACATTCAAGAGAGCATTACCAGGTGCCAGGATGGCGAAGCGGTGTAAGGCGTTGCGTTCAGGTCGCAGTCTCCCCAGGAGGCGTGGGTTCGAATCCCACCTCAGACAGAGCCCATTGAAAGTACCAAGCAATAACAAAGGAAACACGGTCAAGAGAGCATTACCAGTTGCCAGGATGGCGGAGCGGTCTAAGGCGTTGCGTTCAGGTCACAGTCTCCCCAGGAGGCGTGGGTTCGAATCCCACCTCAGACAGAGCCCATTGAAAGTACCAAGCAAGAACATAGGAAACACAGTAAAGAGAGCATTACCAGTTGCCAGGATGGCGGAGCGGTCTAAGGCGTTGCCTTCAGGTCGCAGTCTCCCCAGGAGGCGTGGGTTCGAATCCCACCTCAGACAGAGCCCATTGAAAGTACAAAGCAAACACAGTCAAGAGAGCATTACCAGCTGCCAGGATGGCAGAGCGGTCTAAGGCGTTGCGTTCAGGTCGCAGTCTCCCCAGTAGGCGTGGGTTCAAATCCCACCTCAGACAGTGCCCATTGAAAGTACCAAGCAATAACAAAGGAAACACGGTCAAGAGAGCATTACCAGTTGCCAGGATGGCGGAGCGGTCTAAGGCGTTGCGTTCAGGTCACAGTCTCCCCAGGAGGCGTGGGTTCGAATCCCACCTCAGACAGAGCCCATTGATAGTACCAAGCAAGAACAAAGCAAACACAGTAAAGAGAGCATTACCAGGTGCCAGGATGGCGGAGCGGTCTAAGGCGTTGCGTTCAGGTCGCAGTCTCCCCAGGAGGCGTGGGTTCGAATCCCACCTCAGACAGAGTCAAGAGAGCATTACCAGCTGCCAGGATGGCAGAGCGGTCTAAGGCGTTGCGTTCAGGTCGCAGTCTCCCCTGGAGGCGTGGGTTCGAATCCCGCCTCAGACAGAGCCCATTGAAAGTACCAAGCAAGAACAAAGCAAACACAGTCACGAGAGCATTACCAGTTGCCAGGATGGCGGAGCGGTCTAAGGCGTTGCGTTCAGGTCGCAGTCTCCCCAGGAGGCGTGGGTTCGAATCCCACCTCAGACAGAGCCCATTGAAAGTACCAAGCAATAACAAAGCAAACACAGTCAAGAGAGCATTACCAGCTGCCAGGATGGCAGAGCGGTCTAAGGCGTTGCGTTCAGGTCGCAGTCTCCCCTGGAGGTGTGGGTTCGAATCCCGCCTCAGACAGAGCCCATTGAAAGTACCAAGCAAGAACAAAGCAAACACAGTCAAGAGAGCATTACCAGTTGCCAGGATGGCGGAGCGTTCTAAGGCGCTGCGTTCAGGTCGCAGTCTCCCCAGGAGGCGTGGGTTTGAATCCCACTTCAGACAGTGCCCATTGAAAGTACCAAGCAAGAACAAAGCAAACACAGTCAAGAGAGCATTACCAGTTGCCAGGATGGCAGAGCGGTCTAAGGCGTTGCGTTCAGGTCGCAGTGTCCCCAGGAGGCGTGGGTTCGAATCCCACCTCAGAGAGAGCCCATTGAAAGTACCAAGCAAGAACAAAGCAAACACATTCAAGAGAGCATTACCAGGTGCCAGGATGGCGGAGCGGTCTAAGGCATTGCGTTCAGGTCGCAGTCTCCCCAGGAGGCGTGGGTTCGAATCCCACCTCAGACAGAGCCCATTGAAAGTACCAAGCACGAACAAAGCAAACACATTGAAGAGAGCATTACCAGGTGCCAGGATGGCGGAGCGGTCTAAGGTGTTGCGTTCAGGTCGCAGTCTCCCCAGGAGGCGTGGGTTCGAATCCCACCTCAGACAGTGCCCATTGAAAGTACCAAGCAAGAACAAAGCAAACACAGTCAAGAGAGCATTACCAGGTGCCAGGATTGCGGAGCGGTCTAAGGTGTTGTGTTCAGGTCACAGTCTCCGCAGGAGGCATGGGTTCGAATCCCACCTCAGACAGAGCCCATTGAAAGTACCAAGCAAACACAGTCAAGAGAGCATTACCAGGTGCCAGGATTGCGGAGCGGTCTAAGGTGTTGCGTTCAGGTCACAGTCTCCCCAGGAGGCGTGGGTTCGAATCCCACCTCAGACAGAGCGCATTGAAAGTACCAAGCAAGAACAAAGCAAACACAGTAAAGAGAGCATTACCAGGTGCCAGGATGGCGGAGCGGTCTAAGGCGTTGCGTTCAGGTCGCAGTCTCCCCAGGAGGCGTGGGTTCGAATCCCACCTCAGACAGAGCCCATTGAAAGTACAAAGCAAACACAGTCAAGAGAGCATTACCAGCTGCCGGGATGGCAGAGCGGTCTAAGGCGTTGCGTTCAGGTCGCAGTCTCCCCTGGAGGCGTGGGTTCGAATCCCACCTCAGAGAGAGCCCATTGAAACTACCAAGCAAGAACAAAGCAAACACATTCAAGAGAACATTACCAGGTGCCAGGATGGCGGAGCGGTCTAAGGTGTTGCGTTCAGGTCGCAGTCTCCCCAGGAGGCGTGGGTTCGAATCCCACCTCAGACAGAGCCCATTGAAAGTACCAAGCAAGAACAAAGCAAACACATTCAAGAAAGCATTACCAGGTGCCAGGATGGCGGAGCGGTCTAAGGCGTTGCGTTCAGGTCGCAGTCTCCCCAGGAGGCGTGGGTTCGAATCCCGCCTCAGACAGAGCCCATTGAAAGTACCAAGCAAGAACAAAGCAAACACATTCAAGAGAGCATTACCAGGTGCCAGGATGGCGGAGCGGTCTAAGGCGTTGCGTTCAGGTTGCATTCTCCCCAGGAGGCGTGGGTTCGAATCCCACCTCAGACAGAGCCCATTGAAAGTACCAAGCACGAACAAAGCAAACACATTCAAGAGAGCATTACCAGGTGCCAGGATGGCGGAGCGGTCTAAGGTGTTGCGTTCAGGTCGCAGTCTCCCCAGGAGGCGTGGGTTCGAATCCCACCTCAGACCGTGCCCATTGAAAGTACCAAGCAAGAACAAAGCAAACACAGTCAAGAGAGCATTACCAGTTGCCAGGATGGCGGAGCGGTCTAAGGCGTTGCGTTCAGGTCGCAGTCTCCCCAGGAGGCGTGGGTTCGAATCCCACCTCAGACAGAGCCCATTGAAAGTACCAAGCACGAACAAAGCAAACACATTCAAGAGAGCATTACCAGGTGCCAGGATGGCGGAGCGGTCTAAGGCGTTGCGTTCAGGTCGCAGTCTCCCCAGGAGGCGTGGGTTCGAATCCCACCTCAGACAGAGCCCATTGAAAGTACCAAGCAAGAACAAGGCAAACACATTCAAGAGAGCATTACCAGGTGCCAAGATGGGGGAGCGGTCTAAGGCGTTGCCTTCAGGTCGCAGTCTCCCCAGGAGGCGTGGGTTCTAATCCCACCTCAGACAGAGCCCATTGAAAGTACCAAGCAAGAACAAAGCAAACACATTCAAGAGAGCATTACCAGGTGCCAGGATTGCGGAGCGGTCTAAGGTGTTGCGTTCAGGTCACAGTCTCCCCAGGAGGCGTGGGTTCGAATCCCACCTCAGACAGAGCCCATTGAAAGTACCAAGCAAGAACAAAGCAAACACAGTAAAGAGAGCATTACCAGGTGCCAGGATGGCGGAGCGGTTTAAGGCGTTGCGTTCAGGTCGCAGTCTCCCCAGGAGGCGTAGGTTCGAATCCCGCCTCAGACAGAGCCCATTGAAAGCACCAAGCAAGAACAAAGCAAACACAGTCAAGAGAGCATTACCAGTTGCCAGGATGGCAGAGCGGTCTAAGGCGCTGCGTTCAGGTCGCAGTCTCCCCAGGAGGCGTGGGTTCGAATCCCACCTCAGACAGAGCCCATTGAAAGTACCAAGCAAGAACAAAGCAAACACATTAGAGAGCATTACCAGGTGCCAGGATGGCGAAGCGGTGTAAGGCGTTGCGTTCAGGTCGCAGTCTCCCCAGGAGGCGTGGGTTCGAATCCCACCTCAGACAGAGCCCATTGAAAGTACCAAGCAATAACAAAGGAAACACGGTCAAGAGAGCATTACCAGTTGCCAGGATGGCGGAGCGGTCTAAGGCGTTGCGTTCAGGTCACAGTCTCCCCAGGAGGCGTGGGTTCGAATCCCACCTCAGACAGAGCCCATTGAAAGTACCAAGCACGAACAAAGCAAACACATTCAAGAGAGCATTACCAGGTGCCAGGATGGCGGAGCGGTCTAAGGTGTTGCGTTCAGGTCGCAGTCTCCCCAGGAGGCGTGGGTTCGAATCCCACCTCAGACCGTGCCCATTGAAAGTACCAAGCAAGAACAAAGCAAACACAGTCAAGAGAGCATTACCAGTTGCCAGGATGGCGGAGCGGTCTAAGGCGTTGCGTTCAGGTCGCAGTCTCCCCAGGAGGCGTGGGTTCGAATCCCACCTCAGACAGAGCCCATTGAAAGTACCAAGCACGAACAAAGCAAACACATTCAAGAGAGCATTACCAGGTGCCAGGATGGTGGAGCGGTCTAAGGCGTTGCGTTCAGGTCGCAGTCTCCCCAGGAGGCGTGGGTTCGAATCCCACCTCAGACAGAGCCCATTGAAAGTACCAAGCAAGAACAAGGCAAACACATTCAAGAGAGCATTACCAGGTGCCAGGATGGCGGAGCGGTCTAAGGCGTTGCCTTCAGGTCGCAGTCTCCCCAGGAGGCGTGGGTTCTAATCCCACCTCAGACAGAGCCCATTGAAAGTACCAAGCAAGAACAAAGCAAACACATTCAAGAGAGCATTACCAGGTGCCAGGATTGCGGAGCGGTCTAAGGTGTTGCGTTCAGGTCACAGTCTCCCCAGGAGGCGTGGGTTCGAATCCCACCTCAGACAGAGCCCATTGAAAGTACCAAGCAAGAACAAAGCAAACACAGTAAAGAGAGCATTACCAGGTGCCAGGATGGCGGAGCGGTTTAAGGCGTTGCGTTCAGGTCGCAGTCTCCCCAGGAGGCGTAGGTTCGAATCCCGCCTCAGACAGAGCCCATTGAAAGTACCAAGCAAGAACAAAGCAAACACAGTCAAGAGAGCATTACCAGTTGCCAGGATGGAGGAGCGGTCTAAGGCGTTGCGTTCAGGTCGCAGTCTCCCCAGGAGGCGTGGGTTCGAATCCCACCTCAGACAGAGCCCATTGAAAGTACCAAGCAAGAACAAAGCAAACACATTCAAGAGAGCATTACCAGGTGCCAGGATGGCGGAGCGGTCTAAGGCGTTGCGTTCAGGTCGCAGTCTCCCCAGGAGGCGTGGGTTCGAATCCCGCCTCAGACTTAGCCCATAGAAAGTACCAAGCAAGAACAAAGCAAACACAGTCAAGAGAGCATTACCAGGTGCCAGGATGGCGAAGCGGTGTAAGGCGTTGCGTTCAGGTCGCAGTCTCCCCAGGAGGCGTGGGTTCGAATCCCAACTCAGACACTGCCCATTGAAAGTACCAAGCAAGAACAACGCAAACACAGTAAAGAGAGCATTACCAGGTGCCAGGATGGCGGAGCGGTCTAAGGCGTTGCGTACAGGTCGCAGTCTCCCCTGGAGGCGTGGGTTCGAATCCCGCATCAGACAGAACCCATTGAAAGTACCAAGCAAGAACAAAGCAAAGACAATCAAGAGAGCATTACCAGTTGCCAGGATGGCATAGCGGTCTAAGGCGCTGCGTTCAGGTCGCAGTCTCCCCAGGAGGCGTGGCTTCGAATCCCGCCTCAGACATAGCCCATAGAAAGTACCAAGCAAGAACAAAGCAAACACAGTCAAGAGAGCATTACCAGGTGCCAGGATGGCGAAGCGGTGTAAGGCGTTGCGTTCAGGTCGCAGTCTCCCCAGGAGGCGTGGGTTCGAATCCCACCTCAGACACTGCCCATTGAAAGTACCAAGCAAGAACAACGCAAACACAGTAAAGAGAGCATTACCAGGTGCCAGGATGGCGGAGCGGTCTCAGGCGTTGCGTACAGGTCGCAGTCTCCCCTGGAGGCGTGGGTTCGAATCCCACCTCAGACAGTGCCCATTGAAGCTACCAAGCAAGAACAAAGCAAAGACAGTCAAGAGAGCATTACCAGTTGCCAGGATGGCGGAGCGGTCTAAGGCGTTGCGTTCAGGTCGCAGTCTCCCCAGGAGGTGTGGGTTCGAATCCCACCTCAGACAGAGCCCATTGAAAGTACCAAGCAAGAACAAAGCAAACACATTCAAGAGAGCATTACCAGGTGCCAGGATGGCGAAGCGGTGTAAGGCGTTGCGTTCAGGTCGCAGTCTCCCCAGGAGGCGTGGGTTCGAATCCCACCTCAGACAGAGCCCATTGAAAGTACCAAGCAATAACAAAGGAAACACGGTCAAGAGAGCATTACCAGTTGCCAGGATGGTGGAGCGGTCTAAGGCGTTGCGTTCAGGTCACAGTCTCCCCAGGAGGCGTGGGTTCGAATCCCACCTCAGACAGAGCCCATTGAAAGTACCAAGCAAGAACATAGGAAACACAGTAAAGTGAGCATTACCAGTTGCCAGGATGGCGGAGCGGTCTAAGGCGTTGCCTTCAGGTCGCAGTCTCCCCAGGAGGCGTGGGTTCGAATCCCACCTCAGACAGAGCCCATTGAAAATACAAAGCAAACACAGTCAAGAGAGCATTACCAGCTGCCAGGATGGCAGAGCGGTCTAAGGCGTTGCGTTCAGTTCGCAGTCTCCCCAGTAGGCGTGGGTTCAAATCCCACCTCAGACAGTGCCCATTGAAAGTACCAAGCAAGAACAAAGCAAAGACAGTCAAGAGAGCATTACCAGCTGCCAGGATGGCGGAGCGGTCTAAGGCGTTGCGTTCAGGTCGCAGTCTCCCCAGGAGGCATGGGTTCGAATCCCACCTCAGACAGTGCCCATTGAAAGTACCAAGCAAGAACAAAGCAAACACAGTCAAGAGAGCATTACCAGTTGCCAGGATGGCGGAGCGGTCTAAGGCGTTGCGTTCAGGTCGCAGTCTCCCCAGGAGGCGTGGGTTCGAATCCCACCTCAACAGAGCCCATTGAAAGTACCAAGCAAGAACAAAGCAAACACATTCAAGAGAGCATTACCAGGTGCCAGGATGGCGGAGCGGTCTAAGGCGTTGCGTTCAGGTCGCAGTCTCCCCAGGAGGCGTGGGTTCGAATCCCGCCTCAGACATAGCCCATAGAAAGTACCAAGCAAGAACAAAGCAAACACAGTCAAGAGAGCATTACCAGGTGCCAGGATGGCGAAGCGGTGTAAGGCGTTGCGTTCAGGTCGCAGTCTCCCCAGGAGGCGTGGGTTCGAATCCCACCTCAGACACTGCCCATTGAAAGTACCAAGCAAGAACAACGCAAACACAGTAAAGAGAGCATTACCAGGTGCCAGGATGGCGGAGCGGTCTAAGGCGTTGCGTACAGGTCGCAGTCTCCCCTGGAGGCGTGGGTTCGAATCCCGCATCAGACAGAACCCATTGAAAGTACCAAGCAAGAACAAAGCAAAGACAATCAAGAGAGCATTACCAGTTGCCAGGATGGCATAGCGGTCTGAGGCGCTGCGTTCAGGTCGCAGTTTCCCCAGGAGGCGTGGCTTCGAATCCCGCCTCAGACAGAGCCCATTGAAAGTACCAAGCAAGAACAAAGCAAAAACAGTCAAGAGAGCATTACCAGGTGCCAGGATGGCGGAGCGGTCTAAGGCGTTGCGTTCAGGTCGCAGTCTCCCCAGGAGGCGTGGGTTCGAATCCCACCTCAGACAGTGCCCATTGAAACTACCAAGCAAGAACAAAGCAAACACAGTCAAGAGAGCATTACCAGTTGCCAGGATGGCGGAGCGGTCTAAGGCGTTGCGTTCAGGTCGCACTCTCCCCAGGAGGCGTGGGTTCGAATCCCACCTCAGACAGAGCCCATTGAAAGTACCAAGCAAGAACAAAGCAAACACATTCAAGAGAGCATTACCAGGTGCCAGGATGGCGAAGCGGTGTAAGGCGTTGCGTTCAGGTCGCAGTCTCCCCAGGAGGCGTGGGTTCGAATCCCACCTCAGACAGAGCCCATTGAAAGTACCAAGCAATAACAAAGGAAACACGGTCAAGAGAGCATGACCAGTTGCCAGGATGGCGGAGCGGTCTAAGGCGTTGCGTTCAGGTCGCAGTCTCCCCTGGAGGCGTGGGTTCGAATCCCACCTCAGACAGAGCCCATTGAAAGTACCAAGCAATAACAAAGGAAACACGGTCAAGAGAGCATTACCAGTTGCCAGGATGGCGGAGCGGTCTAAGGCGTTGCGTTCAGGTCACAGTCTCCCCAGGAGGCGTGGGTTCGAATCCCACCTCAGACAGAGCCCATTGAAAGTACCAAGCAAGAACATAGGAAACACAGTAAAGAGATCATTACCAGATGCCAGGATGGCAGAGCGGTCTAAGGCGTTGCGTTCAGGTCGCAGTCTCCCCAGGAGGCGTGGGTTTGAATCCCACCTCAGACAGAGCCCATTGAAAGTACAAAGCAAACACAGTCAAGAGAGCATTACCAGCTGCCAGGATGGCAGAGCGGTCTAAGGCGTTGCGTTCAGGTCGCAGTCACCCCAGGAGGCGTGGGTTCGAATCCCACCTCAGACAGTGCCCATTGAAAGTACCAAGCAAGAACAAAGCAAACACAGTCAAGAGAGCATTACCAGTTGCCAGGATGGCGGAGCGGTCTAAGGCGTTGCGTTCAGGTTGCAGTCTCCCCAGGAGGCGTGGGTTCGAATCCCACCTCAGACAGTGCCCATTGAAACTACCAAGCAAGAACAAAGCAAACACAGTCAAGAGAGCATTACAAGTTGCCAGGATGGCGGAGCGGTCTAAGGCGTTGCGTTCAGGTCGCAGTCTCCCCAGGAGGGGTGGGTTCGAATCCCACCTCAGACAGAGCCCATTGAAAGTACCAAGCAAGAACAAAGCAAACACATTCAAGAGAGCATTACCAGGTGCCAGGATGGCGAAGCGGTGTAAGGCATTGCGTTCAGGTCGCAGTCTCCCCAGGAGGCGTGGGTTCGAATCCCACCTCAGACAGAGCCCATTGAAAGTACCAAGCAATAACATAGGAATCACAGTAAAGAGAGCATTACCAGTTGCCAGGATGGCGGAGCGGTCTAAGGCGTTGCCTTCAGGTCGCAGTCTCCCCAGGAGGCGTGGGTTCGAATCCCACCTCAGACAGAGCCCATTGAAAGTACAAAGCAAACACAGTCAAGAGAGCATTACCAGCTGCCAGGATGGCAGAGCGGTCTAAGGCGTTGCGTTCAGGTCGCAGTCTCCCCAGTAGGCGTGGGTTCAAATCCCACCTCAGACAGTGTCCATTGAAAGTACCAAGCAAGAACAAAGCAAACACAGTCAAGAGAGCATTACCAGCTGCCAGGATGGCGGAGCGGTCTAAGGCGTTGCGTTCAGGTCGCAGTCTCCCCAGGAGGCATGGGTTCGAATCCCACCTCAGACAGTGCCCATTGAAAGTACCAAGCAAGAACAAAGCAAACACAGTCAAGAGAGCATTACCAGTTGCCAGGATGGAGGAGCGGTCTAAGGCGTTGCGTTCAGGTCGCAGTCTCCCCAGGAGGCGTGGGTTCGAATCCCACCTCAGACAGAGCCCATTGAAAGTACCAAGCAAGAACAAAGCAAACACATTCAAGAGAGCATTACCAGGTGCCAGGATGGCGGAGCGGTCTAAGGCGTTGCGTTCAGGTCGCAGTCTCCCCAGGAGGCGTGGGTTCGAATCCCGCCTCAGACATAGCCCATAGAAAGTACCAAGCAAGAACAAAGCAAACACAGTCAAGAGAGCATTACCAGGTGCCAGGATGGCGAAGCGGTGTAAGGCGTTGCGTTCAGGTCGCAGTCTCCCCAGGAGGCGTGGGTTCGAATCCCAACTCAGACACTGCCCATTGAAAGTACCAAGCAAGAACAACGCAAACACAGTAAAGAGAGCATTACCAGGTGCCAGGATGGCGGAGCGGTCTAAGGCGTTGCGTACAGGTCGCAGTCTCCCCTGGAGGCGTGGGTTCGAATCCCGCATCAGACAGAACCCATTGAAAGTACCAAGCAAGAACAAAGCAAAGACAATCAAGAGAGCATTACCAGTTGCCAGGATGGCATAGCGGTCTAAGGCGCTGCGTTCAGGTCGCAGTCTCCCCAGGAGGCGTGGCTTCGAATCCCGCCTCAGACAGAGTCCATTGAAAGTACCAAGCAAGAACAAAGCAAAAACAGTCAAGAGAGCATTACCAGGTGCCAGGATGGCGGAGCGGTCTAAGGCGTTGCGTTCAGGTCGCAGTCTCCCCAGGAGGCGTGGGTTCGAATCCCACCTCAGACAGTGCCCATTGAAACTACCAAGCAAGAACAAAGCAAACACAGTCAAGAGAGCATTACCAGTTGCCAGGATGGCGGAGCGGTCTAAGGCGTTGCGTTCAGGTCGCAGTCTCCCCAGGAGGCGTGGGTTCGAATCCCACCTCAGACAGAGCCCATTGAAAGTACCAAGCAAGAACAAAGCAAACACATTAGAGAGCATTACCAGGTGCCAGGATGGCGAAGCGGTGTAAGGCGTTGCGTTCAGGTCGCAGTCTCCCCAGGAGGCGTGGGTTCGAATCCCACCTCAGACAGAGCCCATTGAAAGTACCAAGCAATAACAAAGGAAACACGGTCAAGAGAGCATTACCAGTTGCCAGGATGGCGGAGCGGTCTAAGGCGTTGCGTTCAGGTCACAGTCTCCCCAGGAGGCGTGGGTTCGAATCCCACCTCAGACAGAGCCCATTGAAAGTACCAAGCAAGAACATAGGAAACACAGTAAAGAGAGCATTACCAGTTGCCAGGATGGCGGAGCGGTCTAAGGCGTTGCCTTCAGGTCGCAGTCTCCCCAGGAGGCGTGGGTTCGAATCCCACCTCAGACAGAGCCCATTGAAAGTACCAAGCAAGAACAAAGCAAACACATTCAAGAGAGCATTACCAGGTGCCAGTATGGCGGAGCGGTCTAAGGCGTTGCGTTCAGGTCGCAGTCTCCCCAGGAGGCGTGGGTTCGAATCCCACCTCAGACAGAGCCCATTGAAAGTACCAAGCAAGAACAAAGCAAACACATTCAAGAGAGCATTACCAGGTGCCAGGATGGCGAAGCGGTGTAAGGCGTTGCGTTCAGGTCGCAGTCTCCCCAGGAGGCGTGGGTTCGAATCCCACCTCAGACAGAGCCCATTGAAAGTACCAAGCAATAACAAAGGAAACACGGTCAAGAGAGCATTACCAGTTGCCAGGATGGCGGAGCGGTCTAAGGCGTTGCGTTCAGGTCACAGTCTCCCCAGGAGGCGTGGGTTCGAATCCCACCTCAGACAGAGCCCATTGAAAGTACCAAGCAAGAACATAGGAAACACAGTAAAGAGAGCATTACCAGTTGCCAGGATGGCGGAGCGGTCTAAGGCGTTGCCTTCAGGTCGCAGTCTCCCCAGGAGGCGTGGGTTCGAATCCCACCTCAGACAGAGCCCATTGAAAGTACAAAGCAAACACAGTCAAGAGAGCATTACCAGCTGCCAGGATGGCAGAGCGGTCTAAGGCGTTGCGTTCAGGTCGCAGTCTCCCCAGTAGGCGTGGGTTCAAATCCCACCTCAGACAGTGCCCATTGAAAGTACCAAGCAATAACAAAGGAAACACGGTCAAGAGAGCATTACCAGTTGCCAGGATGGCGGAGCGGTCTAAGGCGTTGCGTTCAGGTCACAGTCTCCCCAGGAGGCGTGGGTTCGAATCCCACCTCAGACAGAGCCCATTGATAGTACCAAGCAAGAACAAAGCAAACACAGTAAAGAGAGCATTACCAGGTGCCAGGATGGCGGAGCGGTCTAAGGCGTTGCGTTCAGGTCGCAGTCTCCCCAGGAGGCGTGGGTTCAAATCCCACCTCAGACAGTGCCCATTGAAAGTACCAAGCAATAACAAAGGAAACACGGTCAAGAGAGCATTACCAGTTGCCAGGATGGCGGAGCGGTCTAAGGCGTTGCGTTCAGGTCACAGTCTCCCCAGGAGGCGTGGGTTCGAATCCCACCTCAGACAGAGCCCATTGATAGTACCAAGCAAGAACAAAGCAAACACAGTAAAGAGAGCATTACCAGGTGCCAGGATGGCGGAGCGGTCTAAGGCGTTGCGTTCAGGTCGCAGTCTCCCCAGGAGGCGTGGGTTCGAATCCCACCTCAGACAGAGTCAAGAGAGCATTACCAGCTGCCAGGATGGCAGAGCGGTCTAAGGCGTTGCGTTCAGGTCGCAGTCTCCCCTGGAGGCGTGGGTTCGAATCCCGCCTCAGACAGAGCCCATTGAAAGTACCAAGCAAGAACAAAGCAAACACAGTCACGAGAGCATTACCAGTTGCCAGGATGGCGGAGCGGTCTAAGGCGTTGCGTTCAGGTCGCAGTCTCCCCAGGAGGCGTGGGTTCGAATCCCACCTCAGACAGAGCCCATTGAAAGTACCAAGCAATAACAAAGCAAACACAGTCAAGAGAGCATTACCAGCTGCCAGGATGGCAGAGCGGTCTAAGGCGTTGCGTTCAGGTCGCAGTCTCCCCTGGAGGTGTGGGTTCGAATCCCGCCTCAGACAGAGCCCATTGAAAGTACCAAGCAAGAACAAAGCAAACACAGTCAAGAGAGCATTACCAGTTGCCAGGATGGCGGAGCGTTCTAAGGCGCTGCGTTCAGGTCGCAGTCTCCCCAGGAGGCGTGGGTTTGAATCCCACTTCAGACAGTGCCCATTGAAAGTACCAAGCAAGAACAAAGCAAACACAGTCAAGAGAGCATTACCAGTTGCCAGGATGGCAGAGCGGTCTAAGGCGTTGCGTTCAGGTCGCAGTGTCCCCAGGAGGCGTGGGTTCGAATCCCACCTCAGAGAGAGCCCATTGAAAGTACCAAGCAAGAACAAAGCAAACACATTCAAGAGAGCATTACCAGGTGCCAGGATGGCAGAGCGGTCTAAGGCATTGCGTTCAGGTCGCAGTCTCCCCAGGAGGCGTGGGTTCGAATCCCACCTCAGACAGAGCCCATTGAAAGTACCAAGCACGAACAAAGCAAACACATTGAAGAGAGCATTACCAGGTGCCAGGATGGCGGAGCGGTCTAAGGTGTTGCGTTCAGGTCGCAGTCTCCCCAGGAGGCGTGGGTTCGAATCCCACCTCAGACAGTGCCCATTGAAAGTACCAAGCAAGAACAAAGCAAACACAGTCAAGAGAGCATTACCAGGTGCCAGGATTGCGGAGCGGTCTAAGGTGTTGTGTTCAGGTCACAGTCTCCGCAGGAGGCATGGGTTCGAATCCCACCTCAGACAGAGCCCATTGAAAGTACCAAGCAAACACAGTCAAGAGAGCATTACCAGGTGCCAGGATTGCGGAGCGGTCTAAGGTGTTGCGTTCAGGTCACAGTCTCCCCAGGAGGCGTGGGTTCGAATCCCACCTCAGACAGAGCGCATTGAAAGTACCAAGCAAGAACAAAGCAAACACAGTAAAGAGAGCATTACCAGGTGCCAGGATGGCGGAGCGGTCTAAGGCGTTGCGTTCAGGTCGCAGTCTCCCCAGGAGGCGTGGGTTCGAATCCCACCTCAGACAGAGCCCATTGAAAGTACAAAGCAAACACAGTCAAGAGAGCATTACCAGCTGCCGGGATGGCAGAGCGGTCTAAGGCGTTGCGTTCAGGTCGCAGTCTCCCCTGGAGGCGTGGGTTCGAATCCCACCTCAGAGAGAGCCCATTGAAACTACCAAGCAAGAACAAAGCAAACACATTCAAGAGAACATTACCAGGTGCCAGGATGGCGGAGCGGTCTAAGGTGTTGCGTTCAGGTCGCAGTCTCCCCAGGAGGCGTGGGTTCGAATCCCACCTCAGACAGAGCCCATTGAAAGTACCAAGCAAGAACAAAGCAAACACATTCAAGAAAGCATTACCAGGTGCCAGGATGGCGGAGCGGTCTAAGGCGTTGCGTTCAGGTCGCAGTCTCCCCAGGAGGCGTGGGTTCGAATCCCGCCTCAGACAGAGCCCATTGAAAGTACCAAGCAAGAACAAAGCAAACACATTCAAGAGAGCATTACCAGGTGCCAGGATGGCGGAGCGGTCTAAGGCGTTGCGTTCAGGTCGCATTCTCCCCAGGAGGCGTGGGTTCGAATCCCACCTCAGACAGAGCCCATTGAAAGTACCAAGCACGAACAAAGCAAACACATTCAAGAGAGCATTACCAGGTGCCAGGATGGCGGAGCGGTCTAAGGTGTTGCGTTCAGGTCGCAGTCTCCCCAGGAGGCGTGGGTTCGAATCCCACCTCAGACCGTGCCCATTGAAAGTACCAAGCAAGAACAAAGCAAACACAGTCAAGAGAGCATTACCAGTTGCCAGGATGGCGGAGCGGTCTAAGGCGTTGCGTTCAGGTCGCAGTCTCCCCAGGAGGCGTGGGTTCGAATCCCACCTCAGACAGAGCCCATTGAAAGTACCAAGCACGAACAAAGCAAACACATTCAAGAGAGCATTACCAGGTGCCAGGATGGCGGAGCGGTCTAAGGCGTTGCGTTCAGGTCGCAGTCTCCCCAGGAGGCGTGGGTTCGAATCCCACCTCAGACAGAGCCCATTGAAAGTACCAAGCAAGAACAAGGCAAACACATTCAAGAGAGCATTACCAGGTGCCAAGATGGGGGAGCGGTCTAAGGCGTTGCCTTCAGGTCGCAGTCTCCCCAGGAGGCGTGGGTTCTAATCCCACCTCAGACAGAGCCCATTGAAAGTACCAAGCAAGAACAAAGCAAACACATTCAAGAGAGCATTACCAGGTGCCAGGATTGCGGAGCGGTCTAAGGTGTTGCGTTCAGGTCACAGTCTCCCCAGGAGGCGTGGGTTCGAATCCCACCTCAGACAGAGCCCATTGAAAGTACCAAGCAAGAACAAAGCAAACACAGTAAAGAGAGCATTACCAGGTGCCAGGATGGCGGAGCGGTTTAAGGCGTTGCGTTCAGGTCGCAGTCTCCCCAGGAGGCGTAGGTTCGAATCCCGCCTCAGACAGAGCCCATTGAAAGTACCAAGCAAGAACAAAGCAAACACAGTCAAGAGAGCATTACCAGTTGCCAGGATGGCAGAGCGGTCTAAGGCGCTGCGTTCAGGTCGCAGTCTCCCCAGGAGGCGTGGGTTCGAATCCCACCTCAGACAGAGCCCATTGAAAGTACCAAGCAAGAACAAAGCAAACACATTAGAGAGCATTACCAGGTGCCAGGATGGCGAAGCGGCGTAAGGCGTTGCGTTCAGGTCGCAGTCTCCCCAGGAGGCGTGGGTTCGAATCCCACCTCAGACAGAGCCCATTGAAAGTACCAAGCAATAACAAAGGAAACACGGTCAAGAGAGCATTACCAGTTGCCAGGATGGCGGAGCGGTCTAAGGCGTTGCGTTCAGGTCACAGTCTCCCCAGGAGGCGTGGGTTCGAATCCCACCTCAGACAGAGCCCATTGAAAGTACCAAGCACGAACAAAGCAAACACATTCAAGAGAGCATTACCAGGTGCCAGGATGGCGGAGCGGTCTAAGATGTTGCGTTCAGGTCGCAGTCTCCCCAGGAGGCGTGGGTTCGAATCCCACCTCAGACCGTGCCCATTGAAAGTACCAAGCAAGAACAAAGCAAACACAGTCAAGAGAGCATTACCAGTTGCCAGGATGGCGGAGCGGTCTAAGGCGTTGCGCTCAGGTCGCAGTCTCCCCAGGAGGCGTGGGTTCGAATCCCACCTCAGACAGAGCCCATTGAAAGTACCAAGCACGAACAAAGCAAACACATTCAAGAGAGCATTACCAGGTGCCAGGATGGCGGAGCGGTCTAAGGCGTTGCGTTCAGGTCGCAGTCTCCCCAGGAGGCGTGGGTTCGAATCCCACCTCAGACAGAGCCCATTGAAAGTACCAAGCAAGAACAAGGCAAACACATTCAAGAGAGCATTACCAGGTGCCAGGATGGCGGAGCGGTCTAAGGCGTTGCCTTCAGGTCGCAGTCTCCCCAGGAGGCGTGGGTTCGAATCCCACCTCAGACAGAGCCCATTGAAAGTACCAAGCAATAACAAAGGAAACACGGTCAAGAGAGCATTACCAGTTGCCAGGATGGCGGAGCGGTCTAAGGCGTTGCGTTCAGGTCACAGTCTCCCCAGGAGGCGTGGGTTCGAATCCCACCTCAGACAGAGCCCATTGAAAGTACCAAGCAAGAACATAGGAAACACAGTAAAGAGATCATTACCAGATGCCAGGATGGCAGAGCGGTCTAAGGCGTTGCGTTCAGGTCGCAGTCTCCCCAGGAGGCGTGGGTTTGAATCCCACCTCAGACAGAGCCCATTGAAAGTACAAAGCAAACACAGTCAAGAGAGCATTACCAGCTGCCAGGATGGCAGAGCGGTCTAAGGCGTTGCGTTCAGGTCGCAGTCACCCCAGGAGGCGTGGTTTCGAATCCCACCTCAGACAGTGCCCATTGAAAGTACCAAGCAAGAACAAAGCAAACACAGTCAAGAGAGCATTACCAGTTGCCAGGATGGCGGAGCGGTCTAAGGCGTTGCGTTCAGGTTGCAGTCTCCCCAGGAGGCGTGGGTTCGAATCCCACCTCAGACAGTGCCCATTGAAACTACCAAGCAAGAACAAAGCAAACACAGTCAAGAGAGCATTACAAGTTGCCAGGATGGCGGAGCGGTCTAAGGCGTTGCGTTCAGGTCGCAGTCTCCCCAGGAGGGGTGGGTTCGAATCCCACCTCAGACAGAGCCCATTGAAAGTACCAAGCAAGAACAAAGCAAACACATTCAAGAGAGCATTACCAGGTGCCAGGATGGCGAAGCGGTGTAAGGCATTGCGTTCAGGTCGCAGTCTCCCCAGGAGGCGTGGGTTCGAATCCCACCTCAGACAGAGCCCATTGAAAGTACCAAGCAATAACATAGGAATCACAGTAAAGAGAGCATTACCAGTTGCCAGGATGGCGGAGCGGTCTAAGGCGTTGCCTTCAGGTCGCAGTCTCCCCAGGAGGCGTGGGTTCGAATCCCACCTCAGACAGAGCCCATTGAAAGTACAAAGCAAACACAGTCAAGAGAGCATTACCAGCTGCCAGGATGGCAGAGCGGTCTAAGGCGTTGCGTTCAGGTCGCAGTCTCCCCAGTAGGCGTGGGTTCAAATCCCACCTCAGACAGTGTCCATTGAAAGTACCAAGCAAGAACAAAGCAAACACAGTCAAGAGAGCATTACCAGCTGCCAGGATGGCGGAGCGGTCTAAGGCGTTGCGTTCAGGTCGCAGTCTCCCCAGGAGGCATGGGTTCGAATCCCACCTCAGACAGTGCCCATTGAAAGTACCAAGCAAGAACAAAGCAAACACAGTCAAGAGAGCATTACCAGTTGCCAGGATGGAGGAGCGGTCTAAGGCGTTGCGTTCAGGTCGCAGTCTCCCCAGGAGGCGTGGGTTCGAATCCCACCTCAGACAGAGCCCATTGAAAGTACCAAGCAAGAACAAAGCAAACACATTCAAGAGAGCATTACCAGGTGCCAGGATGGCGGAGCGGTCTAAGGCGTTGCGTTCAGGTCGCAGTCTCCCCAGGAGGCGTGGGTTCGAATCCCGCCTCAGACATAGCCCATAGAAAGTACCAAGCAAGAACAAAGCAAACACAGTCAAGAGAGCATTACCAGGTGCCAGGATGGCGAAGCGGTGTAAGGCGTTGCGTTCAGGTCGCAGTCTCCCCAGGAGGCGTGGGTTCGAATCCCAACTCAGACACTGCCCATTGAAAGTACCAAGCAAGAACAACGCAAACACAGTAAAGAGAGCATTACCAGGTGCCAGGATGGCGGAGCGGTCTAAGGCGTTGCGTACAGGTCGCAGTCTCCCCTGGAGGCGTGGGTTCGAATCCCGCATCAGACAGAACCCATTGAAAGTACCAAGCAAGAACAAAGCAAAGACAATCAAGAGAGCATTACCAGTTGCCAGGATGGCATAGCGGTCTAAGGCGCTGCGTTCAGGTCGCAGTCTCCCCAGGAGGCGTGGCTTCGAATCCCGCCTCAGACAGAGTCCATTGAAAGTACCAAGCAAGAACAAAGCAAAAACAGTCAAGAGAGCATTACCAGGTGCCAGGATGGCGGAGCGGTCTAAGGCGTTGCGTTCAGGTCGCAGTCTCCCCAGGAGGCGTGGGTTCGAATCCCACCTCAGACAGTGCCCATTGAAACTACCAAGCAAGAACAAAGCAAACACAGTCAAGAGAGCATTACCAGTTGCCAGGATGGCGGAGCGGTCTAAGGCGTTGCGTTCAGGTCGCAGTCTCCCCAGGAGGCGTGGGTTCGAATCCCACCTCAGACAGAGCCCATTGAAAGTACCAAGCAAGAACAAAGCAAACACATTAGAGAGCATTACCAGGTGCCAGGATGGCGGAGCGGTCTAAGGCGTTGCGTTCAGGTCACAGTCTCCCCAGGAGGCGTGGGTTCGAATCCCACCTCAGACAGAGCCCATTGAAAGTACCAAGCAAGAACATAGGAAACACAGTAAAGAGAGCATTACCAGTTGCCAGGATGGCGGAGCGGTCTAAGGCGTTGCCTTCAGGTCGCAGTCTCCCCAGGAGGCGTGGGTTCGAATCCCACCTCAGACAGAGCCCATTGAAAGTACCAAGCAAGAACAAAGCAAACACATTCAAGAGAGCATTACCAGGTGCCAGTATGGCGGAGCGGTCTAAGGCGTTGCGTTCAGGTCGCAGTCTCCCCAGGAGGCGTGGGTTCGAATCCCACCTCAGACAGAGCCCATTGAAAGTACCAAGCAAGAACAAAGCAAACACATTCAAGAGAGCATTACCAGGTGCCAGGATGGCGAAGCGGTGTAAGGCGTTGCGTTCAGGTCGCAGTCTCCCCAGGAGGCGTGGGTTCGAATCCCACCTCAGACAGAGCCCATTGAAAGTACCAAGCAATAACAAAGGAAACACGGTCAAGAGAGCATTACCAGTTGCCAGGATGGCGGAGCGGTCTAAGGCGTTGCGTTCAGGTCACAGTCTCCCCAGGAGGCGTGGGTTCGAATCCCACCTCAGACAGAGCCCATTGAAAGTACCAAGCAAGAACATAGGAAACACAGTAAAGAGAGCATTACCAGTTGCCAGGATGGCGGAGCGGTCTAAGGCGTTGCCTTCAGGTCGCAGTCTCCCCAGGAGGCGTGGGTTCGAATCCCACCTCAGACAGAGCCCATTGAAAGTACAAAGCAAACACAGTCAAGAGAGCATTACCAGCTGCCAGGATGGCAGAGCGGTCTAAGGCGTTGCGTTCAGGTCGCAGTCTCCCCAGTAGGCGTGGGTTCAAATCCCACCTCAGACAGTGCCCATTGAAAGTACCAAGCAATAACAAAGGAAACACGGTCAAGAGAGCATTACCAGTTGCCAGGATGGCGGAGCGGTCTAAGGCGTTGCGTTCAGGTCACAGTCTCCCCAGGAGGCGTGGGTTCGAATCCCACCTCAGACAGAGCCCATTGATAGTACCAAGCAAGAACAAAGCAAACACAGTAAAGAGAGCATTACCAGGTGCCAGGATGGCGGAGCGGTCTAAGGCGTTGCGTTCAGGTCGCAGTCTCCCCAGGAGGCGTGGGTTCGAATCCCACCTCAGACAGAGCCCATTGATAGTACCAAGCAAGAACAAAGCAAACACAGTAAAGAGAGCATTACCAGCTGCCAGGATGGCAGAGCGGTCTAAGGCGTTGCGTTCAGGTCGCAGTCTCCCCTGGAGGCGTGGGTTCGAATCCCGCCTCAGACAGAGCCCATTGAAAGTACCAAGCAAGAACAAAGCAAACACAGTCACGAGAGCATTACCAGTTGCCAGGATGGCGGAGCGGTCTAAGGCGTTGCGTTCAGGTCGCAGTCTCCCCAGGAGGCGTGGGTTCGAATCCCACCTCAGACAGAGCCCATTGAAAGTACCAAGCAATAACAAAGCAAACACAGTCAAGAGAGCATTACCAGCTGCCAGGATGGCAGAGCGGTCTAAGGCGTTGCGTTCAGGTCGCAGTCTCCCCTGGAGGTGTGGGTTCGAATCCCGCCTCAGACAGAGCCCATTGAAAGTACCAAGCAAGAACAAAGCAAACACAGTCAAGAGAGCATTACCAGTTGCCAGGATGGCGGAGCGTTCTAAGGCGCTGCGTTCAGGTCGCAGTCTCCCCAGGAGGCGTGGGTTTGAATCCCACTTCAGACAGTGCCCATTGAAAGTACCAAGCAAGAACAAAGCAAACACAGTCAAGAGAGCATTACCAGTTGCCAGGATGGCAGAGCGGTCTAAGGCGTTGCGTTCAGGTCGCAGTGTCCCCAGGAGGCGTGGGTTCGAATCCCACCTCAGAGAGAGCCCATTGAAAGTACCAAGCAAGAACAAAGCAAACACATTCAAGAGAGCATTACCAGGTGCCAGGATGGCGGAGCGGTCTAAGGCATTGCGTTCAGGTCGCAGTCTCCCCAGGAGGCGTGGGTTCGAATCCCACCTCAGACAGAGCCCATTGAAAGTACCAAGCACGAACAAAGCAAACACATTGAAGAGAGCATTACCAGGTGCCAGGATGGCGGAGCGGTCTAAGGTGTTGCGTTCAGGTCGCAGTCTCCCCAGGAGGCGTGGGTTCGAATCCCACCTCAGACAGTGCCCATTGAAAGTACCAAGCAAGAACAAAGCAAACACAGTCAAGAGAGCATTACCAGGTGCCAGGATTGCGGAGCGGTCTAAGGTGTTGTGTTCAGGTCACAGTCTCCGCAGGAGGCATGGGTTCGAATCCCACCTCAGACAGAGCCCATTGAAAGTACCAAGCAAACACAGTCAAGAGAGCATTACCAGGTGCCAGGATTGCGGAGCGGTCTAAGGTGTTGCGTTCAGGTCACAGTCTCCCCAGGAGGCGTGGGTTCGAATCCCACCTCAGACAGAGCGCATTGAAAGTACCAAGCAAGAACAAAGCAAACACAGTAAAGAGAGCATTACCAGGTGCCAGGATGGCGGAGCGGTCTAAGGCGTTGCGTTCAGGTCGCAGTCTCCCCAGGAGGCGTGGGTTCGAATCCCACCTCAGACAGAGCCCATTGAAAGTACAAAGCAAACACAGTCAAGAGAGCATTACCAGCTGCCGGGATGGCAGAGCGGTCTAAGGCGTTGCGTTCAGGTCGCAGTCTCCCCTGGAGGCGTGGGTTCGAATCCCACCTCAGAGAGAGCCCATTGAAACTACCAAGCAAGAACAAAGCAAACACATTCAAGAGAACATTACCAGGTGCCAGGATGGCGGAGCGGTCTAAGGTGTTGCGTTCAGGTCGCAGTCTCCCCAGGAGGCGTGGGTTCGAATCCCACCTCAGACAGAGCCCATTGAAAGTACCAAGCAAGAACAAAGCAAACACATTCAAGAAAGCATTACCAGGTGCCAGGATGGCGGAGCGGTCTAAGGCGTTGCGTTCAGGTCGCAGTCTCCCCAGGAGGCGTGGGTTCGAATCCCGCCTCAGACAGAGCCCATTGAAAGTACCAAGCAAGAACAAAGCAAACACATTCAAGAGAGCATTACCAGGTGCCAGGATGGCGGAGCGGTCTAAGGCGTTGCGTTCAGGTCGCATTCTCCCCAGGAGGCGTGGGTTCGAATCCCACCTCAGACAGAGCCCATTGAAAGTACCAAGCACGAACAAAGCAAACACATTCAAGAGAGCATTACCAGGTGCCAGGATGGCGGAGCGGTCTAAGGTGTTGCGTTCAGGTCGCAGTCTCCCCAGGAGGCGTGGGTTCGAATCCCACCTCAGACCGTGCCCATTGAAAGTACCAAGCAAGAACAAAGCAAACACAGTCAAGAGAGCATTACCAGTTGCCAGGATGGCGGAGCGGTCTAAGGCGTTGCGTTCAGGTCGCAGTCTCCCCAGGAGGCGTGGGTTCGAATCCCACCTCAGACAGAGCCCATTGAAAGTACCAAGCACGAACAAAGCAAACACATTCAAGAGAGCATTACCAGGTGCCAGGATGGCGGAGCGGTCTAAGGCGTTGCGTTCAGGTCGCAGTCTCCCCAGGAGGCGTGGGTTCGAATCCCACCTCAGACAGAGCCCATTGAAAGTACCAAGCAAGAACAAGGCAAACACATTCAAGAGAGCATTACCAGGTGCCAAGATGGGGGAGCGGTCTAAGGCGTTGCCTTCAGGTCGCAGTCTCCCCAGGAGGCGTGGGTTCTAATCCCACCTCAGACAGAGCCCATTGAAAGTACCAAGCAAGAACAAAGCAAACACATTCAAGAGAGCATTACCAGGTGCCAGGATTGCGGAGCGGTCTAAGGTGTTGCGTTCAGGTCACAGTCTCCCCAGGAGGCGTGGGTTCGAATCCCACCTCAGACAGAGCCCATTGAAAGTACCAAGCAAGAACAAAGCAAACACAGTAAAGAGAGCATTACCAGGTGCCAGGATGGCGGAGCGGTTTAAGGCGTTGCGTTCAGGTCGCAGTCTCCCCAGGAGGCGTAGGTTCGAATCCCGCCTCAGACAGAGCCCATTGAAAGTACCAAGCAAGAACAAAGCAAACACAGTCAAGAGAGCATTACCAGTTGCCAGGATGGCAGAGCGGTCTAAGGCGCTGCGTTCAGGTCGCAGTCTCCCCAGGAGGCGTGGGTTCGAATCCCACCTCAGACAGAGCCCATTGAAAGTACCAAGCAATAACAAAGGAAACACGGTCAAGAGAGCATTACCAGTTGCCAGGATGGCGGAGCGGTCTAAGGCGTTGCGTTCAGGTCACAGTCTCCCCAGGAGGCGTGGGTTCGAATCCCACCTCAGACAGAGCCCATTGAAAGTACCAAGCAAGAACATAGGAAACACAGTAAAGAGAGCATTACCAGTTGCCAGGATGGCGGAGCGGTCTAAGGCGTTGCCTTCAGGTCGCAGTCTCCCCAGGAGGCGTGGGTTCGAATCCCACCTCAGACAGAGCCCATTGAAAGTACCAAGCAAGAACAAAGCAAACACATTCAAGAGAGCATTACCAGGTGCCAGTATGGCGGAGCGGTCTAAGGCGTTGCGTTCAGGTCGCAGTCTCCCCAGGAGGCGTGGGTTCGAATCCCACCTCAGACAGAGCCCATTGAAAGTACCAAGCAAGAACAAAGCAAACACATTCAAGAGAGCATTACCAGGTGCCAGGATGGCGAAGCGGTGTAAGGCGTTGCGTTCAGGTCGCAGTCTCCCCAGGAGGCGTGGGTTCGAATCCCACCTCAGACAGAGCCCATTGAAAGTACCAAGCAATAACAAAGGAAACACGGTCAAGAGAGCATTACCAGTTGCCAGGATGGCGGAGCGGTCTAAGGCGTTGCGTTCAGGTCACAGTCTCCCCAGGAGGCGTGGGTTCGAATCCCACCTCAGACAGAGCCCATTGAAAGTACCAAGCAAGAACATAGGAAACACAGTAAAGAGAGCATTACCAGTTGCCAGGATGGCGGAGCGGTCTAAGGCGTTGCCTTCAGGTCGCAGTCTCCCCAGGAGGCGTGGGTTCGAATCCCACCTCAGACAGAGCCCATTGAAAGTACCAAGCACGAACAAAGCAAACACATTCAAGAGAGCATTACCAGGTGCCAGGATGGCGGAGCGGTCTAAGGCGTTGCGTTCAGGTCGCAGTCTCCCCAGGAGGCGTGGGTTCGAATCCCACCTCAGACAGTGCCCATTGAAAGTACCAAGCAAGAACAAAGCAAACACAGTCAAGAGAGCATTACCAGGTGCCAGGATTGCGGAGCGGTCTAAGGTGTTGTGTTCAGGTCACAGTCTCCCCAGGAGGCGTGTGTTCGAATCCCACCTCAGACAGAGCCCATTGAAAGTACCAAGCAAACACAGTCAAGAGAGCATTACCAGGTGCCAGGATTGCGGAGCGGTCTAAGGTGTTGCGTTCAGGTCACAGTCTCCCCAGGAGGCGTGGGTTCGAATCCCACCTCAGACAGAGCGCATTGAAAGTACCAAGCAAGAACAAAGCAAACACAGTAAAGAGAGCATTACCAGGTGCCAGGATGGCGGAGCGGTCTAAGGCGTTGCGTTCAGGTCACAGTCTCCCCAGGAGGCGTGGGTTCGAATCCCACCTCAGACAGAGCCCATTGAAAGTACCAAGCAAGAACAAAGCAAACACATTCAAGAGAGCATTACCAGGTGCCAGGATGGCGAAGCGGTGTAAGGCGTTGCGTTCAGGTCGCAGTCTCCCCAGGAGGCGTGGGTTCGAATCCCACCTCAGACAGAGCCCATTGAAAGTACCAAGCAATAACAAAGGAAACACGGTCAAGAGAGCATTACCAGTTGCCAGGATGGCGGAGCGGTCTAAGGCGTTGCGTTCAGGTCACAGTCTCCCCAGGAGGCGTGGGTTCGAATCCCACCTCAGACAGAGCCCATTGAAAGTACCAAGCAAGAACATAGGAAACACAGTAAAGAGAGCATTACCAGTTGCCAGGATGGCGGAGCGGTCTAAGGCGTTGCCTTCAGGTCGCAGTCTCCCCAGGAGGCGTGGGTTCGAATCCCACCTCAGACAGAGCCCATTGAAAGTACAAAGCAAACACAGTCAAGAGAGCATTACCAGCTGCCAGGATGGCAGAGCGGTCTAAGGCGTTGCGTTCAGGTCGCAGTCTCCCCAGTAGGCGTGGGTTCAAATCCCACCTCAGACAGTGCCCATTGAAAGTACCAAGCAATAACAAAGGAAACACGGTCAAGAGAGCATTACCAGTTGCCAGGATGGCGGAGCGGTCTAAGGCGTTGCGTTCAGGTCACAGTCTCCCCAGGAGGCGTGGGTTCGAATCCCACCTCAGACAGAGCCCATTGATAGTACCAAGCAAGAACAAAGCAAACACAGTAAAGAGAGCATTACCAGGTGCCAGGATGGCGGAGCGGTCTAAGGCGTTGCGTTCAGGTCGCAGTCTCCCCAGGAGGCGTGGGTTCGAATCCCACCTCAGACAGAGCCCATTGAAAGTACCAAGCAATAACAAAGCAAACACAGTCAAGAGAGCATTACCAGCTGCCAGGATGGCAGAGCGGTCTAAGGCGTTGCGTTCAGGTCGCAGTCTCCCCAGGAGGCGTGGGTTCGAATCCCACCTCAGACAGAGCCCATTGAAAGTACCAAGCAAGAACAAAGCAAACACATTCAAGAGAGCATTACCAGTTGCCAGGATGGCGGAACGGTCTAAGGCGTTGCGTTCAGGTCACAGTCTCCCCAGGAGGCGTGGGTTCGAATCCCACCTCAGACAGAGCCCATTGATAGTACCAAGCAAGAACAAAGCAAACACAGTAAAGAGAGCATTACCAGGTGCCAGGATGGCGGAGCGGTCTAAGGCGTTGCGTTCAGGTCGCAGTCTCCCCAGGAGGCGTGGGTTCGAATCCCACCTCAGACAGAGCCCATTGAAAGTACCAAGCAATAACAAAGCAAACACAGTCAAGAGAGCATTACCAGCTGCCAGGATGGCAGAGCGGTCTAAGGCGTTGCGTTCAGGTCGCAGTCTCCCCTGGAGGCGTGGGTTCGAATCCCGCCTCAGACAGAGCCCATTGAAAGTACCAAGCAAGAACAAAGCAAACACAGTCACGAGAGCATTACCAGTTGCCAGGATGGCGGAGCGGTCTAAGGCGTTGCGTTCAGGTCGCAGTCTCCCCAGGAGGCGTGGGTTCGAATCCCACCTCAGACAGAGCCCATTGAAAGTACCAAGCAATAACAAAGCAAACACAGTCAAGAGAGCATTACCAGCTGCCAGGATGGCAGAGCGGTCTAAGGCGTTGCGTTCAGGTCGCAGTCTCCCCTGGAGGTGTGGGTTCGAATCCCGCCTCAGACAGAGCCCATTGAAAGTACCAAGCAAGAACAAAGCAAACACAGTCAAGAGAGCATTACCAGTTGCCAGGATGGCGGAGCGTTCTAAGGCGCTGCGTTCAGGTCGCAGTCTCCCCAGGAGGCGTGGGTTCGAATCCCACTTCAGACAGTGCCCATTGAAAGTACCAAGCAAGAACAAAGCAAACACAGTCAAGAGAGCATTACCAGTTGCCAGGATGGCAGAGCGGTCTAAGGCGTTGCGTTCAGGTCGCAGTGTCCCCAGGAGGCGTGGGTTCGAATCCCACCTCAGAGAGAGCCCATTGAAAGTACCAAGCAAGAACAAAGCAAACACATTCAAGAGAGCATTACCAGGTGCCAGGATGGCGGAGCGGTCTAAGGCGTTGCGTTCAGGTCGCAGTCTCCCCAGGAGGCGTGGGTTCGAATCCCACCTCAGACAGAGCCCATTGAAAGTACCAAGCACGAACAAAGCAAACACATTCAAGAGAGCATTACCAGGTGCCAGGATGGCGGAGCGGTCTAAGGCGTTGCGTTCAGGTCGCAGTCTCCCCAGGAGGCGTGGGTTCGAATCCCACCTCAGACAGTGCCCATTGAAAGTACCAAGCAAGAACAAAGCAAACACAGTCAAGAGAGCATTACCAGGTGCCAGGATTGCGGAGCGGTCTAAGGTGTTGTGTTCAGGTCACAGTCTCCCCAGGAGGCGTGTGTTCGAATCCCACCTCAGACAGAGCCCATTGAAAGTACCAAGCAAACACAGTCAAGAGAGCATTACCAGGTGCCAGGATTGCGGAGCGGTCTAAGGTGTTGCGTTCAGGTCACAGTCTCCCCAGGAGGCGTGGGTTCGAATCCCACCTCAGACAGAGCGCATTGAAAGTACCAAGCAAGAACAAAGCAAACACAGTAAAGAGAGCATTACCAGGTGCCAGGATGGCGGAGCGGTCTAAGGCGTTGCGTTCAGGTCACAGTCTCCCCAGGAGGCGTGGGTTCGAATCCCACCTCAGACAGAGCCCATTGAAAGTACAAAGCAAACACAGTCAAGAGAGCATTACCAGCTGCCGGGATGGCAGAGCGGTCTAAGGCGTTGCGTTCAGGTCGCAGTCTCCCCTGGAGGCGTGGGTTCGAATCCCACCTCAGAGAGAGCCCATTGAAACTACCAAGCAAGAACAAAGCAAACACATTCAAGAGAACATTACCAGGTGCCAGGATGGCGGAGCGGTCTAAGGTGTTGCGTTCAGGTCGCAGTCTCCCCAGGAGGCGTGGGTTCGAATCCCACCTCAGACAGAGCCCATTGAAAGTACCAAGCAAGAACAAAGCAAACACATTCAAGAAAGCATTACCAGGTGCCAGGATGGCGGAGCGGTCTAAGGCGTTGCGTTCAGGTCGCAGTCTCCCCAGGAGGCGTGGGTTCGAATCCCGCCTCAGACAGAGCCCATTGAAAGTACCAAGCAAGAACAAAGCAAACACATTCAAGAGAGCATTACCAGGTGCCAGGATGGCGGAGCGGTCTAAGGCGTTGCGTTCAGGTCGCATTCTCCCCAGGAGGCGTGGGTTCGAATCCCACCTCAGACAGAGCCCATTGAAAGTACCAAGCACGAACAAAGCAAACACATTCAAGAGAGCATTACCAGGTGCCAGGATGGCGGAGCGGTCTAAGGTGTTGCGTTCAGGTCGCAGTCTCCCCAGGAGGCGTGGGTTCGAATCCCACCTCAGACCGTGCCCATTGAAAGTACCAAGCAAGAACAAAGCAAACACAGTCAAGAGAGCATTACCAGTTGCCAGGATGGCGGAGCCGGTCTAAGGCGTTGCGTTCAGGTCGCAGTCTCCCCAGGAGGCGTGGGTTCGAATCCCACCTCAGACAGAGCCCATTGAAAGTACCAAGCACGAACAAAGCAAACACATTCAAGAGAGCATTACCAGGTGCCAGGATGGCGGAGCGGTCTAAGGCGTTGCGTTCAGGTCGCAGTCTCCCCAGGAGGCGTGGGTTCGAATCCCACCTCAGACAGAGCCCATTGAAAGTACCAAGCAAGAACAAGGCAAACACATTCAAGAGAGCATTACCAGGTGCCAGGATGGCGGAGCGGTCTAAGGCGTTGCCTTCAGGTCGCAGTCTCCCCAGGAGGCGTGGGTTCTAATCCCACCTCAGACAGAGCCCATTGAAAGTACCAAGCAAGAACAAAGCAAACACATTCAAGAGAGCATTACCAGGTGCCAGGATTGCGGAGCGGTCTAAGGTGTTGCGTTCAGGTCACAGTCTCCCCAGGAGGCGTGGGTTCGAATCCCACCTCAGACAGAGCCCATTGAAAGTACCAAGCAAGAACAAAGCAAACACAGTAAAGAGAGCATTACCAGGTGCCAGGATGGCGGAGCGGTTTAAGGCGTTGCGTTCAGGTCGCAGTCTCCCCAGGAGGCGTAGGTTCGAATCCCGCCTCAGACAGAGCCCATTGAAAGTACCAAGCAAGAACAAAGCAAACACAGTCAAGAGAGCATTACCAGTTGCCAGGATGGCAGAGCGGTCTAAGGGGCTGCGTTCAGGTCGCAGTCTCCCCAGGAGGCGTGGGTTCGAATCCCGCCTCAGACAGAGCCCATTGAAAGTACCAAGCACGAACAAAGCAAACACATTCAAGAGAGCATTACCAGGTGCCAGGATTGCGGAGCGGTCTAAGGTGTTGTGTTCAGGTCACAGTCTCCCCAGGAGGCGTGGGTTCGAATCCCACCTCAGACAGAGCCCATTGAAAGTACAAAGCAAACACAGTCAAGAGAGCATTACCAGCTGCCAGGATGGCAGAGCGGTCTAAGGCGTTGCGTTCAGGTCGCAGTCTCCCCTGGAGGCGTGGGTTCGAATCCCGCCTCAGACAGAGCCCATTGAAAGTACCAAGCAAGAACAAAGCAAACACAGTCACGAGAGCATTACCAGTTGCCAGGATGGCGGAGCGGTCTAAGGCGTTGCGTTCAGGTCGCAGTCTCCCCAGGAGGCGTGGGTTCGAATCCCACCTCAGACAGAGCCCATTGAAAGTACCAAGCAATAACAAAGCAAACACAGTCAAGAGAGCATTACCAGCTGCCAGGATGGCAGAGCGGTCTAAGGCGTTGCGTTCAGGTCGCAGTCTCCCCTGGAGGTGTGGGTTCGAATCCCGCCTCAGACAGAGCCCATTGAAAGTACCAAGCAAGAACAAAGCAAACACAGTCAAGAGAGCATTACCAGTTGCCAGGATGGCGGAGCGTTCTAAGGCGCTGCGTTCAGGTCGCAGTCTCCCCAGGAGGCGTGGGTTCGAATCCCACTTCAGACAGTGCCCATTGAAAGTACCAAGCAAGAACAAAGCAAACACAGTCAAGAGAGCATTACCAGTTGCCAGGATGGCAGAGCGGTCTAAGGCGTTGCGTTCAGGTCGCAGTGTCCCCAGGAGGCGTGGGTTCGAATCCCACCTCAGAGAGAGCCCATTGAAAGTACCAAGCAAGAACAAAGCAAACACATTCAAGAGAGCATTACCAGGTGCCAGGATGGCGGAGCGGTCTAAGGCGTTGCGTTCAGGTCGCAGTCTCCCCAGGAGGCGTGGGTTCGAATCCCACCTCAGACAGAGCCCATTGAAAGTACCAAGCACGAACAAAGCAAACACATTCAAGAGAGCATTACCAGGTGCCAGGATGGCGGAGCGGTCTAAGGCGTTGCGTTCAGGTCGCAGTCTCCCCAGGAGGCGTGGGTTCGAATCCCACCTCAGACAGTGCCCATTGAAAGTACCAAGCAAGAACAAAGCAAACACAGTCAAGAGAGCATTACCAGGTGCCAGGATTGCGGAGCGGTCTAAGGTGTTGTGTTCAGGTCACAGTCTCCCCAGGAGGCGTGTGTTCGAATCCCACCTCAGACAGAGCCCATTGAAAGTACCAAGCAAACACAGTCAAGAGAGCATTACCAGGTGCCAGGATTGCGGAGCGGTCTAAGGTGTTGCGTTCAGGTCACAGTCTCCCCAGGAGGCGTGGGTTCGAATCCCACCTCAGACAGAGCGCATTGAAAGTACCAAGCAAGAACAAAGCAAACACAGTAAAGAGAGCATTACCAGGTGCCAGGATGGCGGAGCGGTCTAAGGCGTTGCGTTCAGGTCACAGTCTCCCCAGGAGGCGTGGGTTCGAATCCCACCTCAGACAGAGCCCATTGAAAGTACAAAGCAAACACAGTCAAGAGAGCATTACCAGCTGCCGGGATGGCAGAGCGGTCTAAGGCGTTGCGTTCAGGTCGCAGTCTCCCCTGGAGGCGTGGGTTCGAATCCCACCTCAGAGAGAGCCCATTGAAACTACCAAGCAAGAACAAAGCAAACACATTCAAGAGAACATTACCAGGTGCCAGGATGGCGGAGCGGTCTAAGGTGTTGCGTTCAGGTCGCAGTCTCCCCAGGAGGCGTGGGTTCGAATCCCACCTCAGACAGAGCCCATTGAAAGTACCAAGCAAGAACAAAGCAAACACATTCAAGAAAGCATTACCAGGTGCCAGGATGGCGGAGCGGTCTAAGGCGTTGCGTTCAGGTCGCAGTCTCCCCAGGAGGCGTGGGTTCGAATCCCGCCTCAGACAGAGCCCATTGAAAGTACCAAGCAAGAACAAAGCAAACACATTCAAGAGAGCATTACCAGGTGCCAGGATGGCGGAGCGGTCTAAGGCGTTGCGTTCAGGTCGCATTCTCCCCAGGAGGCGTGGGTTCGAATCCCACCTCAGACAGAGCCCATTGAAAGTACCAAGCACGAACAAAGCAAACACATTCAAGAGAGCATTACCAGGTGCCAGGATGGCGGAGCGGTCTAAGGTGTTGCGTTCAGGTCGCAGTCTCCCCAGGAGGCGTGGGTTCGAATCCCACCTCAGACCGTGCCCATTGAAAGTACCAAGCAAGAACAAAGCAAACACAGTCAAGAGAGCATTACCAGTTGCCAGGATGGCGGAGCGGTCTAAGGCGTTGCGTTCAGGTCGCAGTCTCCCCAGGAGGCGTGGGTTCGAATCCCACCTCAGACAGAGCCCATTGAAAGTACCAAGCACGAACAAAGCAAACACATTCAAGAGAGCATTACCAGGTGCCAGGATGGCGGAGCGGTCTAAGGCGTTGCGTTCAGGTCGCAGTCTCCCCAGGAGGCGTGGGTTCGAATCCCACCTCAGACAGAGCCCATTGAAAGTACCAAGCAAGAACAAGGCAAACACATTCAAGAGAGCATTACCAGGTGCCAGGATGGCGGAGCGGTCTAAGGCGTTGCCTTCAGGTCGCAGTCTCCCCAGGAGGCGTGGGTTCTAATCCCACCTCAGACAGAGCCCATTGAAAGTACCAAGCAAGAACAAAGCAAACACATTCAAGAGAGCATTACCAGGTGCCAGGATTGCGGAGCGGTCTAAGGTGTTGCGTTCAGGTCACAGTCTCCCCAGGAGGCGTGGGTTCGAATCCCACCTCAGACAGAGCCCATTGAAAGTACCAAGCAAGAACAAAGCAAACACAGTAAAGAGAGCATTACCAGGTGCCAGGATGGCGGAGCGGTTTAAGGCGTTGCGTTCAGGTCGCAGTCTCCCCAGGAGGCGTAGGTTCGAATCCCGCCTCAGACAGAGCCCATTGAAAGTACCAAGCAAGAACAAAGCAAACACAGTCAAGAGAGCATTACCAGTTGCCAGGATGGCAGAGCGGTCTAAGGGGCTGCGTTCAGGTCGCAGTCTCCCCAGGAGGCGTGGGTTCGAATCCCGCCTCAGACAGAGCCCATTGAAAGTACCAAGCACGAACAAAGCAAACACATTCAAGAGAGCATTACCAGGTGCCAGGATTGCGGAGCGGTCTAAGGTGTTGTGTTCAGGTCACAGTCTCCCCAGGAGGCGTGGGTTCGAATCCCACCTCAGACAGAGCCCATTGAAAGTACAAAGCAAACACAGTCAAGAGAGCATTACCAGCTGCCAGGATGGCAGAGCGGTCTAAGGCGTTGCGTTCAGGTCGCAGTCTCCCCAGTAGGCGTGGGTTCAAATCCCACCTCAGACAGTGCCCATTGAAAGTACCAAGCAAGAACAAAGCAAACACAGTCAAGAGAGCATTACCAGCTGCCAGGATGGCGGAGCGGTCTAAGGCGTTGCGTTCAGGTCGCAGTCTCCCCAGGAGGCATGGGTTCGAATCCCACCTCAGACAGTGCCCATTGAAAGTACCAAGCAAGAACAAAGCAAACACAGTCAAGAGAGCATTACCAGTTGCCAGGATGGAGGAGCGGTCTAAGGCGTTGCGTTCAGGTCGCAGTCTCCCCAGGAGGCGTGGGTTTGAATCCCACCTCAGACAGAGCCCATTGAAAGTACCAAGCAAGAACAAAGCAAACACATTCAAGAGAGCATTACCAGGTGCCAGGATGGCGGAGCGGTCTAAGGCGTTGCGTTCAGGTCACAGTCTCCCCAGGAGGCGTGGGTTCGAATCCCACCTCAGACAGAGCCCATTGATAGTACCAAGCAAGAACAAAGCAAACACAGTAAAGAGAGCATTACCAGGTGCCAGGATGGCGGAGCGGTCTAAGGCGTTGCGTTCAGGTCGCAGTCTCCCCAGGAGGCGTGGGTTCGAATCCCACCTCAGACAGAGCCCATTGAAAGTACCAAGCAAGAACAAAGCAAACACATTCAAGAGAGCATTACCAGTTGCCAGGATGGCGGAGCGGTCTAAGGCGTTGCGTTCAGGTCACAGTCTCCCCAGGAGGCGTGGGTTCGAATCCCACCTCAGACAGAGCCCATTGATAGTACCAAGCAAGAACAAAGCAAACACAGTAAAGAGAGCATTACCAGTTGCCAGGATGGCGGAGCGGTCTAAGGCGTTGCGTTCAGGTCGCAGTCTCCCCAGGAGGCATGGGTTCGAATCCCACCTCAGACAGTGCCCATTGAAAGTACCAAGCAAGAACAAAGCAAACACAGTAAAGAGAGCATTACCAGGTGCCAGGATGGCGGAGCGGTCTAAGGCGTTGCGTTCAGGTCGCAGTCTCCACAGGAGGCGTGGGTTCGAATCCCACCTCAGACAGAGCCCATTGAAAGTACCAAGCAATAACAAAGCAAACACAGTCAAGAGAGCATTACCAGCTGCCAGGATGGCAGAGCGGTCTAAGGCGTTGCGTTCAGGTCGCAGTCTCCCCTGGAGGCGTGGGTTCGAATCCCGCCTCAGACAGAGCCCATTGAAAGTACCAAGCAAGAACAAAGCAAACACAGTCACGAGAGCATTACCAGTTGCCAGGATGGCGGAGCGGTCTAAGGCGTTGCGTTCAGGTCGCAGTCTCCCCAGGAGGCGTGGGTTCGAATCCCACCTCAGACAGAGCCCATTGAAAGTACCAAGCAATAACAAAGCAAACACAGTCAAGAGAGCATTACCAGCTGCCAGGATGGCAGAGCGGTCTAAGGCGTTGCGTTCAGGTCGCAGTCTCCCCTGGAGGTGTGGGTTCGAATCCCGCCTCAGACAGAGCCCATTGAAAGTACCAAGCAAGAACAAAGCAAACACAGTCAAGAGAGCATTACCAGTTGCCAGGATGGCGGAGCGTTCTAAGGCGCTGCGTTCAGGTCGCAGTCTCCCCAGGAGGCGTGGGTTCGAATCCCACTTCAGACAGTGCCC
Source organism: Idiotropiscis lumnitzeri (assembly GCF_059441095.1). Classification (NCBI taxonomy): domain Eukaryota; kingdom Metazoa; phylum Chordata; class Actinopteri; order Syngnathiformes; family Syngnathidae; genus Idiotropiscis; species Idiotropiscis lumnitzeri. Next base: position 2,852,695 of record NW_028283566.1, read on the forward strand.
ATTGAAAGTACCAAGCAAGAACAAAGCAAACACAGTCAAGAGAGCATTACCAGTTGCCAGGATGGCGGAGCGTTCTAAGGCGCTGCGTTCAGGTCGCAGTCTCCCCAGGAGGCGTGGGTTCGAATCCCACTTCAGACAGTGCCCATTGAAAGTACCAAGCAAGAACAAAGCAAACACAGTCAAGAGAGCATTACCAGTTGCCAGGATGGCAGAGCGGTCTAAGGCGTTGCGTTCAGGTCGCAGTCTCCCCAGGAGGCGTGGGTTCGAATCCCACCTCAGAGAGAGCCCATTGAAAGTACCAAGCAAGAACAAAGCAAACACATTCAAGAGAGCATTACCAGGTGCCAGGATGGCGGAGCGGTCTAAGGCGTTGCGTTCAGGTCGCAGTCTCCCCAGGAGGCGTGGGTTCAAATCCCACCTCAGACAGAGCCCATTGAAAGTACCAAGCACGAACAAAGCAAACACATTCAAGAGAGCATTACCAGGTGCCAGGATGGCGGAGCGGTCTAAGGCGTTGCGTTCAGGTCGCAGTCTCCCCAGGAGGCGTGGGTTCGAATCCCACCTCAGACAGTGCCCATTGAAAGTACCAAGCAAGAACAAAGCAAACACAGTCAAGAGAGCATTACCAGGTGCCAGGATTGCGGAGCGGTCTAAGGTGTTGTGTTCAGGTCACAGTCTCCCCAGGAGGCGTGTGTTCGAATCCCACCTCAGACAGAGCCCATTGAAAGTACCAAGCAAACACAGTCAAGAGAGCATTACCAGGTGCCAGGATTGCGGAGCGGTCTAAGGTGTTGCGTTCAGGTCACAGTCTCCCCAGGAGGCGTGGGTTCGAATCCCACCTCAGACAGAGCGCATTGAAAGTACCAAGCAAGAACAAAGCAAACACAGTAAAGAGAGCATTACCAGGTGCCAGGATGGCGGAGCGGTCTAAGGCGTTGCGTTCAGGTCACAGTCTCCCCAGGAGGCGTGGGTTCGAATCCCACCTCAGACAGAGCCCATTGAAAGTACAAAGCAAACACAGTCAAGAGAGCATTACCAGCTGCCGGGATGGCAGAGCGGTCTAAGGCGTTGCGTTCAGGTCGCAGTCTCCCCTGGAGGCGTGGGTTCGAATCCCACCTCAGAGAGAGCCCATTGAAACTACCAAGCAAGAACAAAGCAAACACATTCAAGAGAACATTACCAGGTGCCAGGATGGCGGAGCGGTCTAAGGTGTTGCGTTCAGGTCGCAGTCTCCCCAGGAGGCGTGGGTTCGAATCCCACCTCAGACAGAGCCCATTGAAAGTACCAAGCAAGAACAAAGCAAACACATTCAAGAAAGCATTACCAGGTGCCAGGATGGCGGAGCGGTCTAAGGCGTTGCGTTCAGGTCGCAGTCTCCCCAGGAGGCGTGGGTTCGAATCCCGCCTCAGACAGAGCCCATTGAAAGTACCAAGCAAGAACAAAGCAAACACATTCAAGAGAGCATTACCAGGTGCCAGGATGGCGGAGCGGTCTAAGGCGTTGCGTTCAGGTCGCATTCTCCCCAGGAGGCGTGGGTTCGAATCCCACCTCAGACAGAGCCCATTGAAAGTACCAAGCACGAACAAAGCAAACACATTCAAGAGAGCATTACCAGGTGCCAGGATGGCGGAGCGGTCTAAGGTGTTGCGTTCAGGTCGCAGTCTCCCCAGGAGGCGTGGGTTCGAATCCCACCTCAGACCGTGCCCATTGAAAGTACCAAGCAAGAACAAAGCAAACACAGTCAAGAGAGCATTACCAGTTGCCAGGATGGCGGAGCGGTCTAAGGCGTTGCGTTCAGGTCGCAGTCTCCCCAGGAGGCGTGGGTTCGAATCCCACCTCAGACAGAGCCCATTGAAAGTACCAAGCACGAACAAAGCAAACACATTCAAGAGAGCATTACCAGGTGCCAGGATGGCGGAGCGGTCTAAGGCGTTGCGTTCAGGTCGCAGTCTCCCCAGGAGGCGTGGGTTCGAATCCCACCTCAGACAGAGCCCATTGAAAGTACCAAGCAAGAACAAGGCAAACACATTCAAGAGAGCATTACCAGGTGCCAGGATGGCGGAGCGGTCTAAGGCGTTGCCTTCAGGTCGCAGTCTCCCCAGGAGGCGTGGGTTCTAATCCCACCTCAGACAGAGCCCATTGAAAGTACCAAGCAAGAACAAAGCAAACACATTCAAGAGAGCATTACCAGGTGCCAGGATTGCGGAGCGGTCTAAGGTGTTGCGTTCAGGTCACAGTCTCCCCAGGAGGCGTGGGTTCGAATCCCACCTCAGACAGAGCCCATTGAAAGTACCAAGCAAGAACAAAGCAAACACAGTAAAGAGAGCATTACCAGGTGCCAGGATGGCGGAGCGGTTTAAGGCGTTGCGTTCAGGTCGCAGTCTCCCCAGGAGGCGTAGGTTCGAATCCCGCCTCAGACAGAGCCCATTGAAAGTACCAAGCAAGAACAAAGCAAACACAGTCAAGAGAGCATTACCAGTTGCCAGGATGGCAGAGCGGTCTAAGGGGCTGCGTTCAGGTCGCAGTCTCCCCAGGAGGCGTGGGTTCGAATCCCGCCTCAGACAGAGCCCATTGAAAGTACCAAGCACGAACAAAGCAAACACATTCAAGAGAGCATTACCAGGTGCCAGGATTGCGGAGCGGTCTAAGGTGTTGTGTTCAGGTCACAGTCTCCCCAGGAGGCGTGGGTTCGAATCCCACCTCAGACAGAGCCCATTGAAAGTACAAAGCAAACACAGTCAAGAGAGCATTACCAGCTGCCAGGATGGCAGAGCGGTCTAAGGCGTTGCGTTCAGGTCGCAGTCTCCCCAGTAGGCGTGGGTTCAAATCCCACCTCAGACAGTGCCCATTGAAAGTACCAAGCAAGAACAAAGCAAACACAGTCAAGAGAGCATTACCAGCTGCCAGGATGGCGGAGCGGTCTAAGGCGTTGCGTTCAGGTCGCAGTCTCCCCAGGAGGCATGGGTTCGAATCCCACCTCAGACAGTGCCCATTGAAAGTACCAAGCAAGAACAAAGCAAACACAGTCAAGAGAGCATTACCAGTTGCCAGGATGGAGGAGCGGTCTAAGGCGTTGCGTTCAGGTCGCAGTCTCCCCAGGAGGCGTGGGTTTGAATCCCACCTCAGACAGAGCCCATTGAAAGTACCAAGCAAGAACAAAGCAAACACATTCAAGAGAGCATTACCAGGTGCCAGGATGGCGGAGCGGTCTAAGGCGTTGCGTTCAGGTCACAGTCTCCCCAGGAGGCGTGGGTTCGAATCCCACCTCAGACAGAGCCCATTGATAGTACCAAGCAAGAACAAAGCAAACACAGTAAAGAGAGCATTACCAGGTGCCAGGATGGCGGAGCGGTCTAAGGCGTTGCGTTCAGGTCGCAGTCTCCCCAGGAGGCGTGGGTTCGAATCCCACCTCAGACAGAGCCCATTGAAAGTACCAAGCAAGAACAAAGCAAACACATTCAAGAGAGCATTACCAGTTGCCAGGATGGCGGAGCGGTCTAAGGCGTTGCGTTCAGGTCGCAGTCTCCCCTGGAGGCGTGGGTTCGAATCCCGCCTCAGACAGAGCCCATTGAAAGTACCAAGCAAGAACAAAGCAAACACAGTCACGAGAGCATTACCAGTTGCCAGGATGGCGGAGCGGTCTAAGGCGTTGCGTTCAGGTCGCAGTCTCCCCAGGAGGCGTGGGTTCGAATCCCACTTCAGACAGTGCCCATTGAAAGTACCAAGCAAGAACAAAGCAAACACAGTCAAGAGAGCATTACCAGTTGCCAGGATGGCAGAGCGGTCTAAGGCGTTGCGTTCAGGTCGCAGTCTCCCCAGGAGGCGTGGGTTCGAATCCCACCTCAGAGAGAGCCCATTGAAAGTACCAAGCAAGAACAAAGCAAACACATTCAAGAGAGCATTACCAGGTGCCAGGATGGCGGAGCGGTCTAAGGCGTTGCGTTCAGGTCGCAGTCTCCCCAGGAGGCGTGGGTTCGAATCCCACTTCAGACAGTGCCCATTGAAAGTACCAAGCAAGAACAAAGCAAACACAGTCAAGAGAGCATTACCAGTTGCCAGGATGGCAGAGCGGTCTAAGGCGTTGCGTTCAGGTCGCAGTCTCCCCAGGAGGCGTGGGTTCGAATCCCACCTCAGAGAGAGCCCATTGAAAGTACCAAGCAAGAACAAAGCAAACACATTCAAGAGAGCATTACCAGGTGCCAGGATGGCGGAGCGGTCTAAGGCGTTGCGTTCAGGTCGCAGTCTCCCCAGGAGGCGTGGGTTCGAATCCCACCTCAGACAGAGCCCATTGAAAGTACCAAGCACGAACAAAGCAAACACATTCAAGAGAGCATTACCAGGTGCCAGGATGGCGGAGCGGTCTAAGGCGTTGCGTTCAGGTCGCAGTCTCCCCAGGAGGCGTGGGTTCGAATCCCACCTCAGACAGTGCCCATTGAAAGTACCAAGCAAGAACAAAGCAAACACAGTCAAGAGAGCATTACCAGGTGCCAGGATTGCGGAGCGGTCTAAGGTGTTGTGTTCAGGTCACAGTCTCCCCAGGAGGCGTGTGTTCGAATCCCACCTCAGACAGAGCCCATTGAAAGTACCAAGCAAGAACAAAGCAAACACAGTAAAGAGAGCATTACCAGGTGCCAGGATGGCGGAGCGGTTTAAGGCGTTGCGTTCAGGTCGCAGTCTCCCCAGGAGGCGTGTGTTCGAATCCCACCTCAGACAGAGCCCATTGAAAGTACCAAGCAAACACAGTCAAGAGAGCATTACCAGGTGCCAGGATTGCGGAGCGGTCTAAGGTGTTGCGTTCAGGTCACAGTCTCCCCAGGAGGCGTGGGTTCGAATCCCACCTCAGACAGAGCGCATTGAAAGTACCAAGCAAGAACAAAGCAAACACAGTAAAGAGAGCATTACCAGGTGCCAGGATGGCGGAGCGGTCTAAGGCGTTGCGTTCAGGTCACAGTCTCCCCAGGAGGCGTGGGTTCGAATCCCACCTCAGACAGAGCCCATTGAAAGTACAAAGCAAACACAGTCAAGAGAGCATTACCAGCTGCCGGGATGGCAGAGCGGTCTAAGGCGTTGCGTTCAGGTCGCAGTCTCCCCTGGAGGCGTGGGTTCGAATCCCACCTAAGAGAGAGCCCATTGAAACTACCAAGCAAGAACAAAGCAAACACATTCAAGAGAACATTACCAGGTGCCAGGATGGCGGAGCGGTCTAAGGTGTTGCGTTCAGGTCGCAGTCTCCCCAGGAGGCGTGGGTTCGAATCCCACCTCAGACAGAGCCCATTGAAAGTACCAAGCAAGAACAAAGCAAACACATTCAAGAAAGCATTACCAGGTGCCAGGATGGCGGAGCGGTCTAAGGCGTTGCGTTCAGGTCGCAGTCTCCCCAGGAGGCGTGGGTTCGAATCCCGCCTCAGACAGAGCCCATTGAAAGTACCAAGCAAGAACAAAGCAAACACATTCAAGAGAGCATTACCAGGTGCCAGGATGGCGGAGCGGTCTAAGGCGTTGCGTTCAGGTCGCATTCTCCCCAGGAGGCGTGGGTTCGAATCCCACCTCAGACAGAGCCCATTGAAAGTACCAAGCACGAACAAAGCAAACACATTCAAGAGAGCATTACCAGGTGCCAGGATGGCGGAGCGGTCTAAGGTGTTGCGTTCAGGTCGCAGTCTCCCCAGGAGGCGTGGGTTCGAATCCCACCTCAGACCGTGCCCATTGAAAGTACCAAGCAAGAACAAAGCAAACACAGTCAAGAGAGCATTACCAGTTGCCAGGATGGCGGAGCGGTCTAAGGCGTTGCGTTCAGGTCGCAGTCTCCCCAGGAGGCGTGGGTTCGAATCCCACCTCAGACAGAGCCCATTGAAAGTACCAAGCACGAACAAAGCAAACACATTCAAGAGAGCATTACCAGGTGCCAGGATGGCGGAGCGGTCTAAGGCGTTGCGTTCAGGTCGCAGTCTCCCCAGGAGGCGTGGGTTCGAATCCCACCTCAGACAGAGCCCATTGAAAGTACCAAGCAAGAACAAGGCAAACACATTCAAGAGAGCATTACCAGGTGCCAGGATGGCGGAGCGGTCTAAGGCGTTGCCTTCAGGTCGCAGTCTCCCCAGGAGGCGTGGGTTCTAATCCCACCTCAGACAGAGCCCATTGAAAGTACCAAGCAAGAACAAAGCAAACACATTCAAGAGAGCATTACCAGGTGCCAGGATTGCGGAGCGGTCTAAGGTGTTGCGTTCAGGTCACAGTCTCCCCAGGAGGCGTGGGTTCGAATCCCACCTCAGACAGAGCCCATTGAAAGTACCAAGCAAGAACAAAGCAAACACAGTACAGAGAGCATTACCAGGTGCCAGGATGGCGGAGCGGTTTAAGGCGTTGCGTTCAGGTCGCAGTCTCCCCAGGAGGCGTAGGTTCGAATCCCGCCTCAGACAGAGCCCATTGAAAGTACCAAGCAAGAACAAAGCAAACACAGTCAAGAGAGCATTACCAGTTGCCAGGATGGCAGAGCGGTCTAAGGGGCTGCGTTCAGGTCGCAGTCTCCCCAGGAGGCGTGGGTTCGAATCCCGCCTCAGACAGAGCCCATTGAAAGTACCAAGCACGAACAAAGCAAACACATTCAAGAGAGCATTACCAGGTGCCAGGATTGCGGAGCGGTCTAAGGTGTTGTGTTCAGGTCACAGTCTCCCCAGGAGGCGTGGGTTCGAATCCCACCTCAGACAGAGCCCATTGAAAGTACAAAGCAAACACAGTCAAGAGAGCATTACCAGCTGCCAGGATGGCAGAGCGGTCTAAGGCGTTGCGTTCAGGTCGCAGTCTCCCCAGTAGGCGTGGGTTCAAATCCCACCTCAGACAGTGCCCATTGAAAGTACCAAGCAAGAACAAAGCAAACACAGTCAAGAGAGCATTACCAGCTGCCAGGATGGCGGAGCGGTCTAAGGCGTTGCGTTCAGGTCGCAGTCTCCCCAGGAGGCATGGGTTCGAATCCCACCTCAGACAGTGCCCATTGAAAGTACCAAGCAAGAACAAAGCAAACACAGTCAAGAGAGCATTACCAGTTGCCAGGATGGAGGAGCGGTCTAAGGCGTTGCGTTCAGGTCGCAGTCTCCCCAGGAGGCGTGGGTTTGAATCCCACCTCAGACAGAGCCCATTGAAAGTACCAAGCAAGAACAAAGCAAACACATTCAAGAGAGCATTACCAGGTGCCAGGATGGCGGAGCGGTCTAAGGCGTTGCGTTCAGGTCACAGTCTCCCCAGGAGGCGTGGGTTCGAATCCCACCTCAGACAGAGCCCATTGATAGTACCAATCAAGAACAAAGCAAACACAGTAAAGAGAGCATTACCAGGTGCCAGGATGGCGGAGCGGTCTAAGGCGTTGCGTTCAGGTCGCAGTCTCCCCAGGAGGCGTGGGTTCGAATCCCACCTCAGACAGAGCCCATTGAAAGTACCAAGCAAGAACAAAGCAAACACATTCAAGAGAGCATTACCAGTTGCCAGGATGGCGGAGCGGTCTAAGGCGTTGCGTTCAGGTCGCAGTCTCCCCAGGAGGCATGGGTTCGAATCCCACCTCAGACAGTGCCCATTGAAAGTACCAAGCAAGAACAAAGCAAACACAGTAAAGAGAGCATTACCAGGTGCCAGGATGGCGGAGCGGTCTAAGGCGTTGCGTTCAGGTCGCAGGCTCCACAGGAGGCGTGGGTTCGAATCCCACCTCAGACAGAGCCCATTGAAAGTACCAAGCAATAACAAAGCAAACACAGTCAAGAGAGCATTACCAGCTGCCAGGATGGCAGAGCGGTCTAAGGCGTTGCGTTCAGGTCGCAGTCTCCCCTGGAGGCGTGGGTTCGAATCCCGCCTCAGACAGAGCCCATTGAAAGTACCAAGCAAGAACAAAGCAAACACAGTCACGAGAGCATTACCAGTTGCCAGGATGGCGGAGCGGTCTAAGGCGTTGCGTTCAGGTCGCAGTCTCCCCTGGAGGTGTGGGTTCGAATCCCGCCTCAGACAGAGCCCATTGAAAGTACCAAGCAAGAACAAAGCAAACACAGTCAAGAGAGCATTACCAGTTGCCAGGATGGCGGAGCGTTCTAAGGCGCTGCGTTCAGGTCGCAGTCTCCCCAGGAGGCGTGGGTTCGAATCCCACTTCAGACAGTGCCCATTGAAAGTACCAAGCAAGAACAAAGCAAACACAGTCAAGAGAGCATTACCAGTTGCCAGGATGGCGGAGCGTTCTAAGGCGCTGCGTTCAGGTCGCAGTCTCCCCAGGAGGCGTGGGTTCGAATCCCACTTCAGACAGTGCCCATTGAAAGTACCAAGCAAGAACAAAGCAAACACAGTCAAGAGAGCATTACCAGTTGCCAGGATGGCAGAGCGGTCTAAGGCGTTGCGTTCAGGTCGCAGTCTCCCCAGGAGGCGTGGGTTCGAATCCCACCTCAGAGAGAGCCCATTGAAAGTACCAAGCAAGAACAAAGCAAACACATTCAAGAGAGCATTACCAGGTGCCAGGATGGCGGAGCGGTCTAAGGCGTTGCGTTCAGGTCGCAGTCTCCCCAGGAGGCGTGGGTTCGAATCCCACCTCAGACAGAGCCCATTGAAAGTACCAAGCAAACACAGTCAAGAGAGCATTACCAGGTGCCAGGATTGCGGAGCGGTCTAAGGTGTTGCGTTCAGGTCACAGTCTCCCCAGGAGGCGTGGGTTCGAATCCCACCTCAGACAGAGCGCATTGAAAGTACCAAGCAAGAACAAAGCAAACACAGTAAAGAGAGCATTACCAGGTGCCAGGATGGCGGAGCGGTCTAAGGCGTTGCGTTCAGGTCACAGTCTCCCCAGGAGGCGTGGGTTCGAATCCCACCTCAGACAGAGCCCATTGAAAGTACAAAGCAAACACAGTCAAGAGAGCATTACCAGCTGCCGGGATGGCAGAGCGGTCTAAGGCGTTGCGTTCAGGTCGCAGTCTCCCCTGGAGGCGTGGGTTCGAATCCCACCTCAGAGAGAGCCCATTGAAACTACCAAGCAAGAACAAAGCAAACACATTCAAGAGAACATTACCAGGTGCCAGGATGGCGGAGCGGTCTAAGGTGTTGCGTTCAGGTCGCAGTCTCCCCAGGAGGCGTGGGTTCGAATCCCACCTCAGACAGAGCCCATTGAAAGTACCAAGCAAGAACAAAGCAAACACATTCAAGAAAGCATTACCAGGTGCCAGGATGGCGGAGCGGTCTAAGGCGTTGCGTTCAGGTCGCAGTCTCCCCAGGAGGCGTGGGTTCGAATCCCGCCTCAGACAGAGCCCATTGAAAGTACCAAGCAAGAACAAAGCAAACACATTCAAGAGAGCATTACCAGGTGCCAGGATGGCGGAGCGGTCTAAGGCGTTGCGTTCAGGTCGCATTCTCCCCAGGAGGCGTGGGTTCGAATCCCACCTCAGACAGAGCCCATTGAAAGTACCAAGCACGAACAAAGCAAACACATTCAAGAGAGCATTACCAGGTGCCAGGATGGCGGAGCGGTCTAAGGTGTTGCGTTCAGGTCGCAGTCTCCCCAGGAGGCGTGGGTTCGAATCCCACCTCAGACCGTGCCCATTGAAAGTACCAAGCAAGAACAAAGCAAACACAGTCAAGAGAGCATTACCAGTTGCCAGGATGGCGGAGCGGTCTAAGGCGTTGCGTTCAGGTCGCAGTCTCCCCAGGAGGCGTGGGTTCGAATCCCACCTCAGACAGAGCCCATTGAAAGTACCAAGCACGAACAAAGCAAACACATTCAAGAGAGCATTACCAGGTGCCAGGATGGCGGAGCGGTCTAAGGCGTTGCGTTCAGGTCGCAGTCTCCCCAGGAGGCGTGGGTTCGAATCCCACCTCAGACAGAGCCCATTGAAAGTACCAAGCAAGAACAAGGCAAACACATTCAAGAGAGCATTACCAGGTGCCAGGATGGCGGAGCGGTCTAAGGCGTTGCCTTCAGGTCGCAGTCTCCCCAGGAGGCGTGGGTTCTAATCCCACCTCAGACAGAGCCCATTGAAAGTACCAAGCAAGAACAAAGCAAACACATTCAAGAGAGCATTACCAGGTGCCAGGATTGCGGAGCGGTCTAAGGTGTTGCGTTCAGGTCACAGTCTCCCCAGGAGGCGTGGGTTCGAATCCCACCTCAGACAGAGCCCATTGAAAGTACCAAGCAAGAACAAAGCAAACACAGTAAAGAGAGCATTACCAGGTGCCAGGATGGCGGAGCGGTTTAAGGCGTTGCGTTCAGGTCGCAGTCTCCCCAGGAGGCGTAGGTTCGAATCCCGCCTCAGACAGAGCCCATTGAAAGTACCAAGCAAGAACAAAGCAAACACAGTCAAGAGAGCATTACCAGTTGCCAGGATGGCAGAGCGGTCTAAGGGGCTGCGTTCAGGTCGCAGTCTCCCCAGGAGGCGTGGGTTCGAATCCCGCCTCAGACAGAGCCCATTGAAAGTACCAAGCACGAACAAAGCAAACACATTCAAGAGAGCATTACCAGGTGCCAGGATTGCGGAGCGGTCTAAGGTGTTGTGTTCAGGTCACAGTCTCCCCAGGAGGCGTGGGTTCGAATCCCACCTCAGACAGAGCCCATTGAAAGTACAAAGCAAACACAGTCAAGAGAGCATTACCAGCTGCCAGGATGGCAGAGCGGTCTAAGGCGTTGCGTTCAGGTCGCAGTCTCCCCAGTAGGCGTGGGTTCAAATCCCACCTCAGACAGTGCCCATTGAAAGTACCAAGCAAGAACAAAGCAAACACAGTCAAGAGAGCATTACCAGCTGCCAGGATGGCGGAGCGGTCTAAGGCGTTGCGTTCAGGTCGCAGTCTCCCCAGGAGGCATGGGTTCGAATCCCACCTCAGACAGTGCCCATTGAAAGTACCAAGCAAGAACAAAGCAAACACAGTCAAGAGAGCATTACCAGTTGCCAGGATGGAGGAGCGGTCTAAGGCGTTGCGTTCAGGTCGCAGTCTCCCCAGGAGGCGTGGGTTTGAATCCCACCTCAGACAGAGCCCATTGAAAGTACCAAGCAAGAACAAAGCAAACACATTCAAGAGAGCATTACCAGGTGCCAGGATGGCGGAGCGGTCTAAGGCGTTGCGTTCAGGTCACAGTCTCCCCAGGAGGCGTGGGTTCGAATCCCACCTCAGACAGAGCCCATTGATAGTACCAAGCAAGAACAAAGCAAACACAGTAAAGAGAGCATTACCAGGTGCCAGGATGGCGGAGCGGTCTAAGGCGTTGCGTTCAGGTCGCAGTCTCCCCAGGAGGCGTGGGTTCGAATCCCACCTCAGACAGAGCCCATTGAAAGTACCAAGCAAGAACAAAGCAAACACATTCAAGAGAGCATTACCAGTTGCCAGGATGGCGGAGCGGTCTAAGGCGTTGCGTTCAGGTCGCAGTCTCCCCTGGAGGCGTGGGTTCGAATCCCGCCTCAGACAGAGCCCATTGAAAGTACCAAGCAAGAACAAAGCAAACACAGTCACGAGAGCATTACCAGTTGCCAGGATGGCGGAGCGGTCTAAGGCGTTGCGTTCAGGTCGCAGTCTCCCCAGGAGGCGTGGGTTCGAATCCCACTTCAGACAGTGCCCATTGAAAGTACCAAGCAAGAACAAAGCAAACACAGTCAAGAGAGCATTACCAGTTGCCAGGATGGCAGAGCGGTCTAAGGCGTTGCGTTCAGGTCGCAGTCTCCCCAGGAGGCGTGGGTTCGAATCCCACCTCAGAGAGAGCCCATTGAAAGTACCAAGCAAGAACAAAGCAAACACATTCAAGAGAGCATTACCAGGTGCCAGGATGGCGGAGCGGTCTAAGGCGTTGCGTTCAGGTCGCAGTCTCCCCAGGAGGCGTGGGTTCGAATCCCACTTCAGACAGTGCCCATTGAAAGTACCAAGCAAGAACAAAGCAAACACAGTCAAGAGAGCATTACCAGTTGCCAGGATGGCAGAGCGGTCTAAGGCGTTGCGTTCAGGTCGCAGTCTCCCCAGGAGGCGTGGGTTCGAATCCCACCTCAGAGAGAGCCCATTGAAAGTACCAAGCAAGAACAAAGCAAACACATTCAAGAGAGCATTACCAGGTGCCAGGATGGCGGAGCGGTCTAAGGCGTTGCGTTCAGGTCGCAGTCTCCCCAGGAGGCGTGGGTTCGAATCCCACCTCAGACAGAGCCCATTGAAAGTACCAAGCACGAACAAAGCAAACACATTCAAGAGAGCATTACCAGGTGCCAGGATGGCGGAGCGGTCTAAGGCGTTGCGTTCAGGTCGCAGTCTCCCCAGGAGGCGTGGGTTCGAATCCCACCTCAGACAGTGCCCATTGAAAGTACCAAGCAAGAACAAAGCAAACACAGTCAAGAGAGCATTACCAGGTGCCAGGATTGCGGAGCGGTCTAAGGTGTTGTGTTCAGGTCACAGTCTCCCCAGGAGGCGTGTGTTCGAATCCCACCTCAGACAGAGCCCATTGAAAGTACCAAGCAAGAACAAAGCAAACACAGTAAAGAGAGCATTACCAGGTGCCAGGATGGCGGAGCGGTTTAAGGCGTTGCGTTCAGGTCGCAGTCTCCCCAGGAGGCGTAGGTTCGAATCCCGCCTCAGACAGAGCCCATTGAAAGTACCAAGCAAGAACAAAGCAAACACAGTCAAGAGAGCATTACCAGTTGCCAGGATGGCAGAGCGGTCTAAGGGGCTGCGTTCAGGTCGCAGTCTCCCCAGGAGGCGTGGGTTCGAATCCCGCCTCAGACAGAGCCCATTGAAAGTACCAAGCACGAACAAAGCAAACACATTCAAGAGAGCATTACCAGGTGCCAGGATTGCGGAGCGGTCTAAGGTGTTGTGTTCAGGTCACAGTCTCCCCAGGAGGCGTGGGTTCGAATCCCGCCTCAGACAGAGCCCATTGAAAGTACCAAGCACGAACAAAGCAAACACATTCAAGAGAGCATTACCAGGTGCCAGGATGGCGGAGCGGTCTAAGGCGTTGCGTTCAGGTCGCAGTCTCCCCAGGAGGCGTGGGTTCGAATCCCACCTCAGACAGTGCCCATTGAAAGTACCAAGCAAGAACAAAGCAAACACAGTCAAGAGAGCATTACCAGGTGCCAGGATTGCGGAGCGGTCTAAGGTGTTGTGTTCAGGTCACAGTCTCCCCAGGAGGCGTGTGTTCGAATCCCACCTCAGACAGAGCCCATTGAAAGTACCAAGCAAACACAGTCAAGAGAGCATTACCAGGTGCCAGGATTGCGGAGCGGTCTAAGGCGTTGCGTTCAGGTCGCAGTCTCCCCAGGAGGCGTGGGTTCGAATCCCACTTCAGACAGTGCCCATTGAAAGTACCAAGCAAGAACAAAGCAAACACAGTCAAGAGAGCATTACCAGTTGCCAGGATGGCAGAGCGGTCTAAGGCGTCGCATTCAGGTCGCATTCAGGTCGCATTCACCCCAGGAGGCGTGGGTTCGAATCCCACCTCAGACAGAGCCCATTGAAAGTACCAAGCAAGAACAAAGCAAACACAGTAAAGAGAGCATTACCAGGTGCCAGGATGGCGGAGCGGTTTAAGGCGTTGCGTTCAGGTCGCAGTCTCCCCAGGAGGCGTAGGTTCGAATCCCGCCTCAGACAGAGCCCATTGAAAGTACCAAGCAAGAACAAAGCAAACACAGTCAAGAGAGCATTACCAGTTGCCAGGATGGCAGAGCGGTCTAAGGGGCTGCGTTCAGGTCGCAGTCTCCCCAGGAGGCGTGGGTTCGAATCCCGCCTCAGACAGAGCCCATTGAAAGTACCAAGCACGAACAAAGCAAACACATTCAAGAGAGCATTACCAGGTGCCAGGATTGCGGAGCGGTCTAAGGTGTTGTGTTCAGGTCACAGTCTCCCCAGGAGGCGTGGGTTCGAATCCCGCCTCAGACAGAGCCCATTGAAAGTACCAAGCAAGAACAAAGCAAACACAGTCACGAGAGCATTACCAGTTGCCAGGATGGCGGAGCGGTCTAAGGCGTTGCGTTCAGGTCGCAGTCTCCCCAGGAGGCGTGGGTTCGAATCCCACTTCAGACAGTGCCCATTGAAAGTACCAAGCAAGAACAAAGCAAACACAGTCAAGAGAGCATTACCAGTTGCCAGGATGGCAGAGCGGTCTAAGGCGTTGCGTTCAGGTCGCAGTCTCCCCAGGAGGCGTGGGTTCGAATCCCACCTCAGAGAGAGCCCATTGAAAGTACCAAGCAAGAACAAAGCAAACACATTCAAGAGAGCATTACCAGGTGCCAGGATGGCGGAGCGGTCTAAGGCGTTGTGTTCAGGTCGCAGTCTCCCCAGGAGGCGTGGGTTCGAATCCCACTTCAGACAGTGCCCATTGAAAGTACCAAGCAAGAACAAAGCAAACACAGTCAAGAGAGCATTACCAGTTGCCAGGATGGCAGAGCGGTCTAAGGCGTTGCGTTCAGGTCGCAGTCTCCCCAGGAGGCGTGGGTTCGAATCCCACCTCAGAGAGAGCCCATTGAAAGTACCAAGCAAGAACAAAGCAAACACATTCAAGAGAGCATTACCAGGTGCCAGGATGGCGGAGCGGTCTAAGGCGTTGCGTTCAGGTCGCAGTCTCCCCAGGAGGCGTGGGTTCGAATCCCACCTCAGACAGAGCCCATTGAAAGTACCAAGCACGAACAAAGCAAACACATTCAAGAGAGCATTACCAGGTGCCAGGATGGCGGAGCGGTCTAAGGCGTTGCGTTCAGGTCGCAGTCTCCCCAGGAGGCGTGGGTTCGAATCCCACCTCAGACAGTGCCCATTGAAAGTACCAAGCAAGAACAAAGCAAACACAGTCAAGAGAGCATTACCAGGTGCCAGGATTGCGGAGCGGTCTAAGGTGTTGTGTTCAGGTCACAGTCTCCCCAGGAGGCGTGTGTTCGAATCCCACTTCAGACAGTGCCCATTGAAAGTACCAAGCAAGAACAAAGCAAACACATTCAAGAAAGCATTACCAGGTGCCAGGATGGCGGAGCGGTCTAAGGCGTTGCGTTCAGGTCGCAGTCTCCCCAGGAGGCGTGGGTTCGAATCCCGCCTCAGACAGAGCCCATTGAAAGTACCAAGCAAGAACAAAGCAAACACATTCAAGAGAGCATTACCAGGTGCCAGGATGGCGGAGCGGTCTAAGGCGTTGCGTTCAGGTCGCATTCTCCCCAGGAGGCGTGGGTTCGAATCCCACCTCAGACAGAGCCCATTGAAAGTACCAAGCACGAACAAAGCAAACACATTCAAGAGAGCATTACCAGGTGCCAGGATGGCGGAGCGGTCTAAGGTGTTGCGTTCAGGTCGCAGTCTCCCCAGGAGGCGTGGGTTCGAATCCCACCTCAGACCGTGCCCATTGAAAGTACCAAGCAAGAACAAAGCAAACACAGTCAAGAGAGCATTACCAGTTGCCAGGATGGCGGAGCGGTCTAAGGCGTTGCGTTCAGGTCGCAGTCTCCCCAGGAGGCGTGGGTTCGAATCCCACCTCAGACAGAGCCCATTGAAAGTACCAAGCACGAACAAAGCAAACACATTCAAGAGAGCATTACCAGGTGCCAGGATGGCGGAGCGGTCTAAGGCGTTGCGTTCAGGTCGCAGTCTCCCCAGGAGGCGTGGGTTCGAATCCCACCTCAGACAGAGCCCATTGAAAGTACCAAGCAAGAACAAGGCAAACACATTCAAGAGAGCATTACCAGGTGCCAGGATGGCGGAGCGGTCTAAGGCGTTGCCTTCAGGTCGCAGTCTCCCCAGGAGGCGTGGGTTCTAATCCCACCTCAGACAGAGCCCATTGAAAGTACCAAGCAAGAACAAAGCAAACACATTCAAGAGAGCATTACCAGGTGCCAGGATTGCGGAGCGGTCTAAGGTGTTGCGTTCAGGTCACAGTCTCCCCAGGAGGCGTGGGTTCGAATCCCACCTCAGACAGAGCCCATTGAAAGTACCAAGCAAGAACAAAGCAAACACAGTAAAGAGAGCATTACCAGGTGCCAGGATAGCGGAGCGGTTTAAGGCGTTGCGTTCAGGTCGCAGTCTCCCCAGGAGGCGTAGGTTCGAATCCCGCCTCAGACAGAGCCCATTGAAAGTACCAAGCAAGAACAAAGCAAACACAGTCAAGAGAGCATTACCAGTTGCCAGGATGGCAGAGCGGTCTAAGGGGCTGCGTTCAGGTCGCAGTCTCCCCAGGAGGCGTGGGTTCGAATCCCGCCTCAGACAGAGCCCATTGAAAGTACCAAGCACGAACAAAGCAAACACATTCAAGAGAGCATTACCAGGTGCCAGGATTGCGGAGCGGTCTAAGGTGTTGTGTTCAGGTCACAGTCTCCCCAGGAGGCGTGGGTTCGAATCCCACCTCAGACAGAGCCCATTGAAAGTACAAAGCAAACACAGTCAAGAGAGCATTACCAGCTGCCAGGATGGCAGAGCGGTCTAAGGTGTTGTGTTCAGGTCACAGTCTCCCCAGGAGGCGTGGGTTCGAATCCCGCCTCAGACAGAGCCCATTGAAAGTACCAAGCAAGAACAAAGCAAACACAGTCACGAGAGCATTACCAGTTGCCAGGATGGCGGAGCGGTCTAAGGCGTTGCGTTCAGGTCGCAGTCTCCCCAGGAGGCGTGGGTTCGAATCCCACTTCAGACAGTGCCCATTGAAAGTACCAAGCAAGAACAAAGCAAACACAGTCAAGAGAGCATTACCAGTTGCCAGGATGGCAGAGCGGTCTAAGGCGTTGCGTTCAGGTCGCAGTCTCCCCAGGAGGCGTGGGTTCGAATCCCACCTCAGAGAGAGCCCATTGAAAGTACCAAGCAAGAACAAAGCAAA
The DNA here is from genome assembly GCF_059441095.1 of Idiotropiscis lumnitzeri. Lineage (NCBI taxonomy): Eukaryota > Metazoa > Chordata > Actinopteri > Syngnathiformes > Syngnathidae > Idiotropiscis > Idiotropiscis lumnitzeri. Next base: position 2,869,463 of record NW_028283566.1, read on the forward strand.
CACATTCAAGAGAGCATTACCAGGTGCCAGGATGGCGGAGCGGTCTAAGGCGTTGCGTTCAGGTCGCAGTCTCCCCAGGAGGCGTGGGTTCGAATCCCACTTCAGACAGTGCCCATTGAAAGTACCAAGCAAGAACAAAGCAAACACAGTCAAGAGAGCATTACCAGTTGCCAGGATGGCAGAGCGGTCTAAGGCGTCGCATTCAGGTCGCATTCAGGTCGCATTCACCCCAGGAGGCGTGGGTTCGAATCCCACCTCAGACAGAGCCCATTGAAAGTACCAAGCAAGAACAAAGCAAACACAGTAAAGAGAGCATTACCAGGTGCCAGGATGGCGGAGCGGTTTAAGGCGTTGCGTTCAGGTCGCAGTCTCCCCAGGAGGCGTAGGTTCGAATCCCGCCTCAGACAGAGCCCATTGAAAGTACCAAGCAAGAACAAAGCAAACACAGTCAAGAGAGCATTACCAGTTGCCAGGATGGCAGAGCGGTCTAAGGGGCTGCGTTCAGGTCGCAGTCTCCCCAGGAGGCGTGGGTTCGAATCCCGCCTCAGACAGAGCCCATTGAAAGTACCAAGCACGAACAAAGCAAACACATTCAAGAGAGCATTACCAGGTGCCAGGATTGCGGAGCGGTCTAAGGTGTTGTGTTCAGGTCACAGTCTCCCCAGGAGGCGTGGGTTCGAATCCCGCCTCAGACAGAGCCCATTGAAAGTACCAAGCAAGAACAAAGCAAACACAGTCACGAGAGCATTACCAGTTGCCAGGATGGCGGAGCGGTCTAAGGCGTTGCGTTCAGGTCGCAGTCTCCCCAGGAGGCGTGGGTTCGAATCCCACTTCAGACAGTGCCCATTGAAAGTACCAAGCAAGAACAAAGCAAACACAGTCAAGAGAGCATTACCAGTTGCCAGGATGGCAGAGCGGTCTAAGGCGTTGCGTTCAGGTCGCAGTCTCCCCAGGAGGCGTGGGTTCGAATCCCACCTCAGAGAGAGCCCATTGAAAGTACCAAGCAAGAACAAAGCAAACACATTCAAGAGAGCATTACCAGGTGCCAGGATGGCGGAGCGGTCTAAGGCGTTGCGTTCAGGTCGCAGTCTCCCCAGGAGGCGTGGGTTCGAATCCCACTTCAGACAGTGCCCATTGAAAGTACCAAGCAAGAACAAAGCAAACACAGTCAAGAGAGCATTACCAGTTGCCAGGATGGCAGAGCGGTCTAAGGCGTTGCGTTCAGGTCGCAGTCTCCCCAGGAGGCGTGGGTTCGAATCCCACCTCAGAGAGAGCCCATTGAAAGTACCAAGCAAGAACAAAGCAAACACATTCAAGAGAGCATTACCAGGTGCCAGGATGGCGGAGCGGTCTAAGGCGTTGCGTTCAGGTCGCAGTCTCCCCAGGAGGCGTTAAAATACTAAAAGAATGGCTGGGGAATAAAAAAATAATACGTTTTAATAATAATTTGGTTTTTTTGTTATAACATGAATTTCACTCCCTCTCTCCCCGTATATATATATATATATATATATATATATATATATATATATATATATATATATATATATATATATATATATATATATATATATATATATATATATATTATTATATATATTGTATATTTTTTTTAAGCATTTTTGAAGGTGCGCCGCTACTTCGCGGATTTTCAGTTTTCGCGGGTGGTCTCGGTCCCCATTAACCGCGATAACCGAGGGTTCACTGTACTCCATAAAATTTACAAAAAGCGAGGTGAAACACTCAACCAGAGCTGCTTTTTTTAACATTTCTCGAGGGCCATGGCGAGCCATTTCAAAAAAGCTGCACAACTAACGTATAAAATATTGATAAATTTGCTCGGCCTGATGTGTGTGTAAAGTTTTACGAGTTGTCGTTCATATTTAGAACCTCATAATCAGCTTTGTTTTATTGCCGAACAGTGCAATGCCACTCCCACAACTTTTCACGAAAAAGGACGAATTTCGTATTGTGATATCCTCATGGCCGAAACAGTCATCCGAGCATATATGAGGGCGACCTTGTTGAGTTGCACGGAGAAAAACATCCAAGAAAATAACTTGTATTAGCTTTTACCAGTTGGTGGCGCTACTACTACGATGTAAAATAAGTTGGTAGATGTCTTCAGGGCTGAAGTATCCTCAAATGTGTACAACTTCGAGAAGATAAGATCATCTGAGTCATGTTGCCGGAGCTTTTGTTGCCACAGAGTACAATCGGACTTTTCAGCACCTTAATAGCCACGCCTTTTGCCAAAACGTCACAAAATTCGGCAGAGAGTAAGATCATTGTCTTGAGTCTTTTCTGACTAATTTTCAGTCGGATTCGTCAAAAGGGCACCGTGCAGTACGTGAAAATTAAAATAAAAACAAATTTTTGATTCCACTTGGCGGCACTGTGTGTATAACAAAATAATAACATTACGATGTCTTCAGGTCGGGACGTTTTATTTACAGGTGAAGGTTTGGATTTTTAGGAGCATGTGCAGGGGAGTTATTAAGCATTCATTTATTTGTATTAGGTTCATTTTGTCTTCTTATTATTGATATTTGACTGATTCATTAAAAGCAGACAATTATGTTTTAGGTTAATTTTTTACCTGACATGTTTCGGCGAGTCTTTCGCCTTCTTCAGAGTGTCGCATGATGGTGTCTTGAGCTGATGTTCCATGAGGGTGTGACTTACCTGTCAAAAAAATGAAAAAAATCAGAGCAGTAAAAGAACAAGCACAACATGAACATTACAAATCAGCAATCACTGACCACTGCAAAAGGGAAAACCACATCATGGACCGGGAGAAGGGCAGGGTCATCCGCACAGAAGAGAACAAACAACAGCGCTGGATCAGAGAGGCCATTGAGATCTGCAAGCGAGGCATAAAAACCATGAACAGAGACAAGGGAGCCTTCATCCTCTCTACCACCTGGACCAGCATCTTGGCGGAGTGAACGGACAGCGGGGGGCGTGACTTGCCTTCATTCTTGTGACAGGTAAGTCACGCCCTCATGGAACATCAGCTGATAAAGACGGGTCACAAGACAGCATCATGTGACACTCTGAAGAAGGCGAAAGACTTTCGTATTGTGACATGCTCAAGGCCTAAACACTCATCCGAGCAAATATAAGGTAGATTTTGTTCACCTGCCCGGAGAAAAACATCAACGAAAATAATTTGTATTTGTTTTAACCAGTTGGTGGCGCTGCCACTGCGATCAAAAATAAGTTGGCAGCCGTCTTCAGGGCCTGAATATCCTCAAATGTGAAAGATTTCGAGAAGATGGATCATCTGAATCATTTTGCAGGAACTTTTGTTGCCACGGAGAATAATCAGACTCTGCGGCACCGTAATAGCCACGCCCTTCGAAGGAAAGTCACAAAAATAGGGATAGAGTAAGATCAATGTCTTGAGTCTTTTCTAGCCAATTTTCAATCAGATTCGTTAAAAGGGCACCGTGCAGTACGTCAAAATGTAAAAAATGATATTGATTGGCGCAAGGTGTATAACTGAATATAAACATATAGATGTCTTCAGGTACAGACTTTTTATGTACATGTGAAGTTTTGGATTTTTAGCAGCATGTGCAGGAGAGTTATTAAGCATTTTGTCCATTGCGGCGAAGGAAATCTTAAGTGAAAACTTTGAAGCCCCGCCCCCGTCATATAGTATTTCGGAAACAAAAAATTTTAGCCCCAGTGTTTGTCCCAGGTCTTCAGATGCTACAGACAGAATTTTAAGGCAATCAGATGAAGCCTTTAGGATCAGGGTGCAAAAGAATGACCCCTGTAAACATGCAAAAAAGGGCAAAAGTCGGACTTTCAAAAATTCATAACTCACTTCCTGTTCATATTAGACGTTAAAATATCAAATTTTTCGCCATGCCCGATGAGACTGCCAAGTTTGGTGAATTTTTGTGCATGTTTCGGGGTCAAAAATGCGATCGAACAATCGGAAAAATAATAATAATAATAATTTCTACAAAAACAATAGGGACTTCGCAGCGGTCGCTGCTCAGGCCCTAATAATAATAATAATAATATTATTAATAATAAAAGTAATAATATTTTCTACAAAAACAATAGGGACCTCGCAGCCGTCGCAGCTCGGGCCCTAATAACAATTTCTAGAAAAACAATAGGGACCTCGCAGCGGTCACTGCTCGGGCCCTAATAATAATAATAATAATAATTTCCACAAAAACAATGGGGACCTCGTAGCGGTCGCTGCTCGGGCCCTAATAATAATTTCTACAAAAAAAATAGGGACCTCGCCGCGGTCGCTGCTCGGGCCCCAATAATAATTTCTACACAAAGTCCATTGTGGTGACCCGCCCCCTTTTAAGTAAATTCAAAATGGCCGACTTCCAGTAAAACCTAGCTCATTGCTCCAAGAGACTTTTTTGTAGGTCTTGGTCTTATACATACAGTGAACCCTCGCTACTTGGCGGTTCACCTTTCGCGGGTTCAGTGTTTCGCGGGTCTAAAAAATATTCGGGGGCATTGTAGTTTCGCCGAGCGGCACGACGGGGCGCTGGAGCGGTTAGACGGCCGGCGTGCGCCAAAGAAGAGCGTGGGCGAAGAGGAGAGTGGACGAAGAAGAGCACGTTCCCCCGGACACGATCGGTGGCGACGTTTCGCGCGGTTCGGACAGTACCAGAGCTCCGGCCGGCGTGCGTGGCAGTTAAGCCGTAGAGGAGCACCTTCCCCGGGCACGGGCGGTGCCAAGCGGCCCCTAAGTTTAACCGAATGGAAGCTCCGGAGGAGGAGGGCATGCTCGCGTCACAGTAAGCCGAAGAGGAGCACCTTCCCCGGGCACGGGCGGTTCCAAGCGGCCCCTAAGTTTAACCGAATGGAAGCTCCGGAGGAGGAGGGCATGCTCGCGTCACAGTAAGCCGAAGAGGAGCACCTTCCCCGGCCACGGGCGGTTCCAAGCGGCCCCGAAGTTTAACCGAATGGAAGCTCCGGAGGAGGAGGGCATGCTCGCGTCACAGTAAGCCGAAGAGGAGCACCTTCCCCGGGCACGGGCGGTGCCAAGCGGCCCCTAAGTTTAACCGAATGGAAGCTCCGGGGGTGGAGGGTGGGCGTGTGTCACAGTTAAGCCGAATTGGAGCACCTCTTCCGCCCGGGCACGAGCGGAGCGCGAAGCTGTCAGTTATGAATGAATAAATGAATAAATAAATAAATAAATAAAGAATGGCACCTTTCATTTCACAGGGCACACCAGACGGCGTACCAGCAGGTAAAAGTCTGAGTAATTAAATAAATACAAAAAGAATGGCTGGGGAATAAAAAAATAATACGTTTTAATAATAATTTGGTTTTTTTGTTATAACATGAATTTCATTCTCTCTCTCTCTCCCCGTATATATATATATATATATATATATATATATATATATATATATATATATATTTATATATTTATTATATATATTGTATTTTTTTTTAAACATTTTTGAAGGTGCGCCGCTACTTCGCGGATTTTCAGTTTTCGCGGGTGGTCTCGGTCCCCATTAACCGCGATAACCGAGGGTTCACTGTACTCCATAAAATTTACAAAAAGCGAGGTGAAACACTCAACCAGGGCTGCTTTTTTGAACATTTCTCGAGGGCCATGGCGAGCCATTTAAAAAAAGCTGCACAACTAACGTATAAAATATTGATAAATTTGCTCGGCCTGATGTGTGTGTAAAGTTTCACGAGTTGTCGTTCATATTTAGAACCTCATAATCAGCTTTGTTTTATTGCCGAACAGTGCAATGCCACTCCCACAACTTTTCATGAAAAAGGACGAATTTCGTATTGTGACATCCTCATGGCCGAAACAGTCATCCGAGCATATATGAGGGCGACCTTGTTGAGTTGCAGGGAGAAAAACATCCAAGAAAATAACTTGTATTTTACCAGTTGGGGGCGCTACTACTACGATGAAAAATAAGTTGGTAGATGTATCCTCAAATGTGTGCAACTTCGAGAAGATAGGATCATCTGAGTCATGTTGCTGGAGCTTTTGTTGCCACAGAGTACAATCGGACTTTTCAGCACCGTAATAGCCACGCCTTTTGCCAAAACGTCACAAAATTCGGCAGAGAGTAAGATCATTGTCTTGAGTCTTTTCTGACTAATTTTCAGTCGGATTCGTCAGAAGGGCACCGTGCAGTACGTGAAAATTAAAATAAAAACAAATTTTTGATTCCACTTGGCGGCGCTGTGTGTAAAACAAAATAATAACATTAAGATGTCTTCAGGTCGGGACGTTTTATTTACAGGTGAAGGTTTGGATTTTTAGGAGCATGTGCAGGGGAGTTATTAAGCATTCATTTATTTGTATTAGGTTCATTTTGTCTTCTTATTATTGATATTTGACTGATTCATTAAAAGCAGACATTTATGTTTTAGGTAAATTTTTTACCTGACATGTTTCGGCGAGTCTTTCGCCTTCTTCAGAGTGTCGCATGATGGTGTCTTGAGACCAGTCTTTATCAGCTGATGTTCCATGAGGGTGTGACTTACCTGTCAAAAAAATTAAAAAATCAGAGCAGTAAAAGAACAAGCACAACATGAACATTACAAATCAGCAATCACTGACCACTGCAAAAGGGAAAACCACATCATGGACCGGGAGAAGGGCAGGGTCATCCGCACAGAAGAGAACAAACTACAGCGCTGGATCAGAGAGGCCATTGAGATCTGCAAGCGAGGCTTAAAAACCATGAACAGAGACAAGGGAGCCTTCATCCTCTCTACCACCTGGAGCAGCGTCTTGGCGGAGTGAATGGACAGCGGGGGGCGTGACTTGCCTTCATTCTTGTGACAGGTAAGGCACGCCTTCATGGAACATCAGCTGATAAAGACAGGTCACAAGACACCATCACAGGGTTCGAAGTTAACTTTAAAAACTGCTTGCCCATAGGGCAAGTGCCACTAAAATTTGCCTTGCCCGAGTGGCCAAATTACTTGCCCAACTTGGGCAAGTGACAATTTTTTTTCTCTTGCCCTGAGTGACTTTTTGTATGACAAAGTGTCTAATTACAAATTGCATGAATTTTTTGTTCGGACAGTTCCCGCCTAGAAAGAATTAAAAATACGTTACAATCATAAGGGTTGCTTATAGAAAAATGTATCATGTATTAACACATTAATTAGGTGTCTGCTGACCCAGGATTATGTTATTGTTATGTTATGTTATATATGAAAGAGAATGTGGAATGACACTGAACGATGGAAGGTGGAAGGATGTGGAAAGATTGTGAATGACATTGAATGATTTGGAATGACACTGAAAGATTTTGAATAATACTGAATGACACTGAATGAAGTAAAACTTTCTGGGAACGGGCCAATTCAAGATAGCTGCCGCACTGTGGGGGAGGCTTTGGTACCAAATTTGGAAAGAGACCCAAACGGTTGGGTCCATTTTATATCAGTGTGGGGGTGAAACGTTGGTCTCGGCGGAGCTGTCTGAATATTGGAGAAGTTAGAAGACAAAGTAAAACAGAACAATTAAAATCACTCTTCAAATACATATTGTTTGGTGGGCAGAGCATGATTTACAGCTCACCATTTTATTGCATGCACCAAGCATGTTATACATTTTTCTGTCCATGGGATGGCGTAGTCAAGAAAAATGAAGCATCTCGAAGCCCATTCGTGTGTGAAGTATTTCCCTGCAGGGCTTGGCTGCTTTATGGGGCTTCATTTTGCCATCACTAGTTTTAGATAGTTTTAATTTTTGAAAGAGCATTTTCATTTTACAGTGAACCCTCGCTACTTCGCGGTTCACCTTTCGCGGGTTCAGTGCTTCGCGGGTCTAAAAAATATTCGGGGGCATTGTAGTTTCGCCGAGCGGCACGACGGGGCGCTGGAGCTGTTAGACGGCCGGCATGCGCCGAAGAAGAGCGTGGGCGAAGAGGAGAGTGGACGAAGAAGAGCACGTTCCCCCGGGCACGATTTGGGGCGACGTTTCGCGCGGTTCGGACCGTACCAGAGCTCCGGCCAGCGTGCGTGGCAGTTAAGCCGAAGAGGAACAACTTCCGCCCGGGCACTAGCGGGGCGACATTTCGCTCTGTTCGGGAGCGTACGAGAGCTCCGGAGGAGGCCGGCCGGCGTGCGTGGCAGTTAAGCCGAAGAGGAGCACCTTCCCCGGGCACGGGCGGTGTCAAGCGGCCCCTAAGTTTAACCGAATGGAAGCTCCGGAGGAGGAGGGCATGCTCGCGTCACAGTTAAGCCGAAGAGAAGCACCTTCCCCGGGCACGGGCGGTGCCAAGCGGCCCTTAAGTTTAACCGAATGGAAGCTCCGGGGGAGGAGGGCGGGCGTGTGTCACAGTTAAGCCGAAGAGAAGCACCTTCCCCGGGCACGGGCGGTGCCAAGCGGCCCTTAAGTTTAACCGAATGGAAGCTCCGGGGGAGGAGGGCGGGCGTGTGTCACAGTTAAGCCGAATAGGAGCACCTTCCCCGGGCACGGGCGGGGCGAAATGAAACCGAGTTCAATCGAACGGAGACACGCTTCGGGGGAGCAGGTCCGGCGTGCATGACAATTAAGCCGAAGAGGAGCACCTCTTCCGCCCGAGCACGAGCGGAGCGCGAGGCTGTCAGTTATGAATGAATAAATGAATAAAAAAAATAAATGAAGAATGCCACCTTTCATTTCACAGGGCACACCGGACGGCGTACCAGCAGGTAAAGGTCGAAGCAATTAAAAAAATACAAAAAGAAGTAATTGAATAAATACAAAAATAATGGCTGGGGAATAAAAAAATAATAAGTTTTAATAATAATTTTTTTTTTTTTGTTATAGCATGAATTTCACTCTCTCTCTCTCTACCCGTGTATATATATATATATATATATATATATATATATATATATATATATATATATATATTTATTAATTTTTTTTTTTTAAACATTTTTGAAGGTGCACCACTACTTCGCACTTTTTTTTTTAAGCATTTTTGAAGGTGCGCCGCTACTTCGCGGATTTTCAGTTTTCGCGGGTGGTCTCGGTCCACATTAACCGCGATAACCGAGGGTTCACTGTATTTTTTTCATTATCGAATTTTATTTTTTTCTATTCAAGTTTTGAGTTCATTTTCGTTTACTAAAATAACCTTGGGCTGCAACTACTATCACAGCAACGGCTCATTATATTTTGGCTGCTAAATATGCCAATTTGTCAGAGAGAAGACCGTGACAAAGAATGGCCCAATCGCAATAAACACTCTACACCATACGTTCCTCGTTGACGTGTACATGGGGTGTTGCAGAGCACAGGTTCCAAGCGTACCGATATTGCAAAATTGGGACAATGCGTGTGACGACACCAACTTCCGCCTCCTATGTCATCGAGCTTGGCGGCACGTTATCATTATGTATTTATTTGTAACAATTTTGACGTTGAGAGTGATATTAAAACTTAAGTAATGTGGTAGTTAGGAAAAAACCCTGGCTTGGGACCCACCGGAACAAGCTATAGCTTCATTTGTACTATTTGAGGCGCTCTCACAATCTGCGGCGCATGCACACAAGGTCGCTAAGTACGCTAGCTGCACTCGGACAAAACACGTAGGTGACTTTAAAAGAGTGACCGAAATTGCACACATGCAACTGTTTATCATAATGTCATAATTCGATATGTACATTTGAAGAGAATTTTTTTCAGCATGGGCACAAGAATTCCACCGAACATCGCCAGTTCAATGGGATTTTGGTTAAGTCCGCAAATAATTGTGGACAATATACTTTGGCTGCGCGCTCGAATAATTTTACTCGTATATACTTCAATGAGGGTGTAGTGTGGGTATCGGGATCTTTAACACGCCCTAACACGAAGCTGACTCTCCAACCGCCACAGCCTTTTAATGACGAAATTATAAAATAAACAAAAACACTGTTCAACAACATAAAATAAAATAAAAAAATCACATCATACTTACATTTATAAACTTTAATCCTCAAGAACATTATTCTCAGGTTGACCGAAAGACGAGGACACGGGAGCGCCTCGGGCATGTTCTTCTTCCTTGTGTAGGCGAATGACGTTTTAAGGTGCTTGTCCGCCACCTGCTGTGCTGAACTATGTATTAAATAAGAAAAGCAAATTGTTGAATGTTTTTTCCCCAATGAAGACTGAATTGTAAAATACCCGGAAATGGCTTTTCTGTTTTATTGTGCATTTAAAAAAAATTCAGATTGTCCTTTTTTGTTGAGATAATTGTTGAATATTGAAATTGCACATGTAACTGGTAATTTAGTTTTAGATATTATTTGAACCAGTGGAGGGCCATGCATTTCACACCTGGGCCTTCAATGAAGTCCTACTTCGTCCTACTTGAATAAATCCCCCTCATAATACCATAATTTATGACACCACGGGTGGACAAACAATATACAGAAAAGCACTTAGACAGCACTGACCGAGTGTTGGACGATATAGCTTCTCTTGAAAGGTACGTGTTGAAAATGGCCTCGCAAGTGAATCTTCAATTTCTAAAGATAAAGATGTCTTTTAATTGTCCCATAACGGGGACATTTGCAGTGTTACAGCAGCAAAGATATACATCACACAGTGGCACCGACGTAATGTAGCCATTAATGTATAACATTGGCAGCAGGCATTCATAAAAAGCATGCAAATATACACAGTATATACGTATATACACAGATCCCCATGTATATACACACTTACAGCCCACAACATATACAAGTGTAAGGAAACACTCCTAATGCCTGTCTATGGTTCAGAGGGGAAATAAATAAAAACGCTGCAATGATAAAAAAAAATACTGAATGATTGAAAATACTGCAATGATAAAAATACTGCAAGAATAAAAGTACTGTACCCAGCCAACATGTCCAACTGGGCCCCAAATGGGGTAAATGCGGGATTCCTGGGTACCAAGTGGGAATGGGCTAGAAGTGGGCAATGGTACAGGGTTCCATGTGGGCGCCATCTGGGATTGGTGGGCATGGGCTTAAACTGGGCAAATGTTGTGGGTGCAATACGGGTTGTGTATGGGCTAAGTGGGCATGGGTTAGAACTGGTAAAGATAAAGATAAAGATGTCCTTTATTAGTCCCACAATGGGGAAATTTGAGGTGTTACAGCAGCAAAGATATAGCTCACACAGAGTCGGCGGCGTAATGTAGCCGTTAATGTATAACATTAGCAGCAGACATTCATAAAAAGCATGCAAATATACACAGTATAAGCGTATCTAAGTGTAAGGAAACACTCCTAATGTCTGTCCATTATACAGAGGGGAAAATGCTGTAATGATAAAAACTACTGAATCTACTACTGAAACCATTTATAGGTCCTATTTGGGTTATGTGTGGGCTAAGTGGGCATGGGTTAGAACTGGTCAACCATGTGAGGGTCTCATATGGGCTGTATATGGGCCAAGTGGGCATGGGTTAGAGCTGGTCAACCATGTCTGGGTCCTATTTGGGTTATGTGTGGGCTAAGTGGGCATGGGTTAGAAGTGGTCACCATTTATCGGTCCTGTTTGGGTTATGTGTGGGATAAGTGGGCATAGGTTAGAGCTGGTCAACCATGTCTGGGTCCTGTATGGGTTATAGATGAGCTAAGCGGGCATGGGTTTGAAAATTTGTTCTGGAGCCTTTTTGATATTTAATGCATGCTATGCTAATAGTAACCACCCGAAGACTATTCTCAGTAGAACTATTCAATGGATGCCAAAACGATAGAGACATGGCCATGGAGCCTATGATGCGAGATTGTGAAAGGACTAAAATAAGTGTAGGATTTTTGAGGACCAGAAGTCAGCTTTTATTAGGTTTGACATTGATTTAACTTATGGAACAATGCAAATTATGGTCGGGTTGTTGTTGGACTTTTTCCGCTTTTGACTAAGGGACGGGTGTTTTTATTTTCTGGGACTCTTTAGAACAAGCGGCACGGTGGCGGACTGGTTAGCAAGTCCGCATCACAGTACAGAAGTGCAAGGTTCTCCCTGTGCCTGCTAGGGTTTTCGCCGGTTTCCTCCCACTTTCCAAAAACATTCATGATAGGTTGATTGGTCACTGGTCCAAGGTCTGAGTGTGAGAGCGGATGGTTGCTTGTCTCTGTGTGCCCTGCGATTGACTGGCAACCAGTTCAGGGTGTACCCTGTCGACTGCCCGAAGACAGCTGGGATAGGCTCCAGCACTCCCGGGGACCCTTGTGAGGACAAGAAGCAGTACAGAGGATTGATTGATTTATTAAAATTAAAATTAAATTCATGTATTTATCTATGCTAAATTTAACAAGGCTGGACGTTATATTTTGTGAATTTACATGTACCCCCAACTGTGACTTAATAACCCTTAAGGGACAAGATAACATTTTATAATATACCAGACAGCTAAGATTGTCATCTATGAACTATTTGACAAGGCAGGTCCAGCATTGTCAGCCACATCCAACAGTCAACACAGTTACTTTTTTTTAAATAAACAAAATCAACATTATTAATTAATGTTATTTTATTAATTCTGTATGATGTGAAAGATCTTTATTCAAAGTATATTTGAAGTTATTTCTACCTTATTGCTTGATTTTTGTAGATTCAAGTTGGAGTTGTCAAAATTACAGATTCTTTTGAAGGCAGCATATTCAAACTGTGAGAAAAGGAGCGAATGCAAGCTACGCGGTCTTTGAGGTGCGGCAGAAGAGCTGAAAGCACGGTGAGTCCCGAACGATAATTGAATTAATTAATTAATCTTGGGTAAATGTCTGGCTCTCATTTTTTAGACTTACTTTACAATGTGTTTTGTAATTTTTCAAGGTTGCCTGTGTTGGAAAACTGCTTGGTGCGTTAGCTAAAACACAGTATGCTAAAATGATAAGTGACGAGAACACAGAGGGTATATCAACAACGTACGTACTCGAATTATTTTGGGGAAAACTTAAGTACATTATAATCACCCTTTTAATAATACTGATAAGCGTTGTGTGTTTTATTTATTTTTATGAGGACCTTTACAACGAGCTACATATTGTTAGCATTGGGCCTACGACGCTAAACACAGTGTCCCTCGATCTCTCTCCAAAATTCTCCAAAAGACTTAAGCTTTCACTCAAATTAATACAATCTACTCCACTAGCTCATTTAAGGCTTTTTTGTGATGTGTTTGATTTGGGTAAGTAAAGCAAAACATATTAACTGTTGAATGTTGCCTGTTATTTAAATAATAGAAATTCAAGATGAAAGTTGAACAGATATTGAAATGCTAGATTGGCTCATTCAGAATCATGCCACAATGTGCTTTGTATGTTTTGTGTGTGGGTTTATCAAGCTCTAATTCAATGCAGTGTCCAAAACGAGCGCGCATAATTGTTGGATGAATGTTGGTTAATAGAGTCAGATAATAGTTCCAACAGTTGAACAGATGTTGAAATGCTAGATTGGCTCATTCAGAATCATGCCACAATGTGCTTTGTATGTTTTGTGTTTAGGCTTATCAAGCTCTAATTCAATGCAGTGTTGAGCTGCATTTGAGAGGAACTACGTAAGTAACTAATGTGGAAAAATTGTGACTTCTTTGTGTACTTTTATTTTGAATATTCAAATTTTGTGGGTAAAGGTTAGAGAAAATAAGTTAAAAATGAGAGCTGTACAGGTATTTAAGTTTTTGGTTTGTAAAATACCCGAATGTGGGTTTCAGCAGGTGAGGCAATGATTGGACAGAGCAAAAGCTATGCTCCAAAATAGAAGTGATTACACCTTCACTAGACTAACCTGCAGCTAATTACATAATTATAAAATTAACACTTTAACCTGGCTTCCCCATCACAGATGTATTCTTTTAAATGCAAAGCTTTTTGTTCTAGCTTTTGTTGTTAAATGACATTCATGCCCAAGTGTCTATGCATCCATTGCAGGGATGTTTTCTCAAGTGACGAGTCTGAAGCCTGTGATGACGAAGTACCATCTACACCTCCCCATGGATTGTCACAGAGAAAAAGCTTCCTAACCAAGAGAGGCGCTGCAGAAGGTCCTTGAGTACGTCCAACGTGTTGAGTCTGTGAGTCTACTGCAGGATCTAATGCAGGTATGAAAATGATGAAATTTTAATGTATTATCTTCAAAATTATAAATAATTATTTAATTTCTTGAAATATAAAATTAGGTACCCTAAACCCAAGTAGGAACCCCAGTCCCAGTACATTCCTGATTCTGGAGCTACAGAGATCAAACCATCCTACTGTATCACTAAATAGCCCCACCTCTAAAACCCTGATTCGGAAGGCCGAGTTGAAAGACTTCAGAGTTCAAGATGGTCAACTGCAACTATGATAAGCCGAATGTGTTCACCCCAAGTCGGAAACTGAGAAAAAGACTCAATTTTCACATGATTTCAGTCCCTTCTATATTTAAAAGAATGTATTGGGGCTCTAAAAATGTGAAATATTTTTACAAGTATTTCTTTTACTACTCATAGGCAGTTTCATAATAATAGTACAATTTGGCATCGTGTATTGTTTTTTGGTTCCATTCAAAATGCACAAGACGTATAGACATATTTTGTTTGTGGATCGCTGCAGCATCACACGAGCGCACAGAGACAAACGTGGCAGCAACTTAAAACAATTAAAATATCGAATCGAAATCAAGAACTGAAAATCAAAAATCGAATCGGGGCTTGAGTGAATCGTTACCTCCCTAATCATAATCATTTTGGTAGAATGTTGGGCTCTTGCCCTTTGAGTGTATATGGCGTTACCGAAGCTGTTCACTTAATCGACAATTCCTTTCCTGTGACGTTTATCATACCCAGTTTAACTGCCAAAATATTTTTAAGTGTGTGATGATTATCTGGATCGAGTGACACCCATGTTATAATGGTTGCAGGTGTTGGAATTTATCTTTATATCAATGTTAGAATTTAACTTTAACCCAATGTAAACTCAAATAAGTAATCTGACTCCAATTTGCGACCTTACCCAACTCTCACACATCCAACAATATGCGCGCTCGTTCTGCAATAGAAAGGTATCAGGAAGCCGGCATTTTCACGCACGAATGGATTTATTCCCAATACACAGATTTCTACATGGCACCTGGATCTCGAATCCCTCTCAATACAAGTCTACACCTCTCTTGCCACCAGCGAATGTGTTCTACCTCCGAGTTGCCCAGCACTGATTCATACTATACAACATGCAAATGGCACAGACAAAGGCATCCTGGCATGATTCTATTGGCTATGTGTATTGCAGTTAACTTTAGCTCGCTCTCATTGGTCTTTCTCCTCCCGCCGAATCCCGTGGCGACTCCTCCTGCTTGTGCTATCCCCCGATGGCCTCTCCTTCGTCCACTGGTCCCGGAGTCATCTCGTCTCGCTCAGCACCATCTGCTTCCAAAACATTCCATTCATGCACAACCCCCGCAACCAGCCTCGCGCCACCAGTCACACTCTCAGCATTTTACAATATCACATTTTCATACATTGGATGCACCAACATCTAATGAACTATGTTAAGCTCAAACTCTTATATTCCTTTAATAGTCAAAAGTATGAAATCCTTTAAGTGTAACTGAAGTTTAGACCATGCTAATGACCAGACACTCAGGAGATGAATGCAGGAAGATTAGATCACAGCTGCACCACAGGAGGTGTGAACGAGACCCCTCTGAAACAATGGACTTCCATGCCAGGATCACAAAAGTGGCTCCGAGCAGTCCAACCTTTGTTCAGTTTTAAATTGACTGCCATTTACATTATCCTTTACAGGTATTGGTGGATTGGACGATAGTGTCAGAACAATGATGGCGTTCATCATGACAAATCCTCTGTCTCTGAAGTACAATCTCTTTGGACATCGTAGCAAGAACAAGCGCCGAGACCTGCCTTTTTCTGATGTTCTATACGGTAATATATTTTTTATTTATTTATTTTTTTAAGGGATTGTGGTGTGAAGACATTTCAGCATGTCCCATAAGGTTTCACAATCATTAAATAGCTTTACTAAGTTGGCTTCTTGTCTTTTTTGTTTTAGGAGCACTGAAAAGGAATGGAGCCACAAAGGACATCAACGAGAAGGACACAGGCAACCCTGTCCAAGTGGTTCATGGGAGCTTGTGATCAAGGTGGGAATAGGGCAGTTCGAGCTCGGAGATCTCAAGGCAACTGTCAGGTTTAAAACGTCCTGACGCCATTTTTAGACTGAAGGTGGCATAAATCCAGACCAAACCAGTTAGAGTTTTGTTTTTGACCATTCGCGAATGGGAGAGGAAGTCAGGAGGTGAAGCAGGCGTCTTGCCAGTTCAATCTCGCGCACTCTCTCTCACTCTCTACCACCCGTTCGGTCTTTTATCAGCAACCTAAGCAGACAATGGAGGTCTGTCTGAAATTCTAGCAGGCAGGCAGGAAGCAATCAACCACAGTAGTCAGTCAGGAATTCGAAACTAAAGTGTGTGCGTGTGTTCCAGTTGTGCGCGTGTGTGCTAAAGCAATAATGTGAGTGTCTGTGTGTGTGTGCGCAATTATAACTGATACAAATAGTGTATAAAAACATGATTAGAAATACACAAACTATTTACATATCCTCATCCCATCTCACATTCCCCCGTTTGTGGGTTTAAATCATGTCCTTACGGCTTTAAGACAGATCATCATAATGAAATCATACAACAGTGTGGTCATCCGTGGAGGGGCGAAAACCCTCAGTAGGGACAAAATTCCCCTCCTCCCTTCCGGCGTGGAACAAGATTCTCATGGTATGTTGGTCACTTGGGAATAAAACATAAAAAAACTTCAATATACCTAGTGAAAAATAACAAAACTGTCTCCACGCAGAGCTTGTCTCCACGCAGAGCTTGTCTCTGCGGCGACTTGATGGAGGCCCTTGCCTCGTTGTAGGAGGGGACAGCCGTCTTTACCTCCCGGATCTTCGTGTGTGGTGTATGTGTGTGCATGTGTGGGGGCAGGGGCAAAAGGGTCCATGTGTTATTTAGGTTTCAGTGTCCAGTTCGAGTTTGTCATTGTCCAGTTCGAATTCGTCATTCTCAACATCAATCAGGTTGTAATGGTACATTTGGGCAACAAACATGCAGTTAATAATCATCTTTGTCATAAGAATAATGCAACATAAACAGACTACACATAACAAAAATGAAAACCATAATTATCCCGATATATTGTCTTTCAAATTCTTCGTAGTGGTCATAACATAAATAATTGTTTCATTTTATTAAAAATGTAAATGCAGTAATGTTCTCCAATCAAGGCTAAAATTCTTTATGTACGTCATTAATTTCCAAACAATATCTAATCTTTTTGTTCTGTGGCTTCAACATTCGTATCTGTGGCTGGTTGTGCGGTTCCGATGTGCGTGTGGTCCGATATTGTGACTCAGGTGGGCTCCTGTTCGAGGGATTCGCGTTGCTCGGCCTTTAGCTGGAAACCGGAGAAGCTTGTACTGCAACTGGTGGATCCAGCTGCCACGCCCCGCGACCTTTGCTGCCGTCGGGGTCACTGCAATCATCTGGCGAGGGCCATCTCAGCATTCACTTGTCCCAACGAAGTCGTTTCAGCACCTTGAAGAAGAGTTGGTCTCCCACACGGACGTGATTTCTCTGTGGATCAGAACACACTGGCCAGTAATTGCGTCTTTTTTTTTTTTTTCTTTTTGGTCAAAACATGTTTCCCATGTGGACTGGGACTGATGTGCCAGTCGCTGGTGGTTCTGATGAACCTGAGAGTCGATAGGGGATAGTGTCCTAACTTCGGCTGGCACTATCCTCATTGCTGTGATTGAAACACAGTCTGGTCATTGTCTCCTTTTTTTCCCTCATATTCTTGATAAGTCTGCCCTTAACAGTCCCATTAGTGCGTTCCACAAGTCCTGCAGACTGTATGCACAATGACGCTTTGAGTCAATTTTGCAACAACTGTCCCACTTGTTACAACATCATTCACAAAATGCATAATTTTCACTTCAACTCACTTCTTGAAATTCCAAATGTCAGGATAATTTGTGTTAGGTTGAAGATGTATTTTATCCCATATTTTACTCTATTAGTATTGCAAAAGAATTGTTCCACAGCGTGACCCATGTTTGACCATATGGATGAGAAGACTTCACAGAGAAGCGGATGCCTGAAGACTGGATCAACGTCTGCAACATCAAAGGAGGTGTGCTGAGACACACCTCTGAAACAAAAGGACTGAGACTTTAGTACCAGAGCACTAAAAGGGCATATCTGCCTTTTCAATCAGTGGATGACTGCCATTGATGTCTGTCTTTCCTCTTGTGTCTGAGATGTTTACATGTTCCTGCTGGTGCTCCCCCCTTCATCCCTTAGTGCAAATACATTGTATTGTTAGGGACTTCCCTAATAAAATAGAGGGCTCGGCGGAGTGTGCTCCAGAACGAATTTGGAGATGTAACTGAGCACACCTCCGTTCGTTCTCCTCGCGAGTAAAAGATCAACTCTTGTCTTCCTTCCATTCATTTAGCCTATGTTCAGTGAATGCTTAGGTGATTGAACCTGACAATTTGATTACACAACACTTTTTCCAACTGTTTTAGCATCAACATATGTTGTCGGAAACAACTTAATCCATTTTGAAAACATATGAATTACAACCAAACAATATTGCATCTCAAACAAATAACACTGTCTAAAAAAAAGTTTTTTGTTGAAAAGTCTGTATGTGGGAACAATTTCATATCATACTACCCCTCTCTTGACACATGGTTATGCTCGTGTGTCACTCTTCTTACTTTTCCAATCAATGAATTAGGCAGCCAGGATTTGCCATCTGCCAATTTGCTGATCCTGTCCTCAGCAATGTTTGCACCTTTGTTCTCCCAATTTGTGCGTTCAATTACTGGTACCTTTTTCCCTGGCGTGGGATCAAATTGTCAAGTTGATTTTCTGCGTGTGTGTGCGTGTGGGGGTGTGTTCATTTTCCCTTTTAGCTGCGCTGTGTCGATATAAAGGCGAGGCAGTTTCCAATTGTAATTGTGTCATTTTCTGTTAAGTGAATTTTGCGTTCACAAATAACTATTTTAGACGTGCTTTATGCACAACTTTTCTTTTCCTGTTGTGGTTTTTAAAGCCCAATGTCGACAGAACGCATGAACATTTATCTTGATTGTCAGTCCACATTGTAACCATACAACTCATACAAGATGGGAAACCCCAAATTTTAATTAGCTCACACCCGCCTACGCTCTTCCTGCTTATCCTAACAATCTCTTATCCGTTGGTATCACAATGTTAGTACTCCCATCGCATAAAAGTCAGTTTGATTTCAGGCTGCGACCTTGGTTCTCAAACACTTTTACTTCTTATCAGTCTGGAATGCCCACCTGGTCTGTGTTACAAGTCTGAGTTCCTCCAGTCGGGAGGAAGGTCAAGTCGCGGTTTGGTGATAATTTGGACGGCTCCACAGTCGTGTGGCGCCTCCTAGATGATGCGGGGAAAAAATGACGCTGGGCTGAAATGCACCGCAACTTATCAGTATAATGTGTCCCTGTGACAATTAAGCCGGCGTGCAATGTGAATGTGGTGGGAAAAGAATGTAATTTTTTGATTCCTTAAAGCAGCAGTGAAAGCTCTTAATCACACTCTAAGTGGTTCTCTGCCACGAAATCCAAATTGTTGTGACTAAATATGCAAATGAATTCATTTTGCCCTGGTTCCTGCAGTAACCCAGGCTAATGAAGTCATTTTTTGCAGTCACTGTTTTGCTCAAATGGCTTATAATAATTTGGTAGTGCGTGAAGATGCTTTGTCGATACAATCTTGTAGTGTATCTTCACAAGTTCCAACATACACAACCCATTCCATGGCCATGACGATACTGTTTTAAAGATTACCAAGGCTTGTTGTGGACCTTTCTCTGCCACATAAATTACAGCCCTGAGAGGCACTGGGCCTCAACTTTATCTATGAAGGGTCAGGGATTTAATGGGGGTCACCGAGGCGTCCCAAGGAAAGTTTTTACAGAAAAGTGGTCTGGCAATATCTTTTCTCTTTCTTATCACTGACAATGCGCCCCTTTAAAGTTTTGACGTTTGTTTGAATTCGCCCGTGCTTATTAATTCTATTGAAGTCCAATTTTGTCAGTGTATCACGGCCTAATGAGTAAAACGCATGTTGATGTAGAACTCCTTCTACACACACTTTTATGTTTGACTTTTTACGTCACGTGATCCTCCATTGCTACCACAACTCGTCCTGAAAAGTTAATGTTTTGTAACAAGACTTACTGCTTCCTCCTTTCTTTCTTTTCTTTTTCCTTCCTTCTGCCCAACACGTTCATGCTTTCTGTGCATAATTTAGAATTTTCTTTTCCATTTTACAAGTTGGCCAATTTAAATTAGGTTGTTTTATTTGAAAAGCCTGTAATTCTCTTTTTTTTCCCCTTTTCACCTAATCACAAATTTCTTATCACAAAAATGAACATGTTAATTCTATTTTATTTCCTATTTTTCCAATCTTGTGACTCATTTCACTTCAACCAGTTCTACCTTAAAGTGGACAAGTACACATCAATGTTTTTTGTAGTTTCTATTTTCTTCTCTGCTTTAATGAAAATTATAGCCCTTCTAGCCAAATTTTTCCTGTGTCATTTCTATCTCTGCATTTCATTCCATTTCTGGCCTACCTTAATACTAAAACAAAAATGCTCTTTCAAAAATTAAAACTATCTAAAACTAGTGATGGCAAAATGAAGCCCCATAAAGCAGCCAAGCCCTGCAGGGAAATACTTCACACACGAATGGGCTTCGAGATGCTTCATTTTTCTTGACTACGCGATCCCATGGACAGAAAAATGTATAACATGCTTGGTGCATGCAATAAAATGGTGAGCTGTAAATCATGCTCTGCCCACCAAACAATATGTATTTGAAGAGTGATTTTAATTGTTCTGTTTTACTTTGTCTTCTAACTTCTCCAATATTCAGACAGCTCCGCCGAGACCAACGTTTCACCCCCACACTGATATAAAATAGACCCAACCGTTTGGGTCTCTTTCCAAATTTGGTACCAAAGCCTCCCCCACAGTGCGGCAGCTATCTTGAATTGGCCCGTTCCCAGAAAGTTTTACTTCATTCAGTGTCATTCAGTATTATTCAAAATCTTTCAGTGTCATTCCAAATCATTCAATGTCATTCACAATCTTTCCACATCCTTCCACCTTCCATCGTTCAGTGTCATTCCACATTCTCTTTCATATATAACATAACATAACATAACAATAACATAATCCTGGGTCAGCAGACACCTAATTAATGTGTTAATACATGATACATTTTTCTATAAGCAACCCTTATGATTGTAACGTATTTTTAATTCTTTCTAGGCGGGAACTGTCCGAACAAAAAATTCATGCAATTTGTAATTAGACACTTTGTCATACAAAAAGTCACTCAGGGCAAGAGAAAAAAAATTGTCACTTGCCCAAGTTGGGCAAGTAATTTGGCCACTCGGGCAAGGCAAATTTTAGTGGCACTTGCCCTATGGGCAAGCAGTTTTTAAAGTTAACTTCGAACCCTGTGATGGTGTCTTGTGACCTGTCTTTATCAGCTGATGTTCCATGAAGGCGTGCCTTACCTGTCACAAGAATGAAGGCAAGTCACGCCCCCCGCTGTCCATTCACTCCGCCAAGACGCTGCTCCAGGTGGTAGAGAGGATGAAGGCTCCCTTGTCTCTGTTCATGGTTTTTAAGCCTCGCTTGCAGATCTCAATGGCCTCTCTGATCCAGCGCTGTAGTTTGTTCTCTTCTGTGCGGATGACCCTGCCCTTCTCCCGGTCCATGATGTGGTTTTCCCTTTTGCAGTGGTCAGTGATTGCTGATTTGTAATGTTCATGTTGTGCTTGTTCTTTTACTGCTCTGATTTTTCATTTTTTTGACAGGTAAGTCACACCCACATGGAACATCAGCTGATAAAGACGGGTCTCAAGACACCATCATGCGACACTCTGAAGAAGGCGAAAGACTCGCCGAAACATGTCAGGTAAAAAATTAACCTAAAACATAAATGTCTGCTTTTAATGAATCAGTCAAATATCAATAATAAGAAGACAAAATGAACCTAATACAAATAAATGAATGCTTAATAACTCCCCTGCACATGCTCCTAAAAATCCAAACCTTCACCTGTAAATAAAACGTCCCGACCTGAAGACATCTTAATGTTATTATTTTGTTTTACACACAGCGCCGCCAAGTGGAATCAAAAATTTGTTTTTATTTTAACTTTCACGTACTGCACGGTGCCCTTCTGACGAATCCGACTGAAAATTAGTCAGAAAAGACTCAAGACAATGATCTTACTCTCTGCCGAATTTTGTGACGTTTTGGCAAAAGGCGTGGCTATTACGGTGCTGAAAAGTCCGATTGTACTTTGTGACAACAAAAGCTCCGGCAACATGACTCAGATGATCCTATCTTCTCGAAGTTGTACACATTTGAGGATACTTCAGCCCTGAAGACTTCTACCAACTTATTTTTCATCGTAGTAGTAGCGCCACCAACTGGTAAAAGCTAATACAAGTTATTTTCTTGGATGTTTTTCTCCGTGCAACTCAACAAGGTCGCCCTCATATATGCTCGGATTACTGTTTCGGCCATGAGGATGTCACAATACGAAATTCGTCCTTTTTCGTGAAAGGTTGTGGGAGTGGCATTGCACTGTTCGGCAATAAAACAACGCTGATTATGAGGTTGTAAATATGAACGACAACTCGTGAAACTTTACACACACATCAGGCCGAGCAAATTTATAAATATATATATATATATATATATATATATATATATATATATATACGGGGAGAGAGAGAGTGAAATTCATGTTACAACAAAAAAAACAAATTATTATTAAAACATATTATTTTTTAATTCCCCAGCCATTCTTTTTGTATTTATTTAATTACTCCGACTTTTACCTGCTGGTACGCCGTATTGTGTGCCCTGTGAAATGAAAGGTGGCATTCTTTATTTATTTATTCATTTATTCATTCATAACTGACAGCCTCGCGCTCCGCTCGTGCCCGGGCGGAAGAGGTGCTCCAATTCGGCTTAACTGTGACACACGCCCGCCCTCCTCCCCCGGAACTTCCATTCGGTTAAACTTATGGGCCGCTTGGCACCGCCCGTGCCCGGGGAAGGTGCTCCTCTTCGGCTTACTGTGACGCGAGCATGCCCTCCTCCTCCGGAGCTTCCATTCAGTTAAACTTAGGGGCCGCTTGAAACCGCCCGTGCCCGGGGAAGGTGCTCCTCTTCGGCTTACTGTGACGCGAGCATCCCCTCCTCCTCCGGAGCTTCCATTCGGTTAAACTTAGGGGCCGCTTGGAACCGCCCGTGCCCGTGGAAGGTGCTCCTCTTCGGCTTACTGTGACGCGAGCATGCCCTCCTCCTCCGGAGCTTCCATTCGGTTAAACTTAGGGGCCGCTTGGCACCGCCCGTGCCTGGGGAAGGTGTTCCTCTACGGCTTAACTGCCACGCACGCCGGCCGGAGCTCTGGTACGGTTCAAACCGCGCGAAACGTCGCCACCGATCGTGTCCGGGGGAACGTGCTCTTCTTCGTCCACTCTCCTCTTCGCCCACGCTCTTCTTCGGCGCACGCCGGCCGTCTAACTGCTCCAGCGCCCCGTCGTGCCGCTCGGCGAAACTACAATGCCCCCGAATATTTTTTAGACCCGCGAAGCACTGAACCCGCGAAAGGTGAACCGCGAAGTAGCGAGGGTTCACTGTATGTATAAGACCAAGACCTACAAAAAAGTCTCTTGGAGCAATGAGCTAGGTTTTACAGGAAGTCGGCCATTTTTAATTTACTTAAAAGGGGGCGGGTCACCACAATGGACTTTGTGTAGAAATTATTATTGGGGCCCGAGCAGCGACGGCGGCGAGGTCCCTATTGTTTTTGAAGAAATTATTATTAGGGCCCGAGCAGCGACCGCTACGAGGTCCCCATTGTTTTTGTGGAAATTATTATTATTTTTATTATTATTATTAGGGCCCGAGCAGTGACCGCTGCGAGGTCCCTATTGTTTTTCTAGAAATTGTTATTAGGGCCCGAGCTGCGACGGCTGCGAGGTCCCTATTGTTTTTGTAGAAAATATTATTACTTTTATTATTAATAATATTATTATTATTATTATTAGGGCCTGAGCAGCGACCGCTGCGAAGTCCCTATTGTATTTGTAGAAATTATTATTATTATTATTTTTCCGATTGTTTGATCGCATTTTTGACCCCCGAAACATGCACAAAAACTCACCAAACTTGGCAGTCTCATCGGGCATGGCGAAAAATTTGATATTTTTTAACGTCTAATATGAACAGGAAGTGAGTTATGAATTTTTGAAAGTCCGACTTTTGCCCTTTTTTGCATGTTTACAGGGGTCATTCTTTTGCACCCTGATCCTAAAGGCTTCATCTGATTGCCTTAAAGTTCTGTCTGGAGCATCTTAAGACCTGGGACAAACACTGGGGCTGAAATTTTTTGTTTCCGAAATACTATATGACGGGGGCGGGGCTTCAAAGTTTTCACTTAAGATTTCCTTCGCCGCAATGGACAAAATGCTTAATAACTCTCCTGCACGTGCTGCTAAAAATCCAAAACTTCACATGTACATAAAGAGTCGGTACCTGAAGACATCTATATGTTTATATTCAGTTATACACCTTGCGCCAATCAATATAAATTTTTACATTTTGACGTACTGCACGGTGCCCTTTTAACGAATCCGATTGAAAATTGGCTAGAAAAGACTCAAGACATTGATCTTACTCTATCCCTATTTTTATGACTTTCCTTCAAAGGGCGTGGCTATTACGGTGCCGCAGAGTCTGATTATTCTCCGTGGCAACAAAAGTTCCTGCAAAATGATTCAGATGATCCATCTTCTGGAAATCTTTCACATTTGAGGATATTCAGGCCCTGAAGACGGCTGCCAACTTATTTTTGATCGCAGTGGTAGCGCCACCAACTGGTTAAAACAAATACAAATTATTTTCGTTGATGTTTTTCTCCGGGCAGGTTAACAAAATCTACCTTATATTTGCTCGGATGAGTGTTTAGGCCTTGAGCATGTCACAATACGAAAGTCTTTCGCCTTCTTCAGAGTGTCACATGATGGTGTCTTGTGACCCGTCTTTATCAGCTGATGTTCCATGAGGGCGTGACTTACCTGTCACAAGAATGAAGGCAAGTCACGCCCCCCGCTGTCCGTTCACTCCGCCAAGATGCTGGTCCAGGTGGTAGAGAGGATGAAGGCTCCCTTGTCTCTGTTCATGGTTTTTATGCCTCGCTTGCAGATCTCAATGGCCTCTCTGATCCAGCGCTGTTGTTTGTTCTCTTCTGTGCGGATGACCCTGCCCTTCTCCCGGTCCATGATGTGGTTTTCCCTTTTGCAGTGGTCAGTGATTGCTGATTTGTAATGTTCATGTTGTGCTTGTTCTTTTACTGCTCTGATTTTTTCATTTTTTTGACAGGTAAGTCACACCCTCATGGAACATCAGCTCAAGACACCATCATGCGACACTCTGAAGAAGGCGAAAGACTCGCCGAAACATGTCAGGTAAAAAATTAACCTAAAACATAATTGTCTGCTTTTAATGAATCAGTCAAATATCAATAATAAGAAGACAAAATGAACCTAATACAAATAAATGAATGCTTAATAACTCCCCTGCACATGTTCCTAAAAATCCAAACCTTCACCTGTAAATAAAACGTCCCGACCTGAAGACATCTTAATGTTATTATTTTGTTATACACACAGTGCCGCCAAGTGGAATCAAAAATTTGTTTTTATTTTAATTTTCACGTACTGCATGGTGCCCTTTTGACGAATCCGACTGAAAATTAGTCAGAAAAGACTCAAGACAATGATCTTACTCTCTGCCGAATTTTGTGACGTTTTGGCAAAAGGCGTGGCTATTAAGGTGCTGAAAAGTCCAATTGTACTCTGTGGCAACAAAAGCTCCGGCAACATGACTCAGATGATCCTATCTTCTCGAAGTTGTACACATTTGAGGATACTTCAGCCCTGAAGACATCTACCAACTTATTTTACATCGTAGTAGTAGCGCCACCAACTGGTAAAAGCTAATACAAGTTATTTTCTTGGATGTTTTTCTCCGTGCAACTCAACAAGGTCGCCCTCATATATGCTCGGATGACTGTTTCGGCCATGAGGATGTCACAATACGAAATTCGTGATTTTTCGTGAAAAGTTGTGGGAGTGGCATTGCACTGTTTGGCAATAAAACAAAGCTGATTATGAGGTTCTAAATATGAACGACAACTCGTAAAACTTTACACACACATCAGGCCGAGCAAATTTATCAATATTTTATACGTTAGTTGTGCAGCTTTTTTTAAATGGCTCGCCATGGCCCTCGAGAAATGTTAAAAAAAAGCAGCTCTGGTTGAGTGTTTCACCTCGCTTTTTGTACATTTTATGGAGTACAGTGAACCCTCGGTTATCGCGGTTAATGGGGACCGAGACCACCCGCGAAAACTGAAAATCCGCGAAGTAGCGGCGCACCTTCAAAAATGCTTAAAAAAAATATACAATATACATAATAAATATATAAATATATATATATATATATATATATATATATATATATACGGGGAGAGAGAGAGTGAAATTCATGTTATAACAAAAAAAACAAATTATTATTAAAACGTATTATTTTTTTATTCCCCAGCCATTCTTTTTGTATTTATTTAATTACTCCGACTTTTACCTGCTGGTACGCCGTCCGGTGTGCCCTGTGAAATGAAAGGTGGCATTCTTTATTTATTTATTCATTTATTCATTCATAACTGACAGCCTCGCGCTCCGCTCGTGCCCGGGCAGAAGAGGTGCTCCAATTTGGCTTAACTGTGACACACGCCCGTCCTCCTCCCCCGGAGCTTCCATTCTGTTAAACTTAGGGGCCGCTTGGCACCGCCCGTGCCCGGGGAAGGTGCTCCTCTTCGGCTTACTGTGACGCGAGCATGCCCTCCTCCTCCGGAGCTTCCATTCGGTTAAACTTAGGGGCCGCTTGGAACCGCCCGTGCCCGGGGAAGGTGCTCCTCTTCGGCTTACTGTGACGCGAGCATGCCCTCCTCCTCCGGAGCTTCCATTCGGTTAAACTCAGGGGCCGCTTGGAACCGCCCGTGCCCGGGGAAGGTGCTCCTCTACGGCTTAACTGCCACGCACGCCGGCCGGAGCTCTGGTACGGTCCGAACCGCGCGAAACGTCGCCACCGATCGTGTCCGGGGGAACGTGCTCTTCTTCGTCCACTCTCCTCTTCGCCCACGCTCTTCTTCGGCGCCCGCCGGCCGTCTAACCGCTCCAGCGCCCCGTTGTGCCGCTCGGCGAAACTACAATGCCCCCGAATATTTTTTAGACCCGCGAAGCACTGAACCCGCGAAAGGTGAACCTCGAAGTAGCGAGGGTTCACTGTATGTATAAGACCAAGACCTACAAAAAAGTCTCTTGGAGCAATGAGCTAGGTTTTACAGGAAGTCGGCCATTTTGAATTTACTTAAAAGGGGGCGGGTCTCCACAATGGACTTTGTGTAGAAATTATTATTGGGGCCCGAGCAGCGACCGCGGCGAGGTCCCTATTGTTTTTGTAGAAAATATTATTACTTTTATTATTATTATTATTATTATTATTATTATTAGGGCCTGAGCAGCGACCGCTGCGAAGTAGTCCCTATTGTTTTTGTAGAAATTATTATTATTATTATTTTTCCGATTGTTCGATCGCATTTTTGACCCCCGAAACATGCACAAAAACTCACCAAACTTGGCAGTCTCATCGGGCATGGCGAAAAATTTGATATTTTAACGTCTAATATGAACAGGAAGTGAGTTATGAATTTTTGAAAGTCCGACTTTTGCCCTTTTTTGCATGTTTACAGGGGTCATTCTTTTGCACCTTGATCCTAAAGGCTTCATCTGATTGCCTTAAAATTCTGTCTGTAGCATCTGAAGACCTGGCACAAACACTGGGGCTAAAATTTTTTGTTTCCGAAATACTATATGACGGGGGCGGGGCTTCAAAGTTTTCACTTAAGATTTCCTTCGCCGCAATGGACAAAATGCTTAATAACTCTCCTGCACATGCTGCTAAAAATCCAAAACTTCACATGTACATAAAGAGTCTGTACCTGAAGACATCTATATGTTTATATTCAGTTATACACCTTGCGCCAATCAATATCATTTTTTACATTTTGACGTACTGCACGGTGCCCTTTTAACGAATCTGATTGAAAATTGGCTAGAAAAGACTCAAGACATTGATCTTACTCTATCCCTATTTTTGTGACTTTCCTTCGAAGGGCGTGGCTATTACGGTGCCGCAGAGTCTGATTATTCTCCGTGGCAACAAAAGTTCCTGCAAAATGATTCAGATGATCCATCTTCTCGAAATTTTTCACATTTGAGGATATTCAGGCCCTGAAGACGGCTGCCAACTTATTTTTGATCGCAGTGGTAGCGCCACCAACTGGTTAAAACAAATACAAATTATTTTCGTTGATTTTTTTCTCCGGGCAGGTTCACAAAATCTACCTTACATTTGCTCGGATGAGTGTTTAGGCCTTGAGGATGTCACAATACGAAAGTCTTTCGCCTTCTTCAGAGTGTCACATGATGGTGTCTTGTGGCCCGTCTTTATCAGCTGATGTTCCATGAGGGCGTGACTTACCTGTCACAAGAACGAAGGCAAGTCACGCCCCCCGCTGTCCGTTCACTCCGCCAAAATGCTGCTCCAGGTGGTAGAGAGGATGAAGGCTCCCTTGTCTCTGTTCATGGTTTTTATGCCTCGCTTGCAGATCTCAATGGCCTCTCTGATCCAGCGCTGTTGTTTGTTCTCTTCGGTGCGGATGACCCTGCCCTTCTCCCGGTCCATGATGTGGTTTTCCCTTTTGCAGTGGTCAGTGATTGCTGATTTGTAATGTTCATGTTGTGCTTGTTCTTTTACTGCTCTGATTTTTCATTTTTTTGACAGGTAAGTCACACCCTCATGGAACATCAGCTGATAAAGACGGGTCTCAAGACACCATCATGCGACACTCTGAAGAAGGCGAAAGACTCGCCGAAACATGTCAGGTAAAAAATTAACCTAAAACATAATTGTCTGCTTTTAATGAATCAGTCAAATATCAATAATAAGAAGACAAAATGAACCTAATACAAATAAGTGAATGCTTAATAACTCCCCTGCACATGCTCCTAAAAATCCAAACCTTCACCTGTAAATAAAACGTCCCGACCTGAAGACATCTTAATGCTATTATTTTGTGATACACACAGTGCCGCCAAGTGGAATCAAAAATTTGTTTTTATTTTAATTTTCACGTACTGCACGGTGCCCTTTTGACGAATCCGACTGAAAATTAGTCAGAAAAGACTCAAGACAATGATCTTACTCTCTGCCGAATTTTGTGACGTTTTGGCAAAAGGCGTGGCTATTAAGGTGCTGAAAAGTCCGATTGTACTTTGTGGCAACAAAAGCTCCGGCAACATGACTCAGATGATCCTATCTTCTCGAAGTTGTACACATTTGAGGATACTTCAGCCCTGAAGACATCTACCAACTTATTTTACATCGTAGTAGTAGCGCCACCAACTGGTAAAAGCTAATACAAGTTATTTTCTTGGATGTTTTTCTCCGTGCAACTCAACAAGGTCGCCCTCATATATGCTCGGATGACTGTTTCGGCCATGAGGATGTCACAATACGAAATTCGTGATTTTTCGTGAAAAGTTGTGGGAGTGGCATTGCACTGTTCGGCAATAAAACAAAGCTGATTATGAGGTTCTAAATATGAACGACAACTCGTAAAACTTTACACACACATCAGGCCGAGCAAATTTATCAATATTTTATAAGTTAGTTGTGCAGCTTTTTTGAAATGGCTCGCCATGGCCCTCGAGAAATGTTAAAAAAAAGCAGCTCTGGTTGAGTGTTTCACCTCGCTTTTTGTAAATTTTATGGAGTACAGTGAACCCTCGGTTATCGCGGTTAATGGGGACCGAGACCACCCGCGAAAACTGAAAATCCGCGAAGTAGCGGCGCACCTTCAAAAATGCTTAAAAAAAATATACAATATATATAATAAATATATATATATATATATATATATATATATATATATATATATATATATATATATATATATATATATATACGGGGAGAGAGAGAGTGAAATTCATTTTATAACAAAAAAACCAAATTATTATTAAAACGTATTATTTTTTTATTCCCCAGCCATTCTTTTTGTATTTATTTAATTACTCCGACTTTTACCTGCTGGTACGCCGTCCGGTGTGCCCTGTGAAATGAAAGGTGGCATTCTTTATTTATTTATTCATTTATTCATTCATAACTGACAGCCTCGCGCTCCGCTCGTGCCCGGGCGGAAGAGGTGCTCCAATTCGGCTTAACTGTGACACACGCCCGCCCTCCTCCCCCGGAACTTCCATTCGGTTAAACTTAGGGGCCGCTTGGCACCGCCCGTGCCCGGGGAAGGTGCTCCTCTTCGGCTTACTGTGACGCGAGCATGCCCTCCTCCTCCGGAGCTTCCATTCAGTTAAACTTAGGGGCCGCTTGGAACCGCCCGTGCCCGGGGAAGGTGCTCCTCTTCGGCTTACTGTGACGCGAGCATGCCCTCCTCCTCCGGAGCTTCCATTTGGTTAAACTTAGGGGCCGCTTGGAACCGCCCGTGCCCGGGGAAGGTGCTCCTCTTCGGCTTATTGTGACGCGAGCATGCCCTCCTCCTCCGGAGCTTCCATTCGGTTAAACTTAGGGGCCGCTTGGCACCGCCCGTGCCCGGGGAAGGTGCTCCTCTACGGCTTAACTGCCACGCACGCCGGCCGGAGCTCTGGTACGGTCCGAACCGCGCGAAACGTCGCCACCGATCGTGTCCGGGAGAACGTGCTCTTCTTCGTCCACTCTCCTCTTCGCCCACGCTCTTCTTCGGCGCACGCCGGCCGTCTAACCGCTCCAGCGCCCCGTCGTGCCGCTCGGCGAAACTACAATGCCCCCGAATATTTTTTAGACCCGCGAAGCACTGAACCCGCGAAAGGTGAACCGCGAAGTAGCGAGGGTTCACTGTATGTATAAGACCAAGACCTACAAAAAAGTCTCTTGGAGCAATGAGCTAGGTTTTACAGGAAGTCGGCCATTTTGAATTTACTTAAAAGGGGGCGGGTCACCACAATGGACTTTGTGTAGAAATTATTATTGGGGCCCGAGCAGCGACGGCGGCGAGGTCCCCATTGTTTTTGTGGAAATTATTATTATTTTTATTATTATTATTATTAGGGCCCGAGCAGTGACCGCTGCGAGGTCCCTATTGTTTTTCTAGAAATTGTTATTAGGGCCCGAGCTGCGACGGCTGCGAGGTCCCTATTGTTTTTGTAGAAAATATTATTACTTTTATTATTATTAATATTATTATTATTATTATTAGGGCCTGAGCAGCGACCGCTGCGAAGTCCCTATTGTTTTTGTAGAAATTATTATTATTATTATTTTTCCGATTGTTCGATCGCATTTTTGACCCCCGAAACATGCACAAAAACTCACCAAACTTGGCAGTCTCATCGGGCATGGCGAAAAATTTGATATTTTAACGTCTAATATGAACAGGAAGTGAGTTATGAATTTTTGAAAGTCCGACTTTTGCCCTTTTTTGCATGTTTACAGGGGTCATTCTTTTGCACCCTGATCCTAAAGGCTTCATCTGATTGCCTTAAAATTCTGTCTGTAGCATCTGAAGACCTGGGACAAACACTGGGGCTAAAAATTTTTGTTTCCGAAATACTATATGACGGGGGCGGGGCTTCAAAGTTTTCACTTAAGATTTCCTTCGCCGCAATGGACAAAATGCTTAATAACTCTCCTGCACATGCTGCTAAAAATCCAAAACTTCACATATACATAAAAAGTCTGTACCTGAAGACATCTATATGTTTATATTCAGTTATACACCTTGCGCCAATCAATATCATTTTTTACATTTTGACGTACTGCACGGTGCCCTTTTAACGAATCTGATTGAAAATTGGCTAGAAAAGACTCAAGACATTGATCTTACTCTATCCCTATTTTTGTGACTTTCCTTCGAAGGGCGTGGCTATTACGGTGCCGCAGAGTCTGATTATTCTCCGTGGCAACAAAAGTTCCTGCAAAATGATTCAGATGATCCATCTTCTTGAAATTTTTCACATTTGAGGATATTCAGGCCCTGAAGACGGCTGCCAACTTATTTTTGATCGCAGTGGTAGCGCCACCAACTGGTTAAAACAAATACAAATTATTTTCGTTGATGTTTTTCTCCGGGCAGGTGAACAAAATCTACCTTATATTTGCTCGGATGAGTGTTTAGGCCTTGAGCATGTCACAATACGAAAGTCTTTCGCCTTCTTCAGAGTGTCACATGATGGTGCCTTGTGACCCGTCTTTATCAGATGATGTTCCATGAGGGCGTGACTTACCTGTCACAAGAATGAAGGCAAGTCACGCCCCCCGCTGTCCGTTCACTCCGCCAAGATGCTGGTCCAGGTGGTAGAGAGGATGAAGGCTCCCTTGTCTCTGTTCATGGTTTTTATGCCTCGCTTGCAGATCTCAATGGCCTCTCTGATCCAGCGCTGTTGTTTGTTCTCTTCTGTGCGGATGACCCTGCCCTTCTCCCGGTCCATGATGTGGTTTTCCCTTTTGCAGTGGTCAGTGATTGCTGATTTGTAATGTTCATGTTGTGCTTGTTCTTTTACTGCTCTGATTTTTTTCATTTTTTTGACAGGTAAGTCACACCCTCATGGAACATCAGCTCAAGACACCATCATGCGACACTCTGAAGAAGGCGAAAGACTCGCCGAAACATGTCAGTGAAAAAATTAACCTAAAACATAATTGTCTGCTTTTAATGAATCAGTCAAATATCAATAATAAGAAGACAAAATGAACCTAATACAAATAAATGAATGCTTAATAACTCCCCTGCACATGCTCCTAAAAATCCAAACCTTCACCTGTAAATAAAACGTCCCGACCTGAAGACATCTTAATGTTATTATTTTGTTATACACACAGCGCCGCCAAGTGGAATCAAAAATTTGTTTTTATTTTAATTTTCACGTACTGCACGGTGCCCTTTTGACGAATCCGACTGAAAATTAGTCAGAAAAGACTCAAGACAATGATCTTACTCTCTGCCGAATTTTGTGACGTTTTGGCAAAAGGCGTGGCTATTACGGTGCTGAAAAGTCCGATTGTACTCTGTGGCAACCAAAGCTCCGGCAACATGACTCAGATGATCCTATCTTCTCGAAGTTGTACACATTTGAGGATACTTCAGCCCTGAAGACATCTACCGACTTATTTTTCATCGTAGTAGTAGCGCCACCAACTGGTAAAAGCTAATACAAGTTATTTTCTTGGATGTTTTTCTCCGTGCAACTCAACAAGGTCGCCCTCATATATGCTCGGATGACTGTTTCGGCCATGAGGATGTCACAATACGAAATTTGTCCTTTTTCGTGAAAAGTTGTGGGAGTGGCATTGCACTGTTCGGCAATAAAACAACGCTGATTATGAGGTTGTAAATATGAACGACAACTCGTGAAACTTTACACACACATCAGGCCGAGCAAATTTATCAATATTTTATACGTTAGTTGTGCAGCTTTTTTGAAATGGCTCGCCATGGCCCTCGAGAAATGTTCAAAAAAGCAGCCCTGATTGAGTGTTTCACCTCGCTTTTTGTAAATTTTATGGAGTACAGTGAACCCTCGGTTATCGCGGTTAATGGGGACCGAGACCACCCGCGAAAACTGAAAATCCGCGAAGTAGCGGCGCACCTTCAAAAATGCTTAAAAAAAATATACAATATATATAATAAATATATATATATATATATATATATACGGGGAGAGAGAGAGTGAAATTCATTTTATAACAAAAAAACCAAATTATTATTAAAACGTATTATTTTTTTATTCCCCAGCCATTCTTTTTGTATTTATTTAATTACTCCGACTTTTACCTGCTGGTATGCCGTCCGGTGTGCCCTGTGAAATGAAAGGTGGCATTCTTTATTTATTTATTCATTTATTCATTCATAACTGACAGCCTCGCGCTCCGCTCGTGCCCGGGCAGAAGAGGTGCTCCAATTCGGCTTAACTGTGACACACGCCCGCCCTCCTCCCCCGGAGCTTCCATTCGGTTAAACTTAGGGGCCGCTTGGCACCGCCGTGCCCGGGGAAGGTGCTACTCTTCGGCTTACTGTGACGCGAGCATGCCCTCCTCCTCCGGAGCTTCCATTCGGTTAAACTTAGGGGCCGCTTGGAACCGCCCGTGCCCGGGGAAGGTGCTCCTCTTCGGCTTACTGTGACGCGAACATGCCCTCCTCCTCCGGAGCTTCCATTCGGTTAAACTTAGGGGCCGCTTGGAACCGCCCGTGCCCGGGGAAGGTGCTCCTCTACGGCTTAACTGCCACGCACGCCGGCCGGAGCTCTGGTACGGTCCGAACCGCGCGAAACGTCGCCACCGATCGTGTCCGGGGGAACGTGCTCTTCTTCGTCCACTCTCCTCTTCGCCCACGCTCTTCTTCGGCGCACGCCGGCCGTCTAACCGCTCCAGCGCCCCGTCGTGCCGCTCGGCGAAACTACAATGCCCCCGAATATTTTTTAGACCCGCGAAGCACTGAACCCGCGAAAGGTGAACCGCGAAGTAGCGAGGGTTCACTGTATGTATAAGACCAAGACCTACAAAAAAGTCTCTTGGAGCAATGAGCTAGGTTTTACAGAAAGTCGGCCATTTTGAATTTACTTAAAAGGG
The DNA here is from genome assembly GCF_059441095.1 of Idiotropiscis lumnitzeri. Lineage (NCBI taxonomy): Eukaryota > Metazoa > Chordata > Actinopteri > Syngnathiformes > Syngnathidae > Idiotropiscis > Idiotropiscis lumnitzeri. The sequence goes on from NW_028283566.1 coordinate 2,904,283, forward strand.
GGCGGGTCACCACAATGGACTTTGTGTAGAAATTATTATTGGGGCCCGAGCAGCGACCGCGGCGAGGTCCCTATTGTTTTTGTAGAAAATATTATTACTTTTATTATTATTATTATTATTATTATTATTAGGGCCTGAGCAGCGACCGCTGCGAAGTCCCTATTGTTTTTGTAGAAATTATTATTATTATTATTTTTCCGATTGTTCGATCGCATTTTTGACCCCCGAAACATGCACAAAAACTCACCAAACTTGGCAGTCTCATAGGGCATGGCGAAAAATTTGATATTTTAACGTCTAATATGAACAGGAAGTGAGTTATGAATTTTTGAAAGTCCGACTTTTGCCCTTTTTTGCATGTTTACAGGGGTCATTCTTTTGCACCTTGATCCTAAAGGCTTCATCTGATTGCCTTAAAATTCTGTCTGTAGCATCTGAAGACCTGGCACAAACACTGGGGCTAAAATTTTTTGTTTCCGAAATACTATATGACGGGGGCGGGGCATCAAAGTTTTCACTTAAGATTTCCTTCGCCGCAATGGACAAAATGCTTAATAACTCTCCTGCACATGCTGCTAAAAATCCAAAACTTCTTATTCCATTCTTATTTATTCATCTAATTTATATATTTGTCTGTATTATTGTTGTATTGCACTGGAGAGGGGAGCCCTCTAATCTCGTTGCACACTTGTGTACAATAACAATAAAGGGATTTCTATTTCTATTCTATTCATGTACATAAAGAGTCTGTACCTGAAGACATCTATATGTTTATATTCAGTTATACACCTTGCGCCAATCAATATCATTTTTTACATTTTGACGTACTGCACGGTGCCCTTTTAACGAATCTGATTGAAAATTGGCTAGAAAAGACTCAAGACATTGATCTTACTCTATCCCTATTTTTGTGACTTTCCTTAGAAGGGCGTGGCTATTACGGTGCCGCAGAGTCTGATTATTCTCCGTGGCAACAAAAGTTCCTGCAAAATGATTCAGATGATCCATCTTCTCGAAATTTTTCACATTTGAGGATATTCAGGCCCTGAAGACGGCTGCCAACTTATTTTTGATCGCAGTGGTAGCGCCACCAACTGGTTAAAACAAATACAAATTATTTTCGTTGATTTTTTTCTCCGGGCAGGTTAACAAAATCTACCTTACATTTGCTCGGATGAGTGTTTAGGCCTTGAGGATGTCACAATACGAAAGTCTTTCGCCTTCTTCAGAGTGTCACATGATGGTGTCTTGTGGCCCGTCTTTATCAGCTGATGTTCCATGAGGGCGTGACTTACCTGTCACAAGAACGAAGGCAAGTCACGCCCCCCGCTGTCCGTTCACTCCGCCAAAATGCTGCTCCAGGTGGTAGAGAGGATGAAGGCTCCCTTGTCTCTGTTCATGGTTTTTATGCCTCGCTTGCAGATCTCAATGGCCTCTCTGATCCAGCGCTGTTGTTTGTTCTCTTCGGTGCGGATGACCCTGCCCTTCTCCCGGTCCATGATGTGGTTTTCCCTTTTGCAGTGGTCAGTGATTGCTGATTTGTAATGTTCATGTTGTGCTTGTTCTTTTACTGCTCTGATTTTTCATTTTTTTGACAGGTAAGTCACACCCTCATGGAACATCAGCTGATAAAGACGGGTCTCAAGACACCATCATGCGACACTCTGAAGAAGGCGAAAGACTCGCCGAAACATGTCAGGTAAAAAATTAACCTAAAACATAATTGTCTGCTTTTAATGAATCAGTCAAATATCAATAATAAGAAGACAAAATGAACCTAATACAAATAAATGAATGCTTAATAACTCCCCTGCACATGCTCCTAAAAATCCAAACCTTCACCTGTAAATAAAACGTCCCGACCTGAAGACATCTTAATGTTATTATTTTGTTATACACACAGCGCCGCCAAGTGGAATCAAAAATTTGTTTTTATTTTAATTTTCACGTACTGCACGGTGCCCTTTTGACGAATCCGACTGAAAATTAGTCAGAAAAGACTCAAGACAATGATCTTACTCTCTGCCGAATTTTGTGACGTTTTGGCAAAAGGCGTGGCTATTACGGTGCTGAAAAGTCCGATTGTACTCTGTGGCAACAAAAGCTCCGGCAACATGACTCAGATGATCCTATCTTCTCGAAGTTGTACACATTTGAGGATACTTCAGCCCGGAAGACATCTACCGACTTATTATTCATCGTAGTAGTAGCGCCACCAACTGGTAAAAGCTAATACAAGTTATTTTCTTGGATGTTTTTCTCCGTGCAACTCAACAAGGTCGCCCTCATATATGCTCGGATGACTGTTTCGGCCATGAGGATGTCACAATACGAAATTAGTCCTTTTTCGTGAAAAGTTGTGGGAGTGGCATTGCACTGTTCGGCAATAAAACAACGCTGATTATGAGGTTCTAAATATGAACGACAACTCGTGAAACTTTACACACACATCAGGCCGAGCAAATTTATCAATATTTTATACGTTAGTTGTGCAGCTTTTTTGAAATGGCTCGCCATGGCCCTCGAGAAATGTTCAAAAAAGCAGCCCTGATTGAGTGTTTCACCTCGCTTTTTGTAAATTTTATGGAGTACAGTGAACCCTCGGTTATCGCGGTTAATGGGGACCGAGACCACCCGCGAAAACTGAAAATCCGCGAAGTAGCGGCGCACCTTCAAAAATGCTTAAAAAAAATATACAATATATATAATAAATTTATAAATATATATATATATATATATATATACGGGGAGAGAGAGAGTGAAATTCATTTTATAACAAAAAAACCAAATTATTATTAAAACGTATTATTTTTTTATTCCCCAGTCATTCTTTTTGTATTTATTTAATTACTCCGACTTTTACCTGCTGGTACGCCGTCCGGTGTGCCCTGTGAAATGAAAGGTGGCATTCTTTATTTATTTATTCATTTATTCATTCATAACTGACAGCCTCGCGCTCCGCTCGTGCCCGGGCGGAAGAGGTGCTCCAATTCGCCTTAACTGTGACACACGCCCGCCCTCCTCCCCCGGAACTTCCATTCGGTTAAACTTAGGGGCCGCTTGGCACCGCCCGTGCCCGGGGAAGGTGCTCCTCTTCGGCTTACTGTGACGCGAGCATGCCCTCCTCCTCCGGAGCTTCCATTCAGTTAAACTTAGGGGCCGCTTGGAACCGCCCGTGCCCGGGGAAGGTGCTCCTCTTAGGCTTACTGTGACGCGAGCATGCCCTCCTCCTCCGGAGCTTCCATTCGGTTAAACTTAGGGGCCGCTTGGAACCGCCCGTGCCCGGGGAAGGTGCTCCTCTTCGGCTTATTGTGACGCGAGCATGCCCTCCTCCTCCGGAGCTTCCATTCGGTTAAACTTAGGGGCCGCTTGGCACCGCCCGTGCCCGGGGAAGGTGCTCCTCTACGGCTTAACTGCCACGCACGCCGGCCGGAGCTCTGGTACGGTCCGAACCGCGCGAAACGTCGCCACCGATCGTGTCCGGGAGAACGTGCTCTTCTTCGTCCACTCTCCTCTTCGCCCACGCTCTTCTTCGGCGCACGCCGGCCGTCTAACCGCTCCAGCGCCCCGTCGTGCCGCTCGGCGAAACTACAATGCCCCCGAATATTTTTTAGACCCGCGAAGCACTGAACCCGCGAAAGGTGAACCGCGAAGTAGCGAGGGTTCACTGTATGTATAAGACCAAGACCTACAAAAAAGTCTCTTGGAGCAATGAGCTAGGTTTTACAGGAAGTCGGCCATTTTGAATTTACTTAAAAGGGGGCGGGTCACCACAATGGACTTTGTGTAGAAATTATTATTGGGGCCCGAGCAGCGACGGCGGCGAGGTCCCTATTGTTTTTGTAGAAATTATTATTAGGGCCTGAGCAGCGACCGCTACGAGGTCCCCATTGTTTTTGTGGAAATTATTATTATTTTTATTATTATTATTATTAGGGCCCGAGCAGTGACCGCTGCGAGGTCCCTATTGTTTTTCTAGAAATTGTTATTAGGGCCCGAGCTGCGACGGCTGCGAGGTCCCTATTGTTTTTGTAGAAAATATTATTACTTTTATTATTATTAATATTATTATTATTATTATTAGGGCCTGAGCAGCGACCGCTGCGAAGTCCCTATTGTTTTTGTAGAAATTATTATTATTATTATTTTTCCGATTGTTCGATCGCATTTTTGACCCCCGAAACATGCACAAAAACTCACCAAACTTGGCAGTCTCATCGGGCATGGCGAAAAATTTGATATTTTAACGTCTAATATGAACAGGAAGTGAGTTATGAATTTTTGAAAGTCCGACTTTTGCCCTTTTTTGCATGTTTACAGGGGTCATTCTTTTGCACCCTGATCCTAAAGGCTTCATCTGATTGCCTTAAAATTCTGTCTGTAGCATCTTAAGACCTGGGACAAACACTGGGGCTAAAACTTTTTGTTTCCGAAATACTATATGACGGGGGCGGGGCTTCAAAGTTTTCACTTAAGATTTCCTTCGCCGCAATGGACAAAATGCTTAATAACTCTCTTGCACATGCTGCTAAAAATCCAAAACTTCACATGTACATAAAGAGTCGGTACCTGAAGACATCTATATGTTTATATTCAGTTATACACCTTGCGCCAATCAATATCATTTTTTACATTTTGACGTACTGCACGGTGCCCTTTTAACGAATCCGATTGAAAATTGGCTAGAAAAGACTCAAGACATTGATCTTACTCTATCCCTATTTTTGTGACTTTCCTTCGAAGGGCGTGGCTATTACGGTGCCGCAGAGTCTGATTATTCTCCGTGGCAACAAAAGTTCCTGCAAAATGATTCAGATGATCCATCTTCTCGAAATTTTCCACATTTGAGGATATTCAGGCCCTGAAGACGGCTGCCAACTTATTTTTGATCGCAGTGGTAGCGCCACCAACTGGTTAAAACAAATACAAATTATTTTCGTTGATGTTTTTCTCCGGGCAGGTTAACAAAATCTACCTTATATTTGCTCGGATGAGTGTTTAGGCCTTGAGGATGTCACAATACGAAAGTCTTTCGCCTTCTTCAGAGTGTCACATGATGGTGTCTTGTGGCCCGTCTTTATCAGCTGATGTTCCATGAGGGCGTGACTTACCTGTCACAAGAATGAAGGCAAGTCACGCCCCCCGCTGTCCGTTAACTCCGCCAAGATGCTGGTCCAGGTGGTAGAGAGGATGAAGGCTCCCTTGTCTCTGTTCATGGTTTTTATGCCTTGCTTGCAGATCTCAATGGCCTCTCTGATCCAGCGCTGTTGTTTGTTCTCTTCTGTGCGGATGACCCTGCCCTTCTCCCGGTCCATGATGTGGTTTTCCCTTTTGCAGTGGTCAGTGATTGCTGATTTGTAATGTTCATGTTGTGCTTGTTCTTTTACTGCTCTGATTTTTCATTTTTTTGACAGGTAAGTCACACCCTCATGGAACATCAGCTGATAAAGACGGGTCTCAAGACACCATCATGCGACACTCTGAAGAAGGCGAAAGACTCGCCGAAACATGTCAGGTAAAAAATTTACCGAAAACATAATTGTCTGCTTTTAATGAATCTGTCAAATATCAATAATAAGAAGACAAAATGAACCTAATACAAATAAATGAATGCTTAATAACTCCCCTGCACATGCTCCTAAAAATCCAAACCTTCACCTGTAAATAAAATGTCCCGACCTGAAGACATCTTAATGTTATTATTTTGTTATACACACAGCGCCGCCAAGTGGAATCAAAAATTTGTTTTTATTTTAATTTTCACGTACTGCACCGTGCCCTTTTGACGAATCCGACTGAAAATTAGTCAGAAAAGACTCAAGACAATGATCTTACTCTCTGCCGAGTTTTGTGACGTTTTGGCAAAAGGCGTGGCTATTACGGTGCTGAATAGTCCGATTGTACTTTGTGGCAACAAAAGCTCCGGCAACATGACTCAGATGATCCTATCTTCTCGAAGTTGTACACATTTGAGGATACTTCAGCCCTGAAGACATCTACCAACTTAATTTTCATCGTAGTAGTAGCGCCACCAACTGGTAAAAGCTAATACAAGTTATTTTCTTGGATGTTTTTCTCCGTGCAACTCAACAAGGTCGCCCTCATATATGCTCGGAGGACTGTTTCGGCCATGAGGATGTCAGAATACGAAATTCATCCTTTTTCGTGAAAAGTTGTGGGAGTGGCATTGCACTGTTTGGCAATAAAACAACGCTGATTATGAGGTTCTAAATATGAACGACAACTCGTGAAACTTGACACACACATCAGGCAGAGCAAATTTATCAATATTTTATACGTTAGTTGTGCAGCTTTTTTGAAATGGCTCGCCATGGCCCTCGAGAAATGTTCAAAAAAGCAGCCCTGGTTGAGTGTTTCACCTCGCTTTTTGTAAATTTTATGGAGTACAGTGAACCCTCGGTTATCGCGGTTAATGGGGACCGAGACCACCCGCGGAAACTGAAAATCCGCGAAGTAGCGGCGCACCTTCAAAAATGCTTAAAAGAAAATACAATATATATAATAAATATATTTATATATATATATATATATATATATATACGGGGAGAGAGAGAGAGAGAGAGTGAAATTCATGTTATAACAAAAAAACCAAATTATTATTAAAACGTATTATTTTTTTATTCCCCAGCCATTCTTTTTGTATTTATTTAATTACTCCGACTTTTACCTGCTGGTACGCCGTCCGGTGTTCCCTGTGAAATGAAAGGTGGCATTCTTTAATTATTTATTTATTTATTCATTTATTCATTCATAACTGACAGCTTCGCGCTCCGTTCGTGTCCGGGCGGAAGAGGTGTTCCAATTCGGCTTAACTGTGACACACGCCCGCCCTCCTCCCCCGGAGCTTCCATTCGGTTAAACTTAGGGGCCGCTTGGCACCGCCCGTGCCCGGGGAAGGTGCTCCTCTTCGGCTTACTGTGACGCGAGCATGCCCGCCTCCTCCGGAGCTTCCATTCGGTTAAACTTAGGGGCCGCTTGGAACCGCCCGTGCCCGGCAAAGGTGCTCCTCTTCGGCTTACTGTGACGCGAGCATGCCCTCCTCCTCCGGAGCTTCCATTTGGTTAAACTTAGGGGCCGCTTGGAACCGCCCGTGCCTGGGGAAGGTGCTCCTCTTCGGCTTACTGTGACGCGAGCATGCCCTCCTCCTCCGGAGCTTCCATTCGGTTAAACTTAGGGGCCGCTTGGCACCGCCCGTGCCCGGGGACGGTGCTCCTCTACGGCTTAACTGCCACGCACGCCGGCCGGAGCCTTGGTACGGTCCGAACCGCGCGAAACGTCGCCACCGATCGTGTCCGGGGGAACGTGCTCTTTTTCGTCCACTCTCCTCTTCGCCCACGCTCTTCTTCGGCGCACGCCGGCCGTCTAACCGCTCCAGCGCCCGTCGTGCCGCTCGGCGAAACTACAATGCCCCCGAATATTTTTTATACCCGCGAAGCACTGAAAGGTGAACCGCGAAGTAGCGAGGGTTCACTGTATGTATAAGACCAAGACCTACAAAAAAGTCTCTTGGAGCAATGAGCTAGGTTTTACAGGAAGTCGGCCATTTTGAATTTACTTAAAAGGGGCGGGTCACCACAATGGACTTTGTGTAGAAATTATTATTGGGGCCCGAGCAGCGACCGCGGCGAGGTCCCTATTGTTTATGTAGAAATTATTATTAGGGCCCGAGCAGCGACCGCTACGAGGTCCCCATTGTTTTTGTGGAAATTATTATTATTATTATTATTAGGGCCCGAGCAGTGACCGCTGCGAGGTCCCTATTGTTTTTCTAGAAATTGTTATTAGGGCCCGAGCTGCGACGGCTGCGAGGTCCCTATTGTTTTTGTAGAAAATATTATTACTTTTATTATTATTATTATTATTATTATTAGGGCCTGAGCAGCGACCGCTGCGAAGTCCCTGTTGTTTTTGTAGAAATTATTATTATTATTATTTTTCCGATTGTTCGATTGCATTTTTGACCCCCGAAACATGCACAAAAACTCACCAAACTTGGCAGTCTCATCGGGCATGGCGAGAAATTTGATATTTTAACGTCTAATATGAACAGGAAGTGAGTTATGAATTTTTGAAAGTCCGACTTTTGCCCTTTTTTGCATGTTTACAGGGGTCATTCGTTTGCACCCTGATCCTAAAGGCTTCATCTGATTGCCTTAAAATTCTGTCTGTAGCATCTTAAGACCTGGGACAAACACTGGGGCTAAAATTGGGGCTAAAATCTTTTGTTTCCGAAATACTATATGACGGGGGCGGGGCTTCAAAGTTTTCACTTAAGATTTCCTTCGCCGCAATGGACAAAATGCTTAATAACTCTCCTGCACATGCTGCTAAAAATCCAAAACTTCACATGTACATAAAGAGTCGGTACCTGAAGACATCTATATGTTTATACTCTGTTATACACCTTGCGCCAATCAATATAATTTTTTACATTTTGACGTACTGCACGGTGCCCTTTTAACGAATCCGATTGAAAATTGGCTAGAAAAGACTCAAGACATTGATCTTACTCTATCCCTATTTTTGTGACTTTCCTTCGAAGGGCGTGGCTATTACGGTGCCGCAGAGTCTGATTATTCTCCGTGGCAACAAAAGTTCCTGCAAAATGATTCAGATGATCCATCTTCTCGAAATTTTTCACATTTGAGGATATTCAGGCCCTGAAGACGGCTGCCAACTTATTTTTGATCGCAGTGGTAGCGCCACCAACTGGTTAAAACAAATACAAATTATTTTCGTTGATTTTTTTCTCCGGGCAGGTTAACAAAATCTACCTTATATTTGCTCGGATGAGTGTTTAGGCCTTGAGGATGTCACAATACGAAAGTCTTTCGCCTTCTTCAGAGTGTCACATGATGGTGTCTTGTGACCCGTCTTTATCAGCTGATGTTCCATGAGGGCGTGACTTACCTGTCACAAGAATGAAGGCAAGTCACGCCCCCCGCTGTCCGTTCACTCCGCCAAGATGCTGGTCCAGGTGGTAGAGAGGATGAAGGCTCCCTTGTCTCTGTTCATGGTTTTTATGCCTCGCTTGCAGATCTCAATGGCCTCTCTGATCCAGCGCTGTTGTTTGTTCTCTTCGGTGCGGATGACCCTGCCCTTCTCCCGGTCCATGATGTGGTTTTCCCTTTTGCAGTGGTCAGTGATTGCTGATTTGTAATGTTCATGTTGTGCTTGTTCTTTTACTGCTCTGATTTTTCATTTTTTTGACAGGTAAGTCACACCCACATGGAACATCAGCTGATAAAGACGGGTCTCAAGACACCATCATGCGACACTCTGAAGAAGGCGAAAGACTCGCCGAAACATGTCAGGTAAAAAATTAACCTCAAACATAATTGTCTGCTTTTAATGAATCAGTCAAATATCAATAATAAGAAGACAACATGAACCTAATACAAATAAATGAATGCTTAATAACTCCCCTGCACATGCTCCTGAAAATCCAAACCTTCACCTGTAAATAAAACGTCCGACCTGAAGACATCTTAATGTTATTATTTTGTTATACACACAGCGCCGCCAAGTGGAATCAAACATGTGTTTTTATTTTAATTTTCACGTACTGCACGGTGCCCTTTTGACGAATCCGACTGAAAATTAGTCAGAAAAGACTCAAGACAATGATCTTACTCTCTGCCGAATTTTGTGACGTTTTGGCAAAAGGCGTGGCTATTACGGTGCTGAAAAGTCCGATTGTACTTTATGGCAACAAAAGCTCCGGCAACATGACTCAGATGATCCTATCTTCTCGAAGTTGTACACATTTGAGGATACTTCAGCCCTGAAGACATCTACCAACTTATTTTTCATCGTAGTAGTAGCGCCACCAACTGGTAAAAGCTAATACAAGTTATTTTCTTGGATGTTTTTCTCCGTGCAACTCAACAAGGCCGCCCTCATATATGCTCGGATGACTGTTTCGGCCATGAGGATGTCACAATACGAAATCCGTCCTTTTTCGTGTAAAGTTGTGGGAGTGGCATTGCACTGTTCGGCAATAAAACAACGCTGATTATGAGGTTCTAAATATGAACGACAACTCGTGAAACTTTACACACACATCAGGCAGAGCAAATTTATCAATATTTTATACGTTAGTTGTGCAGCTTTTTTGAAATGGCTCGCCATGGCCCTCGAGAAAAGTTAAAAAAAGAATAGAATAGAAATAGAAATCCCTTTATTGTCATTGTACTCAAGTGTGCAACGAGATTAGAGGGCTCCCCTCTCCAATGCAATACAACAATAATACAGACAATATATAAATTAGATAAAAAAATAAGACAGTGCAATGGAATTCAGTACTGAATAGGGCATATAGAAACACATCACAATGCTGTTTTGCAAGGTTAGGGTGGTCTCGTGTGTGTGTGAGAGTTCAGTATGGAGATGGCTCTCGGAAAGAAACTGTTTCTCAGTCGATTGGTCCTTGATTTGATGCATCTGTAGCGCCTGCCAGAGGGCAACCGGTCGAACAGGTGTGAGTTTGGGTGGGTATTGTCTTTGACGATGTTGAGAGCCCTTCTGAGGCACCGGGCGGTGTAGATGTCCGACAGCGAGGGGAGAGGGCAGCCAATAATCCTTTGCGCTGTTTTGACTGTCCTCTGGAGCCTCACTCTGTCCGCCTCAGTGCAGCCGCTGTACCAGGTGGAGACACAGTACGTCAGCAGGCTCTCGATGGACGAGTGGTAGAAGGCCAGCAGCAGCTTCCTGTCCAGGTTGAATTTCCTGAGGACTCTCAGGAAGTGCAGACGTTGGCGGACCTTCTTTACCACTGCTGTGGTGTTGTGACTCCAAGAAAGGTCATCGGAGATCTGTACTCCCAGGAACTTGAACGTGTGGACCCTCTCCACACACACGCCTTCGATGCAGAGGGGGGGCGGCAGCGTCTTGTTCCTCCTGAAGTCGACGACAATCTCCTTTGTTTTAGCAGAGTTAAGGTGCAGTCTGTTGTCCTTGCACCAAGTTGTCAGTCTCCCTACCTCCTCTCTGTAGGCTGTCTCGTCACCTTCCGAGATCAGACCGACCACTGTCGTGTCGTCAGCAAACTTGACGATGGTGTTGTTGCCGTGGGCCGGGCTGCAGTCGTAGGTGTAGAGGGCGTACAGGAGAGGGCTCAGCACGCATCCTTGGGGGGAACCGGTGCTCACCATGAGGGTGGAGGACGTGTAGGGGCCGAGCAACACAGTCTGGGGTCTGTTGGTCAGAAAGTCCTTAATCCAGATGTGTGTGAGGGCAGGGAGGCCGAGAGTGTCCAGTTTGGCGACGAGGATGTCTGGGATGATCGTGTTGAATGCCGAGCTGTAGTCCACAAAGAGCATCCTTGCATAGCTCCGCTGTTGTTCCAGGTGGCCCAGCACAACATGCAGAGCAGCCCTGGTTGAGTGTTTCACCTCGCTTTTTGTAAATTTTATGGAGTACAGTGAACCCTCGGTTATCGCGGTTAATGGGGACCGAGACCACCCGCGAAAACTGAAAATCCGCGAAGTAGCGGCGCACCTTCAAAAATGCTTAAAAAAAAATACAATATATATATATATATATATATATATATATATACGGGGAGAGAGAGAGTGAAATTCATGTTATAACAAAAAAAACAAATTATTATTAAAACGTATTATTTTTTTATTCCCCAGCCATTCTTTTTGTATTTATTTAATTACTCCGACTTTTACCTGCTGGTACGCCGTCCGGTGTGCCCTCTGCAATGAAAGGTGCCATTCTTTATTTATTTATTTATTTATTCATTTATTCATTCATAACTGACAGCTTCGCGCTCCGCTCGTGCCCGGGCGGAAGAGGTGCTCCAATTCGGCTTAACTGTGACACACGCCCACCCTCCTCCCCCGGAGCTTCCATTCGGTTAAACTTAGGGGCCGCTTGGCACCGCCCGTGCCCGGGGAAGGTGCTCCTCTTCGGCTTACTGTGTCGCGAGCATGCCCTCCTCCTCCGGAGCTTCCATTCGGTTAAACTTAGGGGCCGCTTGGAACCGCCCGTGCCCGGGGAAGGTGCTCCTCTTCGGCTTACTGTGACGCTAGCATGCCCTCCTCCTCCGGAGCTTCCATTCCATTAAACTTAGGGGCCGCTTGGCACCGCCCGTGCCTGGGGAAGGTGCTCCTCTACGGCTTAACTGCCACGCACGCCGGCCGGAGCTCTGGTACGGTCCGAACCGCGCGAAACGTCGCCACCGATCGTGTCCGGGGGAACGTGCTCTTCTTCGTCCACTCTCCTCTTCGCCCACGCTCTTCTTCGGCGCACGCCGGCCGTCTAACCGCTCCAGCGCCCCGTCGTGCCGCTCGGCGAAACTACAATGCCCCCGAATATTTTTTATACCCGCGAAGCACTGAACCCGCGAAAGGTGAACTGCGAAGTAGCGAGGGTTCACTGTATGTATAAGACCAAGACCTACAAAAAAGTCTCTTGGAGCAATGAGCTAGGTTTTACAGGAAGTCGGCCATTTTGAATTTACTTAAAAGGGGCGGGTCACCACAATGGACTTTGTGTAGAAATTATTATTGGGGCCCGAGCAGCGACCGCGGCGAGGTCCCTATTGTTTATGGAGAAATTATTATTAGGGCCCGAGCAGCGACCGCTACGAGGTCCCCATTGTTTTTGTGGAAATTATTATTATTATTATTATTAGGGCCCGAGCAGTGACCGCTGCGAGGTCCCTATTGTTTTTCTAGAAATTGTTATTAGGGCCCGAGCTGCGACGGCTGCGAGGTCCCTATTGTTTTTGTAGAAAATATTATTACTTTTATTATTATTATTATTAGGGCCTGAGCAGCGACCGCTGCGAAGTCCCTGTTGTTTTTGTAGAAATTATTATTATTATTATTTTTCCGATTGTTCGATCGCATTTTTGACCCCCGAAACATGCACAAAAACTCACCAAACTTGGCAGTCTCATCGGGCATGGCGAGAAATTTGATATTTTAACGTCTAATATGAACAGGAAGTGAGTTATGAATTTTTGAAAGTCCGACTTTTGCCCTTTTTTGCATGTTTACAGGGGTCATTCTTTTGCACCCTGATCCTAAAGGCTTCATCTGATTGCCTTAAAATTCTGTCTGTAGCATCTTAAGACCTGGGACAAACACTGGGGCTAAAATCTTTTGTTTCCGAAATACGATATGACGGGGGCGGGGCTTCAAAGTTTTCACTTAAGATTTCCTTCGCCGCAATGGACAAAATGCTTAATAACTCTCCTGCACATGCTGCTAAAAATCCAAAACTTCACATGTACATAAAGAGTCGGTACCTGAAGACATCTATATGTTTATATTCTGTTATACACCTTGCGCCAATCAATATCATTTTTTACATTTTGACGTACTGCACGGTGCCCTTTTAACGAATCCGATTGAAAATTGGCTAGAAAAGACTCAAGACATTGATCTTACTCTATCCCTATTTTTGTGACTTTCCTTCGAAGGGCGTGGCTATTGCGGTGCCGCAGAGTCTGATTATTCTCCGTGGCAACAAAAGTTCCTGCAAAATGATTCAGATGATCAATCTTCTCGAAAATTTTCACATTTGAGGATATTCAGGCCCTGAAGACGGCTGCCAACTTCTTTTTGATCGCAGTGGTAGCGCCACCAACTGGTTAAAACAAATACAAATTATTTTCGTTGATGTTTTTCTCCGGGCAGGTTCACAAAATCTACCTTATATTTGCTCGGATGAGTGTTTAGGACTTGAGGATGTCACATTACGAAAGTCTTTCGCCTTCTTCAGAGTGTCACATGATGGTGTCTTGTGACCTGTCTTTATCAGCTGATGTTCCATGAGGGCGTGACTTACCTGTCACAAGAATGAAGGCAAGTCACACCCCCCGCTGTCCGTTCACTCCACCAAGATGCTGCTCCAGGTGGTAGAGAGGATGAAGGCTCCCTTGTCTCTGTTCATGGTTTTTATGCCTCGCTTGCAGATCTCAATGGCCTCTCTGATCCAGCGCTGTTGTTTGTTCTCTTCGGTGCGGATGACCCTGCCCTTCACCCGGTCCATGATGTGGTTTTCCCTTTTGCAGTGGTCAGTGATTGCTGATTTGTAATGTTCATGTTGTGCTTGTTCTTTTACTGCTCTGATTTTTCATTTTTTTGACAGGTAAGTCACACCCTCATGGAACATCAGCTGATAAAGACGGACGGGTCTCAAGACACCATCATGCGACACTCTGAAGAAGGCGAAAGACTCGCCGAAACATGTCAGGTAAAAAATTAACCTAAAACATAATTGTCTGCTTTTAATGAATCAGTCAAATATCAATAATAAGAAGACAAAATGAACCTAATACAAATAAATGAATGCTTAATAACTCCCCTGCACATGCTCCTAAAAATCCAAACCTTCACCTGTAAATAAAACGTCCCGACCTGAAGACATCTTAATGTTATTATTTTGTTATACACACAGCGCCGCCAAGTGGAATCAAAAATGTGTTTTTATTTTAATTTTCACGTACTGCACGGTGCCCTTTTGACGAATCCGACTGAAAATTAGTCAGAAAAGACTCAAGACAATGATCTTACTCTCTGCCGAATTTTGTGACGTTTTGGCAAAAGGCGTGGCTATTACGGTGCTGAAAAGTCCGATTGTACTTTGTGGCAACAAAAGCTCCGGCAACATGACTCAGATGATCCTATCTTCTCGAAGTTGTACATATATATATATATATATATATATATATATATATATATATATATATATATATATACGGGGAGAGAGAGAGTGAAATTCATGTTATAACAAAAAAAACAAATTATTATTAAAACGTATTATTTTTTTATTCCCCAGCCATTCTTTTTGTATTTATTTAATTACTCCGACTTTTACCTGCTGGTACGCCGTCCGGTGTGCCCTGTGAAATGAAAGGTGGCATTCTTTATTTATTTATTTATTTATTCATTTATTCATTCATAACTGACAGCTTCGCGCTCCGCTCGTGCCCGGGCGGAAGAGGTGCTCCAATTCGGCTTAACTGTGACATACGCCCACCCTCCTCCCCCGGAGCTTCCATTCGGTTAAACTTAGGGGCCGCTTGGCACCGCCCGTGCCCGGGGAAGGTGCTCCTCTTCGGCTTACTGTGTCGCGAGCATGCCCTCCTCCTCCGGAGCTTCCATTCGGTTAAACTTAGGGGCCGCTTGGAACCGCCCGTGCCCGGGGAAGGTGCTCCTCTTCGGCTTACTGTGTCGCGAGCATGCCCTCCTCCTCCGGAGCTTCCATTCGGTTAAACTTAGGGGCCGCTTGGAACCGCCCGTGTACACAAGTTGTACACATTTGAGGATACTTCAGCCCTGAAGACATCTACATACTTATTTTTCATCGTAGTAGTAGCGCCACTAACTGGTAAAAGCTAATACAAGTTATTTTCTTGGATGTTTTTCTCTGTGCAACTCAACAAGGTCGCCCTCATATATGCTCGGATGACTGTTTCGGCCATGAGTATGTCACAATACGAAATTCGTCCTTTTTCGTGAAAAGTTGTGGGAGTGGCATTGCACTGTTCGGCAATAAAACAACGCTGATTATGAGGTTCTAAATATGAACGACAACTCGTGAAACTTTACACACACATCAGGCAGAGCAAATTTATCAATATTTTATACGTTAGTTGTGCAGCTTTTTTGAAATGGCTCGCCATGGCCCTCGAGAAATGTTCAAAAAAGCAGCCCTGGTTGAGTGTTTTACCTCGCTTTTTGTAAATTTTATGGAGTACAGTGAACCCTCGGTTATCGCGGTTAATGGGGACAGAGACCACCCGCGAAAACTGAAAATCCGCGAAGTAGCGGCGCACCTTCAAAAATGCTTAAAAAAAAAATACAATATATATATATATAAATATATATATATACATATATATATATTATATATATATATATATATACGGGGGGAGAGAGAGAGTGAGAGAGAGAGTGAAATTCATGTTATAACAAAAAAACCAAATTATTATTAAAACGTATTATTTTTTTATTCCCCAGCCATTCTTTTTGTATTTATTTAATTACTCCGACTTTTACCTGCTGGTACGCCGTCCGGTGTGCCCTGTGAAATGAAAGGTGGCATTCTTTATTTATTTATTTATTTATTCTTCTATACATTCATAACTGACAGCTTCGCGCTCCGCTCGTGCCCGGGCGGAAGAGGTGCTCCAATTCGGCTTAACTGTGACACACACCCGCCCTCCTCCCCCGGAGCTTCCATTCGGTTAAACTTAGGGGCCGCTTGGCACCGCCCGTGCCCGGGGAAGGTGCTCCTCTTCGGCTTACTGTGACGCGAGCATGCCCTCCTACTCCGGAGCTTCCATTCGGTTAAACTTAGGGGCCGCTTGGAACCGCCCGTGCCCGGGGAAGGTGCTCCTCTTCGGCTTACTGTGACGCGAGCATGCCCTCCTCCTCCGGAGCTTCCATTCGGTTAAACTTAGGGGCCGCTTGGCACCGCCCGTGCCCTGGGAAGGTTCTCCTCTACGGCTTAACTGCCACGCACGCCGGCCGGAGCTCTGGTACTGTCCGAACCGCGCGAAACGTCGCCACCGATCGTGTCCGGGGGAACGTGCTCTTCTTCGTCCACTCTCCTCTTCGCCCACGCTCTTCTTCGGCGCACACCGGCCGTCTAACCGCTCCAGCGCCCCGTCGTGCCGCTCGGCGAAACTATAATGCCCCCGAATATTTTTTAGACCCGCGAAGCACTGAACCCGCGAAAGGTGAACCGCCAAGTAGCGAGGGTTCACTGTATGTATAAGACCAAGACCTACAAAAAAGTCTCTTGGAGCAATGAGCTAGGTTTTACAGGAAGTCGGCCATTTTGAATTTACTTAAAAGGGGGCGGGTCACCACAATGGACTTTGTGTAGAAATTATTATTGGGGCCCGAGCAGCGACCGCGGCGATGTCCCTATTGTTTTTGTAGAAATTATTATTAGGGCCCGAGCAGCGACCGCTACGAGGTCCCCATTGTTTTTGTGGAAATTATTATTATTATTATTATTAGGGCCCGAGCAGTGACCGCTGCGAGGTCCCTATTGTTTTTCTAGAAATTGTTATTAGGGCCCGAGCTGCGACGGCTGCGAGGTCCCTATTGTTTTTGTAGAAAATATTATTACTTTCAAATTTCCCCATTGTGGGACTAATAAAGGACATCTTATCTTATCTTCTCTTATTATTATTATTATTATTAGGGCCTGAGCAGCGACCGCTGCGAAGTCCCTATTGTTTTTGTAGAAATTATTATTATTATTATTTTTCCGATTGTTCGATTGCATGTTTGACCCCCGAAACATGCACAAAAATTCACCAAACTTGGCAGTCTCATCTGGCATGGCGAAAAATTTGATATTTTAATGTCTAATATGAATAGGAAGTGAGTTATGAATTTTTGAAAGTCCGACTTTTGCCCTTTTTTGCAGGTTTACAGGGGTCATTCTTTTGCACCCTGATCCTAAAGGCTTCATCTGATTGCCTTAAAATTCTGTCTGTAGCATCTTAAGACCTGGGACAAACACTGGGGCTAAAATTTTTTGTTTCCGAAATACTATATGACGGGGGCGGGGCTTCGAAGTTTTCACTTAAGATTTCCTTCGCCGCAATGGACAAAATGCTTAATAACTCTCTTGCACATGCTGCTAAAAATCCAAAACTTCACATGTACATAAAGAGTCAGTACCTGAAAACATCTATATGTTTATATTCAGTTATACACCTTGCGCCAATCAATATCATTTTTTACATTTTGACGTACTGCACGGTCCCCTTTTAACGAATCCGATTGAAAATTGGCTAGAAAAGACTCAAGACATTGATCTTACTCTATCCCTATTTTTGTGACTTTCCTTCGAAGGGCGTGGCTATTACGGTGCCGCAGAGTCTGATTATTCTCCGTGGCAACAAAAGTTCCTGCAAAATGATTCAGATGATCCATCTTCTTGAAATTTTTCACATTTGAGGATATTCAGGCCCTGAAGACGGCTGCCAACTTATTTTTGATCGCAGTGGTAGCGCCACCAACTGGTTAAAACAAATACAAATTATTTTCGTTGATGTTTTTCTCCGGGCAGGTTAACAAAATCTACCTTATATTTGCTCGGATGAGTGTTTAAGCCTTGAGGATGTCACAATACGAAAGTCTTTCGCCTTCTTCAGAGTGTCACATGATGGTGTCTTGTGGCCCGTCTTTATCAGCTGATGTTCCATGAGGGCGTGACTTACCATTCACAAGAATGAAGGCAAGTCACGCCCCCCGCTGTCCGTTCACTCCGCCAAGATGCTGCTCCAGGTGGTAGAGAGGATGAAGGCTCCCTTGTCTCTGTTCATGGTTTTTATGCCTCGCTTGCAGATCTCAATGGCCTCTCTGATCCAGCGCTGTTGTTTGTTCTCTTCGGTGCGGATGACCCTGCCCTTCTCCCGGTCCATGATGTGGTTTTCCCTTTTGCAGTGGTCAGTGATTGCTGATTTGTAATGTTCATGTTGTGCTTGTTCTTTTACTGCTCTGATTTTTCATTTTTTTGACAGGTAAGTCACACCCTCATGGAACATCAGCTGATAAAGACGGGTCTCAAGACACCATCATGCGACACTCTGAAGAAGGCGAAAGACTCGCCGAAACATGTCAGGTAAAAAATTAACCTAAAACATAATTGTCTGCTTTTAATGAATCAGTCAAATATCAATAATACGAAGACAAAATGAACCTAATACAAATAAACGAATGCTTAATAACTCCCCTGCACATGCTCCTAAAAATCCAAACCTTCACCTGTAAATAAAACGTCCCTACCTGAAGACATCTTAATGTTATTATTTTGTTATACACACAGCGCCGCCAAGTGGAATCAAAAATTTGTTTTTATTTAAATTTTCACATTATGCACGGTGCCCTTTTGACGAATCCGACTGAAAATTAGTCAGAAAAGACTCAAGACAATGATCTTACTCTCTGCCGAATTTTGTGACGTTTTGGCAAAAGGCGTGGCTATTACGGTGCTGAAAAGTCAGATTGTACTCTGTGGCAATAAAAGCTCCGGCAACATGACTCAGATGATCCTATCTTCTCGAAGTTGTACACATTTGAGGATACTTCAGCCCTGAAGACATCTACCAACTTATTTTTCATCGTAGTAGTAGCGCCACCAACTGGTAAAAGCTAATACAAGTTATTTTCTTGGATGTTTTTCTCCGTGCAACTCAACAAGGTCGCCCTCATATATGCTCGGATGACTGTTTCGGCCATGAGGATGTCTCAATACGAAATTCGTCCTTTTTCTTGTAAAGTTGTGGGAGTGGCATTGCACTGTTCGGCAATAAAACAACGCTGATTATGAGGTTCTAAATATGAACGACAACTCGTGAAACTTTACACACACATCAGGCCGAGCAAATTTATCAATATTTTATACGTTAGTTGTGCAGCTTTTTTGAAATGGCTCGCCATGGCCCTCGAGAAATGTTAAAAAAAGCAGCCCTGGTTGAGTGTTTCACCTCGCTTTTTGTAAATTTTATGGAGTACAGTGAATCCTCGGTTATCGCGGTTAATGGGGACAGAGACCACCCGCGAAAACTGAAAATCCGCGAAGTAGCGGCGCACCTTCAAAAATGCTTAAAAAAATATACAATATATATAATAAATATATATATATATATATATATATATATATATATATACGGGGAGAGAGAGAGTGAAATTCATGTTATAACAAAAAAACAAATTATTATTAAAACGTATTATTTTTTTATTCCCCAGCCATTCTTTTTGTATTTATTTAATTACTCCGACTTTTACCTGCTGGTACGCCGTCCGGTGTGCCCTGTGAAATGAAAGGTGGCATTCTTTATTTATTTATTTATTTATTCTTTTATACATTCATAACTGACAGCTTCGCGCTCCGCTCGTGCCCGGGCGGAAGAGGTGCTCCAATTCGGCTTAACTGTGACACACACCCGCCCTCCTCCCCCGGAGCTTCCATTCGGTTAAACTTAGGGGCCGCTTGGCACCGCCCGTGCCCGGGGAAGGTGCTCCTCTTCGGCTTACTGTGACGCGAGCATGCCCTCCTCCTCCGGAGCTTCCATTCGGTTAAACTTAGGGGCCGCTTGGAACCGCCCGTGCCCGGGGAAGGTGCTCCTCTTCGGCTTACTGTGACGCGAGCATGCCCTCCTCCTCCGGAGCTTCCATTCGGTTAAACTTAGGGGCCGCTTGGCACCGCCCGTGCCCGGGGAAGGTGCTCCTCTACGGCTTAACTGCCACGCACGCCGGCCGGAGCTCTGGTACGGTCCGAACCGCGCGAAACGTCGCCACCGATCGTGTCCGGGGGAATGTGCTCTTCTTCGTCCACTCTCCTCTTCGCCCACGCTCTTCTTCGGCGCACGCCGGCCGTCTAACCGCTCCAGCGCCCCGTCGTGCCGCTCGGCGAAACTACAATGCCCCCGAATATTTTTTATACCCGCGAAGCACTGAACCCGCGAAAGGTGAACCGCGAAGTAGCGAGGGTTCACTGTATGTATAAGACCAAGACCTACAAAAAAGTCTCTTGGAGCAATGAGCTAGGTTTTACAGGAAGTCGGCCATTTTGAATTTATTAAAAGGGGGCGGGTCACCACAATGGACTTTGTGTAGAAATTATTTTTGGGGCCCGAGCAGCGACCGCGGCGAGGTCCCTATTGTTTATGTAGAAATTATTATTAGGGCCCGAGCAGCGACCGCTACGAGGTCCCCATTGTTTTTGTGGAAATTATTATTATTATTATTATTAGGGCCCGAGCAGTGACCGCTGCGAGGTCCCTATTGTTTTTCTAGAAATTGTTATTAGGGCCCGAGCTGCGACGGCTGCGAGGTCCCTATTGTTTTTGTAGAAAATATTATTACTTTCAAATTTCCCCATTGTGGGACTAATAAAGGACATCTTATCTTATCTTATCTTATTATTATTATTATTATTAGGGCCTGAGCAGCGACCGCTGCGAAGTCCCTATTGTTTTTGTAGAAATTATTATTATTATTATTTTTCCGATTGTTCGATTGCATTTTTGACCCCCGAAACATGCACAAAAATTCACCAAACTTGGCAGTCTCATCGGGCATGGCGAAAAATTTGATATTTTAATGTCTAATATGAATAGGAAGTGAGTTATGAATTTTTGAAAGTCCGACTTTTGCCCTTTTTTGCATGTTTACAGGGGTCATTCTTTTGCACCCTGATCCTAAAGGCTTCATCTGATTGCCTTAAAATTCTGTCTATAGCATCTTAAGACCTGGGACAAACACTGGGGCTAAAATTTTTTGTTTCCGAAATACTATATGACGGGGGCGGGGCTTCGAAGTTTTCACTTAAGATTTCCTTCGCCGCAATGGACAAAATGCTTAATAACTCTCTTGCACATGCTGCTAAAAATCCAAAACTTCACATGTACATAAAGAGTCAGTACCTGAAAACATCTATATGTTTATATTCAGTTATACACCTTGCGCCAATCAATATCATTTTTTACATTTTGACGTACTGCACGGTGCCCTTTTAACGAATCCGATTGAAAATTGGCTAGAAAAGACTCAAGACATTGATCTTACTCTATCCCTATTTTTGTGACTTTCCTTCGAAGGGCGTGGCTATTACGGTGCCGCAGAGTCTGATTATTCTCCGTGGCAACAAAAGTTCCTGCAAAATGATTCAGATGATCCATCTTCTTGAAATTTTTCACATTTGAGGATATTCAGGCCCTGAAGACGGCTGCCAACTTATTTTTGATCGCAGTGGTAGCGCCACCAACTGGTTAAAACAAATACAAATTATTTTCGTTAATGTTTTTCTCCGGGCAGGTTAACAAAATCTACCTTATATTTGCTCGGATGAGTGTTTAAGCCTTGAGGATGTCACAATACGAAAGTCTTTCGCCTTCTTCAGAGTGTCACATGATGGTGTCTTGTGGCCCGTCTTTATCAGCTGATGTTCCATGAGGGCGTGACTTACCATTCACAAGAATGAAGGCAAGTCACGCCCCCCGCTGTCCGTTCACTCCGCCAAGATGCTGCTCCAGGTGGTAGAGAGGATGAAGGCTCCCTTGTCTCTGTTCATGGTTTTTATGCCTCGCTTGCAGATCTCAATGGCCTCTCTGATCCAGCGCTGTTGTTTGTTCTCTTCGGTGCGGATGACCCTGCCCTTCTCCCGGTCCATGATGTGGTTTTCCCTTTTGCAGTGGTCAGTGATTGCTGATTTGTAATGTTCATGTTGTGCTTGTTCTTTTACTGCTCTGATTTTTCATTTTTTTGACAGGTAAGTCACACCCTCATGGAACATCAGCTGATAAAGACGGGTCTCAAGACACCATCATGCGACACTCTGAAGAAGGCGAAAGACTCGCCGAAACATGTCAGGTAAAAAATTAACCTAAAACATAATTGTCTGCTTTTAATGAATCAGTCAAATATCAATAATAAGAAGACAAAATGAACCTAATACAAATAAACGAATGCTTAATAACTCCCCTGCACATGCTCCTAAAAATCCAAACCTTCACCTGTAAATAAAACGTCCCGACCTGAAGACATCTTAATGTTATTATTTTGTTATACACACAGCGCCGCCAAGTGGAATCAAAAATTTGTTTTTATTTAAATTTTCACATTATGCACGGTGCCCTTTTGACGAATCCGACTGAAAATTAGTCAGAAAAGACTCAAGACAATGATCTTACTCTCTGCCGAATTTTGTGACGTTTTGGCAAAAGGCGTGGCTATTACGGTGCTGAAAAGTCAGATTGTACTCTGTGGCAATAAAAGCTCCGGCAACATGACTCAGATGATCCTATCTTCTCGAAGTTGTACACATTTGAGGATACTTCAGCCCTGAAGACATCTACCAACTTATTTTTCATCGTAGTAGTAGCGCCACCAACTGGTAAAAGCTAATACAAGTTATTTTCTTGGATGTTTTTCTCCGTGCAACTCAACAAGGTCGCCCTCATATATGCTCGGAGGACTGTTTCGGCCATGAGGATGTCACAATACGAAATTCATCCTTTTTCGTGAAAAGTTGTGGGAGTGGCATTGCACGGTTCGGCAATAAAACAACGCTGATTATGAGGTTCTAAATATGAACGACAACTCGTGAAACTTGACACACACATCAGGCAGAGCAAATTTATCAATATTTTATACGTTAGTTGTGCAGCTTTTTTGAAATGGCTCGCCATGGCCCTCGAGAAATGTTCAAAAAAGCAGCCCTGGTTGAGTGTTTCACCTCGCTTTTTGTAAATTTTATGGAGTACAGTGAACCCTCGGTTATCGCGGTTAATGGGGACCGAGACCACCCGCGAAAACTGAAAATCCGCGAAGTAGCGGCGCACCTTCAAAAATGCTTAAAAAAATATACAATATATATAATAAATATATAAATATTTATATTTATATATATATACGGGGAGAGAGAGAGAGAGAGAGAGTGAAATTCATGTTATAACAAAAAAACCAAATTATTATTAAAACGTATTATTTTTTTATTCCCCAGCCATTCTTTTTGTATTTATTTAATTACTCCGACTTTAACCTGATGGTACGCCGTCCGGTGTGCCCTGTGAAAAAAAGGTGGCATTCTTTATTTATTTATTCTTTCATAACGGACAGCCTCGCGCTCCGCTCGTGCCCGGGCGGAAGAGGTGCTCCAATTCGGCTTAACTGTGACACACGCCCGACCTCCTCCCCCGGAACTTCCATTCGGTTAAACTTAGGGGCCGCTTGGCACCGCCCGTGCCCGGGGAAGGTGCTCCTCTTCGGCTTACTGTGACGCGAGCATGCCCTCCTCCTCCGGAGCTTCCATTCAGTTAAACGTAGGGGCCGCTTGGAACCGCCCGTGCCCGGGGAAGGTGCTCCTCTTCGGCTTACTGTGACGCGAGCATGCCCTCCTCCTCCTCCGGAGCTTCCATTCGGTTAAACTTAGGGGCCGCTTGGAACCGCCCGTGCCCGGGGGAAGGTGCTCCTCTTCGGCTTACTGTGACGCGAGCATGCCCTCCTCCTCCGGAGCTTCCATTTGGTTAAACTTAGGGGCCGCTTGGCACCGCCCGTGCCCGGGGAAGTGTTAAAGAAATTTAAGTTTGTATGTTCATCTGTTAGTTTTGTTGTTTAGTTTGTCATCTTAGCAAGTTTCAAACTATAACTAATCTTACAGGCCCCCTTTGTTGCACATGCATTCGTATCTTTCTGGCCTCTAATTAAACTTTCGACAGCTACGGGTGCCAGGTACGGCCTCATCGCGAATGTGACTCCCCAACGCCAGAACCCTTTTCTGTAAACACCTCCCTTGGGGTGTTGATGACCCCTTTAACCCTTCGTAGATAATGTTGGGGCCCGAGGCCTCTTAAGGCTGTAACTTATGCATTTAGGGAGGTCCAACACAAGGCTTGGTATTTCTAAAGCAACAATATCGTCATGGCCATAAAATAAGTTCAACATGTTAAGCCTTGTGAAAATACACTACACAGGTCAAATGAAGTTCAGAGTGAACATGCTCCCTTTTGCTGTTAGAATAAGCAGAAGTATGAACAAAAGGTGTCTTGTAAGCTGAAACCGTTAGAATAGGCAGGAAGAGGGTGGGCAAGTGGGATGGAGTCAAATGTCAAGTTTTCCATTCTGTATGTATTGCATATTCAAATTGCTTATGCTGATGCAAATAAAAACCATGTGTGCAGTCGAACACGCTGGCTTCGCCTCGGAGTTCGAGGGCTGCCCCGCGCGTAAATGACAGACAATCTTGGCTGGTTGATTCATTTGTTCAGGCTTGTTTTGATAGAAACATCCTTAACATTACTTGGTCCTTCGAATGCCGGATGAAAACGTGTGATCTGCGGTGGACGATTGACGACGACTGAAAACGGCGCCATCGTGAAAAGTCCTCTCTTCCAGGAGGCCGGTCCTCGGCCATCCTCCACCGGAGAGAACACAGACTTCATCCATGAACCGCGAGTGTCTCGACCAGCGGAGAGATTGTCACAGGTCAGTGGTTGTATACAACAGATAGTAAAAAACTTTTTTGGGTTTTTGAAGGATAGTAGGGTTTCAGGGAGTTCCTTTACCCGAAGAGATAGTACATCTTAGCTTAGCTATTTTCTGGAAGAAATACAGATTTAACTTTGCTATTTTGGAAGACTTGTTGGAAGACTCGGACAGTACAGAATTAACTGTTGTTTATTCTGGAAGGCAGATTAAGGCATTCCTTGTCTGGTAGAGAGTACAAGTGTAGTTGATTATATCTGCTCGGATAGTACAGAATTAACTGTTGTTTTTTCTGGAAGACAGATTTAGGGGTCCTTATTTCTGGTAGAGTACAGATGTAATTATTACTATATTTGGAAGTGATAGTACAACGTTTGTTATTTATAGAAGACGAAAATAGTTTATCTATTTTCACAGACACAGAACTGATCAATCTGTGAGTGTGTATGTGTATTGTATGAATGTCCAACGTTTGAGAAATCTAAAACTGACCGAGGGTTGTGAGTAAAAACACCCAGGAATACCCGCTCCAAATTGGGAGTAGAAGGTTGGTATTCAACCCAAAGTCAGGCAATTTGAATTTTTCTCAACACTGAGGAACCATAACTAGACACCATAACAATTAAGACTGTCAGAAATGGCGGCAGAATTGATGAAGGAAGTTAACTGTCAACTTTCCGAATTTGAAATAAAGGAAAAATGTAGGTTAGTTGAAATTGAAAAATATTGATTAGCTTCTCGTTTGTAGCTGTTCAATGTTGAGAACTGTGTGTGTTGTTTTGTGGGCCCGTGTATATGTCTGAGTCTGACTATGTGTGTGTGTGAGAACAAAGAAGAGAAAGGGTGGGGGTTGAGTCAGTGAGCTGGAGTGTGTGCGATTGGGGATTACTAATACCACTTGGTATTTTATCCCATGTAATACAGTAGGATTATAAACAGCAGACTGTTGTGGATGTAATAGACAAGAAATCTCCACCTGAAAAAGTTGAAGTGAGAATTGCCACAACAGGAAAATTGAGTTGCTGTCCTACTGATGAGAAACCAGTTTTTAGAACACCCTAGGTGTTGACAAACTGGTCCAATTTTCTAAAATTGGGGTATTGGGTAGTATAGTAAAGTCCAGGGAAACTTTGCAGTGTAGAGATTGGAAGTTAATAAGAAAAGAAAAGGAATGTGTAAAGAAAGAAAAAGAATGTGTAGAAAAGGGAAAGGAACAATTAATGTTCCATAGAAAGGATTGATGAAGTCCAAATGATAGGGCAAGTGAGAAAGGTGTCATAGGCAGATTTGCAAGTGGAAAACTGTATAGAGTAACAGAATTAGAACCTATGTGGTTGAGGGATGTAAGACACTGAGTTGGTTGCATGAATTGAAAGAGAGAAGTAGGTGTTATGAAAGATGGAATGAAGGTTTTGAAAGTGAACATGAGGAATCTTTGCAAAAGCATAGGTGTTTCCTGATTTTGAATTTTAAGTGGTGTCAAACCTGAGGTGCGGGGGCAGAATTTGGTTCTCTAACTGAGAGGCAAGGTAGGTTGAGAAGGAAAAGCGTAAGTGAAATAGGATGAGCGGAAAGTTAAGAGGGGGTTGGAGATGACTGAGAGGTAAAGTAGGTTGGGCAGATGCCAGAAGGAAAGCGTAAGTGAATTGGAACGAGCGGAAAGTTTAGGGGGAAGGAGCTGTTGCCATTGGCTTGAGATTGCCTGCTCGTAAATTGGCAGGGAGGAGTGGCCAGTAAACTGGAGCCTTTGGTAGGGGGCGTAACCCCTGGCAGCTTGGTTGCCTGGGGACCGCGTGATTGGCGTATGAACAGTGAGGCCCCCCCCCTCCCTTCTTTTTCTGCTGTGAGCGTCTAGGATAGGCTTGCACACGAGCGCGGCCAAGGAGAAGACGAGTAATTTACATAATGAATGAAGGGTTTGAGAACTTGTTTTAAGGAAGTGTACGATTGGGAAAATGAATGACTAGGCCGGGACCCCAGTGGGGCTTCGGACTGCGAGTTGATGTCCAAACCTCTGGATTCCCCCTCTGACAGTGACAACAGTGAGGACATTGAGGAAGATATTAAACATATGTTTGACCTCGAGAATTACTTAATGCGTCATCAAACTGAACCGATGAGATGCAGCTGTTAAAAAAGGAAGTCACATATTTAGGCCGCATTTTGACTGAAAAGGGGCGCATTTTTGGTGACAAGCAAAAAGAAGGCGTTGCCCGAGCCCTAAAACCAATAACAAAGAAGTAAATGATGTCCCTTATAGGTGTACGCAATTATTGCCAGGCAAGGATTGCAAAGTACTTAGAAATCACACGACTATTGCTGGACATCATTTATGACAAGCCAATGACATTTGAGGAAAAAAAAAATGTTTGAACACTTGAGGTTGACAAGCTTTTGAACTTGTCAAGTGTGAACTCATTGATTAAGATGTATTAGCACTACCAAATTACTATGAGCCATTTGAGCAAACAGTGACTGCAAAAAATTGTTTCATGACCTTGTGTGGCTGCAGACGCGCAGGGCTCATGAAATCACTTGCATATTAGTCACAACAATTGGATCAAGCAGCCTTCACCCACCACATTCACATTGCACGGCGACCTAATTGTCACATTACACTGATAAGGTGCGCTCAGCCCAGCGTCACTTTTTCCCGCACCAGTAGAAGGCACACCACACGACTGTGGAAGCCGAGTCCAAATTACCACCAAACAGCGACCTGACCTCTTGGACACCTTTCTCCCGACTGGAGAGACAGTTTTTTGACGGCCGCAAAGGGGTGGGAATTTTTTTTTTAACAAAGCATTTTGTTTCAAGGGATATTAAAATCTGTATGTGCAGGACAAGCAGCAGAAACTTCTGTGCTGATCCAGAATTGTAAGATGTTTTCTAAAAAACATTTTACAATTTGGACTGACTGCCAAGATATATGTTTATGTGTTCTGTCGACATTGGGCAAACGGCGTTTTAAAAAATCACAAAAGATGAAAGAAAAGTTGTGCATAAAGCACGTCTAAATAAGTATTTGTAAATGCAAAATTTTCTGAACAGAAAATGAAACGATTACAATTGAATACTGCCTCGCTGACAATGCAGCAAGGGGTAATGCACACACACACACACACACACACGCAGCAAATCAACTTGACAATTTGATCTCACGCCAGGGAAAAATACACCACTAATTGAATGCACACATTGGGAGAAAAAAGGTGCAAACATTGCTGAGGAGTAGAGGAGTAACATGAGTGACACATGTGTGTCAACAGGGGGAAGTATGATATGAAATTGTTCCCACATATAGACTTTTCAACAAAAAACTTTTTTTTAGACAAAGTGTTAGTTGTTTGGGTTGCAATATTGTTTGGTTATAATTAATGTGTTTTCAAAATGGATTACGTTGTTTCCAACAACACATGATGATGTTAAAACAGTTGGAAAAAGTGTTGTGTAATCGAATTATCCTGACATTTGGAATTTCAAGAGTGATTTAAAGTGAAAATGATGCATTTTGTGAATAATGTTTGTAACAAGTGGGACAGTTGTTGCAAAATTGACTCAAAGCGTCATTTTGCATACAGTCTGCAGGACTTGTGGAACGCACGAATGGAACTGACTTATCAAGACAAAGAAAAAAAAAAGAGACAATGGCCAGACTGTGTTTCAATCACAGCAATGAGGATAGTGCCAGCCGAAGGAAGGACACTATCCCCTTTTTATCCTATATGGCCTCACACATAGACTCTCAGGTTCATCAGAACCACCAGCGACTGGCACATCTGTCCCAGTCCACATGAAAGACATGTTTGACCACAATTACTGGCCAGTGTGTTTTGATCCACAGATAAACCACGTCCATGTGGGAGACCAACTCTTCCTCAAGGTGCTGAAACGACCTCGTTGGGACAGTGAACGCTGGGACGGCCCTCATCAGGTGATTGCAGTGACCCCGACGGCAGCAAAGGTCGAGGGGCGTGGCGGCTGGAACCATCAGTCGCAGTGCAAGCTTCTCCGGTCCCTGCTGAAGGCTGAGCGACGCAAGTCCCTTGGAGAGGATCTCCACCACGTACACTCCAATGTACCAACAAAAGACCACAGTTGGAAAGAGGGTTTTCCGTGGCAAACACACCCCTCTCGGAAGGATGGAGCAAGCCGCCGAACAGCAACTGGGCACTGCCCTGTCGACCAGATGCATCATCTACTTCCTTGCAGGGCTGTGCCTGGTCAGCGCACAACCTCGAGACCAGGACAACGTCAAACGCAGACGAGTTGCACAGGCGCAGACTGCTGACTACACGCACATCAAATAAAACCTGCAGCCTCTGAAAAAACGCTCAAGGTCACTGATTCATGTAACTTGCATCACAGAAAAGAGTTGCAGTTGTGAATGTTTGATGTTCCGGGTTTATTTTGTACATACATGTATTGGACCAAAAACTGCATTAGCTTTGCTTTATTATCTTTTAATTGTTATTATTTTTTTGGGCTTCTCGTTCGGGGCATGGGTTTCTACCCTTTTCTCCAAGAATTTTTGAGTTTTTGGGTAGTTTTTCTCCCCCCTCAAGCGACAGCCTTTGATGATGAGATTTGAAACTTGATAAACAGGAGGGATATGTTAAAGAAATTTAAGTTTGTATGTTCATCTGTTAGTTTTGTTGTTTAGTTTGTCATCTTAGCAAGTTTCAAACTATAACTAATCTTACAGGCCCCCTTTGTTGCACATGCATTCGTATCTTTCTGGCCTCTAATTAAACTTTCGACAGCTACGGGTGCCAGGTACGGCCTCCTCGCGAATGTGACTCCCCAACGCCAGAACCCTTTTCTGTAAACACCTCCCTTGGGGTGTTGATGACCTCTTTTACCCTTCGTAGATAATGTTGGGGCCCGAGGCCTCTTAAGGCTGTAACTTCTGCATTTAGGGAGGTCCAACACAAGGCTTGGTATTTCTAAAGCAACAATATCGTCATGGCCATAAAATAAGTTCAACACGTTAAGCCTTGTGAAAATACACTACACAGGTCAAATGAAGTTCAGAGTGAACTTTTGCTGTTAGAATAAGCAGAAGTATGAACAAAAGGTGTCTTGTAAGCTGAAACCGTTAGAATAGGCAGGAAGAGGGTGGGCAAGTGGGATGGAGTCAAATGTCAAGTTTTCCATTCTGTATGTATTGCATATTCAAATTGCTTATGCTGATGCAAATAAAAACCATGTGTGCAGTCGAACACGCTGGCTTCGCCTCGGAGTTCGAGGGCTGCCCCGCGCGTAAATGACAGACAATCTTGGCTGGTTGATTCATTTGTTCAGGCTTGTTTTGATAGAAACATCCTTAACAGGAAGGTGCTCCTCTACGGCTTAACTGCCACGCACGCCGGCCGGAGCTCTGGTACGGTCCGAACCGCGCGAAACGTCGCCACCGATCGTGTCCGGGGGAACGTGCTCTTCTTCGTCCACTCTCCTCTTCGCCCACGCTCTTCTTCGGCGCACGCCGGCCGTCTAACCGCTCCAGCGCCCTGTCGTGCCGCTCGGCGAAACTACAATGCCCCCGAATATTTTTTAGACCCGCGAAGCACTGAACCCACGAAAGGTGAACCGCGAAGTAGCGAGGGTTCACTGTATGTATAAGACCAAGACCTACAAAAAAGTCTCTTGGAGCAATGAGCTAGGTTTTACAGGAAGTCGGCCACTTTGAATTTACTTAAAAGGGGGCGGGTCACCACAATGGACTTTGTGTAGAAATTATTATTGGGGCCCGAGCAGCGACCGCGGCAAGGTCCCTATTGTTTTTGTAGAAATTATTATTAGGGCCCGAGCAGCGACCGCTACGAGGTCCCCATTGTTTTTGTGGAAATCATTATTATTTTTATTATTATTATTAGGGCCCGAGCAGTGGCCGCTGCGATGTCCCTATTGTTTTTCTAGAAATTGTTATTAGGGCCCGAGCTGCGACGGCGGCGAGGTCCCTATTGTTTTTGTAGAAATTATTATTAGGGCCCGAGCAGCGAC
Source organism: Idiotropiscis lumnitzeri (assembly GCF_059441095.1). NCBI lineage: Eukaryota > Metazoa > Chordata > Actinopteri > Syngnathiformes > Syngnathidae > Idiotropiscis > Idiotropiscis lumnitzeri. The sequence continues at coordinate 2,935,281 of NW_028283566.1, forward strand.
CGCTACGAGGTCCCCATTAACCGCGATAACCGAGGGTTCACTGTATTACTCTTACTCGATCTTGGCGCCGCTTTTGACACTTGATCATAACATATTATTAAAACGCCTTGAAACTTGTGTTGGCATTTCAGGTTCAGCGCTTTCTTGGATTAATTCGTATCTGTCGGAGACGACGCACCGTGTAATTCATGGCAATGCGTCTTCTGATCTTTGTAAGATCACACGCGGAGTTCCGCAGGGATTGGTACTAGATGCTACCGCTTGGTGATATTATACGGAAATATCACATTAGTTTTCATTGTTATGCTGATGATACGCAATTATACATGCCGTTGGATATAACGAATCCGTGTGATTGCTATAAATTAGAGGCATGCCTTGCCGAAATTAAACTATGAATGTCTTTCAATATTTTGCGTCTTAACTCAGATAAAACTGAGATGCTGATCATTGGACCAGCGCGTCATCTGTACCTTTTTCAAAGACACCACTATGAGTATCGATAAATTGCCCAAAAGGATTCAACAAAAAATCTCGGTCTTATATTTGACACAACTATGTCGTTTCAAATGCACATTAAAAATATTACTAGAACTGCATTTGTTCATCTGCGTAACATTGCTAAAATTCGCCCAATTCTATCAACTTGTGATGCAAAAATCTTAATCCATGCGTTTGTTACGTCTCGCCTCGACTATTGTAACGTTTTGCTCTCGGGTCTCCCCATGTCTAGTATTAAAAGTTAGTTCAAAATGCAGCAGCTAGACTCTTGACTAGAACGAGAAAGTTTGATCATATTACCCCGATACTTGCCAATTTGAATTGGCTTCCGGTCCACTTGAGATGTGATTTTAAAGTTCTGCTACTTGCCTATAAAATATTGCATGGCTTAGCACCTTCCTATCTCATTGACCTCGTGGTACCATATGTTCCGTCCCGAAACCTTCGCTCACAAAATGCTGGTCTTTTAGTGATCCCGCGAGCCAAAAAGAAGTCCACAGGTTCTAGAGCGTTCTCTATTCGGGCACCAATGCTTTGGAATGTACTACCCTCAGGTATTAGAGGCGCCACCTCAGTAGAAATGTTCAAAACACTATTAAAGACGCATTTATACTCTTGTGCATTTAGTTGAACTATTTGTTGGCCTGTTTACTGCCGCTTTTTCTCTTATCTTATCTTTTCTGCCCCCTTTTCCCCGGCTGGGGGATTAGGTGACGGTGACCCACTAGGAAGTTTAAGGCATTGACAAACTGGGCATGCACCTGTTCCAGTGATGTCGTCTTCCTGCAGCGCGACATTTATTTATATACTTTAGCATCTAATTTAATTATTTGTTGGCCTGTTTACTGCCGCTTCTCCTCTTTTCTGCCCCCTCTTCCCCTGCTTGGGAATTAGGTGATGGTGACCTGCTATGAAGATTACGGCACTGACCAACCGGGGAGGGACCTGCTCTGCCGAAGTCGTCTTCATGCAGCACCTCTTCTGATTTCCCTATATTTCAGCACTTCGTTGAACTACTTGTTGGCCTGTTTACTATTTCTGTTCTTTTTTTTCTGTTCCCAATTCCACGGCTTGGGAATTAGGTCATGGTGATTCACTTGGAAGTGGCTGTTCTGAATTTACCCCAAACTGACTATTTCAAGATCAAAGGCTCAACCTCGGATATGCTGCCATGGCGATTACGGTCCTGGATGAGGACCCACTCCACTAAAGTCATCTTCCTGCAGCACTTCATTTAATTGACTCTCACATTATCTCATCTAACATTGTATAGCATCATTGTATGTGTCAAATGTTGCCCACTTGGCATCCAAAGCAGCCTGGTCATCCTGGAAGGGGGTTTCCCCCCCATCTGTGGTCCCTTCTCAAGTTTTCTCACTTTTCCCCCAATGGGGTTTTGAGTTTTTCCTTGCCCTCCTGGGGGTTAAGATCAGTGGATGTTGATTGTGGTTATGTAAAGCCCTTTGAGACTGTCTGTGATTAAGGGCTATACACATAAAATTGACTTGACTCGACTTGGACCAGAATAGAAGTGGATGAGGGAAAAAGGGAGGGGCGGTGTTGACTGATATTGTGCAGATGGAAGTAGGCTGACCGGGTTGTGTTATTATGCTTATGGAAAGATAGAGTGCTGTCAAGGATGACACCCAGACTCTTGACCTGAGGGGATGGGAAAACAATGGAGGGGCCAACAGGAATGGGAAAACTGCCAACTTTGGATTGTATTGATTTTGTACTGAAAAGAATAACTTCTGTTTTGTCGCTGTTAAGCCTCATGAAATTATTAGAAAACCAGTCATTGATTTCAGATAGACAGGAGGTGACGGAGGTGGGAGGGAGTGATATGCTGGGTTTGCAGGAGAACTAGAGCTGGGTGTCATCCGCGAAGCAATGGAAAGCGATATTGAATTTTCGGAAAATTCTGCCAAGGGGAAGGAGGTATATGATAAATAATAGGGGGGCCAGGACCGAGCCTTGGGGCAAACCTGAGGTGACTGGGAGGGACTTTGATGAGAAATATTTAAGCTGGATGAACTGAGTGCGGTCTTTGAAGTATGAATGGAACCAGTTGAGGGCGGTGTGGGTGATGCCGATGGAAGAAAGTCTTTTGAGAAGGATGGTGTGTGAGATGGTGTCAAAGGCCGCAGTCAGGTTAAGAAGGATGACAATGGAGAATGAATCTGAGTCAGCTGCAATGAGGAGAGCAGAGGTGACCTTGAGTAGAGTTGATTCAGTGCTGTGAAGTGCACGGAAACCGGACTGAAAGGGTTATTGCAGGTGAGATGAGAGTGGAGTTGAGTGGCGACTACATTATCTAGGACTTTTGAAATGAATGGTAGGTAGGAAATAGGGCGGAGGTTCAGGAAATAGTACTGAGCGGCTTTTTCTTAATCTCATGAGAAAATGTACTCGGGCAAGCACAGTCGAAAAGAGTCGTGCGTTATCTCAGCCCAGCCTCACATTCTTCCCCCGGCACGGGTCTACGTCCAAGGGAAGGTCCTCTCCAGATTAATCATTGTCTGGATGGTTGATTCCCAGCTGGTCCCCAAGACTGGTATTCCACGGCTGGCCTTCTCCGGCGGGCAGTCTCTCCGTCTCTCCTGCTGGTATTCCCCTGTAATCTTGTCAGTGTGCATGTATGTGTGCTCCAAAATCAAATTATGTCTTTCAGAATGTGTTTTTGCAATGGCGTCCCCTTGAACCCTCCAATCAATCAATCAAATTTTATTTATAAGAGCACTTTTCATACATAAAATGCGGCTCAAAGTGCTGTACAATAAAAACATCCAAATTACAACGAAAAACTAAAACCCATTCCACCCACTCAACATAAACACAAGACACATCCACATACACGCCTGAACTCGCACACACACAGAACACTCGCATTCACACAACTTAATAAACCATCTTAGTAGAAAGACAGGGTAAGGCACAGAGAAACCATATGAGAAAATGTACCCAGGGTAGGTCATCCGCGCTGAGAGGGATGACGGCTCACGCCCACAGGGAGCTGCGCCAACACACAGACCCCTAGCCCAGACTGACTGGGGTAGACCCTACACATAGTGCAGAGGGCCCCGGTCCGCCGGGCCTAAGGAGCCTCCGGGATGAAGCCCCCTGTGAGAAGGCCAGCCACACCTCCCAGCGCGGAGGCCCCCCTTGAGGAAACACTGGAGCTAAAATATATAAAAGAAAATGATAATGCTAAACAAAAAAGAAGCTAAAAATTAAAGGACAATAATATAAAAAGACGAAGCTAAAATATATAAGAAAAATGATGATACTAAAAGACAGAGAAGAAGCTAAAAATTAAAAGACAATAATATAAAACGACGGAGCTAAAATATATAAGAAAAATGATGATACTAAAAGACAAAGAAGCTAAAAAAAATTAAAGACAATGATAATATATAAAATGACAATCCTGAATTAAAAGACTAAGATAAATTATTTAAAAGCCAAACAAAAAAGGTGAGTCTTGAGCAGGGGTGGGCAATTATTTTTTCCATGGGGCCACATAAGAAACATAAAATATTGTGGAGGGCCGGGCCAAAAGGCTGAACTCAATTCTGCATAATATTAATTGTATTTCTTTTTTAAAAAGCAGTAAATAGCACTGTTTTGACAAGCTGGCATTAAAGTTAAGCAATGAAACTAAATACCAAATAAACTGAAAAAATGAGGTTGCCTTACAAAAATGTATTCATTCAAATTTCTCAACACAATGGTAGACAAAATATTAACATTTTTTACTATTTGTGACTCATATTAGTAAACATATTCTGTCACATTCACTTCAAAACACATTTTGAGTTCCATATACTGTTGGATAGTTGTGTAAAGGTTCTGAGCATTTTAAAGACATCACAATATTGTCTTTTTGCACCAAACATTAAGCAAGATACAACATATTGACTGTCAATGAACTGTGATTTTGAGAAAAAGTGTCCCAGTTCATTGTTATCTGGTGCCGTTTTTATATTTCTCTGCATGTTTCGTCTGGTAATGCCGACTCAAATTGTAGTCCTTCAACACGGCGATCTGCTCCCCGCAAACTAAACACACAGCTTTACCTCTAACTTCAGTAAATAAATGCTTCGCTGTCCAATTTTTGTTGAAAATTCTACATTCGGCATCTACCTTTCTTTTTGTAGCCTGAGCGGACATTTTTGAGGGCGAACGTTGTCTTGTTGTGATTCAATCGCGCGCATGTCTTGATAAACGCATTACGTCATT